>NC_090022.1:117705913-118905913 GCF_037176765.1 Anolis sagrei
TATCATTTAGGGAACATAATAGTAAAAGTAACCTTCAAACAAGGGAACTCCTGATTCAGTTACTTGGCCATTATGCTATTCTAGCTCTGTTTTAAGTAAGATAAGGCACTATATATGCTTGCACCCACTGACTATATAAGCACATAAGATGGGATCTTTTGAAACACAGATTACCCTTTACTAAGGCCTCTTCTACACTGTCCTTATATCCCAGGATTTGGTCCCAGATTATCTATTTATCCCAGTTTATATGGCAGTGGAGACTCATATAATCCAGTCCAAAGCAGATAGCCTGTGATTCTGGGATATAAAGACAGTGTCGAAGGGGCCTAAACTGTACCCCAGGGAATAAAAACAAGCCAGACTCCAAAGGGCAGTCCTACATAACGTGAATCAGAATCATGTCCCCATTGTGTTCAGTGGAGATTACTTTCTGATCTGTGTGTAGCACTGATGAATATATTAGATCCATCTTTTGAAAGCAATACTGACATTTGAGTATCAGAATCAAGTGTGGCCTGATGCGGAAAATTAATTTGTGCATATTGGATTAAAATTACTGTAGTCCTCAAAAGTTGGCCTACAAGAAAAATGAAAACCTAAACATACCATGATGTCCAAACAATCAAAATGATCCATGTTTGGGGGCAAAATGAGAGGAGGAAAGCCATCTGTCAGATTTATAATAGAGTGATTCCCACAGGAGACAGGGAGGAACACCCACAAGCTGTTTTTGCTTCCAAAAACTCTAATTCACGCTGGTTTCTATGAAACATTTGCATGCTACTTCTTAAGATTAGATGCAGGATCATTTGATAGCAGCCACTAAGGACACAAATCAGACAAACTGAGACCTTATTCAGAGCTTGGAAGAAATGTTTTATAAATAACACACTGCTTGTAAACAAGTTCCTTCCCCACATAATGAAGGTATAACTGTGAGGTATGTTACCATTACAACTTAACAAGACATGACTTTTGCAGAGCAACAGTAATTACTTCATAATAGTAAGGTAACAAAATACAGTATGGCCCCTGAACTGATGAGGCATATGTTTGTGGACTTTGCATGGGTATATAAAACTGTTATTTTCAAAGGGGTGAATAATGGAGGTGCCAGGAAAAGGGTGTATCTTGTGCAGGAGTCCCTAAGTGAATAACAAGAACTGAAATTATGAATAAGGGCCTCACCACATGGAGTTCCAGAAGCCAAGGGATAGCATGGAAAACCATAGGGCAGAGCTCAGTTTAGTCCCCTTACCATGGTTAGTCATGGGCTGCCATCCCACAACATTTCCCGGCTGTCCCTAGCTTCCTCCCATGCTGTCCCAGGCTCCTTGAGGATACAGACTCCTCTGGGCTCCCTCTTATCGAGCTGCTGGCACATTGCTGCCATGCTGCCAGGACAGAGTCCAATGGATCCTCACCAGAAGTATGATTGGAAGGAAGGAAGGAATCTCAATGAGAGCAATGTTGCCATGAAGACATTGTGAGACCCTCCCAGAGCTTGAGATGGGAGAAAGGAGAGAAGGAAAGAGAGAAAGAAAGAAAGAAAGAAAGAGAGAGAGAGAGATGGGGTGAGAGAGGGAGAAAGAGAAAAAAAGGAGGGAAGGAAGAGAATGGAATGGGGAAAGCGTATGAGGGGAGGGAAAGAGAAAGATGGGATGAAAGCAGGGGGCCACTGGCCCCCTCGGACACCGGTAGATACTCTGGTGTGTTATAAAAAAGTTTCTTTCTTTCTTTGCTACAACTTGGATGGGTCAAACCAGGACTAGTTGTTCAGGTTCTGACATGCAAACTTGATTACTTCATGAAAGAGATCCACTGCTATCTCTGGGCACTTCCAGACAGTAGCAAATCGTGGGTTTTAATCAGGGGCAAAAAATCCCAGGACTTCAGAAGAGGTCCACATACAGACTTTGTCCTGGCATTTCTGCCCGGGAACAAACCCAGATAAAAAAATCCCATGCTTTCTGATTGCTCAGGGAACATGACATGGAAAGATCCTCATATTTGGCTCTAAATCAGGATATCCCCTCACCTGGAAATCTTATGTTTTTTGGCTTTTGTAGCAATTGCTTCACGTTTACAGGGAACAGTGTCTGGCCACCCTCCTGTCTGCTGCAGAAGCTCCTGGGATAAAGGTACTGTCTGGACGGATGCTCTGATTTTTGGCCCTCTTAATGGTTTTTTTTTTTTGGACCACAACTGATAAATCCTTATTGTTCAGCAAGTTGGCTGGGGCTTCTAAGAACAAAAGTCCAAAACATTTTGAGTCTACCCTTACTACAGTTATATCATGATGATTCTATTTTAAACTGCCATAGCTGCTTCCTATGGACTCCTGGGATTTGTAGTTTAGTCTGAGGCACCAGAGGAGTTCACTGGCTAGAAGGTCTTTATGACTATCCCTCAGCTGTCAACTTCCGGCTTCCGTAGGACAAAACTATAGCGATTCAATAATAGTATTTTGGCTTTGCAGTGTAAATGAGCTCCAGTATTTTGTAGGCGCCAGAGGATCTCCAGGGGAGCTATAGCACTCTCCTGCCTCTTCTTTTCTCACCTGCAAAGAAAGTGTAAACCCATTTCACTGAATGTTATAGAAGCAGGAGGAGAGACAAGATGGGTGAATGGACCATTAGAGTAGGAAAGGTGCTGATGGGGTATTTTCCATTGCATCTTCTTAAAATGCCATGCAGGCTCTCCAGGTCCAGATCTGTGACACCCCTGGTTTAATGCCTAACCCCACCTCACCTCCAGCATTGGTCTGCAGCAAACTCCAAGCATCTGCTCTTCAACTTTGCAAATAAATATAAAGCTTTTCCTGCCCAGCTCTTTACTTTCCAATGACAGAACACAACTTAATATGTAGCTCTGCAAAAAGTCGTCAGAGGACTTGAGCAGCAGCAACAGAAACTGTGGCACAGCCTTCTCCAATCTGGTGGCCCTGTGTATGCACTGAACTATACTTCCCCAGTATGTCGCTGAGGAGAGTGGGAATCATACTTCAACAGACTTTGAGGGTTGCTAGTGACTGTTCACAAGGAAAGAACAACAAGGAAAGGAAGATGATACTCAGTGACTATGGATGGAATTTTCCCTTCCTCATTCCTGATAAAGAAAGCAAGTTCTTCCTTTTCCAAACTTCCTCACCCACCTGGCCAAGTAGCAATCATTGACATATGTTTCACAAAATTCAGTGATCCTGTCTCCTACCTTTTTCTAAGTCAGGAGAGCAGTTCAAAAAAGGCTCTTGTGCTGCATCAGACCTCCTACCCATCAGCACCTACTCCTTGTTTGTTTCAAGCACTCTACTCACCTTTCCATCAGTTGTAGTGGCCTTCTTGTTCTCTTTCCAGCTTGCCTGGGGTATTTTCCCACCTTCTGCTTTCTTCCATCCCCACGCGTATGTCAGTCTGGCTGTGCACACTTGGTAGTTTTTCTTCTGTTTCCTCCTCCCCCCCCCCCCCCCCCCCCGCTCTACCTTCTATTGCTGAATCTCTCAGGAAATTAAAGATAACCTCCCATCGCCTTTGTTGCTACTGGATTGGATTCCCTGTTTAACATTCCCTGCATGTACTAGTGCTGATTCAAAACAGGATTAGAAATTCTCTTGCTTTGATGTCAGTTGGGCTTTGCACTTGAGGCAAAGTAGTGATACGTGTGTGTGTGTGTGTTATGGGGAAGCTTGCATGTGTAAGGAGAACTGCCTGTTAATGAGCCCTCCAGGTTCTACACATGCACACAAAAGCTTCATCTAGTTGACAAAGCAAAGGTCAAAATCATTCACTGGAGACACAGAAACATGAGCACAACTTTGCTGAAATGTCTGTAAATGTTGTCAGTATGTGGAGAAACCAGAGGGACACGCAGACTGGGGTCTGCATGACAATAAGTTACATCTCCCTGCCTCAAATGGTCCTTCTTCTGTTAGTGGCTGGCAACCAAGCCATATCACTTCTCTGCCCTCTCTCCCTCATGAATCATTTCTACGTCTTATGGGACCGACTCTTGTGAGGAAAAGAGGAGTAATTAATCATATGTGGAGGAAGGCAAAATGAGTTGTTAGACTGTCTGTAGGTATTAAAGCATAAAAGACTCCACGCTGAGGGGAGTAAACAAATCAAGGGTGTCACTTCAATAGGCAAAGAGCTGTTCATCAGCATCCCCACGGTGAACAAAGGCCTGGAGTTAGCATGGCTGAGATGCCTGCTCTGAGCCATATGGAGATATCGTGTATCATCCCCCCTGAGTGAAGCTCACAGAAGGCAACAAAGAGCAAAAAAAATGCATGAGGACTATTTAGTGTTATGCATTCTATTCTGTTTTCAATATCTTTTGCAATTGCTTTCATTAGGAACACAAGCATTTGGCCATTACCTGCATCACGTACAGATTCCTTTCCTGGAATTTCCTGTAGATGCTTAGAAATATTCTGAAATTATGCTAATTCTTAGGGGTCATTTGGCAACATATTTTACATTACTCAAACAAGGTCAGCCCTAATATTGACAGAGAAACTGATTCATAACTGGATCAGTCGCAAGGCCGAACAGGGTATAGGGTTACAGCTGTGCTGGATGGGGTTACACTCCCCTTGAAGATGCAGGTTCATAGCTTGGTAGTCCTCCTGGACTCATCGCTGAGCCTGGAACCTCAGGTTTCAGTGGTGGCTAGGGGGGCTTTTGCACAATTAAAATTTGTGTGCCAGTTGTGCCTGTACCTTGGGAAGTCAGACCTGGTCATGGTGGTCCATGCTCCCGTTACATCTAGGATAGGCTACTGCAATGCACTCTATTTGTGGAGTTGCTTTTGAAGATTGTTCAGAAGCTTCAAATAGTCCAATGAGAGTCAACCAGGTTAATAATTGGAGTGGCATACAGGGAGCACACAACTCTCATGTTTCGTCAGCTCCACTGGTTATGTGCCAGTTGTGCCTGTACCTTGGGAAGTCAAACTAGGCTACCGAGCACAATTCAAAGTGCTGGCTTTGGCCTATAAAGCCCTAAATGGCCCAGCCCAGTTTACCTGTCTGGACACACCTCCTTCTATGAACCACCACAGAGATTAAGATCTTCCGGGGAGGCTCTGCTCTTGGTTCCGCCACCATCACAGACACAACTGCTGGGGACAAGAGAGAGGGCCTTCTCAGTGATTGCCCCTCTACTATGGAACTCCCTTCCTGTTGAGATTACCTCAGCCCCCTCCCTCATGTCCTTCAGAAAGATGGTAAAAACTTGGCTGTGGGACCAAGCTTTAGGGACAGTACAATAAGGCAAGAATAGGATCCAGTATAGCTGATCTGAGATGGTTTTAAACAATTGTTTTTAAAGTAGAGATAATGGATTTTAGTGTTTATGTATATTTATAGTTTATTTTATGTTCCGGCATTGAATGTTTGCCGTATATATGTTGTGCTCTGCCCTGAGTGCCCTTCAGGGTGAGTAGGGCGGAATACAAATGTTTTAAATAAATAAATAATAATACATTTTATGCCTCCAGCAGGCCTCTCTATGTCCCCAAGACCAGCTAGGAGAGTTTTGCAAGAGGGAATATGCAGAATGGGGGCAAACTACAAGACTTTTTGGCTGCCTGTTTGAAGTGAAGGGCAAAATCTGTAATCTAGTTCTGGGATTAGTTGATAGCTGTTTCTCACTACTGTCCCCTGAGATATACATATAAGCTTAGTCATAAGAAACCTTGATAAAATAATCTCAGGTAGACATTCCTTGTACATAAAAGCTTCTGTAGTGGGATTATTGAGGATTTATTTAATGCAAGTAAAATGCAGAATACACCTAAGCCTCTCCCGTGCTTTCCTGGTATCCATCTGTCATACACACGCCACTCCTTGAGGTGTAGAGCACCACAACCCCAGTTGTTATGACCATATAGCAAGAATATTTATTGTGAAAAATAGGAATGGGTCCTACATGCTGCACTTGATGTGACCGTAAGTAGCCCAGCAGCCTCTGGGTTCAGCCTGTCAGACTACGGGTCCAGGCAAGACTTATCTCAGGGCTAAAAACAGTCAAGCTAGGGGGATCTCTCATTCAGTGGTTAATTCTGATTGATGGGACCGGCTCTTCTCTGTAATGTGAGCTGTCACAGATATTTTGAGACGGTGTCAGGCAAGTCAGTGGCAGGCAACATTATTACTGTTCCAGGCAGTTTATCAAGTGGGTTTGTATAAGTACATAGTCTCTCAGGTCCGTGCTCATCACATGAATATTTTGATAATGTTTGACATTAGATACATGCATCTGTTTTTGCAGATGGGTTGTTGCTCATGGGCCTAGTCTATTATCAGGCACCTTCCTGTTATTCTAGGCCAGAAGTTGATTTGCAGCTGGCTTGGGATGAATAGGAATCACTACTGTTCCTAGTAACATAATCTTCAATTAATGGACAAAAGACCCTGGTATGCAAATCCTACAAGCAATTGTAGTAGGGAAGTATGAGAAAGAACTTTGATTTTTTAATATTCACCTGCGGGTCATAGAAAGCTTTCTATGGCCCCTTCCACACACCTGTATAAAATCCACATTGAACTAGATTATATGGCAGCATGGACTCAGATAACCCAGTTCAAAGCAGATATTGTGGATTATCTGCCTTGATATTCTGGGTTATATGGCTGTGTGGAACGGGGCCTAAATAGGACCCACGGCCTCCCTACCATTTCCAAATGAGATGTGCTCCTCTGTTTGAAACACCATTGATGGCTAGCATCCTTTTCATTCTCTTTTCCTCATTAATATGTGAGTGAAACATATCAAACAACCAAATACATCTCAAAGTACAAGCAGGCAGTGATTTGTTAACATCTGACTTGTGATTCATGCCAGACAATGAGTGATCAGTTACTCAAGCAAGTCAAAACAAATTATTCTCAGTTATTTAAACAGTAATGCAAACACAAGATAGAAAGCTCAAGCATTCTGTTTTAGAATGAAAATGTACATTCTAGTAAAATGTTCATGGTCGTGCAATGGGTTAAACTCTTGTGCCGGCTGGATTGCTGACTAAAAGATTGGCGGTTTGAACCTGAGTAGGGGGTGAGCTCTCGTCTGTCAACTCCAGCTTCCCATGCGGGTGTCCCCTGGGCAACTTCCTTAGAGACAGCCACTTCTCTGACACGAGAAGCGACTTGCAGTTTCTCAAGTCAGTCCTGACACAGTTTTTTAAATAACCTTTTAGAAAATACTTCATAACCAAGCATTCTCTTTAATCCCTTCACCCATTTGATATTAACACACCTGAGCTTCAGACACTTTCCTGTATGCCTCTACCCTACATATGCAGCCTCTATGTGGGGATATGACCAGGGACCTTCCCTGTATATCTGCAATCATACTTTTTTTTGTTTGTTTCGGTCCCTCCCTCAAGATGTGTAATTTTCTGAAACTTTTCTGTAATTAGTCAGGGTTTAGGCACTGTATGCATATATGTTTAAATGTACATTTAAATCTAATTAGTAATTTTTAGCTATGACATTGCATACTGCCTGTTTGCTTTACATTGCTAATTCAGCACTTCCACTTGGAAAATTTGCTTAAAGAGGTTGAGCTTTCATCTTTTCCAGAAAAGGGGCTAAGAGCCCAGAAATCTACTTCTAATCCAATATAACAGGTGGCAGTTTATGGAAAAGTGTGCCCATGTATTATGCGAGATAGTTTCAGTAATATAGAAAGACCCTCTCCATAGTCAATGATGAGGGCAGCAGAGGAGCAGGCTGCACGGATTGAACCCCTAAAATCATCCCCTTCTCCAAAAAGCTACAGAAGTCTGGCAGTACTTCTATTTGCTGAGAAAGGAGACTGTTGAATTCCTTGGCAGATACAAGTGACCAAAGGCAGGTTGCATTTCTGTCTGTTGAAAAAAGAAACAGAGTAATTTGTCTGGGGAGAGAAACACAGCTGGTTTTCAGTCTCCTCTTTTTGCAGAGGAAAGAGATGGACTCCTTTCTTGATGGACAGAAATGCAGGTGGACTATTATAGTTTCTCTGCAGAGGAAAGAGACAGACTTCTTTCTCAGTGGAGGGAGATGAATGGCTTGGCTACACAACAACAACAACAGCCAATCTGCCAACATCTCCCCGAAGGGACTCAGCACAGCTCACAGAACACAACCAACCCTCCCACCAGATTTTGCATCTGGAAAGAGAGCTGTTTTTGGGAGCTCAGCAAGGACAGAACATGCCCCAATATGTGAATCTTCCTTTCATGAGGCAGCAGTTGAGTGTGTACATGGAGTATTATAACTATGCATGGTATTTCCAGATATTATGCCAAAATCAAATTACACAAGAACAGATATTTCACATAATATGCAGCCGTATGGTATGAAAGGAAAAAAACCCATCTGTTTCTAATGTAAAAAAATGCCAAAACTCTTCTCTATCTTTGAAACATATGGACATATAAATTCATATTTATATATATTTCATTTAAAATGGTAAGGCTATATTTCTGTCCACATTTACCAAACAATGGTGGAGATTCTACATCTAGACATAGTTTCACATGTGCAATTTCATGTCCTTTTATTGCCTAGTAGCTGCCAAGCCCTACAAGGGTCTCCTGTAAGTGTGACTTAGTGGTGAGGAGAGGAGGCAATTCAGACCACAGGGAAGCCACCGGTCTTGGCTTGGTGATAGTGAGGAAATGGGAATGCGTTCCCCAATGAAGTGTGTCCACCTTTTCCTTCCCCTAGGAGTTCAGAGGAGATAGACCCTCATGGTCTGAATCCCTTTCCTTCCTTTTCCACTACTAAAAACTTCATTACACTAGAGAGAAAAAAATCCACTTTCAATCCAGTTTCTGCCTCCTGCAGAATTCTGGGGTTTGTAGTTTAGGGAGGAGCCTTTAACAGCCTCACTAAACTACAAACCCCAGAATTCTGCAGGAGGCAGAAACTGAATTTTAAGTGGATTTTTTCTCTAGTATGATGAAGTTGTAAGTGACAGCAGCAGCCTGCTCTAACCCCCTCCCTTCCATTGATAGATATTGAATGGTGGGACGTTTGAGGATGGAACATGAGGGCAAGTGAATTGCTCCCTGTCCTCCATCCAAAATGCGATTTATAAGCATGTATATCACTAACAGTAAGCTCCATTGAAGTGAATCATATGTTGTGGAATCAAGATGTGGGGGAAGAAAAGCTAGAATAAAACAAAGGCTTGGATGAAAAAGTCCAAGCATTTGAATGCCTTGATTGTTCTGTCTAATAGTTCACTCTTTTCTCCTGTAACTGTGCTGCAGCAGTGGGAATGGAAGGCTAATCCATTTCTTCCAGAGAGTATAAAGAGACTCAATTAAATATTGAAATGAACCCCGTTATCATAAAAGAGAAAAGCAGATGAGTCCAAAATATCTGGAGGACGAAATGCTCCCCCTTGGCTGATCTACATTCAAGGGGTACATTCCCTCTGGGACAGTACTTTGCTATTTTGTAAGTCCTGGGTGAAAATTTTAATTATGTTACAAATTGTTCAAGGATGTGATCTTCTCTTTTTCTTTGTGGAGTGAATATTTAGAAGAATAATGATTCTGAGTTTAGTGTGGTAGAACATGGATATATCCTTCTGTCAGCCCTAAATGTTCAACTATAGCACCACGATGCCTCTTCTCAGTTGCAAAGCACCATTTAATTTATGAGAGGGAAGGGAACTCTTACACCAGGAGTAGGAAATTGTGCTGCTCTCCACAGATGTTGTTGGACTGTAGCTTCTATCAAATTTACTCAGCGGAACCAGTGATAAAGACAGCTTTATCACTGAGTTGCAGTCCAGCGACATCTAGAGGATCACAAGTTGCCTACCACATATTGCCTATTTGTTTCCCAGTAAAATTGTCTCCTCCTTTACAGTTCCCTCTCCGCTCTTGCCAGTGTTTGAGATGTGTATGTATCCCACAGCCACGTTATTTGAGTTGGAGAGAACATCAGGAATGGTCATCATACTTAGATGAAAATTGGTTAGCTCACAAACTATAGACTTATTATTAAATAAGATCTTAATCCTCTATCAGAAAATAGGAGTAAGGCACACACAGAGAAATGAGTAAAGGAGGCAAATTCTGTATGGTTTGGCTTCCAGGGTCCCTTCATGCCTCCAGCCCTGTGCAGTTTCTGTATGTGTATTTGGGAAAGATTTTTGGAGAAAAATGACTGGCATGGAAAAATGTAAGTTCTCCCTTCCTTCTTGCATCTTTAAAAGAAATGAAGAAGGAAATACCCCAGGCAGGTTAACACTATGTAGCGCTGTGGGATAATGTGTATTTGCCCCTAATACGATTGTTGATAGAGGCAGCATGATGTACATAGTTTGAGCATTGAACTCTGGGTTTGACTTCCCACTCAGTTGTGGAGATGTACTGAATGACCTTGGGCAAATCCTACACTCCCAACTGCAGGAAACCTTGTGATAGGTTTACTGTAGGGTTGCTGTGAATTGGAAACAACTTTAAGGCGCACAAGAACAACTGTTATTGATCTTGTGTTGTTGGAGGTTTTCATATCTGCATCATTGGGTTGCTGTGAGTTTTTTGGGCAAAAGTCAGTCTTGCCTGACTTTTGCCTCCATTTGTGACAGGCATCCTCAGAGGTTTGTTCAGAGGTGACAGGCAAAACCTTAGGAAAGAATACTACTGGAACATGGCCATACAGCCCAAAAAACTCACATTAACACTGTTATTGATCTTATTTCATACTTCTTAGGAACCATATGGCTTGGACATTTAAAAAATGTTCTGTAGCTGTAACCCCCCCCCCCCCCACACACACACACACATGTACACAATACATATATGTTTGTGTGAGTGCATTTGTACGCTCGTTTATGTAAGGGTGTAATTGGAAGAGGAAAGACAATATCCTGAAATAGTCCAATGACAGTTTATCAAAGTTTCCTGCCATGGTGAAGTCCAACCAGCGTGATGGTGGATGGAACCCTGGACTACACAGGGAACGCATCCTAGCTGGAAATTTTTGGGCAAGTCAGGAGCCAGCATGGTAGATTTGAGTAGCTGTCAAAATACTGTACAACAAATACACTAGGTATTCACTATTTCGATATGCCAGTTCTTTGGAGTGCTAAAATCACATAATCCGATACTGCACAGCAGGGAAAAATATTTTTCAGTCTCCCCTTTGCTACTGTGAATTTATATATCCATTTCTTTGGGCATGCAATTGACCAAATCCTATCAATCCAAGTGCACACACTGAATCTTTCTAAAGCTTCTCAGCATCTAGCAATTTTAGGGTGTAAGACTTCCAGTCATTTTTCTTTATTACCAGGAGAAAAAAACCCCCCAGAAAATAGCAACATTTCATTACAATATTTTACTGCTGAGCTGTCATTCAGATGAGGATAATATAAATCTGTTTCAGAAGGAGATTGCTGAACAGGCAAACCACAAATGGCACAGAGATTCTGTTTTGCCTCATCTTGTACAGCATAATATAGCAATTTATTTTATTTTATTTTAATTAACCCGTCTTTCTCCTGGCATGGGATCCTATAAGCAGGATGTTTATACCTAATATATTTTTAAAGTATTCTATTGAATTTTCAAATTCACTAAAACCTACAAGTATTCAAATATATATAAAGAACAGGAGGAAACAAAGGGAAAAAGAGAAAACAAGCAGCTAAGAACACAGAAAAGTAATATCTGCTGGAGACGGGGCTTTTTGTTGGCTTCTCCCAGACTGTGGACCTCTCTCCCAAGAGAGACCGGGATGGCCTCATCCCTTCTGCCAACAGGCATTTAGGGAAGGGTAAAGGGCAGACTTTGGGGAGATTGGGTGGGATTGGCGGGGGGGGGGGGGGGGAGGGGGGGGAGGTGCTATAAGTTTTAAAGGCCATTTTAAGTGCTTTTATTATATTTTAATTCTGTTTTTACCACATTGTTACTATTTAATTGTTGTTGTTGGTTGTTTTTTTTACTTTTGTATTGCTCTTTTTAAACTTGTCTAGTGTGGATTGTTAGCCACCTTGAGTCTTCATGGGGAGAATAATAATAATAGCAGCAACCAGCTCTTCTCACAATAGATATAAATCCTCATACATGGAATCTTACTATTCTGGTTAAATATAACAGCAGATCTTTCTGCTGAACCAAACCTACTAATGATCAAAACCTTTTAAACAAAAAGATAAATAGAGTCTCTGAGTCCTCAAAAAGGATTCTAATGTGTTTCCTTTTATCAAAGTGAATAGTTTGTCCAAGTCAGATACATCATTAAATTTTAATGGGCAGTCATGCTTTATCACTATTTGTCATAGTAATGCCTACAATTTTGACCTTCTTCTCTGTTTTGAAACCCTAAATCAGCTGTATTTGATCATCTTTTTTCCTAGTCTTTGTCAACATTGTCTTTCACTCAATAATCTTAAATCCTGCCAACTTCCCAAATTCTTTCAGCTTCTCCAATAATTAATTATGTTTTCCGGAGCAATTTCCAACACAATCACTAATCCATTAACAAATACTCTTGGTTTATATGTTTCATTTAAAATCTGTATTCTTGTCTTGAAATTATTTTTTCTATGTCTTGAAATTATTTTTTAAAAATACAAAAAACAAACTTTGATTTTGCCTTTTAATATAGGAGACACCATTTTACTATGCCATTGTCTGTAATGAGACTTAAGCATCCACGGGAGTTGGTATCCACGGAAGGTCTTGGAACCAAACCCCAGAGGATAACAAGGATCCACTGTCATTGTGACATACTCAGTACTACTTTTTATATTTGTATTATTGAAACGCTTTGCATCTTGCATTTCATAGTTTTGGAACTATGGCAGAAACAGACAGCTCGATAGGTATTTATTATTATAAAAGAGATGTGTAAACTTGTGCTATTGATTTTGTACAAAGAGCCATACCAATGACATGTTAATTAATACCATTGGGGCACCCCCGCAAGTATGCTAGGAAATTGAGCATTTTATTGATTTTGTATTTTGACATTGCTTTTGAGTTTATTCTATCACTTCACTGTAACAAACAACTACGCCTGAAGCACTAGCTATGTACAGAGGAGATCCTTTCTGTTAACAAGGCCACCAGGCATGGCTCCAGGCTTTTGTTCCTAACTTGTCTAGAGAGAGGAGACAATATCATTCAAACTGAGGCTGCAGGCCCAACTTAGAATTAAGTCCTATTGAAGTCAGTAGCATTTACTTCTCTGGAGACATGGATAAGTTTACATTGCAAACCCCTTCTTTTCAGCTCCTCTGGATGTGAGTTTTGCTGAAACCAATTAGCCACATTTTTGAAAAAGAAAATAATGTCATCAAAATGGCGTCACAACAAGAAAAGAGCGAAGCATACCAGAGAATGAAGAGGAAGAGGAAAAGTACAAAATTAAGCTTAGGAATATTTAAGAGCAAAATCCTAAGGATCTTTCTAAAAGCTAGGTTTTATTCCTTATGAGTCTCTCGTTAACTGCAAAATTGCTGTTTATAGTGATGTGCGATGAACTTCTGTCGCAGAGTGTGATTCTTTGACCTGCCAAAACCCTGTGTGATGTGTTAGCCAGATCTTTGTAGATTTCCTTTCCTAATGGAAATATTTTGCCTGTTGCTTCTTAGAGCAGCTGTCCACTGCAGAAAGGAAGGAAAAGCTCCATCTGTGGCTGGTTGTAAAGGGGTCTCTGGCTTTTAATTACAAAGGGGTTTTTGGCATGTGCTTCCATTGATATTTGAAACTGTACTTTGCGTTAATTGATTTATTTTTAAATTGTTTAGTTTAGTTCCAATTTGAAATTGAACCCTAGACAGGCCCGTAGCCAGGATTTCATTTCGGGGAGGGGGGGGGGGCTGAATTTTTTCCAGGGAGGTTTCGGTGGGGGGCTGAGTTTCGGGGGGGGGGGGCTGAGTCTGAGTGAAAGAGGGTCTAGCCTAGCAAACCTTTTGTATCATTACCCCAATACCCCCATGCATATGGGATATATTGAGTATGGTGATCAGATCATGATGTGAATAAACATAACAGTTCAAATAATGCACCAGTAAGGCCTTTTCGCGAACCACCATGAGAATTTCGGGGGGGGGGGGGGGGCTGAAGCCTCTCAAGCCCCCCCCCCCCTGGCTACATGCCAGACCCTAGAGTTTATATATCATAAGCTGTATATGTTATATACATTTATATTTAGTCACCTATATTTTGGAAGAGGGTGGCTTATGGTTCCATGACTGGATCATAGAGTATTTTGCTACCTAAAGTGAAGGACCAAATGATCACTCCTACCATCCTATGAATAAAAGTTTACTATACACTGCAACACTGGCAGTAGGGAAGCATCTTTAACAGCTTCCAAAGGAAGTCAGGTACTATAGTAACATGCATGGGAGGCCAAATAATTCTCTTGCTTACACAAACATACACATACCTACCCTCACCTTTTTCTCCCTCCCAGTACCTTGCTACTGCAGGTCCTCAGATATTGGAATTTCCTACCTATCTAACCACCAAACATCATACCTAGGCAATATTTGCAAGAGAGCTCCTTTTTCTTGTTCAGAGAGGTAGTTATTTTGTGTGTTATAATTCTAAAATAGGTCAAAATTGGCAAGGTCATAGAGTACGCAGTTTGCAGGAATGTGGACAAATACCTCATATTCTTCAATTGTTCTGATTTGGCAGGGATGACCCTGATTAATCCTTTGCCATCCTAATTTTTAGCTGCTTTTAAAATGTCCCAGTGTTTTTCTCCTCTCCTCACTTCCCCCTTGGTCCTCAGCTTACTTCAATTGTGGCAAACTGAGTAGTTTATACTTAAAGTAGTTTGTACTTAAAACAGGAGGCTGGCGAAAAACAGGAGGGAAGAAATTGTTGCTCTTTCCAATAGGCTCAGGCAAAGTCATACTGTTGCAGTATCCCCTAGTAGTCTATATTCTCTTCTGCAATAATAACTTCTGTCATCTGGAGTTGCCTGGATACACATGCCCTGATTTTCATATCTAAAATTTTGGAAGGTATGGCACTGCTAACATTAGAAAAGGAATGCCTTCACTCCTCACTGACTCTGAAGATCAGAGTGGTATAAAAAGGCATTGCTGCTGTTGCTGCTTAAAATTAATGGGCTGCTTTCTGGGCTTGCTTATAACATGACTGTGAAAAATTAGAATAAGAAAAGAACCGACAATTGCTGTGATGAGACTTGCACACTGGTAACTAGATTCTTTCAGCAGTAACCAAAATTACTCATTCCAAATAGACATTGTTTAGGGTAGAAGACATTGTTTAGACCAGAGCTTCTTAAACTTTTTCACTCTGGATACCTTCTGGCCCGAAAAATTTGGCCCCAGGTATATAAGAATAAAACTAACAAAGACCTGGTTGTGGAACGCGGCATTTGACAACTGATTTAATTCTTTGCCCATATGAAAGGAGGATGATGAATGGGATTGTGATGGTGTCGGACGATTTGGCTCTTTTAACTGTGATGATAATGTTTTAATGTGTATAGTGCTGATATTTTAATCGTGTTATGAAGTGGCATTGTGTTGTTATTGTATATTCTTTGTATGTTAACACATGTTGTGAACCAGTCCGAATCCCTCTTTGAAGGTGAGAGGGTCGGTATATAAAACCTCGAAATAAATAAATAAATAAATAAATAATAAAATAGGTGTTAAAATAAAACCTTGTCACAAATCAGCTTGCTAAACAAGCTCATTTTCCTTTTTTATGAAGTACAGCTTAAGCTTCTGCAGAGTCTGCTGTAAACACTGCACAACAAATTCATGTAAATGTCTAAAACAACTGCTAGCTCACATTCAGAAAATGTTTCCTGTTGCCAAAATGTTGTGACTTCAACATTGAACTGAAGTGACACTTTTTAGGATTGGGACACACAATTTCAGAAGCAGTGGTTTAGACAAGGTTTGAATATTTAGTCCGGCATTCCCTAGCTGAGTGCCCTTTAAGTATATTGAACTATGACTCCCAGAATTCCCTCTCAGGTCAAAGAGTGAGAGAGTTGTAGGCCAGGACATCTGGAAGACACTAGGTTTTAAAAAGCTTTGGTGGTTCCTTAAAATCTGGCAGGTCACCAACCTGAAAAGTCAACATATTCAGTAGAGAGAATCAAGGGGTGTGACTGGGTGAGATTCATAGAGGACTGGTAAAAAATATCCTAGATACTGAATCAGGAAAGCTGAGCATATCCCAACTGGGCCATGTTTTTGATATTTTTTAACTTGTTATTGTACTTTTTCTCTTATTTGGGGTATTTTTTCATCAAGGGCAATTATTAATTACTAATGGTAACTGCCACAATCCTGTTAGACATTTACGGATTCATAACCAAGAGTTATGCAGTTGTGACTATTTTGTATTCACGACCCCTAGGTTTTTCCTAGTTTAGAGAATACATAGTGATTGCAGGGTGGCTTCCCAGTAAGTGGGGTTTGGGGAAATCAGGACAGATGTCACTAAAGCACCATAACTATAGTGCTTATGCATTCCTAACTCCCCAACAAGATTCTAGATGACATCTTTAATGTATATTTTGATGTCTATATAGCACTAGTATACAGCATACACAAATTTAACACCTTTTTAATTAAAAGAAAAAGAAATGGTGTTGGAGGTTGACTAGCCTAAGAACTATTTACCTTTCCTTGACCTTCTGATTAGGGCCAATGCCTCTGAGCTTCCTTATTGTTTTGTCTGGTCTAGCTACAGAAAACAATGAGGCAGGAGGAGGTAATTCTTTTAGCCTTGCTCTAATGAAATGTGGAGATGCAGAGGAGACAGAGAAAAGCCTCCAAGGATCAACTAGAGGCGAATTAGTGAAGACGAGATGTCAAGTCAACTCTTGTCATTCTCCCTTCCAGACTGATGATACTGAAATGATGACTATCAAAAAATAAGAGGTAATTATCTGGGTGCAACTTGACTGGAGCATTAGAGTTAATTACCCAGACATTTGACTCTAGTAATGAGAAGCTGGAAGGGATTAATTTGCTAGGCTGTCTCATAAACTAAAGGATACCCCGCTCCTCAAATTATGAACCTTGTTATATTTTACTCATGGGCATTATAAAGGTTAATGAACCTCAAGGAGCCCAGTAGGCCTAAATACTCTAAAGATGCTAGATCTTGCTTGATCTCAGCAGGATCAGCCCTGCTTTCTTTTTGGATGGGAAACTACCAACAAATACTGATTCTATATTTCAAAAGAAAAAACTGGAATATACCTCTGAGTAGTTCTTGCCTATGAAAACTACTGATTTTTTTTAAACCCTCTAGCAATGAAACCAGGGTCTGCCCCATTTCCCTCCATCTTAGGACCCTTCCAGACAGGCTCTATATTGTAGGATCTGATCCCAGGTTTTCTGTTTATCCTCATATAATCCAGTTTAAAGCAGAAAATCCAAGATAGGATCTTGGGATATAGGGCCCTTGGATACACAGTGATACCCTTGCATGGTAATTAGTAGCTGCTATGTCAGTAGGACAGTTTTTTTCATGTCAGGAGTGACTTGAGTCTGCAAGGATGTTGCCCAGGGGACGCCTGGATGTTTGATGTTTTACCATCCTTGTGGGAGGCTTTTCTCATGTCCCTGCATGAGGAGCTGGAGCTGACAGAAGGAGTTCAACCCGCTCTTCCCAGATTTGAACCACTGACCTGTCGGTTGGCAGTCCTGCCAGCACAAGGGTTTAACCCATTGCGTCACCAGGGGCTCCAGTAGAGCAGTGAATCCCAGCTTTAATCTAATTTTAATGCGGTTGTCCAAGGTGCTGAACCTATTTGAAGACTGAGTTGAGCACCCTAAATAGCTATTTTAAAGTTCAGCCTAAACCTTTGAGCAGATTCACTGTCCCACTGCCATGGAAGGCATCAACCACTACTGGACCCATGGCTTGGGAAGTGTTGCTTAAAAGACAAGTATCTGACTCAACAAGCTATAATTTCCCAATGAATGTACCTCTGGATGGACCTAGTGGTTGTGATTTGCCAAATCACCAAGCAACTCAGAATCTTACTTTGGAACAGAGAACATTAGGGTAATTGGTACTTCCGGATGCAATCCTTCAATGAACTCATTGGTAGTAAGTCCTGCTATAGTCAGCTGAAACTACTGGGTTAACGTTGTTTAGATTTTTTTAAAAAACAAGGGCCGAAATAATAAAACTTTCTAGTGCTATTCCTTTGGGGCTGATTCAGGTCATGTCACCACATCATTGTGTGAGGTTAATATCTATTTTTGTCTATTTTTTTAAAGTTAGAGTATTGGAGTATTAGTTCCAGAAGAATAATGCAGCATTAGGGCTGGATGCTCAAGAGCTGTAAGCTGATTTCCTTTGTGTCTATGCAAATGGTATGCATATTGAGAGTAACTGAACAAAGCAGATAAAAAAGTATCGCTGAGTACCAGGGCTGTATGCGTTGCTTGGCTTGAATGTAAATCTGTCCTCAGGATGTCTTAAGACTGTGGACTCTGTTACTCCCAATCAAGGTTAATGGTTGGGAATAATGTTATTTTTTCATCTGACATATTGAAAAGGAAAGGCTAAATTAATTATCAGAAAAGATTTCAAATTTCTGGATCTGTGCGAAAGCCAACTGTTAAGCAGCAGTTAACATTTTCCCTAATTATGTGTTCATTTTTTTCAATTATTTGTCTCAAATTGATTTTTTTTATTGTGTCAGGAGCAACTTGAGAAACTGCAAATAGCTTCTGGTATGAGAGAATTGGCCGTCTGCAAGGATGTTGCCCAGGGGACGCCTGGATGATTTGATGTTTTTATCATACTTGTGGGAGGCTTCTCTCATGTCCCCGCATGAGGAGCTGGAGCTGATAGAGGGAGCTCATCCTCCTCTACTGAATTAACTGGAACTTGAGAGGTTAACATTTATGCAAGTGCAGTTGATTTAATGGCTCTACTCTGGTTGGAATAAACACTAGGATTGAGGCCTAAATGTTTGAACAATCATTCCTTTTCTTTAAGGAATCTTTTTAGCCCACCCACAGAGAGCTTTTAGCATTCACAGCGTGATAGAATTTCCAGGATGCTTTGGGAGAACTCTGACAATTGAAAGGATATCAAAATAATATCAGCTTGTGGTGTAAATATATGCATGCGCGCACACACCCTCAAGCTTTGAAAAATTTGTCTTCCTTGGCAGAGGAAATCTGAAGGTATAACCTGTTGCCCAGAGCAGTCTAGCAATTTATGGCTGAGACCCTGCATTAAAGACCATGAGATGTAATTTTTGAATGATATAACTACATCCCTGACATGATGCACAAGCCTTCAAGCCTTCTAGAGAACTGCAATGAAATGTAGCAAGAGATATCACACAGTGTCCTGTTGCATAAAGGGACCCATAGCATCGCAATCCCCATTGGACAATGGTTTTGCTTGTGTAATGGTCCTAAAGATGTATGTCCAACCTGTCATATCTGCAGGTGGCTCAAAAATATTCAGGGGGAAAGTGTCCAAAAACCTAAGCTTGATTTTGCCACATCCTGAGCACTATGCTGATGTATAGGCATATCCTCTTGTAGCCTCCTATAATTTCAGACTCTCTCTGAAACTTATTTGAGTTGTATATCAGGGATGCCATTTTACAAACCGTTGTATAGAAGAGGACTTGAACATCCATGGATTTTGGTATCCTTGGTTGGTCCTAGAAGCAATCTCCCATGGATATGGAAGATCAACTGCAGTTAAGCCTTTGATTCCTTCCTAAAAATACAGATGTTGTACACTGTTGCAATTCAGCTTTACCTATGTTGGTTTAGGATAACAGGAATAGCTAGCAGGATCTCAGCCAATATCTCCAAATTGGAAAATGCAGAACTCCACTTTCCAGTTAGATGCTAGAAAAATGTAGAGCCCGTGTTTCCTTTAAACCTTTTCCCAACAGATTTTGCTTCATAGCATGTTTTGAACATGTATGCCTTTCTCTCCTGCTTTGTGTTCATTCATTTCCCTTCCTTTATCTGCCATCATTTCAGTTCGGGACTCTTTATCCTGTTCATTAGACTATCGAGATGGCAACACTTAGCTTGATTGTTAATTATTGCAGCTTTACATCTGGATTGCATTTTTGTTGCAATTAGTGATGCAATTTTCTTCCCAATTAGCTGGTGTGATTTCTCTTGCACATCCTGGATTTCCTTAAAACTGTTTTTCTAAGAAATAATTTTAGTGTAGGTTTTTTTTTTTACCTTTTCATAACATTAAGAGAAATCAGAGAGTATTGACACATGGGCCTAATGCAAGATAACTGCTCTGTCGTCAGAACAGAAATACAGCTGTCAAGTTAAAATATTGTCACAGCACTGAAGTGCACACAATGATAGATCTGGATAGACCCCCTCCCAACGGCAGGGAGGATATGAGTTCATCATTATAAAACAGTAGGAACATCATTTGAGTGGGATTCACTGAAAATGGATCTGGAATTTGTGTGAGATGCAAGGAACCAGATTTTTCATGAGATGCCCCAGCTTGGGTTTTTTTCTTTCTCTAAATCAGGAGATAGGTAGGGTCAAAAAGAGAACATCTTTGAGTATACGAAGATTGTATATCCCAGAATATTAAGCGAATGCACTCACATGCTGATCTACATTTCACAGATTAAAACCAGGACACATGTGGTCAAACAAAATTACCGGTAAGACTGGTGGCAGAGGACTAATCAAGCTTGTATGTTAATATTGGGAGAGTTTGAGGTTATGCATTCAGCTCTATTTAGCTGGGGTAAGGGCAGCACAGAAAATGCCGTGCAATTCTCTCCTCTTTTCAATGTCTTCCTTCTCCCTCTCCCTCTCTCCCTCTCCTTCCCCTTCCATTCACTGCTACAAGATATTCTACATCTGCTTTACTCATTTTAATGGTTGCTTTTCTTTTCTGTACTTCAACTCTCTGCCCCAGAGTGTGGTGGACACTCCTTCTTTGGAGGCTTTTAAGCAGAGGCTGGATGGCCATCTGTCTGGGGTGTTTTGAATTCAATTTTCCTGCTTCTTGGCAAAACGGGGTTGGACTGAATGGCTCATGAGGTCTCTTCCAACTCTATGATTCTATAAGGACATTTTTGACCATTTTGTTGTCATAGGCATTTGCATTATGTCATGGTTCTCCAGTTTTTTCCTGTCCCATCTTTTTTTAAATCTCACTGACAGGGTACAATGTTATTGTGATATTTTTACTCATCTTACCATCTCCCTTTTATGTGAGTTGTTTTTTTGTACATCTGCCCACTATCCTTAACTTGGCAAAGGCTTATGTGTTCTGTGCGTACAGAGTACTCATTAATACAGGAGCAATCTGGTTTTCTCAAAGCCATGGCATTCCAGGTGCCAAGTCGGAGTCTTACTTTTGGCATTATATATTCTTTGAAAGAATCTGTTGCTAAATAGATTTTTTTGTTCTATTTATTATTGGATTCTTATTCTGGTTGCTGTGAATGGGACATGAAACATTTACCCCAGATTCTAACAGAAGATGAGAAACAATAAGTGACATAGCAGACTGGACAAATCTGCAATATGTATGCACACAACATACATATATAATTATATTATGCATTATATTATGCATGCTAGAAGTGTGATTTCTGGGTGTTGGCCTAGCAATCTAAGGAATGTACCTGCGATATTGTAGAACCTGTACTTGTAAACAATCTCATCTGTATGTTGCAGAATGGACTGTATGACCTTGTTTAGCCTTAGCATCTGAATTAATGGATACAATTTGTTTTTCTTCTATGCTGTGGTGCAGTGCAAGAACACCAGAAACATAAATGCAAGCATGAGGTTCCAATTCATAATGTGCTGCACGTCAAGCCCCTGGTTTTTGTTTTGTTCCTCTCAGGAAATCTGGTCTCTAGGTCTAAAAATAATTCAGGTTAAACTGAGTAAGGCTTAGTAGCTGAAACAGGAATATTGATATTAGAGCTGAAAACCATAACTAGGCTTGTGTGATCAATAAAAAAATTGATTGATTACTAAATAAGGGGGTGGTGGTAAATCATTTCTAAAGTGTTTCTAAAATTTTCTATAACAAAAGTTTCATTACTTTTTCGTTATAGAATTGTGCAGGTGGGGAAGCTTTTGGGGTTTATTTCTCATTTTTGGAGCTATTCGGATGAAAAAAAGATCATTACTAAATAAGGGGGTGGTGGTAAGTCATTTCTAAAGTATTTCTAAAATTTTCTATAACAAAAGTTTCATTACTTTTTCGCTATAGAATTGTGCAGGTGGGGAAGCTTTTGAGGTTTATTTCTCATTTTTGGAGCTATTCAGATGAAACTTGCTACTATTAAAGAACACATTTACCACTGTTACTCCCCCCCCCCCCCCCAAGTTTCAGAATGTTTCACACATCTGAAACGTTCCTGCCAGGCAGGAAAAGCACAGTCAAAGCACCCCCAACAGATGCCCACCCAGCCTTTGAAATATTATTATTATTATTATTATTAATAATAATAATAATAGGAAACCTACTAAGTATACTTTGAAGTTACTGTCTTTCAACTTTGCCTACCTCACAGGGTTGATTCAACTCCGAATTAATCCCTTTTATCTTGAAATCCTTTTAGAAAATCAACATGAGTTTTCCCGCACCAAAACTTTCAGGAAGGAGGAGGACACACGAGGTGGTAAGCAGAATTCTGGGAAATGTAGTTTGGGAAGGCGAGGACCCCTGTGGCAGAGGATTCAAAAGCCCCCACCCTAAATTACATTTCCCAGAATTCTGCTCACTTCAGAATATCAGGGCTGCCCTAGTTAAAGCCTCAATGTGATGGTCTCTGACTGTCTCTATCTGGGTTAGCCATGTTCTGGAGGGGCTTCTTCCTTGCCTGGCCTTTCACCCAGTCCTCCCTCCTGCCCCAGGCTCCCCTGACAACCCCCTTTGGGGAAAGAGTGGGACTTTTTCCTCGACTCTGAGTCTCACCATTTTTCACGGGGCCCTTTCAGGGAACCAAGCCCAGCTCTTTGGAAGAAGTGGCACTCATGATGGACATCTGGAGCTACTTATGAGATTTACATAACTCTTCCAAAAAGTCATAGGTCAATGTTATGAATCTTAAGGTTTGTTTGTTTGTTTGTTTGTTTTTGCATGGGCGCTGCCCGGGTTTCTTAATATCACATCATATGTATGAATCTTACGAAATAAGTCCAAAATATGAGAAACAAACAACTTTTTGCACAGCACTAATAACTATGTCTAATGAAAAGATGTTACCCTCTTTGCTTGTTTCAGAACATGCTATGCATGACATGGACTTTGGCCCTCACAAAGACTGTTGGTTTGGGATCAACCCAGTTAGAATGTTTTTCCTGAGACTGCTTTTATGGCTATAGCATAACCATAGACAACTCAACTCAACAATCAAGAGGAGTGATCATCATTAACTTTTTAAAAATACAGGATCTTTTATTTTGCCTTTGAAGGGTGAGGACTCGGTGATCTAAATCCTATTACTGTATTTACTTGAATCTAATGCTAACCTTTTTTGGGTAAATTACCTTCTCAATATTAGGGTACACATTATATTTGCACAGTCCTGAGTCAAAGCAAAAGGGGAAGCTCTTTCAGGAGCTGCACCTGGAGTGCCTCTTTGAGGGACCTCATCTCTAATTAAATGGGCATGGAATCTCAATGCTATGGGATCCTGGGATTTGTAGCTTGTTGAGGCATCAGCATTCTTTGGCAGGGAAGACTCAGGACCTTGGAAAACTATAGCCCCCTTGATGCCATAGCATTGAATGAAGGCAGTTAAAGTAGATTCATTCTACAGCACAGATGCACCCCAAGGTTTCCTTTTCCATTGCTAGAAGCTTTGGTGCTCTAACACTTTTGTTTTTAAAGGAGAAATTATAATCATACAACCACTGTAATGCACATCTTTTCTGGCCAAATTACAGAGAGTGAACTTTTTGTTGTCACACATTACATTTGCCAGCAAAGACATTTTTTGGTTTCAGGGTTTTGAAAATTGAGATGCGCATTAGATTCAATGGCACATTAGACTTCAGTAAATCTGGATAATTCCAATTACAACATTCCCCAAGTTATGAAGAAGATAGGTTCTGTAGGTTTCTTCTTTTGTTGAATTTGTAAGTAAGCTGAAATAGATACAGCTCTTAATTGTAACTCCAGACACACAGAGAGCAAGAGAGGGAGAATGCTTTGGATCACATAGCAGTTAACACACATGTGATGTTTGTTTTCTGTCTGTGCCCCTGTTCAGAAGATTTCACCTCATTACCTGTCCCTGTGATCATTGGATTTTGAACAAATTAGCTTGTTGTAGAAACAAGGATTGGTGAGAAAGTTTCAGTGGAGACACATTTTCCCCATGATAACTCTTTCAAGAGTGAATTTCGCTTCCTTGGGGTAGATTTCTCTCACTTCCTGTTGTCACCCTCATTCTATGAGTCATTTGTAAGTTGGATGATTGTAACTTGGGGACTGCCTGTACAGTCGTACAGTGGATCATTAAGATTAATCCACATGTTGCCAATGCTTAACCATTTTACTTATGATTGACTAGGCAAATCCTAGTTGAGTCTGACAATGCAATTTAGGACAATGTGTGACATATATCATTATATGGTTTATTCACTAGGTGACACTGGAGTTCATTGTATCTAGGTTTTCCCACATATGCTTTACTCTTGTTGTGAAATGCAATAAAGTGGAAACTGACTATAGAGTTGTGTTGGAGGATATAGACGTTTCTAGAAAGGACAGTTCTCTAGAAACGCATTTGTAGGTCCTCCAGAGTGATTCTATGGTCAACTCCCATCCTTTTTTATTCATTTTTTTCACTTTTGTGAAAGTCCTGTGTCTTTAACACCTGTAAAAGTGGAGAACCTACTGTAATAGTGGCAATAGTAGGTTTCTCCTTACAGATAATTATATTACTTGTAACATGTTCTGATTAAGCAACCCAAGTAACAAGCAAGGATGATAAAACCATATCAAATCTGCCAGTGAACTCTGGATTCAATCTTCTGCTATTAAAAAGATCCACAATGAGTACAACATATATATGCCAGCTATTCCTGCTACTTGCTTCTTTATTGCCACCCTCTGTGTGGCATGGTTGTGTTGAGGCACTAAGGAGCTGCATCAGAGAAGACGTCAGCTATGTCATCAGAAAGAAGCACTGATAACAGAAAACACCTTGGGATTGAACGGCTGCTGAGCATGAGTCAGAACTGAGACTGAACATGGACGTGCAGAGCAAGGCAGGAGGGGTACAGCTTTCAATGAGCAAATTGTCTGTTGTCCTGGCATAGTGAGCATGTCCTTTGTAATCTGAACGATACACATCATGCCGACCCAGTCTGTAAAGCAAGGCCAAGGAGAATAGTTCTTTTTTGCTGTAACCCAGGGAATTAATTGATTGATTTGAGCAGCTTCTTTCAGTAAACATCTACAGAAAATTGATCATTAAGATATTAAGGTAACATAGATTTCAACCAATTTCCACAACGATGTATTTTATTTATTTTTAAAGAGAATCCCATGCACTTTGCTAACACCCAATGGGAATACTACCCAACATGTGCTTTTCGGTTGTCGCCTCTGCAGATACGGTAATCCAAAAATGAATCTGTTCAGGCATAATTAATCTAAATGCATGTGTAGTACCATTTGTGTATACAGTGCTTTAGAAAACACAAGAATGTAGGTCCCTACCCCAAGAAGCTTCAATCTAGAAATGGACACAAGGCAGACAGTGCAGGAAAAGGAAGGAAATAGTGCAAAGGGGACTGGGAAAGAAGATGTTAATATGACATGACCCCCTTATCCATGGTTTTTTGCCCACAGTTTCACCTTTCTATGCCCTCACCTGTTTGTGCACTCTCTGAGTACTTCATTGTGATTCTGTGGTACACTTCTGACCCAAGTACAGTATAATCAAAATGTACAGTTTGCCATTGTCCATGGTTTCAGGTGTCCAAGGAGTGGTCTTGGAATGTATCCCCTATGGATTGGGGGGGGGGGGGGGGGTCATACTATATTTCAGTGATAGATAGTGAAGCCTGAAAGGCAAGAGGGAACTCTCCTCTAGGACCAATTACAAGCCTCACATACTTCTCAACTATTCACTGGAAGTTGTTGGTTATGCATGTCCATCATATATCTTGTCTGGGATGATTGAAGCCCTATTCTGAAACTTCTGGAAGGCAGTCCCGAATAAAAGATGGAGACTGTGCATGTGTGTGTGAGAGAGAGAGAATGAGAGAGAGATTTGACTTCACAGAATTGGTATACAATTGATGAGGAATTGTATGACACCATGGACATGTTGTAGGAAAGATGTCTATATATCAGAACAACAAAGAAGAATGGGAACAGTAACTAAAAGGAGAAGAAGGTTTTGATTCAGTGGATGGAGCAAAATGAATAACTTTCTTAGAACTGGGAAGTAAAAGTTTTGGATAGCAATGACATGGAGCATTCTGAGTCTTGCTGAGGCCAAGGATCTTATGAGGTTCAGGAGGAGATGTGGCATCAATGCAGAGATGCAAAGTGAAAGATTTTATAGCCAAGTACTCAGAAGAGGTAAGGTCATTTAAGGTGCAACAAGAAAAAAGAGGAGATGGCTGTGCCAACCTAAGTGAGAGATGATCAGGCTCTGGACCAATATTTCAACCAAAGGATAAGAAATGAGTATTATCTTGGAAAACAATATGATTTTTATTTGAATCAGAATGAATATGGAAGAAGAAAGAGGAGATGAAGAGGCCTCATCAGCAGGGGAAAAAGGAACATGGAGAGGAAGACTTGAAAGGGGGCATGAGGAGTCAGTCTGGAACACTAGAAGCTTGAGATGACAATGATACATCCAAGTGGAAATGCTGAAGAGGCACTTGAAAATGCAGGATAAAAGAGCAAAGGAGAGGAAAAAACTGGCTCTTAAAAGTGCATAGGCAGTATGCTTATTTGCATCCTTTTAACAGATAATTAGTGTTATGGAAATTATGCAAGAAGCTAGATGATATTTTCAGATGCTTTAAATAATATGTATATTTGATGCTCAAGATTATTCTGTGCTCAAGTAGAGCATTGTAAGGAGACACAGTCTGGGGATCTTGGCACTTCAGTTATATGACAACAACAATGCTCACAACCTGTGAGGATGTCTGCCATAGATGTGGGTGAAATGTCAGGAGATGCTTTGGGAACATGGCCATACAGCCCGGAAAATTCACAGCAACCCAGAGATTATGGCCATGAAAGCCTTCGACAACAATGCTTTTTGTATCTCACATCCAGCTGATGTGGGGTAAGAAAAATGCTTAATTTTTCTTATCTCACATCTCCCTCTTTTATTGACAGTATAATCATATTACCCTCTTTATTTTGTGTTTCACTGAAGTCTTCTTTTTGCATCTGTGTTCCTGATGGTGACCCAGAGACAGTGTGATAGGAGAGAATAGAAGACTGGGGGGAGCCTTTGAGGAACCCTGAGGCAGAAAGCAAAAAGCAGATGAGCTTCCCTCTATGGCAACAATGGAAATACATGATTGCATAAGTAAAAAGAGAAGCCAGTGAGCCTGCATCATAGTACTCGCATACCAAAGAACAGAGCCAAGCAGAAAGGAGTGATCAGCTGTATCAAAAATGGCAGAAATGTCAAAGTTGAGTGATGAGTAGAGAGGCTCCTGGATTTTGGAGTAAGGCGATGGCTTCTGATTGGTAACCACCAAGAGGGAAAACAGGTTAGAAGGAGCAGAAATGGAGGAAATACAAACAAAACATTAGCCACTGGATTTTGGCTGAAAGGGAGCAACTTTGATGCTCCAACTGTCTATGACTGTAGTTCCCATGATATCTCACCATTAGCTATGGATGATGGAACTATAACCAAAAACATATGGGGAGACACAACAGCCTACCTAGGATTTTGGAGTGTACACAAGTAACTGAATGGTAGAAAGAAAGGATATGTTATACCATGTTATGTTTGGTTGGGAAATGAGCCATGTTTTGTTTAGTTAGTAGAGAAAACAATCGAATGCAGTAAAGAAAATGAAAAAGAGACTGTGAGATTCATCATGAAGTATCAGTGACCCTGGACAGGTTGAGTTCAAAGTGGCATGCAAAGGAGTTAGCAAGGTCCTTTTCTTACCAACTTTAGACACTTTGTGTGGCTCTCCTATGCTAAGAGAGACTTCTGTCCTGTTTTTTGGAACCTGGTTTTGATCATATGCCCAGCCAAATATCTGTAACCCTTCCTTGGTGAACAGGCATCATGCTCAGACTCCCCTTTTGGTTCTGCATTTTTCTCCTCTTCTGAACACAGGTGCTTTTGTTGGGCAGAGACAGAGTGGTTGGGATGAAGAGGGCCAAAAGAGGGCACAAGTTGAGATCCAGGATACTAAGAATAGTTTGATAATGTATATGTAGTACGTCACTATTAATAGAAATACAGTGGGCCCTCGTTAACCATAGGGTTTGGTTCCAGGACCTCCATGAATATCAAAATCCATTGATGTTCACATTCCATTATATAAAAAGGCAAACAACTCATATGAGTGCTAGAGACAGCCCGAGTATCTGTGAAATGAGAGAAGGCTACAATGAGTAAGCCTACACATCAGTGTAGTGCTTGTTGTGTGACAAAATAAAGGTTTGCTTTGGAGATATTTCCTCAAATATTTTCAAACAATGACTGGTTGAATCCATGGCAAGATGGTTGTATAAAGAACTCCTCTAGCATTTTTGAGATGAACTGAGAAAAGTAAATTTCTAGCACAAGCTTTCATGGATTTTAATTCCCTTCATCACTTGGAAATATTGTGGAGTTAGAAATATAAAGCAATCATCATACAACGGAATTGGAAACTACTCAGTGTGAAATGTTTTCAAAGAGGGAGAAAAATGGAGGGGTGTCAAGGACCTATAGTTCTGCCCCAGGTGAATCAATTAGCAGCACAGAGAAGTGAAAGATTTAAACATTTGTGGCTAAATATTGTCAGGGATGGAAAGCTTTATGTACATGAGTTAGAAGCATAATATTGGAGGTCCCCATTACATTCTCTGATCACTTTGTTTCCAACTGTGGGTCAGATATTAGGGATTTTTCTCCCTCTCTCCTCCAACACACATTCTTCAAACAGGGTTTCTTAAAACCACATTGGTGTCTGGAAAGCCTACTAGAACATGGAGGCATCTCTGTTGTGACCTCTATCACTCAAAAAAGCTATGTTTTCCTCCATGGCAGTAATGTCAATATTTCTTTGGGAGATTGCGGTCACAGCCCTGAAGAGAAGGGGGTAACCCTTCCTTCCCCAGCAGTGATCCCTGCTGGGGAGTTTTAAGAAATCATATTTATAACAAGAAGGGATTTGGGGGAAGTGTTGTTGCTAGGGTGGGAAGGGAAGAGCTAGTTCTCCCCTTCCCAGTAGTCCCAGGTCACTGCAAACCAGTTTTAAAAAGAGTCCTTGCAGTGGGAAGATTGCCTGTGAGTGTAAAGAAGTGTGTGAATGTGTGCTAGTGAATTGTTTTGGGGGGATCATATTAGGGAAGGTGCTAAATGCCAGTAGTGAGGTACCCCTACCCTTGCTCGGTTTATCTTCCTCTGCACTCTTGCCTGGGTCAGAAATCATTCGCCAAATCAGGCCTGTAGCTAGAGGGGCAGGTTTAAGGGTTCAAACCTCCCCCTGAAATGTTTCAGGTTAAAAAAAAATCCTGGTTTACTCATGAGTTGGTTAATCAGTTAAAATTCATGAGTAAACCAGATTTTTTTATCGCCTGAAACATTTAGGGAGGGGAGTTGAACCCTTAAACCATCCCCTCTGGCTACAGGCCTGCCATGAAGCCATATGGAGTGGGGGGGGGGGGGGACTGTAGTAACCTATGGATGTGAGAGCTGGTCCATAAGGAAGACTGAGCAAAGTAAGATAGACACTTTTGAATTGTGGTACCGGAGGAAAATTCTGAGAGTGCCTTGGACCACAAGAAGATCCAATCAGTCCATACTCCAGGAAATAAAGCCCAACTGCTCACTGGAGGGAAAGAAATTAGAGGCAAAGATGAAGTACTTTGGCCATATAATGAGAAGACTGGGAAGCTTGGAGAAGACAATGATGCTGGGGAAAATGGAAGGAAAAAGAAAGGGAGGATGACCAAGAGCAAGATGGATAGATATTATCCTTGAAGTGACTGGCTTGACCTTGAAGGAGCTGGGGGTGGCCATGGCTGACAGGGAGCTCTGGCGTGGGCTGATCCATGAGGACACGAAGAGTCAGAAATGACTGAATGAATAAACAACAACAAAAAGGGGGAGAACATTTAATTGGTTAATTGCAGAGCAAACCGATGCTTCATCAGCCTATTAAAATGTATCAGAATATCAACAACCCTGTGGGCAAGCATTCCCTTGGTGTGTCTAATGTCCCTGCATTTCTAGAAATATGGAATGATTTTATTTTGCTTCTCTTGGGTTTCAAAAGGTTGATTCTTTTTTTCTTTTTGAAAAAAAGAGCAGAAATACCATAGTTGCCTGAGCTAGTCAGATTATTATTATTTTCTTTATATTATTTTTATCTCACCTGTTATAGGGAGCAATGGTAGTTAATAATAAATGCAAAGCAACACTAAATAAAACAACACAAATGCATTAAAATATAAAAATTTTAAAACAATTAACCCATCTTAACCTGCACCAGTCTACCTTTAAGGCAGGCCGCTTTCTGACTTATCATCTTCTGTCTCGTTGGGTGTTTGGATGGATCCTGAGCAGCTAATTTCTTCAAGGTGTTGAGTCAGGGTGAAGTTGCTCAAGGTGAATAAGGTCTCAAATCTCATAGCTTTTGAAAAAGCATGACCTTTTAGAAAACCAGAATCTCTATAATCTTTTGGAGAAAAATGGTATTCACAACAATTTGAAAATCATAACCTTTTGTAAAAGTATGATCTTCCAGAGAAGAGCCAAAAACTTGTTTGAGTAGAATCTTCTCTTCAGTGGTATATATCCACATGTACTTATGCAAGGCAATTTGGCTTTCAACTGTTAAACTGATAACAAAGTTATCTCTAATCAGTTAGGAACAGAGATTATGCCAATGCACAAAAACAGCAGTTTCAGAAGTGTTCTTTTCAGTGTCCAAAATCATCTACTCTCCCATAAAACAGCTTGTTTCTGTATCATGTTCTCAAGAGACAAAAATAGATTTCATTAAAAGTAACATATCCAGTTCACTCACAACCTTCATGTATTCAGCACACAGATATATAACTTGTCAATTCAGTTACAGATAGGATTTGAAGTAGTTTCTCTATGTAGAAAACATAGGGCATCTTCCTTATGATCTTAACAGTCCAAAGTCTAAAGCATCTCTTGGAATCTGTGCTCTAATGGAGTCTGAGATTTGAGCAGTCCCAGATCTGATCATGTGGTCTGCAGACCCTCCCACAAGCTCAAGAAACATAGAGTAAAGGGAAAGAAAGCTGCATACCAGAACATACATACAATACTATAAGCAAACAGAATCATATACAAAACAAATTACTAGTGGAGGCTTGAAGAAGGTTGCTACTTCCAACAGTAGCCGGCTTCCTTCTCATCTTGGGGGGGGGGGGGGGTTCTTGGAGATTTGCCCATGGCTTCCCTCATGTCAGAATCCTGAATGATAGGATCTAGCACTTTGGAGGGCTCCAAGTTTGGGAGGAAACTCAGTTTGGACTAATGTCAAAGGCACTTTGTTGTTGCTGTGTGCCTTGAAATCCTTTAGGCTTATGATACCCAATCACAAGGTGTTGGGTTTTATCCCTGGATTGCACAAGTCTCTTGTGTCATCAAGTCTCCAGACTTCAATGAGTAGATGGACTAGAAATAGGATTAGGCTGAGGGATTCCTCCCCCACATTCCTATGCATGTTTACCAAAAGGGCTTTGTCTTTCCTCCTTCTGCCAGCCACAGTCTCCTTCCCCTTTTGAAGATGTAGCAATGGAATCTCTGTGAGGGAATTTCCTTTTTAAAAGGCATTTTTATTGACCTGGGCTTGGCCATATGGCCATCTGCCACCATTGTTCTCTTCTGCCTTTTCTTCCTTCCAGTAAGGGCACATATTTTGCCTCTCTCTAGGCAAAATGTAGCTGCATGGATTTTTTTATTTACTTTTTTACCTTTTTTACCTTTCTTAGAAGATGAGGCTGTAGTGAGTTAATGAGCTCCAAGATCTTTTCTATCTAGAATGTATTTCTTTGACTTCAATAAATATTGTTGAACCTGACTCTGCAATTCTGTGCCATCCTATGGAGAGAAAGCTTATCCTAGCTTGCCACAGGTAAATTTCTGCTGGTTATGAAGTTTGCTTCTATACTCTGCTATATTTATGGTGGAATCGCCCCAACTGAGAGTTATTTTAGAGCCTAACAGCTCAGATTCCCCAACACAAGGTTTCCCTGACTTAGAGAGCCTGATTTGCCCCAGGTCACGTAGGGGGTTTCCATGGCTGAACCCTGAGGAATTCAGAGGCCTGGGTCTGTTTAGCTTGGAGAAAAGAAGGCTGATCGGGGAGATGATAGCCATGACAGGCTTTGGACTGGGTTGTCAGTTGCTAAATCAGACTTTGATTCAGCTACATGATAATAATAATGTTTTAAATGTATTTTAATTGAATGTTTTATCTTTTGTATAATGTACCTGATGTGTTGTATGTTGTTGCTTGAGATAGTGCTTGCAGTTCTGGAGGGACTCTTAATTTTTTGCGTCTCATAGACGTAGCATGGGGATTTGGTTAACCAGTTAAAATTCATGAGTAAACCAGGTTTTTTTTTAACCTGAAAAATTTCAGGCTACAGACCTGTGTGAGAGGCTTCTCTCATGTCCTGGCATGGAGAGTTGGAGCTGACATACAGGAGCTCACCCTGTTTCCTGGTTTGTGTGTGTATGCGTGTGTGTGTGTATCAGGAGCAACTTGAGAAACTGCAAGTTGCTTCTGGTGTGAGAGAATTGGCCGTCTGCAAGGATGTTGCCCAGGAGACGCCTGGATGTTCGATGTTTACCATCCTGTGGGAGGCTTCTCTCATGTTCCGGCATGGGGAGCTGGAGCTGACAGGAGCTCATCCTGCTTCCTGGTTTTGGCTGTGTGTGTGTATCAGGAGCGACTTGAGAAACTGCAAGTCACTTCTGGAGCGAGAATTGGCCGTCTGCAAGGACGTTACCCACAGGATGCCCGGATATTTGATGTTTTACCATCCTGTGGGAGGCTTCTCTTATGTTCCCGCAAGAGAGCTGGCACTGACAGACGGGAGCTCACCCCGCTCCGCCAACCTGCCAGTCAGCAGTCCTGCCACCACGAGAGTTTAACCCATTGCGCCACGGGGGCTCCTTTCCTGGGGGTAAGAGCTGTCCCACTGGAATAGGCCACCTGGGAGAGTGTGTGCGTGCACTGGAGCCTCCTTCTGTCGAAGTTGCTGAGCAAAGCCTGGCTGGCCACCTGTGAGGCATGCTTTGGTTGTGTGTTCCTACATAGCAGGAGCCTCATCCTGTGGTGCCGGTGGGACTTCTCCCAAGTTCTTTCCTCCCCGCACAGCCTGGCTCCGTGGCTCCTCCTCCCCGCCCGCGGCCGAGAGAGGCGGGCGCCCAAAGCAGAGGCACAAGCAGCCCAAGCCCAGCCTCGGAAGGAAGGAAGGAAGGAAGGAAGGAAGGAGAGGACGGAGAGGCATCGCCACCGCCTCCACCTCCGGCGGCAAGCATGGCTCTGGGGAACGGCTCTGGGGCTTCCCTCCCCGCCAACAGCTCGCACCAAGGCTCCTCCAGGAATGGGTCCAGTAAGTCCCGGAGGGTCCAGGGCTGGGGAAGGACGGGGCGGGGGTCGCGTTGGCGTCTTCGACCCACACGCACTTCCCCTACTTGCCCCAATCACACACACACCCTTTGATGGGGCCCACTGCTGAGGTGCATCTAAATGCAGTCCCACCCCAGCTCAATGCTATGGCGCTCTGGGAGTTATCGTTTCACAAGGTCTCTTCGCCTTCTCGCACCAAACTGCACATCTCAGGACCCTGGCAATTCAAGTGGGGTCAAACTGGATGCAGCCCTGGATAGGAGTCGCAAGGAGGGAACCAAAGACAGCTGAGCAAAGAAAGGAAGCGCTCCAAAGACGAAAAGGTGCCTGAAGAATGGAACTGGGGTGGGCACGAGTGTTTCTTCCGCGCCTGCCTTTGAGAAATAGAGCCTGTGTGCTGGGTATAGCCATCCTTTCCCCCGCCGTTCAAGCTCTGGGTCTCTCTCTCTCTCTCTCTCTCTCTCTCTCATCGTCACCTGCTGCAACAGGTTGAGGGCTTCCTCTCCTTCAGCACCCGCGGCCTTGGACAGCTCTCGTGGCTCGCTCTCGGCTCGCCCTGCAAAGCAAGGGGCGCCACGGCGGGTGGGTCTGCGAGGGAGAGCCACTCACCTCCCAGCAGGCTTGATTTCACACCCTGAAAGGTCCTTTCTTCTCTTGGAAGCTAAGCTGGGTCAGCCTTGGTTGGGTGGGAAGCTGCCAAGGTCAAACAGGAACCCTAGGCTCTATTGCAGAGGAAGGAACTGGGCAAACCACCTCTGAGTGGCTAAGAAAAACCTCTGAAATGCATGTCCTCGCCACCCATCAACAGGTGACAAGACTACTGCAGATATGGATGCCTTTCTTTATGATTCCTTCCCGTTAGTTGGCAAGGACCTGTTGCAGAGCTGCAACAGGTCCTTGCTGACTAACGAGAAAGAATCATAAAGAAATTATTATTATTATTATTATTATTATTATTATTATTATTTACTTAGGCGATCCCTTGTAGACCGAGGATGATAGTCCTCCAAGTGCAGTGCCTTGGCGGTGGATCCCTTGGTGGCTGTAGAGCCCTATTCTTGATCCGCATGTTCATTTGCAGTGAGGACATCAGTTTCCAGGTAGAAGGTGGTCCTAGTCAGAGTTGGCTTGACACTCGTTCCTCTTGGCACATTTCCCCCTTTTGTCCTCCATTGTCCTTCTTCATATTCTGCAGCACTGCTTGTCGCAGCTGACCTCCATTTAGAGCACTCAAGAGCCAGGGCTTCCCAGTTCTCAGTGTCTATGCCACAGTTTTTAAGATTGGCTTTGAGACCATACAACAACAACAGCAATGTGTAGTTGAAGGTTTTCATGGCCAGAATCACTGGGTTGCTGTGAGTTTTCCAGGCTGTATGGCCATGTTCCAGAAACATTCTCTCCTGATGTTTTGCCCACATCTATGGCAGGCATCCTCAGAGATTGATGGGTCTATTGGAAACTAGGCAAGTGAGGTTTATCTATGGAATGTCCAGGGTGGAAGAAAGAACTCTTGTCTGCTAGAGGCAAGTGCAGTTAACCAGCTTGATCGAAATCCACAAGCATGTGGGCAATTCAACAGAAAGTAGGAAACCATGAAAATGAACAAAATCTGGCTACCAGTATTAAAAAACCCTCTAAAATCAGGACAGTACATAAAGAGCAACACTGAAAAAGCAGGGGAATTCCAGACAGGAAACAATCAGTGCCAGCTAACACCTCCCAACAAAGGATTCCCCCAGGCAGCAACTAGCCAGGCTTTGAAGCTGCAAAGCCATTTAGTGCTCATCAAGGTGGCCAGCTGCAACATTCACACTTGCCTCCAGCAGACAAGAGTCCTTTTCCCCATCCTGGACATTCCACAGATATATAAACCTCCCTTGCCTAGGTTCCAACAGACCTCACAACCTCTGAGGATGCCTGCCATAGATATGGGTGAAACGTCAGGAGAGAATGTTTCTGGGACATGGCCATACAGCCTGGAAAACTCACAGCAACCCAATAATAACAATAATAATGAATTTATTACCCCCTCTCCCTGTGGCTCGAGGTGGGATACATCATTAAAGCAAGAGAAAGAAAGGCATCGATGTCCTGGATTACCCTCTTATATTAGGGCTGTCAAGTCCCAAACCCTTAAGCTATAATTTCTCTTTCCTCTGTCATTCATTTTAGAAATTAGTTAGCCTTTCCACCTATTAAAGGTTTCTAATCCATTTAACAGCGTGCTTGTAAGCTACTGATTGGCAGCCTGTGCTTGGCTACTCAGAAGCAATCTTATTGGATTTAGTGTGTCTTACTCTCATGTAAGCCTGTGAAGAACTGCAGGCTAAGCAGATGTAGATAATGTTTTTAAGGTGATTAAAATGAAAGCAATTTATTCCAATAATGCCAAACAGAACATTTCATTTGTTGTTCAAAAAGGACATTTAAATAATCTGCCATCAAGCATTAACTTTAAAAGCTTTTTCATGACTTCAGGCAGGTCATACATTAAAAACCACATATAAAATAGAGTTCTAAGTGGGTGGTTAAATAATTACTTGGTGATATACGTTAAACTTAGCCATTCTTTCTTTCAAAATATGTCTCTATCAATATCAATTTGCCAACAATGGTGTTGGTTTTTGCACTGGCAAAAGATTGCATAACTCAGAGCCTGTGGTGACAATGACAGCAACACTAATGACAAACACACAGCTTAAAGAGACATTAAAAAGAAACCAAATATTAGATCTATGGACAGGAAAACTGACAACTGAAGACTGTAGTACAACAAATATTTCTTAGCAAGTAAGACTGCAATCCTCAATATGCTTCCAAAAACGCTCCTACTGAAATCCTCCAGACTTACTTCTCAGTAGACCAGATGGTAATTGGGGAGTGTAAAGAAGCGTTAATCCCACTAGATGCCACCAAATTATGTAAAGAAGCACTAATCCCACCGCTTGTCAACAAAATTATGTGAGGAAGTATTAATCTTCTTTATAGCCACTAATATTCTGTGAGGAACCTTCTTTTAGATATCAATTAAGCTGCCACCAATATGTTTAGAGACGCTGGTTTAGGTCTCTGTTTATCTTTAGTTGTGTTGTGAGGTGACTTTGGTAGTGTGGAATGCACCAAGCATGACAGCAATCGAGGAGGCAGGTTTGAAATATAAAGAGAACAAGTTTTATTGTTAACAGAACGTAATTGTTGCAGTTTTGAGAATTTGAACTTGGCACAAGGCTTGATGTTACAAAATGGCTGGTTTGAGATACATGCTTCTGATGATACAATTCTACAAACTTCTTCTTAGTGAAGTGCTTATACTACTTCAGAGTTCCCTATTGTGAATGTCCACACTGTTTGCCCTATACTCGGAACAAACCACTGATCACCAGTCTTTCCTTACTGGCAATCCTGAAAACCCCCTCTGTTAGATTCTTTTAACCTAAGCAATCTAACAAGGTAACACCTTCAGCTCTCTTGCTGAAGAAATATTCACGAATTCTAGGAACTACTGAATTCTCACAGCTTCACAACAGAGCCCTAACTGGCTATCCTCTTCCCCGGGTCTCTTCCACCGGACTGAACTACTTTTCCCAGAGTCCTTTCTTGACTCTGCTATTTCCCAGAGCCCTTAACTGGCTCTGCTCTTTTCCGGGTCTCCTCCACCGGACTGGAGCTTAACTGCCACTTTCAAACCTTTTACTCCTTTAGCTCCGCCCACCTCCTCTTCTGCCTTGTCTTGTCACCATGGTAACCTATCCCTCACAGCTAGGCCATGGAAATAAATGTAATACATAAATGCAGTTTAAACACAGTACATTAAACACTCTATAATAAACATTTCTCTACACCTTCCCCCCCAGAAAAATATTTTTGCATATTTCTTAATCCTAGAATAGCAAAAATAATCCTACATATCATTTAACAATAAATACATATACACCAATTCTGAAAGGGAAACATATTAGGGTTAAATACATTTCAATTACACATACATACCAACCTTTAACCTACGACATTCTAGTATCATCTATGGATGTGGTATCAAAGTCTCACATTTTTATACTTATACATATATTTGTAAATATTTATTGCCTATTGCAAAACGTATATACCTACCACACTTTATTATAATGGGATTATATCTTATATCTATGGTATGAAACATATACAGTTCACCACTGTAATAACATCCTATATTTTATAAGTCTATAATAAAACAGTATACCCATTTGGTTTAAATATTACACTATACTATTTTATACTATATTACACATACATTACCTTTATACATTAACATATATAATTGACCTTCTACCTAGTCTGGTTAATTTATAAGACATTTATCTATATATCATACCACAACTTTTCTCCATACATATGGTCTCAATTTGTTAATAGCCCACACAATAGTTAAACTCCCACATTTGATCATTGACATAGATGTCTTAGTGTCCAATGTCCCATGGTTCAAACACAACCTCAGTTGTATTGGACCAACTGTCTACAGCAATGTCTCTTTATGATGATCTTTTAGCTTCTTTTTTCCACTTCTTCGTTTCTTCTTTTTAGGTTTCTTCTTTTGTCTCTTGATGTCTTTTCGATTACCTGGAGATATGGTTTTCTTCCTCACACGATGTCTGCAAGTCTTTTCTCCTCTCTTTTTTGTTGCTGGGTTATCTTCTTTTAATCTGACCTTCCAATTATCAGGAACAGTTCTGTTTCCATCGATTTTCAGGGCTTGAACAATGGCTTGCTTCCATGAAGCATCAGGTTGTAGTGAATAATCTGGAATTCCTTTAGCATCTTTTCTTGGCACTGAAGAGAATTCACTGTCATTAGAAGAACGAACACGAATATTGTCCTTCTTCATGGCAAGCTCATCACTGCTATCTGGACAAACTTCTAAAGCTAGAAATTGCAGCTTTTTCTTTTTATCACCACCAATATAGTCTGCGTACATCAGCTCTCCTATCAGACCATCAGCTTGGCTTTTATTCTCTCCTTCCTCTCCGTTCAAGGATAAAGGAGATCTCTCTTCCGACACATGGCCAAATCTTCTCTTTCTGTTCACTTTCTCTTCAGATGTATGGATCTTTGTTTCACAGAAGACCCCTGGATATTCTGAACTCGCATCAGCTTCTACTGTCACATCTAGAGTTTGTTTTTCTTCAGCTTTCCCTTTAGATTTTATTTTATTGTCTTTGTCAAAAAGTTCGGCTGAGGTAATTTCTTTATGTGGAGCTGAAGGAAATACATCTTTTAAGGTCAAGGATTCCTCTTTCTCTTCAGAATTTATCACTTGTCTTTCCAGACCTATTGTTTCTATACTCTCTTCACTGGTTCTCAAATAATCAGCCACTGGAATCGGCTCTGCTGCAGGGCTTGTTCCTCGTTTGCATGGTCTCTCCTGGCTGTACACTTCTGACTTTATATTTGGAACACCATCTCCAGCAATAAATCTATAGGGTTGTTCTTCTGCTCTTTGTTCCTGTTGAATTTCCTCAACTCCTCCTGTCTTCTTAACAACCTTAGCAACTGTAGCACTGGCTTCTGGGCTCTCATCCCCATCTTGTTGGATGGCAAAACACAGGGCTTTCTGTTCAGGGCTTTTGTTGATACATTTTTTCTCTCCACACGCCATCTTACAGTATTTAATCTCCTCAGCCAAATCATTTCCAATTAAACATTGGTATGGTATGTCAGGACTGACTGCAAAATCCCACACACCCTTCCATCCTTTATATTCTATTGGCAAGGTCACCACGGGTGTCGGGATCGCGGGACCTAAACCTTTTAATTTTATTTCAGAGGTTGGCTGTTGAAATTTCTGAGGTATTATTTCAGGGTGCGCGATGCATACTTCGGAACCTGTATCTCTGAGTCCTTTCCTGTCTTTGTGATCAATAGAAATGGTTTCTAAGTAGTCCTTAGATGGGCTGCCTGACAGGATGAACAGACATTGTTTCTCTTGAGGCTCTGAGCTTGAACTCTCCTTTGAAACAGTATCTGCTTCTGCCCTTGGTGTTTCTTTCATTTTATTCACAAAGAGGGTTGTTTTCTCCTTCTTTAACAGGGGACATTGATATTTTAAATGATTCCATTCTCCACATTGAAAGCACCGTCGTTTTACCTCAGGAGCAGTTGGTCTTATTACACTCTGCCTCCTACAGGTGGTGTCTTCTAAGTCAGCACCCTTTTCTTGCTGTGGGCGCTTTTGTTGTGAATAAAATGGCTGCCTGTTTGTTCTTTTGTCCCCTGGCAGATCTTCCCTTTTAAATCCTTCTTTCAAGGTTGTTATTTGATCTGCCATACCCGCTGCCTCTACAATCGTGGATGGCTTGCGATCTTGAATCACCCAACGAATTTCATAAGGAACTAATTGGAAAAATTGTTCCAATTTCAAAAGTTCCCTCAGCTGTTGATAATCTTCTACCTCAGACGTCTTTATCCAACTATCGAACAGTTGAGACAATCTAGAGGCCACCTGAGCAAAACTTTGTGTTTTATCTTTCTTCAACGTCCTGAACTTAAATCTATAATATTCAGGAGTCAATCTATATTCCTGTTGAACCTGTTTCTTAAACAGATCATAGTCTCTACAAGACTCCTCCGGCATCTGTCCATAAATCTGTAAAAGCTTCTCATTTATCTGAGGCCTTAGGTATATCATCCATTTGTCTTTAGCTAACCCAAAATCTCGACAACATCTCTCAAAAGATATAAGGAATTTCTCTGGGTCATCTCCTTTTGTAAATTTTGGGAATTTCTTTGTCAAATCTGGGGTATCCACTCCAGATCTCCCTTCCTGGACAACACTGGATGTTTGTGCCAAAGCCAACCTTTGTTTTTCTAGCTCAAACTCCATTCTCTTCAATTCTAACTCCTGTTCTCTCTCTCTTTCTCTTTGTCTTTCTTCCAGTTCTCTCTCTCTTTGTTTTTCCTCCATCTCCAATCGTTTTTCCTCCAGTTCTCTCTCTCTTTGTTTTGCCTCCATCTCTAGTTCTAACTGTCTCATCTCTAATCGTTTTTCCTCCATTTCCAGTTTGTATTTATAAGCCATTTCTGACATAGGCACTGCCTCTGTCTCTGACTCAGAGCTCGAGCTTTCCCCTTGGTCTCCCTCTCTTTCCTCAGCCAGCTTTCTCTGCCGCCTGGTAGCCATGTTTTCAACAACTTTTACCTCACAACTTATTCCTAAATTAAACTTAAGGCACTCGATTAGTTGTTACACGAATCCCGTCGTCTGCCACCAAATTATGTAAAGAAGCGTTAATCCCACTAGATGCCACCAAATTATGTAAAGAAGCACTAATCCCACTGCTTGTCAACAAAATTATGTGAGGAAGTATTAATCTTCTTTATAGCCACTAATATTCTGTGAGGAACCTTCTTTTAGATATCAATTAAGCTGCCACCAATATGTTTAGAGACGCTGGTTTAGGTCTCTGTTTATCTTTAGTTGTGTTGTGAGGTGACTTTGGTAGTGTGGAATGCACCAAGCATGACAGCAATCGAGGAGGCAGGTTTGAAATATAAAGAGAACAAGTTTTATTGTTAACAGAACGTAATTGTTGCAGTTTTGAGAATTTGAACTTGGCACAAGGCTTGATGTTACAAAATGGCTGGTTTGAGATACATGCTTCTGATGATACAATTCTATAAACTTCTTCTTAGTGAAGTGCTTATACTACTTCAGAGTTCCCTATTGTGAATGTCCACACTGTTTGCCCTATACTCGGAACAAACCACTGATCACCAGTCTTTCCTTACTGGCAATCCTGAAAACCCCCTCTGTTAGATTCTTTTAACCTAAGCAATCTAACAAGGTAACACCTTCAGCTCTCTTGCTGAAGAAATATTCACGAATTCTAGGAACTACTGAATTCTCACAGCTTCACAACAGAGCCCTAACTGGCTATCCTCTTCCCCGGGTCTCTTCCACCGGACTGAACTACTTTTCCCAGAGTCCTTTCTTGACTCTGCTATTTTCCAGAGCCCTTAACTGGCTCTGCTCTTTTCCGGGTCTCCTCCACCGGACTGGAGCTTAACTGCCACTTTCAAACCTTTTACTCCTTTAGCTCCGCCCACCTCCTCTTCTGCCTTGTCTTGTCACCATGGTAACCTATCCCTCACAGCTAGGCCATGGAAATAAATGTAATACATAAATGCAGTTTAAACACAGTACATTAAACACTCTATAATAAACATTTCTCTACAGGGAGGAAGACCCACTTTCAGGCCCAGAGCTGTGTTGCCTGTGTAGGAGACTTGTTAAGAATGATAAAGTAGGATAAATGTCAGGATGGGAGGTTTGGAGGCTGGTAATTAAGCATGCAATGACTGAAGTTTGTAGCTTCAGACCAATTAGGTCTGTGTTGTTGTTTATTCATTCAGTCGCTTCCAACTCTTCATGACCTCATGGACCAACCCATGCCAGAGCTTCACACCCCCAGCTCCTTCAGAGTCAATCCAGTCACTTCAAGGATGCCATCCATCCATCTTGCCCTTGGTTGGCCCCTCTTCCTTTTTCCTCCCATTTCCCCTAGCATCATTATCTTCTCCAAGCTTTCCTGGTGTGGCCAAAGTACTTCATCTTTGCCTCTAATATCCTTCCCTCCAGTGAGCAGCCGGGCTTTATTTCCTGGAGTATGGACTGGTTTGATCTTCTTGCAGTCCAAGGCACTCTCAGAACTTTCCTCCAGCACCACAGTTCAAAAGCATCTATCTTCCTTCTCTCAGCCTTCCCTATGGTCCAGCTCTTGCATCCATAGGTTACTACGGGGAATACCATTGCTTTGACTATGTGAATCTTTGTTGCCAGTGTGTTGCCTCTACTCTTCACTGTTTTATCGAGATTGGTCATTGCTCTCCTCCCAATTGGGTCTGTATTGGATTACACTTGCATATGAGTCAAGCATACATTATTTGTTTTTAGCTGATACACACATATTATTGCCAGCAATGTCTGAGATGAGTTATAATAGTATTTTTTTGTAAAATAAAAAGTGGGGAAGGAGAGAGAATTCCTCTTTTAAGGAGCAGCTTTGAATGAGCAGTTTTTTGCCTACTTGTATTTAAAATACTATATAATATGCAGGGACGGCTCAACCCATTACGCAAAGTAAGCATTTGCAGTATAGTTGATTTTGCCCAGGGGCGCTCTTGAGGCGCTCTTGGGAGAAAATAGACCTTGACATATGTGAGTTGTAGTTACTGCGATGTATAGTTCACCTACAGTCAAAGAGCATTCTGAACTCCACCAATGATGGAATTGAACCAAATATGGCACACAGAACTCCCACAACGAACAGAAAATATGTATCAGTGATTGGTTGGGGGGGGGGGGGCAAAATACTGTTTGCTTACCATTGAAAATTACCTAGGGCCACCTCTAATATGGAGGAAGAAACATTCATTGTTGTAATGAAGTCAGGACACTATTTTACTTGTTCAAAATATTTCTCACAGAATGAGGTCAGGAAGTAAAGAGTTAAAAGTTTCAGCCTGAATAAAAATATATTAAAATGATAAGAGGCTTGAAAAATTGAAGGTCATAACTTTAAAAAAATGTACTGGTTTTATTGAAAATTGGCATTTGTTTCATCATCATTTTTCACAATTTGTGTTTGACATTTCCACATTGTAATATGTGATTGAATGAAATTAGTATTGGAATTGGTAATGACATTTGTGAAAGAACAGTGTATTAGTCATTTTATTGTGATTATCAAATTTGGCATCCAAATATACGTTAAAAACAGCTACAGTATTAAAAACAGTTTTTCATCACACACCTGTGAAGGGGGAAACACAAGATAAGGGTTTGAATGAGAAGATGCATTGAAATAGTCTAATAAAGGCCAATTGACATGTTAAATGGAGGCAAGCCTGAATTTGCTCCCAGGTGTATACTGAAGCAGGGAACTACAGCGGACTGTGAAGTAAACTCATGAGTATACATAGTTGTTGCAATCACACTTATATTTACACAAGTGAATCACAATTAAGACTGCATAGGTGTATACCTAAAATGGTAACATGTGCCTTGGGCTTGCATTTCCCAGTTATGTCAAGAAGGGAAGAAAGCTAAGATCAAACACCTTCAGGTCCGATGCCTGGTAACGAAACATCCCCATCTGGAAGTACCTTCAAATCAATCTGTTTCAGAGTCCTCTTTTCACTGAACAGCGTTTTCTTCTTGACATACATTTGTGAATCCTTTGTAAATAGAGACTGAAGGCAGAAGGTAGAATAGGCAGAGAACATCATTTGGAATTATTTGGATGATAGCTGACTTTCACCAAATAGCTCTTTTAACTTAAATAAGGGGCTGGACTGGGAAGAGAAAGGATCCAGCCAACTTGCTGTTGCTTATGAGAAGCTCTCTTCCCATATATTGTTGAAGGCTTTCATGGCCAGAATCACAGGGGTGTTGTGTGGTTTCCGGGCAGTATGGCTATGTTCTAGCAGCATTTTCTTGTGACGTTTTGCCTGCATCTGTGGTTGGCATCTTCAGAGGATCTGATGGTAGTCAAACAAGTAGAGTATCTTTATACACCTGTGGAATGTCCAGGGTAGGAGGAAGAACCATTTTTAATATTTTGATGTTATATCTCATGCTTAAATTGAAGGTACAAATGACATCTAAACATTAACAAAACAGAAACTCTGTAAAACAGGTTATCTATCTGGAGAAATTAAACTGTACCTCTTACAGTTTTTGAGCATGAACCCCCAGAGAATTCCCAGAGTTGTAGCCTTGCAAATATATTTTTTTCTGGCTCTGCTCATACCTAGCAATGTCTGCAGCAAATTGCAGGACAAAGGTTAAAAGTCTACATCTCCTTTGAAAAACATCTTTCTGTAAGTGCCTTTCTAACCCTTCCTTTGATGCTTTTCATTTCTTTGCCAAACCATGATTTGTGTTCAGCATTGCCTTATCTCTCAGATGACACTGAGGATAGGTCAGGAAATGCCTTAGTTACCCTGTGCCTTGCCATAATATTCGTGAAGAAGAGTCACAGATGCAAAAACCTAGGCCCCTTCCATACAGCTGTATAAAATCCACATTGAACTGGTTTATATGACAGTGTGGACTCAGATAACCCAGTTTAAAACAGATATTGTGGATCTTCATATTCAGGTTTCTAGAAGGTAAAATATTCCTAACAATTTTTGGTATTCATAGAAACCCGGATGAAACTGGGGGGTGGGGGGGGGGGGTGGAGTAGCAAAAGAACTATGCAAGCACCCAGTCGGCAGTAGTATAATTGGGTGGGAGAAATAAGGGGCTCTTGACTTAATCCCCCTGCTTCTAAGCAATGAGAAATAGGCAGGGGGCATCTGCTTCAGAATAGTTGGAACAGGATTGTGTGGGCTAGGTGGTGCTGGCTGAGAAACAATAGCTCTCTTTGCATTTTGCTCTGCGTATGATGGAGAGTTAATCAAACCTCCGTAATGAGCCTGGGGTGCTTTCTTTAGATTAATAACCATTTGGGAAAGAGTGACTCCAGAGTTTGTCACTATTGAAATGTGGGCAGGTAATTAATCCTCCTTGAAATGATCCATACCAACACCTGTTTCCCTGTAATTGGCAAGGGAGGTAAATGACCATGGGAGAGGGGGAAAAAATGTATTGTTATATGATATTTTGGGTTTATTGTGTAAACAGAAATTTGGGGAGCATTTCTTCAAATACCATAAGATGAATATTTTTTCTTTAAACCTAACTCTCACACAGCCAATATAGGTTATATGATGTGGAATTCTCCTTGCAGCATATGCCAGCATATACTTCCTTATTGAGCATTTAGTTCTACCTTAGTATATAAGAGGCAGGCTTACTCATAGAATCCTAGAGTTGGAAGAGACCTCATGGGCCATCCTGTCCAACCCTCTGCCAAGAAGCAATTCAAGGTGCTGGCGTTGGCCTATAAAGCCCTAAACGGTTCCGGCCCAAGATACCTTTCTGACCGCATCTCGGCCTACGAGCCCACGAGGACTTTGAGATCGTCCGGGGAGGCCCTGCTCTCGATCCCGCCTGCCTCACAGGCACGCCTGGCGGGGACGAGTGACAGGGCCTTCTCGGTGGTGGCTCCTCGGCTGTGGAACACCCTTCCCATGAACATCAGACTAGCTCCTTCCCTGATGATATTCCGCAGGAAACTAAAGACTTGGCTGTTCAAGAAGGCGTTCGAACAAGAAGTGCAATAATTGGTAATGACGACAAGAATGGAACAACGGAAAATGATACTGGATTGTGGTTTAACGATGAGACGATGCGAATGACTTTTGTATTATTGATATTGTTGATGTTTTGATGACGATGTTTTTTGGTATTCTTAGATTGTTTTTAGATTGTGTCTTGTAATTTGCACCCTGTCCCTTCTATGTTGTACACCGCTGTGAGTCGCCCCCGGGCTGAGAACAGCGGTATATAAGCAGAGTAAATAAATAAATAAATAAATAAATAAATAAATAAATAAGCAGGAAAATCACATTCAAAGCACCCCTGACAGATGGCCATCCTGCCTCTGTTCAAAAGCCTCCAAAGAAGGAGCCTCCACCACACTCTGGGGCAGAGAGTCCCACTGCTGAACAGCTCTCACAGTTATGAAGTTCTTCCTAATTTTCAGGTGGAATCTCATTTCCTGTAGTTTGAAGCCATTATTCCTCGTCCTAGTCTCCAGGGCAGCAGAAAACAAGCCTGCTCCCTCATCCCTGACTTCCCCTCACATCTTGATACATGGCCATCATGTCTCCTCTCAGCTTTCTCTTCTGCAGGCTTGCCAACCTCTTTTCTAATAAAAAAATGTGTATGACTGTGCATATGGAAGAAATTCAGCAGATGATGCTTTCTGGGTATCCATGCTAAGATACACATTTCTGCTTGTCATTAAACTATAGCTATCCTCAGAGCTCCAAGAGATGGGAAAAGTTCTGGTAATCTACATGCTATAAATCACTGAGAAATAGAAAGATGTTCATGTATTCAGGATGCTGCTAGGGAAATTCATATCAGCAGGAGGAGGTTCAAAATTCCTGGCAGGCATATAGGGGTTAGATAGCCAGCTGAAATTAGAGCATGTGTCTTTTGCAGCTTTAACAATTTTACTAGAGAACAAAATTTCAGCTGGTGGTGCTTGCCTTCAAAAGGACACATGATGGAATTCACTTTTCCGCACAACTATTAAAGCTACAGGAGGCCATGGAGACCCACTGAGTGGCGTCAGCCAAGATACACTAAGAGGAGTAAAATGCTTTGCTATATAATTCTAAAAGACATTTAATGTGCCTAAGAAAGCCAGTGTGGTGTAGTTATCTGAGTGTTCAAATTCCCAGTTGGTCATGGAAACCAACGTAAGGACCTTGGCTAAGTCACACTCTCTCGGCCTCAGAGGAAGGCAAAGGCAAACTTTCTCTGAACAAATCTTGCCAAGAAAGCTCCATGACACATTTGCCTTACTGTTGCCATAATAATGATTTAAAGGTAAGTAATAGGCTTTTATTTCTTATTTGACAACCCTACTGATCAAGAGCGAAAATCTTGACTCCATGATATCCATTGTAGTCAAATCCATCATAAAGGGAACTTGGACAAGAGGGAAACAATATGTTTCAATGCTGTGTGACATGTAAAGGGAATAGTGATCTCTATCATGCTAGAAAATGAATCCACTTTAAATCTGGTTTCTGCCTCCTGCAGAATTCTGGGATTTGTAGTTTAGTGAGGCTGTTAAAGGGTCCTCCCTAAACTACAAACCTCAGAATTCTGCAGGAGGCGGCAACTGGATTTAAAGTGGATTCATTCTCAAGTGTGACGAGACCCTTGACTACATCAGACAACATGGGCAAGCTTTTATGAGAACTAGGCTGAGCCTTGGGCATTTCTATTGCTGCTTGGTATGAAGCAATATCCTGAACACAGCCTGCTCTCCATTTTGTTTGGGAGAGGGGTCACTGGGTGGGAATGTCCATGTCATCCTATCATAGAAGCAATGTTGGCTACTAAACTGCCAGCAAAAGTGGGAATCAGACTATGAACCACTCATAATAAAACATTTTTAGATGTGACTCATATACCAGGTACCAATCTGGTCCTATGTGATGACTCAATAATGTGTTCAAGACAGAATGTATAAATGTTACTTCTTTGGGCTGCAGTTTTCAGAATCGGCCATAAGGTTTCTAATGAAGGATCTATCAGAATAGACCATATTTAAAGGTTTCTAATGAAGGAGGGTCACCATCATCTGAACCAGTCTGTTTCACAGTCAAACAACTCTTACAATACATAATTTCTTCCCAATGTTCAGATGGAGCCTTTTTTTCCCTTGCAATTTGAAGCCATTAGCTTCTGTTTTTATGGAGCAGCAGAAAATAAACTTATTCTACGTTCTACAATTACATCTTCATTGTCCGGGAGCTCTAGTCTCTAAGAGCAAACTTTACACATTCTAGTTTTTTAAATTGTGCTGCATAAATGTTGATTTATTATTAAACAATCAATTCAGTGATTGTACGCTATTTCATATAGCAACTGTTTAACAATAAGTCAACATTTATGTTATTCCCATTGGTTCCACGGGACTACCCTGGTTGGGGCCAGCAATTGTATTCTACACTAGCCGTCCTCTGCCATGTGTTGCTGTGGCCCAGTCTGTGTATATGTGTTTTGTGTGTGTATATATGCATATATGTGTGTATATATATTTGTGTATATATCTGTGATATATATATATATATATATATATATATATATATATATATGGTTTTCTGCATGTGTTGTAATGTATTTTTTTTTTGGCGTTTTGGCTTTTTAAAGTCTCTTCTGATGTGTTTTTCAGTGTTTTGATGAGTGATGGTCACTCGTTGGTCTGACAGGTGTATTGTGTCCAATTTGGGATCAAGTCATCCAGTGGTTTTTGGGTTATGTTAATCCCACAAATGAACATTACATTTTTATTTATATAGATGGTTAAATAAATAGAACTTCAAGGGGCTACATTGGTATTTGCAGATATTTATCTATTGTCCTTGTCCTTTTTTCACAGTGGTGGAAAGGCCAACTCCGTACACCAACGTGATTATGCCTAGTTTGTTCGGCATCATTTGTTTCCTTGGCATAGTTGGGAACCTGATTGTGATATATACCATTATCAAGAAAAAGAAACTGAGATGCAAGCAGACCGTGCCTGATATCTTCATTTTCAACCTCTCCATTGTGGACCTGCTTTTCCTGCTGGGCATGCCCTTCCTCATCCATCAGCTCCTTGGCAATGGTGCTTGGTATTTTGGGTCTCCTTTATGCACCATCATCACTGCTCTGGACACCAACAGCCAAATCACCAGTACTAATATCCTGACCGTCATGACCCTAGACCGTTACCTGGCGACTGTCTACCCCCTCAAGTCCACTTACGTCCGGACACCATATGTGGCAGCCTTGGTGATTGGTTTGGTTTGGCTCCTTTCTTTTCTTACCATCATCCCTGTGTGGATGTATGCAGGGCTGATGCCTCTGGAAGATGGGACTGTCCGGTGTGCTCTTCTGCTGCCCAACCCAGAGACTGATATCTACTGGTTCACCATTTACCAGTTCATGCTGGCTTTTGCTATCCCACTGTTCATTATCTGTGTGGTCTACTTTAAGATCCTTCAGCATATGGCCACCACAGTAGTGCCCTTACCCCAGAGGAGTCTCCGTGTCCGCACAAAGAAAGTCACCCGGATGGCTGTTGCCATCTGCTCTGCCTTCTTTATTTGCTGGGCCCCTTTCTATATCCTTCAGCTGGCACATCTTGGGATAGAGACACCTTCTGTCGCTTTCTTCTATGCTTACAACTTTGCTATTAGCCTAGGCTATGCCAACAGTTGCCTCAACCCTTTCCTCTATATTGCCTTGAGTGAGACTTTCAAGCGTCATTTCATGGTGGCCATTCGTCCAACCAAGGAGCAGTTTCGGGTCAACAATAACAACCACAGTACAACAGAGGCCAGTATGTGCTTGAAGCTTGCACCAGAATCCACCCAACAGACCCAGTTTTTGGAGGACTTTTCTCCACATGCCTTGCCAGTGGCAGTTGCTGTACGTTAGGTGGCCTTTCTGCAGGTTTGATAGTTTGCTGTTACAAGGCCATGGAATATGTTTCTGCCTCAAACTCCCACTATACACAATGAATGATCAAAACCAACAAAGACTCCTAGTATGCGAGATGTGGTGTCAATGTGTAATCTATACACATTTAGCAATTGCTTCTTCAGAGAGATGATGAAAGATGGAAAGCATTGCTGACTATGCAGAGAATCAGAGAGTGCAACACAGTTTATAAGAAACCCAAGGATGTGCCAGCAGATATGCCAAAGCCATGCACATTGTCAAAACAACCATCAGATAAAGCAACATAAAAATGATGGGAAAACTTGGAAAGGCAGCATCACAACTTCTAATGAGTAAAGTAAAATGTGTCTAAAACAGAATAACATTCCTGCTACAACAGAACACCAAAACTTGTGTACAATATTTGCAGATATGTCAGGCCATGAATGTGGCATAATCAGGGACAATCATATAATAAAAGTCATTAAGGACTAGCGAAAGAGTATCAGTAGTTTTCTAAAGTCTCACACTGAAGTATTTATGGTAAATCTTCAATACTCTCTCTCTAGCACTCTTTTTATGAACATCTGGGGCTGCTACTCAATCAGGACATCTTTTCCAACCAACGAGCAGAATTTGAACTGCAGCCCTTTATTTTGGGCTACAACTCTCACAATCCCCAATGTGCTTGTTATGCTCCAAAAAGGATTCCTTCCACTAATCTCTTGCAAGAAAATATCAGCTGTATGTTATATGCTCTGAGCTTGTATGCTCTTTTTCACATCTTTCTCACACACAGGATTTGAGGTGACAACCTAAGTGAAATATCATGGTCCACATTTGTTGACAGGCCCAGTGGGAGAAATGGTTGGCGCCACTTGGCCAGATTAAACACGAGCACACTTGAAATAGGTCCCAACTGCAGAGGTATAACCTAGCATGAGGCCAGACCCAAAGACTGGATGACCCATCTACAAGCAATGGAAGCCACTTCACCCAGCCCAACTGCTGACTAAAGCTGGGATAACAGAAATGGAATTCTGCATGAAGAGGAGCCACAGTATGATTCCCCTGTAGCTGAGGAGTGAGACAAAACCAAGAGCTTTGCATGTGGTGTGAGCCTGGTTGCTTGTACGAGTTATACCTGAAGCTGAATATGATGGCAACGCAGACACCAAATTTCTGAAACTGGGTCCAGTCTCTTTGCTCTAACTGCCAAAGTTGCGCCAATTTAACATATAACACTAACTAACCACATGGAGCTGATTTTGAAGAAGATACAAAGTATTGCAGACAGATTGTTAACTGGAGCTGTTTACAAGGATTGTACAAATCCTCAGCTTCAACAGCTCCACAGGCTGCTGGTCTCTTTCTTGGTAAACTGCTAAGCCTTGGAAGGTTTAGGACCAGCCGGTCTGACAGGCTGTATCTTCTGATATGAGCCTGTCCAGACCTAAATATCCTCAGTAGAGTCTCTTTCATGCCTACCATTTTGATGGACACAATGCATAACAGGGGCTTCTTGGTGGCTGCCCCTCAGTCCTAGAGCTCCTTTCCTAGAGAGGCTAGAATGGCCCCCTCCTGGCTGTCCATCCTTCAACAGGCAAAGACTTTTTCTATATTCTGAAAAGCTTCTGGGAACTGAAAGTTTGTAAAGAAAGGGCTTTTAATACGGTGCTGTACTGTATTAATTGTACTACATTTTGATGGTGTGTTTTAAATTGTTTCTAGTATTGTTAACTGTTTAATTCCATTTTAATTGTGATTTTTAAAATATGCTTTAACTATATATACCATTTGCTTTTTTTGTAAGCTGCCTTGAATCTGGGTTTATGACAACAAAGATGGGGTATAAATACAGATCATCTTTAACCTTACCAGCACCACTACCATTAAAGCATATCATATGGCCAGAATATATATATAGTGCATGCTGCACAGAAATAGACCCAAACAACTTCAATCAGAAAGATCAGTGGCAAGCTGCTCCAAAACTAACTGACATCAACTCAAAGAATTCCTGGCCTCTGGCATAGCGGAATGGAGCTTTTGGGAGTTGAAGAGCCTGGAGGAGCAAAGTTTGGGAATCACTGCTATAGAGAAAGGGAGAATAAGCAGAAGGAAATAGCAGATGAAATCGTTGATAATATATTAGGTCCCAAATTTTACTGTGGCCTTTGTTTTCAGATGAGCATTTTAAAGAGTGCACCCGGTGTAGTGTCTTCTGTCTCCTGCAGAAGTTTGGGAAATGTAACTTGGGAAGGCGAGGACCCCTCTAGCTGAGATTTCCAAAGCTCCCATCCTAAACCACAGAATTCTGCAGGAGGCAAAAGACACTAAGAATGTGGAGGAACCCACTTTAAACCATTCGTCTGATGAAGCCTTTAAGGCAACACACTGTTTGGGTTGAAACATGTGGATTTATATAGTTGAGCTCATAGAGCCAGTGTGATATAGCAGTTTGGGCGTTGGAGTACAACTTGGAGACTAAGGTTCAAATCCCCATTTTGCCATGGAAACCCACTGTGGCAAGTCACACTCTTTCATTCTAGGAGGACAGCAATGGCAAATCTCTTCTGATCACACCTTGCCAAGAAAACATTGTGATGGGTTCACCTTAGGTTCTCCATAAGGATAAAGTGAGGAAAAAAAGTTGAGTGTGCCACCTTCAACATACTGTGTATGGATGGGATACAGATGTCATTGAGAACAAACTGAAGTTCAAAAACTGTCAAGTGAAGCTGTTTACCACATGGAGATAAACATGTGTAAAATCTTAAATGATAAAGCTCAAGCAGCTTTTACAAGCACAGGAGCAACAGTTGCTAAAAATTGTCAGCCCATGTCTAATAATAAGTTTGTTATTGTTGTTTGGCTTCAAGCCAACATGGACTTACGTTGACTCTATCGTAAGGTCTTCTTGGCCAGAAGTAATAAGGGAAGGTTTGTTCTTGCCTTGCTCTTTGGCTGAAAGAGTGTGACTTGCCTAACTGGGTGTGCATACTTATTCTGGTGGTTACTAGGACAAGTGGTAGATTAAGATTAGTCTGGTTTAATAGAAATGGTCATCATGTTGACTACTGATTCATTGCTACAAAAAAAAAAAACACATCAATGTACCCTTTTCCCTTTAGTACTCATCCCTACCCTCCAGTTGTTTCAGATCAAATTGTAGTCAGTTAAGGAACCTGAGAAACAACTTTGCCATACATCCCAGAGTAGGTGTCACAAAGCCTCAAATTGTTTGGGGAGATTGATCTGTCAAAACTGGACCATCAAGACTACTCTGTACTTGCCTCTCCTCAGGAATGATAAAAAATAACCTAAGTGGTTGTCATTTTGCCCCTGCTTAGAAGGTACTCTGTTTGTTATCTGCTCCAGTTGGAGGATGAAGATTATTTTAATGCAACACATTTTGTTTTGTTAAAATATACTTGCATCAATATTTGTAATGACCTGCTTGCTAGTGTTGAACCTCGCACCTTAAAAACTATTCCAAAGTGTCTGAGTTTTATAAAGAAAGTTGGATTTGGGAAATGTTTCATTGCTTTCTCTTTACTATGGATGCAAGTGCCAAATCTGATGCGCATAACTCAACCAAGACAGTCACAACAGACCAAAACCAGCTGTTTTACAATCAAAGTGTCATCTAGCATTCATTGCCACCTCCTGAGATGACAATTGGATGCGACTTTTTAGAAACTTGATTTGGAGAGCTGTGCAAATAATTACTTGCAACCTCTTTTTCTGTTTGAACAGAATTCAGGGAAGATGTAAACTGAAAAGAAAGAAAAAAGAATAGTGCGCATTTCATGTAAATATGTGTTCATTGTTATTTGCCGATGTAAATATAAATGAAAATGGGAACTGAAATGATTGGATCATGATTGGAAAATTGTGTTTTTATTCTATGTTGTTCTTTTGAGAGACTTCCAAATACAACCTGAAGAATGTTTTATTGTATTTATTTGAAAGATCTATACCCTGCCTTTCAGTTAAACTCTGAGAAAGTAAGAACACAAAATAATAGAAAGAAAAGTTAGGGTAGAAGCTTCTTGCTAGAGTTTTCTACCATAACGATTAGTGTGGAGATGGCGGTGGCAGTGGGAAGAAAAAGGCCCCAGGACACCAGTCATGAAAGAAGTAAGGTACAGTGAACATGATGCTCAGAGCTGGCAGATTTGGCCTGCCTTTCCTTCCTTCAGCTATGCAACCAGGGTAAAACTGCAACCAGTAGCGTTGTGTAGCAATAGGATGTTGAGTATAAAGATTAAATGTGCCTTAACATATATAATATAGTGTGGCAGACAGCATGGTGTAGTGCAGTGCTTTCCAAACTTTTTTTGACTTGGACCAGGGACCACTTTGACCAAGGACTATTTGACCAAGGGGCTAATATTAGTACCAAAAGGGTTTCGAATAAGTTTTTGGTCAACTTTATATTTGATGCTGATTCAGAAATTTGCATTGGATAGACCACATCAGGTCTGGTTTCTGATACAGAACACATGCATGGTCAGCAACAAGGAAGGAGTGGCAAGTGGCATGAAAGGAGCAGAAATAAAATAAAAAGAGGAAGGAGGCTCACCAGATTTTCGTCCTCGCTGCCCACTGGTGATTCGCAGCTCACAGGTTAAGAATTACTGGTGTAGTGGTTTAAGCTTTGGACTGCAATTCTGGAGGCCAGGATTTAATTCCCTGCTCAGCCATAGAAACCCACTGGATGACCATGGGCAAGCCACACACTCTCACTCCCAGAGTTAGAGTTGTCATAAGTTGGAACCTATTTTAGAGTTGTCATGAGTTGGAAAGGAAGGCATACAACAACAAATAATATAATATTACATAATACACGTATATTAAATTGTAATAAGCAGTTAAAATAACAAAATCCAGCCACAACAAAATAATTCAGATTGGAGTTGTGAAAAACCAGATTTGCCTAGCAACTGTCCGTTATTGAAAATTGAACCCCAAAAATATGAACCCCAGAGTCCATGACTCCATTGGAACAGACAGTGAGCACATGTTGATCTCTCCCTTAATTCTAAACTAACTTTCAATGTTAGAATGTTGGAATGTTGCCTAACCTTTTCCCACACCCTGGACCTCAAGGGATAGCCACACATTTAGCATAATCCCTTTACAATACTCTGGAAAAGTCGCAGGGAACACATCATGGGTCACAAAGGTTGCCATAATATTATCTGATTTTATCCTGGGAACGTTTCTTCATTTATAGTGTTGCTAGACCCCCTCCCATTAGGTCTCCATTCTACATGCCAACACCACGAGCACCTTTTGCTTACTGGACTGCAATCCATTGTATTAATTGGAGCTGAGATATCAAAACCCATTTTGACACATTATCTCTTGCCCCACGGCATTTCTTTCCAATCTCATCCCTCTCCTGAGTGGACCAATAAATGGACACAAGTCTTCAAAATAGTCTCATTCAATCCTTTGGGAGCTAGGCACTCTGGGCCCTGAATCCCCAATTTTAATGGAGGTGAAATTATATCACAATTACATTAGATAGTACTAGGAAAAAAACCAAGATTGTGTAGTGCTTGCAGATCTGAGTTCAAATTCCTGCTTGGACATGGACATCCATTAGATGATCCTAGGTAAGTTGCACTTTTTCAGCCACAGGAGCAAACCCTCTCTGAATAGATCTGCACAGAAAACCTGAAGTATAGGGTCACCTTAGGATTGGCATATGTTGAAATGACTTGAAATCACCAAAAAATTAACCAAGATACTATGAGAGCTCCATGGAAACAGTATTTCCTAAACAGGATGTCAGCACTCAGAAAGCTTTTTTCTTGGTGGACCCTAGCGAATGGAGTGGATACTGAAAGAATGATCAGTAGTTGGAGACTGGGAGACAAGTTGTATGTCGTGTTGTCAGCATAGCAATAAAGGAGAGCTGAAATGTATGACATGGAGCATTAATGGGTTAATGTTTCTGTTCAGCATAGACACCAAATGAAACTAGAGATTTCAGTTCACTGAGCCATGAAGTACTTTGTAAAATTACGATAGTATTGTCAATATTCATAAATTATATAAAGTACACATGGCTGTCTTTATGAAAAGACTACACCCTAAAATACCACCCCACTCCTCTTTTCCTCCTTGTCCTCTGTTTAGCTGGATGTTTTTAGCAGCAGCAACACTAGGAGGATTATGAAACAGAGCTAAAAAAAAACATAAGACATTCGGTGTCAGATTGCAGCAGCACTGTCTGCAATAATTTGGGAGTTGGTCACTCTAGTCAAGATGCTCTCATTGTTATACAGATGCCGGTTTGAAGACCAATTGCCACAACTGCAAACATTTGGCACTGGGCATGAAACATGATTAGTGCTTTTGAAAAACCAAAGCAATAAGTAAACTTCTACCTTATTGCTTATCAAACTCAACAAGGGTCTTGTTACATTTTCAAAGAACATAAATATTTGTAGACTTTGGATGCATGAAGCATTATGTAAAGTTTCAGAAATATATATACTGGACATATAGATAGGCCAAATGGGAACTCTGATGGGTTCAGGGTGGGTGGAGATTTTAGAACATGGAAGCCTCTGCAGTTGTATTGGCTCTCTTGCTACAAGTGTTAGTTTTCATTACAACATGGTGTATACCAGTCATGCCCTTTGTTTTAAAGGTGAATTACATTTCACCTTTATATGAAAAGTGAATATTTTTTTTCAAAAATGCCTACTGGCTTCAGGTGCTGCAAAAATAGTGGGGGGGGGGGGGATAGGAGCTTTTAGATGGTCAATCCCTGCACAAAGCATAGAGATGTACACAAAGGTTATGTCATAATAATTTTTAGCCTTTAAGATGATACAAAACTCTTTGTTGCTTATTCTGCAATGGAAATAACATGTCTCTAGCCTCTGGGAATCGTTTTTCAAATGCAATGAAACATAGACCACATAGCCTGAAAACAAAATTTAACCAGTGTCTAGTCTTCTGTGATGTGAATTGGCCATGAGTCTGTTTCCCTGATCAGTGCCACCAGCTTGACTTTCTCCATGCCAGTCACTTTATATTTCCATCAGGAAGCTATAAAAGCAGAACACTGGGTCAGCTGAGGTAATTGATTTGTCAGAAAATTTGGGACCCCAGGAAGAGAAAGAGATACTTTTTAATGTATGGAATTAATTAAACCAAAGAGGACACTGGCTGCTTGGATGGTTTTTTAAAAAAACCCAATTAAATACAACCATGGATGATACATCTGTTAGTTGTGTAATAGCATCTTCCTCCTAGGAGAGAATGGCTTTTGTTCCTCTCCATCTTCTTGTTTATGAGCTTCCAAGGGAAAAGCAGCTGGCTGGCCAGAAGTGGAGAGTGATGGTCTAGATCAGGAATGGATCATCTGTGGTCCTACAAATGCTGTGCCTAGCCATTGGGGTAGGATATTAATGGTTGAGGGACATTCACTTTGAGTAGCACCGGTAGAAAGAATCCCCACATACAAACAACCAAGGGATTTAGTAAAAGTCCCTAGACACCCTGTTCAACCCTCAAGCAAGGAATCAATTCACTCAGCCATAAGTAACAGAGACACTGTAAAACAGTGTCCTCAAGTGACATCTAAGAGAGGCAACTCAGAAGGATATCATAGTTAGTGGTATCAACATTTGCCAGGAAGGGCACAGACTTCCTGTCTAGTTCTTGGCTTAAGTCACGCACCATGGGACTAAGGCCATCTCCAATCTACACGCAGGATGGAAGTCATCTAATCTAAGACTCACTGGAGCTAGAAGACCAACACATGCTCTAGAACTCTGCACAAGGAAAGGATACTGAATTTGTTGCTGTTGTGTGCCTTCGGGTCATTTCCATCTTATGAAGACCCCAAGCTGAACTTGTCATGGTTCTGTTGTGAGTTTTTATCTATCTTCCTCTGAGTCTAAGATGAATTATTTATTATTTACAGTATTTATATTCTGCCCTTCTCACCTCACAGGGGACTCAGGGCGGATCACAATGTACATATACATAGCAAACATTCAATGCCATAGACACACAACATATATAGACAGACACACAGAGGCTATTCAACTTTCCAGCTTCATGAGGGTATGCTTCGAATTCCAGCCACCAGGGGAGCTGTTGCCACCCACTTGTGACACCGATGGAGCACTTCCTCATTCTTTTGCACACTGCTGGAGAGTTTTATGGCATTGCAAATTAGTTAAATTAGCCTCCCCACATAAGCGGTACTTAAATTTCCTACTTTACAGATGCATTTGAACTCATGACCTTTCAGTCAGTAGTGATTTTAATGCAGCTGACTCCCAACCTGCTGCGCCACAATCCAGACTATGACCTGCCCAAGATCACATAGGCTTCCATGGACAAAAAGGGATTCGAACCCTGGTCTCTACAGTCACCCTTACCACAGCCTCTCTTGGGCAGCCCAGATGTCTACCTAGCCATAGTAAAGCATTCACAACTCTTTTTACTTGTTCAATTTGCCCCTCTCTGAGTTTTTTGACAGGGGGGGGGGGAACCCAACATGCATGTGTTAGCATTGCCAAGATTCTTCCACATGCTCAAGCGATATAAATTAAAATGTATCTAATAACACAAGATAAGCATGAGCCAAGATTATATCCACTGGACCTGGACCAACTATAGCATCAAAATCATGGTGTACCTTAATTATTTAGTCTGCTAAGCTTTTCACAAATTATCCTCAGCAGGTTGCTAAGTGTCTGGAGTCTTTTCTTGTGGGAAAAAGGATCCCAAGCTCCCCAAATAGCTCTGCTGGATAACACTGTGCAGATGAAGAAGTAGCAAGAAGGATGGTTTCTTCACTGCTACCATCACATTGCCACAAATTGCCTAATGAGCCCTAACATGTGTTTGGCCAGATTTGCTCTGAGTTTTTACCACTGATACTCTAGTCTCTGTTGCATGCACTTACTCACTGCCAGCTCCTTAGGACGACAGGGGACTCACTTGGCTCTGTATAAGAGGTCATTCTGGATCAATTACATCCACTCCCCTAACAATTTCTCCATTCCAGATATAAATCAGGATTTCAAGAGGATTACCAGTCAAGGCAAACTGATGAAAGTGTCACATGCTAATGTAATTGGATGGTTTCCTGTTGCCTTGACTGATGATCCTCTTGAAGTCCTGGTTTATATCTGATTTCTATTTGGATGAACAAACTTGTAGATCTATACTTTTAAATATGTTAGTGGAAGCAGCTGAGACAGGTATATCTGCTTCCCTCTTCTTTCTGCTTTGCTGTTAATGAATGCTCAATAAAATTATCTGGCGGCAGCTGCTGTTTACCTTCTCTTTTATAGGGAGGCACATACAGCTCGAGCAGAATCTCATTTTTTCCAGTCAAGCATTCATTGGATTGTTTGTTTCACACATTTAATATTGATAACATTTTTTCATAGTCCTGCGCCATTTTCCCAATGTTGCATTTGCTAAATAAATATATAGGTAGACAGAGGACAAGGAGGAAAAGTGGAAACTGTTGTGGGCACAAAAAGTCATTGTAAAAAAATGAGTTTATTTGCCAGAGGCTTGTGTCATCCCCGGAAAATGAGCTTCTTTTTTTGCATGTCTGTATACAATAACATTGTATTAAACTGGAATAGATTTTGAAATGGTTTTAACTCTTGCTATCTTCTTGTTTTAAATACCTATGGATTTAATTTGGAAGGATTTTAAATTGTTTCTGTTGTACGCAACACCTAGGTCCCATTGTAAAGGGAAATGTAGATATATAACATTTTAAAAAGAATCTGGTGGGCCACACTATTCCCCTATTGCAGAAGTATCAAACTTATTTTCATCAAGGAGGACATCAGGTTTATTGTTGCCTTCAAAGAGTCATTGAATCCATGGATGGAGAATCAGTGAATACCGAAGACCAACAATATATATATATATATATATTTACATAGCGACCAGTGCTCTTTAGCACCCTTGTAGTACTGAGATTGGGGAAATGTTTGAGGAAATTTTAAAGTCAGGCATCATATCCACAAGCCTTGTATCTAGATTCAATTCCCACTATCCTGACTAAACTGAAGAAACTGCAGCCTTCCAGATCTTACTGTTTCACAACTCCCATCAGCCCTAGTCATGAAGTCTAATGATAAGGAACACAGGAGTTGTAGTCCAGCATCTGGAGGGCCACATAAAATGACATAACAAGCTGCATTTGGCCCATAGGCCTTAGGTTTGACACATGTGCCCTGTTGGATAGATTGTTGGCATTCTAGTGGAAGAACCACTTATGGCCAAATGAACTTAATCATTAAAATAAACTATCAAGGTAGATGATATGAGAAATCTTACTTCAATGGGAAGGGACTGCTTTAACAGGGTTTTTAAAAAGAAAAACCTACCACATATTAATTAAATGCACATCTCATTGCGTTTCAGCAATCTCAGTTTGGTGCCTAACAGGGAGCTTCATTTAACACAGAGACTACAAAAGAGAAGACACAGAGATGACAGAATTATACTCCTATGCCACCATGCAAGAATCCCTAGGGGGAAAAATTCAGAAAGCCAAAAGCAGCTTGTTAAGCAGGATCTACTGATGTGATGGCGGATTTTGTTATAAAGAGAAAGTTAATATTATGCCCTCTGTCTCACTCATGCCCACGCAGTAGCCACAACCATTCTGCATGGACACGACTCACATATTCACATACTTTTGGGACTATAGTTTTTAGGAATTGGAAACTAAGGCTTAGAGGATATTTTTTTTTCTTTAATGGTAAGATGGAATACATCTAGAATTTACTGTAATACAAAAAGGTGCCTTTGCCTTTCCTCTTGAGGTCTTCTTTGAAGTAAAAAGAGAATATTTTTAAACAATTACCTGTGTTTGGCGCCCAAGTCACTGATCTTGACACAGATGACCAGAAAGATATCACCAAAATCTAAGACTCTGCAGGCTTTAACAGTCATAATAGGTTCATAAAATCTTTTTATTAAAAGCTCTGCTTTCAACAGAGATCTTATAGATAATCCTAGCAAGGAGGAATGCAGGCCAATTCCCCAGGATCTCTGGGTGACTCTGTTATTATTTCTAAAATGATGATGATGATGATGATGGCAGTAGGCAAAACAACATTATATGTACTACTAAAATAAGCAATACTCCATAATAACTTGGAACATAATAAAAATAATCTTTAGGAGTTAAAAAATTCTTAAATTAAAAACATTTTTATTTGTATCCTTGGTTTGGCGGCTACATGTACCCATGCCAAATGTAAAAGGTCAGACCTCCCCAAAACCCTAAACCTTTTTTTAAAGTGTAGTTGTTTTTTATTCAAAGTAATCATATCATGTGCTGTGTGAATGAGGTTCTGTTACTGTATTTTGAGGGTAATGACAGGATTAAGGGGAACCCATGGGCTTCCAGATGTTGCTGAATTTCAATTTTCCTCATCCCTAGTTATTGATGTTAAGGGTGAGGCATGATGTATACAGTGGTTTCTCAACACGTGGATAGTAAAACCTTCCCAACCCTTGGTTAAAGAGCTTCCCTTTTTAAGACAAGGCAAGTGTTGAAGGATTTGAAACACTTAGATATGCTGTTGTTAATTGTTGTCAAGGTTTATGGCAACTCTATGAAGGGATAGACCTCTACATCAGCCCAACATCAACAGCTCTGCTCAGTTTTTAGAGTCTCGGGACTGTGGCTTTTTCCACACAGCTGAATAAAATCCCACATTTTCTGCTTTGAACTGGAATATATGGCAGTGTGGACAGAGATAACCCAATCCAAAACAGATAATGTGCGGGATTTTCTACCTTTATATTCTGGGTTATATGGCTGTGCGGAAGGGCCCTTAACCAAGTCTATCCACCAGAAACTGATCTTCCTCTTTTTCTATTGCTTTCCATGTAACCAAGCAATATTGTCTTTCTAGTGAGTAATTTCTTTGCATGATATAGCCAAAGTACGGCAGTCTCTGTTTATTTATTTTGGCTTCCAGGCTTGATTTGTTCTAAGACAAGATTTATTTCACTCCTCTAGCACCAATTTCAAAGAAATTCAGTGACCAGTTTTTACAGTCACAAATAGAAATGGGAAATACAACAGCATGGGCCATCCTAACTTTACTTTTCAATTATATATCTTTATTCTTCAGGCCTTGTCTAATTCCTTCATAGCTACCTTCCAGGTCCTGATGTTCTTCTGATTTCTCAGCTGCAGTCTCCATTTTGATTAATGACTGAGGCAAGATATGGAAAATTTCAATTTTTTCAATGTTTTTACTGTCTGCTTGAAAATTATATAAATGTTCTGTGATCATTATTTTTGTTTTCTCATCTGCACTTTCTTCCTTGACTGTCTTTACTAAGGACCTCATCACACTTACCAATTTAAGCATCTTAGGATGCCTGCCAACCAATTGAGGGATGAATGGGCATGCAGCCCATCACACAATTTATTTATTTACTTATTTATTTACACTATTTATATTCCACCCTTCTCACCCTGCAGGGGACTCAGGGTGGATTACAATGTAGATATACTATATGGCAAATATTCAATGCCAAGACACACAACAGAAATAGACAAACAGTCAGAGGCTGTTTAACTTTTTTTTCTGGCCACCAGGGGAACTGTCGCTTTCATTGTCCATCTGCGATGCTGATGAAGTACTTCCTAATTCCCCGCATGCTTTTGCTGGAGTGCTTTGCTGGAGTCTTTTTTATGGCCTTGTAAATTTTTGTGAAATTAGCCTCCCCACACATAGGTGGTACCTAATTTTCCTACTTTACAGATGCAACTGTCTTTCGGGTTGCAAAGGTCGACAACAAGCTACACAATTGGTCGGAAGCCCACTCCGACCTGGGCTGGCTTCGAACTCATGACCTTGTGGTCAGAAGTGATCTTAATGCAGCTGACACTCAGACAACTGCACCACAATGTCCCTCAACTTCCATCGGAGGCCCTAACCAGTGTGAAAGCATTGTAGGATGCTTCCTTGTCAACATGAGAAGGCTCCCGTGTTGTGCTGGCTACAATGAAGCCAGCCCTCTTCCACCCCGGCTCAGCAATGCTTCTCCTGTGTGATGGGGGAAGTGTCACTACTAGTTGGTGAAATGGCACGTGGGGGTGGGGGCTTGTGTGATAAGGTCCTAAGTATTCAATTTTTTTTCTGCAAAAGATATGGTGTCATTACATTCTTGCTGCTACTTTCTTCAATTTTCACACTGCCTTTGAATCTAAGCCTGCTGTATATATGGTACATTCAGAATAGACGTTAAATAGGATGATAAAGTGCAATTTTGCTTGATCTCCTTGCCAAATTGGAAACCATTACATTTCTCTGTATTCTGCTCTAATGGTAGTCTCTTTTTCTGAGTACACATTATGTCTAACACTGGTCAACACATATTTTGGTGCCTCAAATGTTAGACCTATTTCTGGGTATATTTGACTTGCTGATTCCAAAAATGCCACCAGTTCCCCACTATCAGCTCTAGGTTTTGAGAAATCATACACATCCCATATAACACTCTGTTTGCCCATGGAAAATAATAATAACCAGAAATTAGAGCTGATGCTATCTGTCCAATGTAATTTTCTAAATCAGTGCCCCATATAACCCCAGAAACAGACCTAAAAACCAAGACACCAAGATTTTTTAAATTGGGCTGTGCAATCAAATGTTGTGGTACACCAATTTCTTTAATAATGATCCAGAGTATTTTGTGATCCACACAAAGGGTGGATCTATAAATCACAGCCTGATTTTCTTCTGAAATTCTTTAGTGCCCTCTATTATCCAATGTATGTTTACAATATGATCCCTAGTGCCACTTCTTTTCCTGAACCTCACACATACATTTGGCATTTCTTACTCCACATCTGATTGTAGGATTTTGAGTACCACTTTGCCTGTATGGGATGTCGATGTAATGGTCCTGTGATTATCGCAATGTCTGGAATTCTTCTTCTTGAGGACTGGAGTGTATACTGAGCATTTTCAGTCTGTGGAACATTGCTTTGTTTTCCATATTTGTAAACAGATTTGCGTTAGAACTTGAGTAGATTTTGTCTTTGTAGCTTGAAGCTGCTGTTCTGATATTGACAAACCTGTTTCTTGGGGATGCATTTCTCTTGTGTGTTCTGTTGTCTATCTGATTGGCCAAAAGGTTGGGAGAAGTGTGTCTCTGTGTATGTGTGTCTGTATATATGTATGGGAAGCTGCACAGAAGCTTGTCAGAAAATGTATAAATCAAAAGAAAGAAGCTGGAGAGAATAAAAAAGCAAATAACCTAATTCCAGGGAAACAGTTGAACTATATGGAAGAAGCTGCAATGCCAAGTGGCTCCAAAAAATCTGGGGTAAGAAGATATTTAATTTGTTTAACTTGAGTAAAGAAGCTGTTTAGTCAAGGTTTACATGGAGGAATATTTTCCATGTTATTGACAGATCCTGGTACTTATTATGCCTCACTGCTAAAAAGCCTTCAGTATTTATTACATTTGTCAGTGACTTAATGTGGTGCTTGTAGAGGGATTTGGGGGATTATGGTTCAAAGATATCACTTTTCCAAGCTCCATCTGAACATGAGGAAGAACTTCCTGACTGTGAGAGCCGTTCAGCAATGGAACTCTCTGCCCCAGAGTGCAGAGGAGGCTCCTTCTTTGGAAGCTTTTAAACAGAGGCTGGATGGCCATCTGTCGGGGGTGCTTTGAATGCAATTTTCCTGCTTCTTGGCAGGGGGTTGAACTGGATGGCCCATGAGGTCTCTTCCAACTCTATGATTCTATGATTCAAACACCACAAACTATTTTTATATCCCCCTGATGTATATTTCCAGAGCTTTGAATCGCCTGCTCTGGACTGCAACTCCCAGAATCTTACCAGAATGGCTATGGTAGCAGTGGATTCTGTGAATTGTAACCCTTAAAGTGTGTTTTTTATATCATTTCCAGCATAATGGGTTTTGGAAGAAATATCCACACACAGTTGTAGTTTGGGAGTTGTAGTTTCACAGACTATTTAGACTTCTTTGCCAAGAATACTGGTGCCTCAACAAACTATAATTGTCATAATTCCATAGGATTGAGTCATGACAGTGTTTATTCTACAGTTTAAATGTACCTTTGAACTGCCCCACTGTAGCTTCCTGCCTAAAGATATGGTGAAGAAAGTCCTCCCATAGCTATGCTGAAGAATGGTTCACCTGCCAGTCTAGCTGGCAACAGGTAATGGTAAGAGATGGCATCTTGTTGTTCACCATAGCCAACAGATGTTTTGTGTCAGTCCTTGCTAGGTTGAAAGTAGGTGGAAAGCAGCATGGCTGAAGTTATTAGTGATACCATCTGCTGGGCAAACACAGCCTGTCAAGTAAATCTTCTTTTTGACACAGCCCTCTCCTAGTTTCATCTGTCACTTAGGTCTTATCTTAGCTTTGTCTTTAATATTAATAGAAAAGGTTGTCATTTGTGCTTCTGCCTGGAGGCGATATTGCAGCCTTTGCTCTAAAGCTAAGCAGGTGAAAGCACAACCAGGACAGGGGCAGAAGAAAGGTTTGGCAGCTTCTTATCTAGCTGCTTAGTGGTGCCAATAAAGACACTTTCACTCAAAATGCTGGACAAATGGCAACACCTACCCCCAATGCTATGAAAATAGGAAAGGGATCTAGCAGGACCTTTGATACTGATTATTTTAACATGAACTTACATGGAGATCAATCCAGTTCTTCAGATGAATTGATGGAAGGATATTAAAGCCATTTAAGCACAGTTATAGAAGCAATATAACATGAATAGGATTCAGATAGAAGCAAATTGTAACCTGGACATATAATATGAGTTGTATTAAGATAATACAAAAGCCTTTGAAATGGCTGGTTTATTGGGAAACCAATACATTTTCTTGCCAAAAGTCAATTTCTATGTAATCAAAACCTTCCATGTAATCAAAAGCTTCTTTTCCTATACAGGAAGTTGTGAGCACTTATGTATTAATTTCTGTAGTGTACCAAGAAGCCTATTTTTATTGTACTGCTAGTGGATTGGTATTTGTGGATATATCCCAATTAATTTGTTTTATTTCCTAATTCAGGTTTTTTTTAAAAAATGTGAGAAAACACTACTTGTAAGTCAAAGATTGGGGAGGGGGGAGAAATAATAATAAACTTTATTTATACCCTGCCTCCATCTCCCCAAAGGGGACTTGGGGTGCCTAACATGAGGCCAAACCTGAAGATACAATACAACTGAATAAAATACAAAATTCAGACAACAAAATTACATCAGAATAAAATACATAAAATAAAGTAAATATATCAGAGTATTTCAAGCTTTATGGACATACAACCTCTGACTTACCAATATCTTTTCTGTTTTCTGTTACATTCTATCCCAATACCACAATTGTGTAACTATACTTAAATCTCAGTGGCTTTAACTTCACTCCATCAGTACATCTGAAGAAATGGATTGGAGATCATATGCTCATACTAAAATAAATTAGTCTGAAAGGTGTTGCCTGAGTCCAGGGAAACATTTGATCACAAAATCTCCTGTATTTCCTGCAGAAAGAATGGTGATCCCATTCATAGCCGAAGAAGGCTTGGATAGTAGCTGTGTTGTCCAGGAAATTCTAGGAGATGCAATCTAAAAATCCAACTTTCTCAAGTCTGGCTTTTACAAGTCGTGAGTGAAAAAAGATGTGATTGTGCCAGTCAGCACCATGACCCTGTTTTCTGGGATGGATGATCTGTTTCCCCTTTGAGTTAGAATGCATTGTTCTTAGCAAAGTACATTACTCATCCTTTTGGCAGTTAATTAGTAGCCTCTATCTATTTATTACTGTTTGCGTCTTCTCCCTGCTGTTTGCAGATGGCAGGTGAGAAAGCCTGCTGCTGTCTCCAATCCGTGCTGCATCCTAATACCCCAATCACTATAATTAGGCTAGGTCCCCCCTACAGCCTCAAAAGGATCACCTGACAAGTCAATGCTGGCAGCTTTGTGTTATGACAGCATAGATATTATGATGCATTTGTTCACAGAAAAGGGAAAGGGATGGTCGAGACCATAAATGCTTTCAGGGGAAGAAACTGCTGCCGGGCCCAGCATGTGGGTAATACGAGTATTACTTGCCTTTTCTTTTCCGCTTAACATCATGAAGCAAATGCATCTGTTTCCTGAGAAGGGAAGGAGCATTAAGAGGAGTGTGCATCCCATGTGCAAACCTGTTCAGTGGCAAGTACTGGTCACATCTCGTCAGAATTCACCTTTGTAGCTGTACCATTTACAGTTGGATGGACATCACTGAGCAGTTGATAGTGTTCATCTTGAGAAATAAGGGTTCCCTAAAACTGCAAGGGGGCAGGAAACAGCAACCAAAACAGTCATGTATTTGGGAGGAGTGAAATGGGTTATTCCAAGTATAGGTTACTGTTGTAAAAGCCAGTGTGGTGCAATGGTTTGCGCATTGGACTATAAATCTGGATACCAAGATTCAAAACCAACTCAGGCATGAACATTCCATGGATGGCCTTGGACTAGTCTCTCAGCCCCAGATGAAAGTAAAAGCAAGCTCCCTCCCCACAAATCTTGCAAAAAAAAAAAAGCCCTGTTCATCTCAGGGAGTTTGGAGCTATAACTCGCAGAGTTCCCAAGCCCACACAGCTGGTGGCTATGTGGACTGTGGTTAGGGATCCCAGATATTTGGACGTGGTCCTGCTCTGGATGCTCTTCCTCAGTCTTTAGGATGAGGTGGAGGAATCTCAAGACAGGAGAACTGTGTTGAAAAGTGTTTGTGTATATTTGCTTCTTGATTTGTTAGACTTGTTGGTTAGGTTGTTAATTTGAGTGGCACCATCTACAAAGTCATGGCTGATACTAAATTTATTGTGGCTTATGACATCAGCAGGAACTGGTCCTTGTAACATGGTTCTGGTAACTTCAGCAGAGCATGTGCTCAATGACATCACTCAGGATTGTACCTCAGCCTCAGGTTTTGATAATTAATTTTTGGCCCTGGCGAAGTCTGGACCCAGCAGCTCTATTTATGGGAATTTGTAGCATTTCAAATAACTTTTCCAAGGCACAGGTCCCATGGGCAGATGGAGGGAGTAAGACAAGGGGAAGGGACACTGTTGACCCCTACACAGCTTGCTCTCTATTTCATGTGTGTTTGTGTATGTGTGTGACTATCAGGAAAACTAAATGCTTCTTCAATGAGTTTAGGTGACAACATTTAAAGATCTCTTGCTCACCTGATCACCTGGATAGGAGAGGAGTTCATAGGACATCGGGGACTATCCAGTGGGAGTGCAAGGAGGTGGTAAGACTGTCAGGAAAACAAGAAAGGCAATTGGTTGATAGGTTTATGCATGCCAGGAAGAAAAAAGCCACTGTGGTTTTATGACCTAAAATAATCTGATACTGTGAACATGTCAACAATAAACATTTGAAGCAAAGTGGTTTTGGGGAGCACAGGTTGGGGTGGGGGTTGTGTAGCTTTCAAAACCAATTTGTGTTCAAACAGGTGAATGTGACGTTAGTAGGGTCAACCCAGGGCAGGATAATGCTCACTGGAGTTGGGATACAGCTCTCATGTGGATTCAGCTCAAGTCTTTGAAGAAATATATAAAGTTAAGCAGGTTATAAAGGAAGTACAGAGGGATCCTCTGCCTTCTCTTGTAATTCCAGCGTTTGCATGTAAATCCTGTACTCAGGCCCAGAAGCAATTTTCAGCCTGCCTGTCTATTTCTTCTGTATGTACTGCATATTTCTCAGAAATTAAAGAGGAGGTCTCAGTGTTCACTCACAGTGACACTCTGGTATTCCCCACCCACTATTTGCATACATCCCTAATAAACTGTCTCTGCAATGTTTGATCACTATTTAATGGCTATGGTCTCCATTTATATTCTGAGGAAATGAGATTGCCTCCAGTTATTGTATCCTGGGATTCACTCAAGAAGCTTTTCAGCAAAACTGACACCTGCTCCTGCTCCCCCACCTACATGTGTACATTCATGCATAACTAATACTCTGGGCTTGCTGTCATTAGCTTGGTAAAGGAAAGCATGGGACATAGGATCTTGTACCTGCACCCTTGAAGAAATGGGATGATATGGTATTAATGGTGAATTTTAAACTTGCATCTTATGTTTAATCTATGGTTTGTGTATTTTAATATGCGTTTTGTAGAAATATGTATTTTAAAGAATGTTTTAGGTGAATGTGTGTTTTACAATGTTGTAACCAACCTTGATCTGTGAGGAAAGGTGGGCAAGAAATACCGCCTTGAGTCGCCTAAGGGCTGAGAAGGGTACAAATATAGTAAATAAAGAAATAAAAACTATTATTATTATTATTATTATTATTATTAATCACCACTGTCCCTGTCAAATCAGGATAGTTGTAAGGTATGGATCTGAAGCTAGCTATTGGTTCCTTCTTGACAAAAAGGCACATAAGAGGACCTCCTATAGCACTTGATTCCTCTTGAAAATTGCCTTCTTAAGGATTGATTTGTTCTTGTATGAAGGGGCACAGGGGGTGGGGGGAGGCTCATCTCACAGTGATAGGACAAACCCTTTGCCCAGCTTGGACTGCTCCCAGCTGCTCTGGACCTCTGATTCTGCTTCCTGGGGCCTTTTTCGCAGTATGCAGTCATGACACTGATTCCATTGCTGTGGCAAGGATTCTTCTGCATACCCGCATCACCACTCCCTCTAGTTTGCACTCTCCTGGGGGCATCTCTGCAATGGATTGGGTCTTCAAACTGTCCAACCACCAACTGTTTTCCTACTTGCCATGGGAGTCTCCTCCTTCAGGCTGTGAAGCCAGGGGAACCCCCAGCAAATCCCAATATGGATTCTAGCAGGCCCCTCTTTTCAACCAATCAGGGGAGGGAGTGGGAAGTCTGAATAGCTGTCAGCATAAAATGTCATATATTTTTCTGTGGATTTGTGCTTGTACCTTTGAATGCATGCTGCTTGTAGTTGTATCCTTTTTGGCCAAATTGTAATAAACCTCAGTAGCTTTGCCTTCAACCTGGGACACTTGTCCTCTGTCCTGGCTAATCTGCTTTAGCGGAAGCTCACTGGGCATGGACCTGCTTATCCATGGTCCTAGCTGAGCTCACTATAGTAGAATCCGACTCAGCGACCTTGGGCAAATCACACTTTCTCAGTTTCAGAAGAAAGCAATGGCTACCAACCAGCCTCACCAAGAAAGGTCTATTCTAGATTTTGCTTAGCATTGCCATAAATTAGGAATAACCTGAAGGCACACCACAGTAAATCTCTTGGATGGAGTGCAAAGTCTCACATCCTTTTAGAGGAATGTTGACACGCTATTGCTAATCACACTTCCACATCCCACTTCTAGTTCACAATATGGTAAAACTCTGGCAATAAATGAAATAAATTTACTCAATACCCATGAACATGTACTTCAAATAAACAAATGATATCTCTAAGCCACCATATGTTGGTATAATCATTGTTTGAGCCTTAGGCAAAGATTACTTAAGGATTGTTTTTACACTTGTGACATATCCTCTATTGAAAGGTGGACATCATGGTCTTATCTGAAATGTGAACAGAATGTCACTCTTGATTATGACTGTCAATTCCTTTTAGGTTCATCATTTATCTTACTAAGATTCAGAGAGATTTAGAGGACTTGAGTATGGGCATGGTCAGGAACTGTAATGGTGGTGATATCGAAGACCCCCAAATCCACCCCTAATAAAAAGAATACATAAATTGAACCCCGTGATTTATAGTTTTCCCAAGGATGGAAGGCCTGATGAAATGAAAAAGTCCTCTGTCCCCACAGTGTCCTCATGGCCTCCCCTGATCTCAGTCATCCGGGAGACAAATGTCCGGACCGAAACCGTGATTGCTATCCCATCAACAAATATACATCTTCAGGACTCTTCTTTTGTCCTCTGGCACAAGGGAATGTCTGGGACAAACAACTCCCATTGTGTTCTTCAACAGGACTCTGTATCTGCATAATCCTGTCAGATCGGTTTTTGGATATTTATTTGTCCACCACATTCTGTCACGACACACCTGAGGGATGGACACAACCCCAGGACTCTCTCCCCCCCCTAGCTGGGGGGGGGGAGTTAAGGGTTCACCCCGCCTCCCCAATGTGTCAGATTAAAAAAAAAAACTGGTATACTCATGAATTTTAACTGGTTAACTAATTTATGAGGAAATCAGGTTGTTGTGTTTTTTTTTAAAAAAACAAAACACAAATCTGACACTCCACTTAAAGGATGGTGTAATTTCATTTCCATCTTCTCTCATGAAAAATACTAGAAAAACAGTATATTAACATTTCCTTCAATTTCAGCCAATAATACATTGTGTACTTGACTTAATGATCCGGCTTCTTACGCTGTCACAACAATTAAACATTGTTACAAGAACAGTCAATGAAATGTACAATTTTAATCACATTTTACAGTAATAACTTCCTTCATGCAGAACATTTTATACAAATTTTATACCCAGTCATCTATTAAGTGCGTTCTTCTCTCAGGTAGAACTGCTGCAGTGTGCTGGACAATTGAGACATTAAATGGTTTTTTAAAGAGTTGTGTTTGAAATTAATTGGATTAAATGAACCATGTCTGGTGCAACAGCTTTCATGTGGATATACAGATATTCTGGAAGACAATAAATATTTAACAAATGTCCATAGTCCTAGGATATGTAGTGACCTTCCATATCCAAATATTTCCAGGGAAGGAGACCAATTTACATACGTTGTCCAGTGACACAGACATGGTTCCTCCATTCCTATTTCTTCTGGAAGATTGAAGGTTCTTTGCCATATACCTGTGCCAGTCTGCATTTATTGGGTTTTCTGGGTAACCCAAGGTTGAAAAAAGTAGTCCTATCTAATAGTCAGACCAACACATATATTCCCCTTAAGTCTGGATCTATCAAGAAAATTAAGAGAAGAATAAATTGCAGCTTTTTTACTCGAATTTATTCTAGTAACACGAATAACACAAACACTGTCCTCAGCAGTAGGACATCGAATTTGAATCAGTCTGGGCCCACTGTTGTAATGATGTTACCACAAACTAAAATACATCTTAAATGGCCTACTGATTTGCCAAAATCCCTTTGCTTATATGTGTAGAGAAGCTCTGAGTATGCCTGCCATAGACGCAGGCGAAATGTCAGGAGAGAATGCTTCTGGAACATGGCCACACAGCCTGAAAAACTTACTTAATTTTGATTTGTGGCAACTCTCAGCTGAACCTACATGGATATTTTACTACATGTAGGAGTTCCGGTTATCAGCAATTACGTACCTGCAGAGATGGACCAGTTTGCCAAAAGCAAAAAAAATGGAGATTTTATATTGAAGGGCAGTGGGATCCATTGAGTTTATTTATTTACATTTATTTATTTATTTACATTATTTATATACCGCCCATATCAGCCCGCAGGCAACTCAGGGCCTGTTCTGTTATTCTGTTCTGTTCTGTTATTCTGGATGCATGTTGTGGGTTTGAAGTCTTTCATTCTAAGTTGTTTTTTATATATACTAGGCTCTGTTAGATATTATATTCTGGGAAAAAGAGCAATAAGAAGAACTTCAGGTAGATTTCCCCAGGGTAGATGTCTGTCTATCCAATGTAGCTGTAATGGATGGCATGTGTTGGCCTTTGACCAGGAAGAGCCATGTTTCAATCCTTGCACAGAAATTAAGCTTTTGGTGGGCTTGTGCCCTTTGCTAACCCTCTGACTCACCAACGTAAGAGGACTTGTGAGGATAAAGCTGAGGAAGAACATAAACATTTCCCTAAATTCCCTGGAGTGGATAGGAAGATAATAAAATCAAGTTTTCATGTAGCAGAAGGAGTGAGATAAAATGAAAATACTGGCATTGTCATTGGGGGGGGGGGGGGGTGATTTGTTTTAGCTTTTTTTTCAAATTTGTTTTTATCATATACTAGCCGTCCCATGCTATGCGTTGCTGTGGCCCAGTCTGTATATGTGTTTTGTATGTGTATATGTGTGCATATGTGTATGTATATATTTGTGTATATGTGTATATATGTGTGTATGCATGTATATGTTTTGCGCATGCATTGTAATATAATTTTGTTTTTTGGCTTTTTAAGTCTCTTCTGCTGTTTTTTTCAGTGTTTTTATGAGTGATGGTCACTTGTTGGCCTGATAGGTGTGTTGTGTCCACATTTTGTGTCAATTCGTCCAGTGGTTTTTAAGTTATGTTAATCCCACAAACGAACATCACATTTTTATTTATATAGATTTTATTCAAGATTTTCACAAAACATTAAAACATTTTCTCCTTCCCTCCCTCCCTTTCCTTCAGACATTAATTTCATGAATTCAATACGATATCAGAAATAGAAAACAGCAAGATGAAAATTTATATCCAAACATTTTCATGCTGATTTCTTCCAAAATATCATATGTATTTTATGGTGGAGCATGTACAGAATTTACATGACACATATGTGTGGGGTTGGACTGGATAAACCTTGTAGTCCCTTCCAACTCCTTATGGAATAGGTACTATGTGGCCTTAAAAGCCTTGTCCATTTTTCCTCTGGCAAGGCAATGTTTCAGTGTCAATTTATCCATTGGCATAACAGCCCAGTCTACCTTGCTTTGAATTTTTGCATAATATTCTTAAGCAGGCCCGTAGCCAGGATTTCGTTTCGGAGAGGGGCTGATTTTTTCAGGGGGGTTTCGGGGGGGGGGTGAGTTTTGGGGGGGGGCTGAGTCTGAGTGAAAGAGGGTCTGCCCTAGCAAACCTTTTGTATCATTACCTGCCTCAGCACTCCAGCGAATCAGAAGGGAGGGAGGCGGGTTGAAGGAAAACAATGCATTCTTGAATGGATTATGAAGTTACAGGAAATGTCCAGGAGGCCGAACGAGTCCAAACCGGCCTTCAAAAAAAGCCAATCTACTGCCTTGTGATGGGTCTGAGATAAGCATTGATCACTTAATCCAGGTTTTCCTCTTGCAGTCGGATAGGGGCACAAAAGGAGAAGACTTTGGTGAATGTCTTTAATGGAAAGGCTTGAAAGAAAACGGGTTGGGGGAAGAGGACTTCCCCAAGGTCCTTGTTTCCCCCCATTGTAGTGTGATTAAAAAGTCTGCCAAATGATTATCTTCTTGATGGCCCGACTCTGAAGTCAAGAAAATAATTCTTTGTTAATTTTCCATGCAAGAAATGTTCTGAGATAAGGGTCTTCACAATCGCTATTTGCTTTTTGCAAAGGCAGGGCAACTTCCTTATACATTTTCCTCAAGGAGATGGGAAGGGGGCAAAAGGGTCAGGGCCAGGTCAAATATATGAAGGGAAATATAGAAATACAGGAGAAAATATGAAAATATAGAAATCATAATACAGAGAGTAAACCCAACTACCCTCCCCCAGTATCCATAGTTCATATTATTCATAGGAAGGTCCATGAAGGGAAATATATCCACGAGGGGGAAAGAGAGTCCCTTGTTTGTGAGATGGAGGACCATCAGGAGCCCAGGTGTGTCTCAGATGGAAAAAGTCAAATACTTTTGTGGCATGATTTTCAGTAATAAATTGGTTACCTTCTGCTACAAACATATGAAAATAGGGCATAAAGCCTTGATTAAATGATACACACTAAATCGACCAAGGCTTAACCCTTATTATCCAGCCTGGTGTCCTTGCCCTTAGCAAAACTATAAGTTACTATCTCTAATGGGGGGTGGGGGGTCATGTTTGACTTCAGGAAGATGAGAGAGGTGTTTTTGGTGGCTGCTCTCAGGTTTTGGATTTTTTATTCCAGAGGGTTAAAGTAGCATCCCTATTTTCTTTCTTCAAGCATGAGAGGAGCTTTTTGGAAAATCTATGATTTTTTAAAAAAATATTTTAAACCATCTTGAGTTCCAAACTGGGAAGCCAGCAGAATGATAACTACTACCACAACAATAAAACGGTTCCTTCATTAATAAAAAAAAGTCATCAGAAAGTATTCATGTGCCCCCTTTGTAACAGTGCCAACAGCTAGGGTCTTTGTCACCCTCTGGTTTCCTATAAAGCCAGTGTAGGAATAAACATTTCTTTCATGTTCCTTATTGCAATCGATCCTCTTTTGCTTTCTAAAAACATGAGTTCAAACAGCTGCTTCAAGTCATTTCTCCCTCTGGAGGTAGAATATCAAAGCTAATCCAAAGCCTTTCAAGTCACCTTTGAAAAAAATGAAATGATTAGCTAATTAAATCTGGAGGATATTTTTTTGGCTGGTTGTGGTACAGTGGTAGGCCTTGGAAGTGAGGGTGGTAAAAGACTTGTAAAGAGTGAGGAAAGCAGAACTATAGTATTGGCAAGTGGTCCCTACTTTATTATTGTTGTTGTTGTTGTTATCATTATTAATACTATCACACCTTCTTCCTTGTCTGGGGCTGAAAGCAGCTTACAAATTTTAAAACAGATAAGAGTGGGATTAATAAAAGTATGGGAGAAAAATACATCAAGATTCTACTCCAAGACACCACTCTGGTTGTCACCCCTAGAAGCCTTCCAAAGAAGGGAATTAGACTGGCAGACATGGCCAACCTATAAAGACTTACTAAAGTTAGAAAAAGGGAAGATTGTACTTAAGGAAGTGACAGAAATCAAACAAACATTTAAAAACTTATCTTAGTTTCAAGATAGGAAAATCAAAGAATCCTATAAAGTGGATAACAAATGTGGCTTTGAAGAGGAAAATTCTTTTTGGGACAAGATAATGAAATCAGACAACAAACTGGTTACCAAGATTTACAAAAAATTACTAGAATGGACCATGAAATGGAACAAATAAAGGATTGTATGATAAAATGGGCTTCTAATGTAGGTCATCCAATAAAATTAGAGAAATGGGAAAAATTTGGGATCAAAAGATTAAATATAAATATGCCTATGAATTAAAGGAAAATTGGATGAAAATGACATATAGGTGGTACCTAACCGCACACAAAATTTCAAAATGTTACAAAAATACTTCTGATAAATGTTGGAAATGTGGTCAACAAACTGGAACCTTTTTCCACGTCTGGTGGACCTGTCCAGAGGTGAAAAAGTTTTTGACAGAAATACATAATGATATACAATAAATATTAACTATAAAGATTAGGAAAGAACCTGAATATTTTTTGTTAGGTATGCTGGATGTGGCGGAAGATAAAGACAAGGAAATTCTTTTTAATTATTTAGTAATGGGAGCTAGAATAGAGTTTGCAAAAAACTGGAGACAGAAGGACTGGCAAAAGAAAGTCTTGGAGGTAATGAATATGGCTCGATTAACCTACTGGATTACTCCAAATCAAGCCTCCCAAATCAAGCCTCCCAAATCAAGCCTCCCAAAAAAACAAAAAAACAAATTGGGACCTGGTTAAGAATTATTTCAAACAAAAAATAGACCTAATAATTTAAATTAACAAGACTCACAAGAAGACAAGAACTCACAGGGAAGAAGAGGATTTTTGTTCTACCTTTTTACCCCTTCAGGGGCCAAACATTTTTATTCAACAACCACCAAAGAATAGAAGGAAGTCAAACAAACCTTTTTTCACATTTTTTTCTTTTTTTCTTTTCAATTACTATTTTTAATTTTTTATATTTTTATTTTTTACTTTTTATCTTTTTTTCTATTTTTTTCTCAACTCTATCTCCATTTTTTTAAATCTATTTCCTGGCTTTCTCCCTTTTCCTAACTTTTCTATCTGAAAATTGTTCTTACTCTTTCAATGTTCTATTTTCTTTTTACAAGATAGATTACAATAAAAATAATTTTTTAAAAAAGCAAATTTTAAAACAGATACAGGCCGAACATCCCCAATCTGAAAATCCAAATTTATATCCTCATTTTCGCAGATCCTCAGTCTCTCTCCAGCCTTGTGTCTCTCCAGCCTTCCACACAGCCATATAACCCAGAATATCAAGGCAGAAAATCCCACAATATCTGCTTTGAACTGTGCAAAGCTGAAAATGTGAGATTTTATTCAGCTGTGTGGAAGGGGCTTCAGGGTACTATATCCCAGGTTTTCTGCTTTAAACTGGATTATATGAGTCCACACTGCCAGATAATCTGGGATGAACAGAAAACCTGGGGTCAAATCCTGGTATTTAGGGCCTGTCTGGAAAGGCCCTCATCTACAATATAGATAAAGAGGTTGGTGAGAGACACGAGGGCCTGGCAAATGCTGGGATGTGTATATCACAGATATTTTTTTAAAAATCGAGTATCTGCAACATTTCTGGTCCCAAGCATTTTGGGTAAGGGATACTCAGCTTGCACTGCTAAACACTGACATCATTTTAAGTTTAAAATGTGATTAAATATCAATAAATCTAAAGAGGGTTAAGAACAAACAATTAAAAAGAAGAATAGCAAATACAAACAATACCGTGCATTCTAGTCCCTTTCCCCCTTGCAGTCAGCCTTCAAACACCTGCCAAAAAAGGTCTTCACCTACTGATGAAAAGCTACCAAGAAATGCACCAATGTAACCTTTTGAGGAAAGGTTACACATTTACATCAATGTTTGTTCGTGTTTATATAACAAGCGCTGTCTCTGAACAGAGCTAAAATGTTGTTTGGTAAATTCGCAGCCTAGTTTTCCAAACTATGACAGTCACATCCGCCTTGGTTACTGTTACTATAGAAGATGGACTCCAAACTGACAATTTACAGGTAATTGCTTCAAGGCCAGAAAATGCCTTTGTGTGAGTTATTCAAGAGAAGCTCAACAAATATGATAAGGAGTGACATGTTCCATAAGGAACATGGTTTTTCTGATCATAGGAGTCAGCAGCAGATACTTTATGGCACTTGATGTGATGCACTGGAAGAGGGACAATGGCAGGAGCTGGGGAAGGAGAAATCTATGTCTGAGTGTGCATCTACGCCATAGAATTAATGCAGTTTGACACCACTTGCTATGAAACTATAACTAGGAGTTATAGTATTATGATGCTTGTAGACTTTCTGCAAAAGAGTGATAGTGCAGCGCCAAACTACAACTCCCAGGAGCCCATAGCATTGAGCCATAGGCAATAAAGTGGTGTCAAACTGCGTTAATTTGGCAGTGTAGGTACATCCTAGGGCTCTTCCAAGTTTTGGTTTAAGTTGGAGTATGTTTTTCTGATGTGACCTGGTGGTTTGAAGGGCAAGTCTTCTCTTCTCTAATTTTTTCAGAGTCATAAGTATCATTGTGCTATCAAAATAATGTGAATTTAAGAAAGAGTAAAAGTTGGAAGAGAATGATACTAAAAGATAACCCTCTCAAGGATGGGACTAAATTTGGCAACTGATACTGAGAAGTATAGCAACAAATACCACAACAATCTGCAATTCCCTGCCATGTTTTCCTTGCCTGAAGGAGCCTCCATTTTGACCATGTTCTCTCCAGGTTAATGTCAATACCATATTTTTGCCATAAGAACAAGGCTACTGAGTTTGATAAGAAAAATCTCTGAGATTACTATGCTACCATAATCTCTGATGGTGTTTTGAGGTAACTAACTTCTTTTCACTACAGAGGCAAAGAGTTCACCCATTGCTACCTTAAATAAAGAAATGACCTCATATAGTTCTCTGTTTAATGTGGAATAATACAAAATCTGAAAAAAAATCTGTGTGTATTTCCATGCCTAAACCTAACAGCAATGTGACTAAATAAATACATTTTCTACAGCAATCTTCTGCATGAGTCAGCAGTAAGAGCACAGAAGTTCATTTGTGGGGTTTAATTTGCCCACTGCCTTCTCCATACAGGTTATTTGTGTGGATTTTTATCACACCTTTTAAATTCTTGTCACTTCCCTATCCAAAAGTTATCTCGATTTGTCTTTAAAACTTTTCCTATAGAGGCGGCAATTTCTGGTTCATTTGTGTGCATTTTGATAGTACATGTGGATTTGTCCAACTCCTGTCAAATCCCTCAAGAGTACTTTCAGTTTATTGCAGTCTTCACAGACTTCTTTTGTTTTCCCTTCCTGTGCCTCCTTATTTTGAAAATACTTCTTTCTTTTTTCTCTAGAGTGGTAAATTATAATGGCATTATTGTTATATTCAGTTCGTACAGGCAGGGAATGTGCCATGAGAAGTATTGTTTCAAGGCAAACAAAGCAATAACATTGCTGCCGTTGATTACTTTGGTGGTATAACTCCCAGCTCCATTTGTGCCCTGTTCCCTTTCCCCAAATCTTGCAGCTTGGACTCAAATTGAAATGGGTGAGTGTACGTGTGGGGTGTACATTTCTATTCATCTTTCTGGGCCTAAGAATCCATGTTTTTACTCTTAGGCTTTGGAGAGACTTTTAAAGAAGACATTAAGAAGGTGAGGAATGGGGAGAAGAGAAACAGGGAAGAGAGTAGAAACATCCATCAAATAAAGAGCGGCATGGAATTGGGCACATCTACTTGAAGAACCACAATCAAGTTGTGGTGAAATCTGATTTTTAAAAATGACCTTTGTGGTTGGCATAAAATATTGTACTTCAGGATCTTACAGGAAATGAGTGGAAATAGTAAAAATATTATATTGCTGTGTGTTTTCCAGCCTGTATGGCCATGTTTCAGAAGCATTCTCTCCTGACATTTCACCCACATCTATGACAGGCATCTTCAAAGGTTGTGAGGTCTGTTGGAAACTGGGCAAGTGGGGTTTATATATCTGTGGAATGTCCAGGGTGGGAGAAAGAACTCTTGTCTGTTTGAGGCAAGTGTGAATGTTGCAGTTGGCCACCTTGACTAGCATTGAATAGCCTGGCAGCTTCAAAGCCTGGCTACTTCCTACCAGTGGGATTTTTTTGTTGACAGGTGTTAACTGGCTCTGATTGTTTCCTGTCTGGAATTCCCCTGTTTTCAGAGTGTTGTTCTTTATTTACTTTCCTGATTTTAGATGCCATATTGCAGGACCTTGAGGACTTCCCCCAATATAATTGACATCTCAGATAACAAATCTGGAAATTACACCTCCTCCTGAGGGAGGAAACTTGCTGATCTGTGAAATCAGTAGTCAAAGGTAGTCCAGGGAAGATATCAAAGAGTTCTTCATTTTTAGTTGGTGGCAAAATGTTCTTATTAATTTTTCCAGAATTACTTTATTTTTATAGAGTAATTCTTCTACTTTTTGCTGAAAATCTATTTGCAATATTGCTTCAGCCAATCCCTTGCTTTGTACTTTTTTTTTGAATTGGAAAATAGGTAGGGAAAATTGAGTAATTATTTTTCCTAGCAGATGAAGTAATGAAGCTGTGAAATGAGACACACACTCTCTCACACACACATGCACACACACACACAACAGTGGGGAGGTTTAAACACATTGTAGTGGATAGTAATCAAATTGAAAAGAACATTTAAACTTAGTCAGGCAAATGCTATACTATGGGATACGTGATGTGCATTGAACTACGTTGCTTTGATAACAAGGTGGAAATGTAACCTCTCAAGCAATAGGGCCACATCACCCAGCAGCTAGGAGTGGCAGCTACAATCATCTTTTCCTTTCAGAGTAGAAATGAAAGACATATTCATAACAAGGCAGATAAACTGTTTTTCTTGTAATCATCTTGGCTAAGAATGTTACAATTTCTCTGAGTAATCAAAGGAAAACAACTGCCTCCCCTGTATGGTTTTTCTTGTGCATGCCTAGCCAAAATTATCAGGATCTGCACAATCAAAAAATTGTGATCTTAGCAAAATATATATTTTGATTCAATAGTGCTTGAAAAGGATGAACCCGTTTCTTCCTAAAAGCTCCATCATGATGTTGTGAAATGTATAATGAAATGTATCAAAGTATGAAATAGGAGCTGCTGCTATCTGCCCTGTCCATCTTCATTTTGTCTCATAGATCTCATTGACCTCATCGTGTATCCCGGTCCTTTGATGCAGCTCTTTATTGCTGATTTTTCCCCCTTTTATTGTCATGCCACACATCCTTCTTTCAATTGCTCTCTGAGTCACTACCTCCTCTAAGTTGTTTCCCATGTTTCAGATCCATAAGACATTGCCAGAAAGACTGTAGTGTTGAAGATATCTGCTTTGACCTTCATTGGCAGTTTATCATCTGTTAGTACTGTCCGGATTTGATTAAAAGCCGTCCAAGCTGCCTTGCGTTTTTTTGCCCATTCACCATTTGCCAAATTATTCAACTGTGCTCCAAGATATACATATTCAGCCACTTCTATTTCATCTCCATTTATAACAATGTGACCTTGGACACATTGCTCATTTTTCATCCATTTCATTTTCTTCAAATTAATTTCCTGTTCTGCTGATTTTGGGAGTTGCGCTAGTTGTTGGAGATAATGTTGTAAATCTTTCAGATTTTTGGCAAAAAGGACGCAATTGTCGGCTAAGAGGAGATGAGAAAGTTGTTCACTGTCAATTGACATCCCACCTTTAAATTTAATTTTTCGAAAGAGGCTTTCCAGTGTCGCCAGAAACAGTTTTGGTGAAGTGCACCCTGTATTGATGCTTTTTATGATGTTCACATACGCTGGATTTACACCAGCTTGGTGCAGAGCATTAGGGATAGCATTTATCTCAACTGAGTCAAAAGCCTTTTGGTAATCAATGAAAGCAAGACAAACTGGAACTTGATATTCTCTGCTTTTTTCCAGTAGCTGTTTGACTGCTTGGATATGGTTGAGGGTAGAAGTAGCCGTGCCTGAAGCCTACTTGTTCTCTGTTGAGTTCCACATCTTGAGATATTCTTTGTGGCAGAATCTTTGTGAACAATTTATATAGTTGCAAGAGGAGCATAATAGAACGATAGTTTCTAACTATTTCTGTGTCTCCTTTCTTCCTTTGAAGTATGATTTCAAATGTGGTCCAATCTTTAGGTAAGATGGTACTTCTGAAGTATTGCGTAAAATGTTCTGCGATCGCCTTTTGAAGGTTAAAACCTCCCACCTTTAGATGTTCTGTTTGTCTTCCGTCCTTTCCTGGGCATTTATCTGGCTTCATTTTATGTATGGCCGCATCTACTTCACTCAATAATCCTATCAGGATTTCTTCCGTCTCAATATGTGGTTTGACTTTGACTACTGGCACTTTGGAATCATATAAGTTGTTCTAGAAATCTTCGCTTATCTGTTTTATTTCCAATCTGTTTGTTATACGCATTCTGTTTTCATTTTTTAGTGTAATTGGTAGCTTTTTCTTTATTTGCACCTGCTTTTCTTCTTTTAAAAGACTTCTCTTGTTCTCTGCAGCTTCTCTTAATTGTGTAATCTGATATTCATCATAGTTTGCTTGTTGGCTTTCGAATTTTGTTGCAAACTTGTTTGTACTCCTCCCCTTTTGCTTTTCCATCTGCTATTCGCTGAGCTCTGACTGCCATTAAGTGCCTCGTTGGATTCTTCTAATCCTCATTGGAGGAATGGGTTCACTTGAAAGATCAATTGAGACTTCTCCAGGTCCACTGTCTCTCTGCCTGCTTTTGGTGGTACATGTTCATTATGTGCAATAAGTTGCTTGCTGCAAATGTTGCTAATCATGTTCCTCTGTCATTTCTGACACTGATTCCAAAGCTTCAGATGAACTATTCATTTATATGTAGTTTTTCCCCCAACTATGGCACTGAAATCTCCCTGAACTATAGTATATGTTGAGGGGGGTTGTATGTCTGTATCTACTTCTTGGTCTGTATCTACTTCAAGTTCTTTGTCAGCTTCTTCTTGGCTTTGCTTGTTATTTGTTCCCGGTGCATAGACCTGGATTATTTTCAGACTGTGATGTTCTTCTAACTTCAAGATCAGTATACCTACCTGAGGCGAAATGAGGTCATAACTTTTAATTTGGTCAACAATTTTTTCCCCACAATGAAGCCAATCCCGCCTTTTCTTGATTGATTGTTGCCAGCCTTCCCAAGAAAATTTTGGTCTCAGTTTTCCATTAAGTGTCTAGATCTTCTCTTTTTCTTTCCCATATTCCAGTGATGTCAGCTTTCATTTTTGTTGTAATGCCAATGTAAGTACCAAAAACAGCAATGGTGCTCAACCTATGGGTTCCCAGATGTTTTAGCCTTCAACTCAAAGAAATCCTAACAGCTGGTAAACTGGCTGGGATTTCAGGGAATTGTACGCCAAAACACTTGGGGAACGACAGGTTGAGAACCACTGAATAAGAGCATCTGAGGACATAGTTCTTGTGTTATGAGAAGCAATAAAGACATTTTTTAGATAGTCTTTTAATCTTTCTGCTGATTCATACTCGTAGTCCATTCAGTGCCTTGGTTGAATTCCTGGAATATTTTGACTTTGGTTTTTTAGAAATTAAATTTTGTGGCAGCGTCATTCAGCTTGCTAGCCCTTGTGGCTCTTTTCTTCTCCTGACAGGCAAAGATCTTATTCAGGCATACCTTTAACTTATATTTCTGTGGCAGAAAAAGGATTTTAATGGGGTTGAGCTTCTATATGATCTTTTATATTATGTTGCATTGTGTGTTATTTGTGTTTTATATTGTTATATTTATTGTATAGTAGAGTCTCGCTTATCCAACCTTCGCTTATGCAACGTTCTGTATTATCCAACACAGTCTGCCTCCTGTCCGGATCCACAGCTGTTTCAATACATTGAGATATTTTGGTGCTAAATTCGTAAATACAGTAATTACTACATAACTTTACCATTTATTGAACTGCTTTTTCTGTCGATTTGTTTTAAACTGTGTTTCAACTGAGTCCAGATTTGTTGTAAAACATGATGTTTTGGTGCTTTATTTGTAAAAATCATCATGTAATTTGACATTTAATGGGCTTTTCCTAAATTCCTCCTTATTATCCAACATTTTCACTTATCCAGCATTCCGCCAGCCCATTTATGTTGGATAAGCGGGACTCTACTGTATTTTTAAAAACTATTTACACAAATAATTTTTAGCTGTACACTGGGGTTTGGTTTTTTTTACGTAGATGTAAGCTACCTTGGATCCTGTATTGGGAGAAAGGTGGGATGTTAAACAAAGGAATGAAGGAAGGAGGGAGGGAAAGCAAAAAGCAAAACAAAGCAGAGTTTCTGCTCTTACTGGTAGAGATTACACTGGCTCTTGCAAAAGTACCATGTTATGTGAACGTCTGATCAGGCCACCCTTCAGCGAAATAAAAAGATAATCAGTAACGCTCTTTAGATGTAACAGAAGAAGACGGAAAGCCTGCTGTTTGGGTAAATATGACAATAAGATGAGAATTATGCCTCTTGAACATAGCATATGCCACTTGACAGCTTTGCAAAAGCATCAGAATGGCTGAGGACTTGAAATCCTTTGGCAGTTAATCTTACATCTTATTTTTAGAGAGCCAGAATTCTTTTTCTCTCTTACACAGCAGTGGGGACCCAAAGCAGAATCTTTATGGAAAAGCTAATGAATACAAATGTAACAAGTTCTGTATCATACTGCTTTTTTGGGGGAAGGGACCATGATGGGTATTGACATGGCGGCTTAGAGGTTGAGAACGTTCAACACCTTTTGTATTTGTTACTTTACAACAACCTTGTATGTTTTTGTTGGTGGTGGTGATAATAACTAAATAAACTTAAGTGCCAACCTCATATGGGCCCATTTCAGCCTGCTCGATACCAAAATCCTTCTTTAAAATCCATGTTTTTAGGCTGGATTGGAAGGAGTCAAGGGTTGGCTCTAACCTAATCTCTTTTGGTAGGGTATTCCAGAGCCGGGGAGCCACTACAGAGAAGGCCGTCTCTCTTGTTCCCACCAACCGCACTAGAGATGTTGGTGGAACCAAGAGAATGGCCTCCCCTGCTGATCTCACCAGTGTGCGTGTTTGGTGGTAAAGTAATCTGTAGGTTGAATCTAAGGTACTGTTCCAGTACCCGAGTTGAGGCCAAAAGGAGAGCTAGACAGAGGAGGATAGTCCACTGTATGATGGGGAGGGGGTTGAAGGAGTTAAACCATTTCCCCCTTGTTTTCTTGCTATTTCCCCCACCCATGTCACCATGCCTTTCACATTCTTTGATTCATGTTTGGGCGCTGTGTTTGGTGGTTCCTATGTAGATGTGTCCACAGCTGCATGGTATATGGTAGACTCCTGCAGTGGTTAGAGGACCAAGGAACATGAAACTAATTCAACCAGAGAAATCAGCTATAGCAGAACACCGATAAACCAACGTGGACTCAGAATACTATTTGAAAACACAGACATGCTGGACCACTCTGGCAAACATCATGTCATGCTACACAGAGAAGCCATTGAATCCCACAAGCTTGTGGACAATTTCAACAGAAAGGAGGAAACCATGAAAATGAACAAAATCTGGTTACCAGTATTAAAAAACACCAGAATCAAGACAGTAAATAAAGAACACTACTCAGTAACAGAGGAATTCCAGATATCAAACATTTGAGTGCCATTCAACACCTCCCAAACAGAGGATGCTTCCAGGCAACAACACTGATTGACTTTGCCAGCTGCAAGTCTACTCAATGCTAATCAAGCTTGGCAATTGCAACATTTACTCTCACTTCAGACAGACAAAGGGTTCTTTCCCCCACCCAGACAGACAAAGGGTTCTTTCCCCCACAGAGATAGGTAGGTAGGTAGGTAGGTAGGTAGATAGATAGATAGATAGATGCACTCCAATCACTTCATTTCCAACAGATCTCTGAACAAACCTCTGAAGATGCCAGCCACAGATGCAGGCGAAATATCAGGAAAGAATGCTACTGGAACATAGCCATACAACTCGAAAATCTCACAGCGACGCATGTCGCCATCATCGAAACAACATCGTTTATGACATGGGAAGGCAGGGGACCAAAACCAGAATAACAGGGGATATAGTTTTCCTCTCTCAACGCACCCACCCTCCTGTAAAATGGACTAGCCTTCTCTGCCTGGGCCCCGTTCTGGAGTCCGCACAAATAATGGAACAGTACCAAATCTAAAATTTAGACTAAACTTTAAAGAAGCAAGTCATGATGTGAAACTCTCTCTCCTGATCACTCTTTTAAAGTTCAGACTAAAGCTCTGAGCAGATTCACTGACCCATATATATGAAAGCTACCAATAGTTACCACTGTTGTTGTGGTTGCTATACTCCTTTTGCCAGGGTGATGGAGCTAAGACTAAGGGTGCATCTATACTGTAGTTTGAAACCACTTTAATTGCCATGGTTCAAGGTTGTGGAATCCTGTGAATGATAGTTTGGTGAGACACCAGTATTCTTAGGCAGAGAAGGCAAAACACCTCATAAAACTATAACTCCCATAATTTGATAGTAGTGAACCATGGCATTTAAGGTGGTGTCAAACACTATTAAATCTATAGTGTAGATGCACCCTAAAGAAAGTACCCTGAACAAGACAATCTAGTGGACTCACAAAAGAGAAGCAAATCCTGAAGGGAGTAAGAGGTTTTTTTAATTTATACCTCCATCTGCAGTCTTGGGGCCCTTCCACACTGCCCTGTATTCCAAAATATGAAGGCAGAACATCCCGCATTATCTGAGTGCGGGCACAGATAACCCAGTTCAAAGCAGATATTCTGGGATATAGGGCTGTGTGGAAGGGCTCATGGACCAGTACGTCACTGAATGCAGGGAAATGGGAGTGGCTCACCACAAAATAGTGCCTTCTTCCTTTCTTCAGTCAACTAGCTGCCCCGTTCTGAATAATCATGTACATTATTATATTTGTGCCCTTCCAGGAATACCTATATGTGAAAAATGGCCTCTACGTCAGTTCTCTGGAGTAGATCAACATGGGGAAGTTGTAGAGGTCCTGTAGGTATACAACACATCCAGTTTTTCAGTTGGCCTTAGGTTAGGATAACCTAGCAACAATGAAGAAGTGGGTTTAAAAATAATTAGTGAAGACATGAGTAGATCAAAGAGTATGGGTTCTGGGAAGCCTGGGAGCTCTGCAAATGGTATTTAAAAGGTTGGGGGTTGTATACACCCTATGAGCTACAATTTGTCTAGTCCTGAAGCACATCTACTTTGTACAATTATAGCTATCTGCTATCACTTTATCTGCAAAGGGTCCATCCAGTGGAATCCTGGGATGCAGACATGTAGCCGGGGGGGGGGGGGGGGGGGGGCTTGAGGGGCTTCACCCCCCCCCCCCCCGAAATTCTCATGGCGGCCCACGAGAAGGCCTTACTGGTACATTATTTAAACTGTTATGTTTATTCATATCATGATCTGATCACCATGCTCAATATATCCCATATGCATGGGGGTATTGGGGTAACGAAACAAAAGGTTTGCTAGGGTAGACCCTCTTTCACTCAGACTCAGCCCCCCCCCCCCCCCCGAATCAAACTCAGCTCCCCCCGAATCAAAATCCTGGCTACGGGCCTGACATGTAATTTTGTGAGATCCTTAGAATTCTCTACTCTAGTTCCTTGAACTATAAAGTTTTTTGGCACTAAATTCTGAGTCCCTTACAAAACTATAAATCCTAGGATCCTATAGAATAGAGTTGTGATGGTTAAAGAGGTATCGTAATAGTAAAAACTTACTGTGTTGATATTCTCCTGATGCTGACGCAGAGATCCTTACATTTGATCTGTGTACATTAATGATACCAGAGAGCCAAAGAAAAAACAGTGTGGCTTAAGAGATATGACAGCAGTCTGCCTGAAATACTGTTGTGCAAGTCATTGTTTAAGTGGCAAGATGTTCAAGTGTTTAGTTTACTTACTTCCCTTTGTGTGACTCATTACTGAAGAGGTGCAAATGTACTAGAAGAATGGATAGATATAGTTGCAATGGGGACTTTTCTATAGCCAATTGCATACATTTGATTTCAAACAGAGGAAAAAATGTGTTTCACTAGGTATGATGAAGAAGAATCCAAACCACACATGGTGATGTGATCTCCTTCAATTTATATTGTAATTTAATACATTATTTCTGTTGTGTTTGTATTATGAATTGCAATAGAGAAGAAAGGTGATACTAAGGAAGAGGGAAGATTATTAAGAATGTATTACAATGAAATGCATATATAATAACTTCAGTACTCTCAGGCTGGCTCTGCACTTCCCTATAACCCAGAATCAGATCCCAGATTATCTGCTTTGAACTGGATTACATGAGTCTACACTGCCAGATAATCCAGGATAAACAAATAATCCGGGATCAGATACTGGGATATAGGGCAGTGCAGATCCAGTCCGAATCGGTCAGGTTGGATCTGTGTAGTGTGTCAATATTCAAAAATTTTGCAACTTACTCAGAGGTAAAAATATTTGTTTCATCTCCCCTGCCCCCAAATCCCTTTAGAAGTAATTTTGAAAGAGAATGATGCACCAAACAAAAAATTAAAAGGGGGAAAATAAATGAATTTTTTATTTCCACTTTGGAGAATTACGTGAGCCGCATCTAGCCCTACAACCTTTTTTGAATTATTCCTCAGCAAACCTGCTGGCACTGATTGGCTGCAGAGATGACTATTGTATGGGATTGTTTGATGCATTTTTCTGTGAGCTCTGGTCTATTGTCTCTTTCGGAATAATATCAGAACTTTACAATGGTGCCATTTCTCAGCATTTCCTGCCATCCAGCCCCCAGCATTAATGGATTTATTTAATGTGTTGATGGTTTTAGGAAAATTGCAAGCTTTTCAAGAGAATGTGTTTGCTGTTGACAGTCTGACAGTTTTAACCTGATATGACAATATAATTGTCTCTCACCACTGAAAGTCTAAATATTACTAGTACAAAAATATACATAATAGAAAAACAGTAATTGAAAAATCAAATGCAAGCACAAAGGTATTTGTGTATGGGCCCTTCCACGCAGCCATATAACCCAGAACATCAAGACAGATAATCCACAATATCTGCTTTGAACTAGGTTATCTGAGTTCACATGTCACTATATTCAGTTCAATGTGGATTTTATACAGCTGTGTGGAAGGGGCCTATGTCAGCAGCAATGGTAGCCCATGACTTCAACATTAGGCCCCTTCTAGAACTGCCATATAAAATCCACAATATCTGCTTTGAACTGGATTACATGGAAGTGTAGACCCCTTCTATACTGTCATATAATCCAAATTAGCAAATCAGATAATCCACATTATCTGCTTTGAATTGGATTATCTGAGTCTACACTGTCATATATTCCAGTATAGAAGGGACCGTAGACTCATATATTCCAGTTCAAAGCAAATAATGTGGATTATTTCTTTTGATACCCTGGATTATAGGGCAGTGTAGAAAATGGCCTAGTGGAGTAATGATTCCACTCTAGGATTTTAGTATGAAATTTTAAAACTGCTATCCAATGTGTGGAGCTTGTCAGATGAAGAGTTCAGCACTTTGGATAAATCCTTTAAACCTCAAAAATCTGGCTGTCCCTAGACCAGTGGTTCTCAACTTGTGGTTCCCCAGGTATTTTGGCCTACAACTCCCAGAAATCCCGGCCAGTTTACCAGCTGTTAGGATTTCTGGGAGTTGAAGTCCAAAACATCTGGGGACCCCGGGTTGAGAACCACTGCCCTAGACTCTGGAACTCTTTTCACTCTGTCAAAAAGCAAAACACTTTTTATGCCAACAGGCTTCACAAGCTAGATTTTAACAAGCTAGAGGGTGATGTATTATTTTAAACTTGTAGTACTTTAATACCGTGACAAGCTTAATTCTATTTTCATGTTCATTTTTAAAAACATTTTAAACTGTACTGCTTTGGGAGAAAGATAGGGCACTACTACTACTACTACTACTACTAACAACAACAATGTATTTATTATTATTATTATTATTATTATTAGTAGTAGTAGTAGTAGTAATAAATATATGCCAAAATATACCTACCTGAGCCTCAGAGCCCTTCCACACAGCCATATAACCCAGAACATCAAGGCAGAAAATCCCACATTATCTGACTATGAACTCAGAAAACCCAGTTCAAAGCAGATATGATGGGATTTTCTGCTTTGATATGCTGGAATATAGGGCTGTGTGAAAAGGCCCTGCGTTATCTGAGTGCACACTACCATATATTCCAGTTCAAAGCAGAAAATTTGGGATTTTATTCAGTTGTGTGGAAGGGGCCCCAGATCCTTTATATCCCAGGATCTGATTTCAGATTTTCTGTTTATCCCAGAATATCTGGCAGTGAGGATTCATATAATCCAGTTTAAAGCAGAAAACCTGGGATTAAATCCTGGGATATAGGGCCTGTCTGGAAGGGGCCCTATATTCCAGGGTCCTTAAAGTAGACTAAGATAGAAAAGCAGTTTCTCAGATGGAGTGTACCCTTGTTTTGCTTTTCACAGGTGTGAGCAGCCACTTCTTTAAATCAAGTCCTTCTCCTTCCTTCCAGCCATGAAATAACAGCAGCAGCACCCTTTCCATGACTTGAGGGCTGTCTAGTGGGAAAGGTTTGGACAAGGTGGAATAGACTCTTGCACTCTGCCCAAAATAAAATACCAGTGTATGCATTCCTATATTACAAGCAACAGGATTTCAACTTTCATGCCAGCACACTACCAAACAATAACCTTGAGAATCCTTACTTTTCATTTTAAATTTGGCCCACTCTGTCTGAACTATTAATACATTTTGCATTCAAGCATGAAACATTTTATATGTCACCTTGAGTCCCTGTTTGTGGGAGCAGTTGAGATATAAATAAACATGCTCCCTTCCTCCTCCATCTCCTCCTCTTCCTCCCCCCCCCCCCCAACTCAAATCAAGGTTCCTAAGGCTGGTTAAGTTGTTTTGGCATCTGAGTAGAAAATCTCGCAAGCACCACTCACCTAATAATAAACCTATTGTGAAATAATAGATAATTAATGCATATCTCCTCCTCCAGGTGTTTGAAGACTGAAGGGGAGGTTGTTGGTGAGAGTTTGGGGAGATGGTGAGCTTTAAATGTAATTTTAATTGTATTGATTGGATTTTAAATGTATTTTAACTTTATATTCATAACACATTTTTTTCAAATGGGTTTTAAAAAAATATTTGCCTTGTTTTAATTTTTTATTGGATTGTGTCACGTTATAGTTAGCCACCCCGAGTCCCTATGGGAAGAAAGGTGGGACAGAAATAAAGATGATGATAATGATAATCATAATTCATTCCTTCCATAACACTTAGCACTAATTGTGCTGGCTGGTACTTCTGGACCCAATTCCTAAAGACCTGGGAGCTCAAAAGTCTGCCAACCCTGTCCTGAAGACATTTTCAACTTATTCCCCAAGACTGTTATTTATATAGAATCCCAGCTACACTGCTTAGTAATTGGATGGGAGACCACCAATGAATACCAGATGCTAGAGGAAGAAAGTGGCAGAACCACCTTGAACTATTCCTTGCCTAAGCAAACTCTATGGGATTCATAGGGGTCATTATACGATCTACGGAACAACAACCACTCTCAGTTGTCCAGGACGTTCCTCGTCATTGGCGCTGAAGTGGCCCGTTTTAAATTTGGCAACCCAGTTCTTAACTGTAGAATATGAAGGGCATTGATCCCCCAATGTCTGCGACATATCACCATGAATATCCTTTGCAGACTTTCCTTGCAGAATCAAGAATTTTACACTCCTCTGCTCTCATTTGGTGTGATTATCACCTTAGACTCCGCCATTTTGTTTTCCCGTGTGCCTAGATCACTGTTGCCATAAGCTACAAATACACATTTTTGAAAACATATATTAGACACATAAGGCTTTCATGTGATGTAAGATTCGTTACCATTACTAGTTTAATGCTATGGAATCATGGCTATATAAAACTAGAACTCCCATGTGCCTATAATACAAAGCCATAGCATAGAGGTTTATACGTTGGTCTAGAAGTCTTTCAGCCTTAGAGGAAGGCAAAAGGCAAACACCACCTGAACAAACCTTGTCATGAAAATCCTATGATACTGTTGCCAAAAGATGGAATTAATTTAAGAGCACATAACAACAAGAAGTAAGTGTAGATTCCAACTTGATGTATATGGTGCGTCTGGCCAGCTTATTAAAACCTATACAAACAGTTGTAGAAAAGAGAACAAAACATTCTTCTATGATAAGGAAAATGCTTATTATTATTATTTGTATTCTTCATGGTATCATATCACTTGAATCTTTGGAACATGAAGTACTTCATATTGTACCAGCAAAATATTTACTCTCATTCCTTCTTATAGTGAGCCTGCTGTGGTAATATCATGTATTTCCCTTTTTTAAAAGACTGATTTTTAAAAAATTGAACAACAAATCATTCCACAGGGAAGAAAATCAAGCTCATTAACTAAGTCAATATTGCACAGAACCGAATATGCAACATGAAAGGAGGAGATTGTACATACAGTACCAATGTTGCTAACCTAAGCATCCCTTGTCTTTGAGACCCCCACTTTCCACTTACAATGATGGAATTCTATATTTTCTCTTTGCAAGGCATGGAATGGTAGATAAGCACAATTTGGTATTAACTGCTCTGCAGGTGCGTCTACAGTTTGACACCACTTTAATTGGCATGGTTCAATGGTATGAAATCTTGAGATTTGTAGTTTGGTGAGGTACCAGCATGCTTTGGCAGAGAAGGTGAAAGATCATATAAAAATTGCTCAAAGCCCTGAGCAATGGCTTTTAAAGTGATGCCAAACTCCATTAATTCTACTCCATTTCAGGAGCAGAAAAAAGAGCCGGAGTTCCAGGTAGACTTCCTACATAATGTGCTATCCCCTGATCAGATGGATCCTCCAGATTAATCTTTGCTTCTGTGTAATTTGTGAGATGTTCCACAAACAAGTGGGCTGATATTTTAAAGGGCTTATTTAAGCATCTCTCCAATTATGTTGCTGTAGTGTTTTACTCATCCCACACAGTCAAGAAGTCCTTGTCGTAGTGAGGAAATGAATAATGAATGCAAATAAGGGACTGGGGTGTTACATTTGCTGGGTTGTTCCACTGACTGTGAAATGAGACATGTTTCAGCTTTTAAAAACACGGTGTTGTGACTGGAAAGTGTTTGATGTTCTCTAAGCAGCCTTATGTAAACTGAAGCATGAATGGCGTGCTGTGTGCGGCAGATATTTTTCTCTGGGATTCAACCAGAAAGGGAAGCAGATTCTTCACATTGATTTCTCCCCCGTGACCTTTACTCAATAGAAAGGGCTCAGTCAACAATGCACATAAACAACAAATGGCAGTGAGTGAATCACTCATATCTTCAGATGAATTATCGTGTTTCTTTCTGCAATATATGGACGGGAGGATCATAGCTGCTAGATAAATACATCGCTGTCCATTCTTATCCTTCACTCAAGGCAGCGGTGCTGTCAAGAAAGGACTTTAGGGAAGAAGTCTAATGCCACGCTGAGCAAAACAAAAACAATTAAAAATAAAAGCCCCTTCAAATGCAGCAAGGGTGAATCACATACAAATAACCATTTAAAACTCCTGCTCCATACAACCATTAAATGTAGAGTTTAAAATTGCCCTTTGCCTCATTAACACAATGGGATGTAGCCCACATTTTACATGCATCTAATCTCATTATTACAAGGCTCCTGTACCATCATAATCTCTTTCATTTTTTTCCACAAGAATAAACATCATTCTTGAATAAGAAGCTACTTTCTCTCTTTTCTTTTCTTTTTTTTTTAAAAGCTTGCTGTCTTTCTTGTATGCATGGTTGAATCTGCACACCAATTGCTTGTGTTTCTAATTGGCACATAATTGCTATGCTAATTTTACAAGGAGAGCTGATAATGAATTAGATTGGTACGGAATTGCTTGGAAGTGACATGCTATCCAGACAAGGCGGTCAGTCCTAGAGAAGAGGCAAGGCCTCTCCCCTGAGAGCAGAGACGCTCAACAGACTCATCTTGCAGGTCACATCATGTGCTTTTGTCCAGAGATGCTGCCTCACAAAAGACCAAAAAGCACCAAGATGAAAGCAAGCAAAAGAAAAATCAAAGCATCCACTTCTATTCAAGAGCAGGTTTAGGAACATCTCTCATTATTAAATGGAAAGGCAGGCTTTTTTCTAATTGCCTTTGTAATAGAGCCCTACTTATTCGTGTGGGAGGGATTAGAATGAGTCTGCAGGTGGCCCAGTCTGGAAGTAGCAGTTTGTATATATGTGCATGTGATTAAAAGGAGTTTGCCACTGTGGTATGAATGCCATGCTCGAGCAGTATTACTATGTTAGACTATCAGAGAAGGCCTCTTTCATCAGAAGGATGTAATAGCTAGAACTGCAAAGCTCCTCTGTCTTTCATCAAAGATAAGTATAAACACAAAATGCCTTAATAATTCTTATTGATTTCATTCCAGTTGCGCTATACTAATTTAATCAACTCTGATAATAATTCTGATAACCTTCTGATAATAATTTAATGAACATACACATTTTGATGGAAATACCTATTTTGGTATAATACAAAATGGCCAACGCAGCACAATGGTTTCAGTTTTGGGCTAGGACTGTAGGCAGGGCCGTAGCCAGAAAAAAATTTCAGGAGGGGTTGAATTTTTGGGGGGGGAGGTTGAAAATTTTTTTGGGGGGTGAAACCTGCTTCTTAGCTCACGCTGAAGCAAAGAGCACAGCAGGGGACAGAGCAGCGTTCAATAGCCTGCAGCTCCGCCCCTGTCAACCACCTCCACCAAGTCTGGCCTCCTTAATGAGAACATTCAACACACACACACCCAACTTGGTTGCTTCACTACATCGGCTATTGCTGCAAGTAATGACAGTGTGAATAAATTGTCAATATTTGCCTGAGATAGTGCTTGCAGTTCTGGAGGGACTCTTAATTTTTTGCATCTCATAGACTTAGCATGGGGATTTGGTTAAACAGTTAAAATGCATGAGTAAACCAGGTTTTTTAAAAAATCTGAAACATTTGGGGGGGGGGAGTTGAACCCCTAACCCCCCCCCCCCTCGCTACAGGCCTGACTGTAGGAGAACAGGGTTCAGTCCCCACTGGGTGATCTTGGATGAGGCATGCTATCTCAACTTGGGGAAAGAAATGACAAACCAGCTACAAACAGATATTGCCAAGAAAACCTCACAGTAGGGTTGCCACAAGTAAGTGCTGACTTAGGGCTCTTCCACACAGCCCTATATCCCAGAATATAAAGGCAGAAAATCTCACAATATCTGCTTTGAACTGGGTTATCCAAGTCCACTGTCAGATAATGTGGGATTTCCTGCCTTGATATTCTGGGATATAGGGCTGTGTAGAAGGGCCCTTTAAGATACATGAGAGGAAACCAATAATATTTCGGAAATTATTGTTATTCATTGGCATGGACTTGGCCATACAACTGTGGGATTCTGACAGGTAAAGTCTGCAGATATAACTCTGGGTCTTAACTAATAATAAGTATTAATTCACAAACACGAACATGGTAAGCCAGGCCTGCTACATTCCTCTCCCTGCAACTGTTCCTTCTGTTGAATGGCACCCCGAAGTCCTACTCTGCCAGCTCCTCTTGGGCACAGCTTTACATAGGATTAGTTTACTTATAATAGAGAACCATACGCAAGGCTTTTGAAACATATGTATTTGCAGTTGGTTGCAGAAGGCAGGCACCAAAACAATTCTACTTTGTGAGAGAGCACAAGCTCTTCTCAAACAGCACGTATCAACAAACATCCCTCAAATAAGCAGTTTTCAGCATTTGGATGTCGAGGTGGCTTTGACCTCAGTTTCCAAAAGGCCTAGATAGCATAGCCAATACTTGGGGAATATGGCAACTGAAGTCCAAAACATCCAGAGGACAAGAAGTTGAAAATCATTTCCTTAACAGCTGTTCAATCCTTCCATCTCCTTTGCTGGCTATATTCTGGCTGCTTCTCCTTCTTTTTCAGCTAGAAACCTTTTCTCTATTGGTTACATATTCAATACCCTCATATTCTTATTGGCAAGGCAGCTGCTAGGTCATCAATCACTGTTACCTCATGGGAGATGTTCTATCACTGCATGGATTTAATTGCAGTTAGAAAATGCAATTAGTATCCAAATGAGATAGATGTACTGAATCTGAATAGTACAAGGCAAACAGAATGCAGCAGAGTAAAAAATCTTTGCAGCAAATATGTGAATGACAAAAACAATTTATTTGCCACGAGTTAGTGCTAGAATGAGCCTGATTTATAGATCTCACTTCCACATGAGTTAAGATCATTGAAACAAAGATTGTTCTGCTAGCAACTGGGGGTGGATTTATACTCCTAGAAAATGGTAGTGAAATTAATTTGATATTCAGGACTCTTGCCTCCTATTACAAATTTCCTCCACACATACAAATTCCATACATTCCATCGTAGTCATTCCCTCATTGTGATGCCCCATATAGTTACAATATCCTATATAGTCTCTACTAACAGTATATTCTTTCTCCGAGTATAGAATTTTTCTTTCTACATGATGCTGTTTGACAGAGTGGCACAAGCTAAAAAGAGGATGAGCAGGTAGGAAAGGACATCCTGGGAAAGGCTGAATAACTGGATCTCTGAATCTATTTACTCAGGGCTGGCATGAAACATATCTATAGATAAGATACAGAAAATGAAGAAATTGGCTGGCATTCTACTTTGCCGTTAGGGATCTGTAACCTAGAATCATGGATCTAGGTTACACATTTAGACATATTCTATATTCATGATCATGGCACTACTGCCACAATCATAAATACCACCAGATCCCAGTTTAGATTTCAGGGAGCTGCTCTGAGAAACAGAAGTCTGAGGCACAGGTGAATGCTTGAGGATGATGTAGCCACTCCTCCTGTTCCCTGAACAGATTAAGGAAAGAACAAAAAAAAATGAATGAAAGCAATGGAGCCCCATTATCTATTACGATCAGGTCTGTTAAAAATACAGATTTAGTTATTAAACACAGCTGAATACCTGCTGGCATGGTTGTATTTTCCAAATATGACAGCTTGAAGCTGGCAAATAATACATTACCCACATAAAATGGTACAAATAGTGATGGACATCGTGGGGGCACAGGGAGAGTGGCTCAACGCTGCTGTGGCCTCTCTTTTACGCAGATGCTTGATTGTCACTGTTTGTCAGTGTAGATTTCACTTTTGCAGATTTGGTTAATATGGTCTCTCTAGGGTGTCTAAGTCTTTTCCTGCTTCAGAAACTGCACAGCTATCCTCCAAAACAAAAAAAATGTTGTTGTCTAAATTCTTCTGTATCTATAATTTAAATATTTAAAATAGTCATTGTAGATCTCCTTTTTAGGTCTTTGGTGGGATTGTCTTTTCTTAAAAATAGCTTTTAATATGCTACTAAAACGCCATTCAATACTAATAAAATAAAATATAATTTTTAAATTATGTATTGTATGACCAGTCCTAGACAGAAGAGGAAAACCCACAATTTGAACTCCATTAAGGAAAAAAATGTACTGTTGCTTAAAATCCAATGCACTAGAACTTCTTGGATCAAACTTTATTGTACACTGAAGTTAAAACTATGTTTTATATTTGAGGTTTATGCTTGTGTTATCTGCCATTGTTATCTGCTATTACCTGTGATATACTGATCCAGTGCTAACAGATATTAAAAAATAGGTGAGGCAACAAAATAAATGAAATTAAAAAAGGAACTGCACAATTAACCTTAATGCCAAAGCTAGTTAGCTCAAAGATCTCAGATGTCAAAGAAAAGATCTATTTGAAGTATCCAATTTTCAACCAAAAACACTGATACGTGTATATGTACTGATGCGTGTGTGCATGCACATTTGAGTGTATGTAGATAACGGCGCACCATGCAGTCATGCCGGCCACATGACCCTGGAGGTGTCTACGGACAACGCTGGCTCTTCGGCTTAGAAATGGAGATGAGCACCACACCCCAGAGTCAGACATGACTGGACTTAATGTCAGGGGACTACCTTTACCTTTTAGATGGGTCAGTAGGTTGGGGGGAATGGTTCTATATCTTCTTTAAACATCTTTAAACATCTTTAAACACTTGTAACCCCATGGAGTAGACCACGCTCCTTTTACATTTTTATATTGCTTGACACCTAACCCTCTCAGGCTTGCATGTTTGCTCATTTGAGTTGTCATTTGCTATCCTAAAGCAACTGTACTCTGGTAAGTAATCCTCTGGATTTTGTATGTACTGTATTCCCCAATGTAGCTGTTATGTGTAGTTTGGTTCTTGTGTGTTTACTAAAAAAACCTGGGGGGGGGGATCATGAGGGTTTGTCAGAGGGGTTGCCAAAGACCATCAGAAAACACAGTATTTCCTGTTGGTCATGGGGTTCTGTGTGAGAAGTTTGGCCCAATTCTTTCATTGGTGGGGTTCAGAATGTTCTTTGATTGTAAGTGAACTATAAATCCCAGCAACTATAATCTCCAAATGTCAAGGCCCGTTTTCCCCCAGACTCCACCAGTGTTCACATTTGGGCATATTGAGTATTTGTGCCAAGTTTGGTCCTGATCCATCATTGTTTGAGTCCACAATGCTCTCTGGATGTAGGTGAACTACAACTCTGAAACTCAAGGTCAATTCTCACCAAACCCTTCAAGTATTTTCTGTTGCTCATGTGAGTTCTGTGTGCCAAGTTTGATTCAATTCCATCTTTGATGGAGTTCAGAATGCTCTTAGATTGGAACTATAAATTTAACTATAAATCCCAGCAACTACAACTCCCAGGTGACAAAATCAATGCCCCCCAACCCCACCAGTATTCACATTTGGGCATATTGGGTATTTGTGCCAAATTTGGTCCAGTGAATGAAAATAGATCCTGCATATCATATATTTACATTACGATTCATTGTTGTTCATTCGTTCAGTCATCTCCGACTCTTCGTGACCTCATGGACCAGCCCATGCCAGAGCTCCCTGTCGGCCGTTACCACCCCCAGCTCCCTCAAGGTCAGTCCAGTCACTTCAAGGATGCCATCCATCCATCTTGCCCTTGGTCGGCCCCTCTTCCTTTTGCCTTCCACTTTCCCCAGCATAATTGTCTTCTCTAGGCTTTCCTGTCTCCTCATGATGTGGCCAAAGTACTTCAACTTTGTCTCTAGTATCTTTCCCTCCAGTGAGCAGTCGGGCTTTATTTCCTGGAGGATGGACTGGTTGGATCTTCTCGCAGTCCAAGGCACTCTCAGAACTTTCCTCCAACACCAGAGCTCAAAAGCATCTATCTTCCTTCGCTCAGCCTTCCCTAAGGTCCAGCTCTCACATCCGTAGGTGACTACAGGGAATACCATGGCTTTGACTAGGCGGATCTTTGTTGCCAGTCTGATGTCTCTACTCTTCACTATTTTATCGAGATTGGACATTGCTCTCCTCCCAAGAAGTAAGCGTCTTCTGATTTCCTGGCCACAGTCTGCATCTGCAGTAATCTTTGCACCTAGAAATACAAAGTCTGTCACGGCCTCCACGGTTTCTCCCTCTATTTTCCAGTTGTCAATCATTCTTGTTGCCATAATCTTGGTTTTTTTGACGTTTAGCTGCAACCCGGCTTTTGCGCTTTCTTCTTTCACCTTGATTAGAAGGCTCTTCAGCTCCTCCTCGCTTTCGGCCATCAGAGTGGTGTCATCTGCATATCTGAGGTTGTTAATGTTTCTTCCAACAATTTTCACCCCAGCTTTGCATTCATCCAGCCCCGCACATCGCATGATGTGTTCTGCATACAAGTTAAAAAGGTTGGGTGAGAGGATGCAGCCTTGCCGTACGCCTTTCCCAATCTTGAACCAGTCTGTTGTTCCGTGGTCAGTTCTGACTGTTGCTACTTGGTCCTTGTACAGATTCCTCAGGAGAGAGACAAGGTGGCTTGGGATGCCCATCCCACTAAGAACTTGCCACAATTTATTATGATCCACACAGTCAAAGGCTTTAGAATAGTCAATGAAGCAGAAGTAGATGTTTTTCTGAAACTCCCTGCCTTTCTCCATTATCCAGCAGATATTGGCAATTTGGTCTCTCGTTCCTCTGCCTTTTCTAAACCCAGCTTGAACACCTGGCAACTCTCGCTCCATGTATTGCTGGAGTCTTCCTTGCAGGATCTTGAGCATTACCTTACTGGTATGAGAAATAAGGGCCACTGTACGGAAGTTTGAGCAGTCTTTCGCATTTCCCTTTTTTGGTATGGGGATATAAGTTGATTTTTTCCAGTCTGATGGCCATTCTTGTGTTTTCCATATTTGCTGGCAAATGGCATGCATCACTTTGACAGCATCATCTTTTAAGATTTTAAACAGTTCAGCTGGGATCCCGTCATCTCCTGCTGCCTTGTTGTTAGCAATGCTTCTTAAGGCCCATTCAACCTCACTCCTCAGGATGTCTGGTTCTAATTCATTCACCACACCGTCAAAACTATCCTCAATCTTATTATCCTTCCTATACAGATCTTCTGTATAGTCTCGCCACCTTCTCTTGATCTCTTCAGCTTCTGTTAGGTCCCTGCCATCTTTGTTTCTTATCATACCAATTTTTGCCTGAAATTTACCTCCAATGTTTCTAATTTTCTGGAAGAGGTCTCTTGTCCTTCCTATTCTGTTGTCTTCTTCCACTTCCATGCATTGCTTATTTAAAAATAGTTCCTTGTCTCTTCTGGCTAACCTCTGGAATTGTGCATTTAACTGGGCATATCTCCCCTTATCCCTGTTTCCTTTTGCTTTCCTCCTTTCTTGGGCTACTTCCAGTGTCTCAGCAGACAACCATTTTGCCTTCTTGGTTTTCTTTTTCTTTGGAACGTACTTTGTTGCCGCCTCCTGAACAATGTCTCGGACTTTTGTCCATAGTTCTTCTGGGACTCTGTTTACTAAATCTAGTCCTTCAAATCTGTTCTTCACTTCCACTGTATATTCGCTAGGAATGTTAGTGAGATCATATCTAACTGGTCTGTGTATTTTCCCTGATCTCTTTAGTTTTATTCTAAATTGGGCAATAAGAGGTTCGTGATCTGAGCTACAGTCAGCCCCAGGTCTTGTTTTCACCGACTGGATGGATGTCCGCCACCTTTGGCTGCAAAGGATGTAGTCAATCTGATTTCGGTGTTGACCGTACGATTCATAACAGTAGCAAAATTACAATTATGAAAGTAACAACGAAAATAATGTTATGGTTGGGGGGCACCACAACATGAGGAACTGTGTTAAGGGGTCATGGCATTAGGAATGTTGAGAAACACTGCTTTACAGCTATGTGTTCTCAGAACATGTTGGAGTCCATGCTTGTGCTCTATGACCCATCCCTAATAACAAGAACTTGTTGACTAGTTCTTCACTAGCTGATGAGGATTAGAGTCAAGACAATTGATTCTCTTGCTGATTTTTCCACTTTCTAAAAAAAAAAAACTTGTCAGCAAAGCAAATGGAAACGTGGCAGGCACTTTGCTAGTAAAAACAGCAAAATCCTTTGTTTGTAGCATTTTTCTTACACTGTGCAATCATGGGTGCCCCTGAAAAACACTGTGTACTTAGATAGGACATAATTTACCAAAACTGTAGTAATTTATTTATATTTATCGTGTCATCAGCAACCATTGTATTACAATTCTAACAGAGCAAAACAAACACAGAGATTAAAAAGAAAAAGAAAAAAGAAAGAAAGAAAAAAAACCACACAGATTTTGTAAATTTGGTATTTGGTTAAATGTCCTTTGACCAGTATCTGGCCACTTGGAGTGCCTCTGGGGTTGCCGCAAGAAGGTCCTCCATCGTGCATGTGGCAGGGCTCAGGGTGCATTGCAGCAGGTGGTCAGTGGTTTGTTCTTCTCCACACTCGCATGCCGAGGATTCCACCCTGTAGCCCCATTTCTTAAGATTGGCTCTGCATCTCGTGGTGCCAGAGCGCAATCTGTTCAGCGCCTTCCAAGTCGCCCAGTCTTCTGAGTGCCCAGGGGGGAGTCTCTCATCTGGTATCACCCATGAATTGAGGTGCTGGGTTTGGGCCTGCCACTTTTGGACTCTCGCCTGCTGGGGTGTTCCAGCGAGTGTCTCTGTAGATCTAAGAAAACTATGTCTTGATTTAAGTCGTTGAGGTGCTGGCTGATACCCAAACAGGGGATGAGCTGGAGAAGTCTCTGCCTTGGTCCTTTCACTATTGGCTGCTACTTCCCGGCGGATGTCAGGTGGTGCAATACCGGCTAAGCAGTGTAATTTCTCCAGTGGTGTGGGGCGCAGACACCCCGTGATAATGCGGCATGTCTCATTAAGAGCCACATCCACTGTTTTAGTGTGATGAGATGTGTTCCACACTGGGCATGCATACTCAGCAGCAGAGTAGCATAGCGCAAGGGCAGATGTCTTCACTGTGTCTGGTTGTGATCCCCAACTGTAGTAATGAACATTAACTGTAGTAATGTTCATGTGAAATTGTTCTGTCATTCTTGCTTCATGATTTCCTGGAGATATTACTTGATGTCTCAAGGGGCAAAAAAGTTGGCAGCTTGTACAGCTTCTATTGTTGCTACAGAAAAAACAAAAATTGAAATGCTTGATGGGGCTGGAGGGAAACCATCTATTCATTCGGGAATAGGAAATTATGGCCATGTCTCAATGAAATTAGATTTTCCCTCACTCAGATATGATCAGAATTCAGAAAGTGTCCAATTTCTGGGACCAGGCAGACCCCATCAGCAAGGTTTAACAAGGGGTACCACAGAAATGCTCTAACAACAGACTTGGTTGACAAGCCTAGGTTAAATAGATCTTACTGAATAGCAAGTCACTTCAAAGGACAGTTGATATATTGGCACGATCTGACAGTTTGAAGTCAAACCAAGAGTCTGGAAAAGCAGATGAAAAATTAGAGATTTCTCTGGCCTTGGGGCCCCGGGTCTGCTACTGGCTGTTTGCATTCTTTCGAAGCATTGAATTCTTCCTTATAGAAGGAGGGTTTTTTTTTTTTAAGCGGAGATTGACATAGTCCTCATTTCATTGCACAGATTGAGTATGCCTTATCTAAAAGGCTTTGAGACCAGAAGTGTTTTGAATTTTAGATTTTTGGAAGGGGTTTTGAACTATGTATTTCCATATAAGCACATAATAAGGTACTCCACAGATAGAACAAGGTCTAAATAAGAGATTCATTTATATTTCCTATACACATTATACACATAACTGTAAGATAACTTTAAGCTATACTTTTAATCCAACAAAGTTTTGAAAATGGAGCCACCAGAAAGCAGAGGTCACTATCCCAGCCACCCATTTGGACAATTTCTGATTCTGGAGTTGTTTGGACTTTGGAATTCTAGATAATAGATGCCCAGCCTCTACGTAATAATTTACTGTAACTCAGCCATAGAAACTCAGTTGGTCGCTTTGAGCAAGGCACACTCTCTCTGCCTTAGAGGAAGATAACAGCCAACTTCTTCTAAGCAAGAAATATATTTGAGAGTAACTGGAAAAAAGAACTTTCTATCATAAACTTTCATGGACCACTGTCCTCATCTCACGCATGCATGCCTGCTTATTCTGAAACTAACCAATAAGATTCTCTCATTGAATCTTTCCATAATGGAGGTCTTGCTGGCTATTATGCAGTTATTGAGAAATAAAAAACACACCACAAGATCAGTCCAATAGCTCCTTCCATGTACAAAAGGACAGGCCTGTCAAGCCACCAAAGTCTCCACGTATCACCAGCAGGCAAGCAAATGAGATGCTTTCCTTTCCCAATCCTTCTTCCCCACAATTTTGGATCTCTCCCAGTAACCCTCCAGTAAATTTCCTTCCTGTATACTCTGTGAAGGGGTGATTTGGAGTATGGAAACTGAAAGGAAGGATGAAGCCACATCTACTGCTACATCTTCTGAAATCTATTTTGTTGTCACTATTGCTCTTTGTTGTCGTATACTCTGGTGATAAAGAGTAGCCTACATACCCTAGTCATTATCACTTTTTTTTGAGTAATCTAAAAAAAAAAGTCATTATCACTTCTTAATAACCTTTCACGTACAACAGCCAGAGTTTAGAAAAGTTACTCTTTGGACTAAAACTTGCAGAATCCCCCAACCAGAATGCACAATTCTAGGAATTTTAGTCCAGAAAAGAAAAATAGTCAAGATTTGGTTTCTGTGCTTTAGCCCTTCAAAAGACTTTTGGGATATCACTAGAGGCATGTTTTCTCTTAGTTCCTCATTTCTGTACACATTCTGAGAAGATGCAAGTGAAACCAGTACCAAGTGAATGAAACTTACATGTCTGAATAAGGCTTTGCTTTTTTATAGTGTTTTCCTTTCATACAGTTCAAACAACTGTTCAAATAACTTTTCAGCTACTTTGCACATTTCCTCTTCTCCTTTGTAAGAGAAAAGTAAACATTTTTAAAGCAAAAACTCTGTTTGTTTTGCAATGCAGACAATTCTCCCCTGTGGATGAGGCAGAAGCCTCTTGTTCAAAGCGGTTTAGAGAGACTGGGCAGCCAGGAGCAACTACCAGAGCACGTGGCTTCTTGTCTTTGGTTTCAAGGAGAAGCAGCCTTACATCTTGACACAGCTTCCTTCCTTCAAGGAAAGTAGCCCGGACTTCAGGCAACAGAAGAAACATATTTTTTTGAAACAGAAAATTATTCAAGTTGAAGCTTTCATTTCATTTCCAGTCCCATTTTTCAGAACAAAAATCAATTCCCTCTCCCTATTGATCTAAAACTAACACTCTCTTCAGGAAGTTTTACTTTTTTGGTGTACTTTTAGTAACAATCTGAATGCTCCAATCTGAATGTTCCAATCAAAATATTTCCTCTGTAGCATCTTACATTTTTTAAATACAGTATGCCTATGTATTAGATGGGTTTATGCTAGGACATTTAATTTATACATAAATATCCCCTTCATGGATGACAGTGAGGGCAGTAGAGGACTAGATTTTGCTGAGCTCCAAAAAGTAGCCCCTTCCCTTGGTGTCAAATCCAGTGGGAGGCCCAAGTGTAGTTGACCCTTGGCAGACGAAGGGTTCCTCTCCTTCCTCTGCTGAGAGAAGTGACAGAAGTCAAGGTAGCTTTCTCTTTCCAGAGGAAGGGGATGAACTCCTTACTTGACGGAGAGAACTGTATAGTTCTGTGCAGTTGAACTTCCCACCGCATTTGGAGGATTTGGCTTTCTCGAGCTCAATGCAGGTGCCCTGTATGACCAACATATCAGTCTTTGCTTCAGTTACTCTCACCTCTGTGGGGTGCAGGTGAACACAGGGGGAGTATTTTTACTATGTTCAATTTTCAGCTTTCAGCAGCGTGCCACCTGCAGGGAAGACATGATAAGCAGAATCTCTCCTATGAAAAGGGGTTTTATATTTTATGTGACAATCGTATTACATGAAGGGCCCAGAAATGAATCCTTCGTACATTACACATTCCTACTTTCTGCCCTTTTCTCCTCACACTCGCCTACTTATTTGAACTGCATAGAGAGTGATTACACTTTGTTTGTTTTTTTCAGGTAACCATTGACAACAATAAAAAAGAAAGAAAGAAGAAAGAAAGAAAGAAAGAATATTAATCCTGGGAAGGGTGATCTGAATTGTGGAATTTGGAGAATAGAAATTCAAATTTGCATGTGCCAATTTAGATGCAAATGTACGTACATACATATGTATGTTTGTTGATGTAGATAATAATATAGATTTTAGTACATTGTAACACTTAAGAATATTATTTTATAAATTATTTTATATGCATATTAAAATTGCTTTCATACAGTATGTATATATGCAAATGTGTATATAAAGTGTGACATTTATAAATAATTGTTACATTTCAAGTATAAATGCTGCACCCTAGTGGGGAATATTCCAATCTCTGTGCAACTACTGCTCATTCTTCTGTTCAGATGCTACCAAATCTACCCAGGAGCAACTTCTGAGTAACTGTTCATAAATGCCCTGTGTCCACAGTAGTTTAATCCAACAGTGCCACATTTCATCCTACAGGTTGCATTCAGCAGTGGCAGGATGAGGAAATGGTTGTCATTCTTCACTCCTATATCTGAGACTGAAGAACTGAGGATCCATTAGAAACATTTTCACTCTGGGTTATTGTTGATCACTGTCAGCCTTTTTGTCTTATCCACTGGCTCTTGTCCATTTATCTATTGAGTTATTTTTGTTATGTTTCCCACAACCCTGCCAGCATTCTTATCTCACATCAAGCGTGATGCCCTATCTGTGGGAGGTCTCTTCAGATGAAGAAGGGCAAGAGGAGAGCCAGGATGACCCGGCACCCTGGTGGAGAGAAGAGAGGCTGGTAGCCCTGCCATGGCTACAGCAGGGGAAGAGCCGCCAGTCAGGAGGAGGAGGTACTTCACTCTTTTGGGCACTGTAAATTAAGCGCAGAGTGCAAAAGATCAGAGAAGACTGCTCCACTTTGAATGCAGCACACTGAGCTAAAGAGGTCAGCTGGACTGCTTCAGCTCAGCGTACAAATTAGCTCAGCTCATAGTGTTCTGTTGCTGCAGAACAACAATTTACTATACATCCCAGAATACTTGTTGAATGTCTGAACAAACACAAAGCAATCTACGTAAGGAGAAGGTATAATATCCAAAGAGCATATAGTATTAGTGATTAGTAATAAAGAGAACTTCACTCCCTCAGGGCCCTTCCACACAGCCCTATATCCCAGAATATCAAGACAGAAAATCCCACATTATCTGAGTGTGGATTCAGATAACCCAGTTCAAAGCAGATATTGTGGGATTTTCTTGTTTGATATTCTGGGATATAGGGCTGTGTGGAAGGGCCCTTAGTCCATTCTCAACCATTGGAGCTTTTCCCAACTTCAAACTGCAAAGTGAGTGCAAAAAGAAAAAAAGGGATCCAATATGGCTATCAGTACAAATGAACCCTTTCATTAACATTTGACCACGAGGCTAACAAGAACTCCAAAATCCAATTTGCTGTGCAAACATAGTGAACAGTAAATTTGTATGGTGTTGATTTTTCTTGAGTGATACGGCATAGAGGAAAGTGGGCAACTTGCATGTTAAATAAGTCTGAGTCACAAATTCTAGATGCCTGATTCCTACTTCAACAGGCAAGAATACAGCTCACATGATCAAGTGTGTACATTTTAATTAATAGAGTAGTTGATTCACCATCTGCTTTTCAAAATTGTTAAATCATTGAAAGCTTATGAGGAGGAAAAGGAGATTAATTTGCTATAATAATATGGTCTTCTATGATATCTCCACATCTCCTCAAGCCTTCCATCTTTTTAGCTTTCAGAGAAGCTCATCTAGATGTTGATTTTTATCCTGTCTCCTGTTACTTTCATTTGGATTGAGTGCTCTTCACTGCAGAATGATGTATTGTTGGCTGATGTATCCTTCAGATAAATTGTTCCAGAGTTACTCTACAGAGTTTTGGAACCAGTCCAGAAATAGAACAAGTCTGCAAAAGCACTAACCCCCTCTGATAACCAAGGCCAGTGTAAAATATGTACCTCTGGCAACAACATACCAATAGATTTCATTGAATGGAAAAATGAAAAATTGCTTCTTTTAAGTGCTCATTTTCTTTGAGGGTTTTTTTTTTCCAGATGCTGCCAGCCATGGGATGTTCGACCTGTCTTATTGCTGGGTGGATAAATTGTTTGTAATGGAAAAAGGAAATCAATGCCCTAGACATCGCAAGTCCTTTTTTGAAACCAGCTTCTATGATTAGAGGATTTGCAACCTGTGAGTTGCTTGTAAGAAATTCAACACTTACATAATATTAACAAGGCAATGGGGAATTCTGGAATATTTGCCATTTATTTTAACAGAAGTATAAAGAAGCAGACTTTGCTTTAAAAATTATCCCACTTTTCTAAAGGTTTTAAATAACCACAATCCGGTGGGGGATGGAAGAATGAAGAATATCAATGGGTTATTTCCATATTAGTTTCATGGGGAATTTTTCATACTTATGGTGCATAGATATTAATGTGATGTGGACTTTTATGGCTGTGTTACAACTGGCACTATGGGTATTTCACTATCTAACATTATAGTTAGGACAGCTATTTCCAGCCCTGCACTTTCCAGATCTGTTTGACTGAAACTCCTGTCATCCCACTCAACATGCCCTAATTAGATCATGATGGTGGGTGCTGTATTTCAACACATCTGGGATAAAACTGTAAGACAGTGGTTCTCAACTTGTAGGTCCCCAGATGTTTTGGCCTACAACTCCCAGAAATCCCAGCCAGTTTACCAGCTTTTAGGATTTCTGGGAGTTAAAGACCAAAACATCTGGGAACCCACAAGTTGAGAACCACTGCTGTTAAGTGTTAAGAGGTTGAAATATATGGTCTCAAAGATGAGGGACTGCAATTCCCACCACCACCTCCTATCTGTTACTAGTCTAATTTACCTGTCCAAATGCATCTCCCCCTATGAACCATCATGGAGATTAAGATCCTCCAAGGAGGCCCTCGCAGGCACGATTGGTGGGGACGATGGAGAGGGACTTCTTGGTGATTGCCCCTCGGCCATGGAACTCCCTTCCTGGTGAGATTAGATTGGCCCCCTCCCTCCTGTCCTTCAGAAGGATGGTAAAAACTTTGCTGCGAGACCAAGCTTTTGGGACAGTGCAATAAAGCAGTGATAGGAAACCTTACCAGGCCAATTAGATTAGAAACAGATGATCAAGATGGTTTCAAACAGTGTATTTTAATATTGAGACAAATGTTTTTAATGTTTATGTCTGCATATAATGAATTCATGTCCCAGCATTGAATGTTTGCTGTTTGTATGTTGTGCTCTGCACTGAGTCCCCCTTGGGGATGAGTCAGGTGGAATATAAATGTTTTAAATAAATACATAATAATAAATAATAAATGGATAGTGGCTTGCAAGTTCCCCATACTTGGTGGACTATAATATCCTCTACTATTTCCAAGGTGGAGAGATATGAAGAAAGCCAGTATGTTTCCCCGCCATGTATTTGATGTTCTGATGTCAGAACTCTCTGTGTGTGCGCCTGCATGCCTTCAAGTCACTTGTCAACTTATGGCAATCCCATGAATTTCATAGGTTTTTCTTAGGCAAGGAACACTCAGAGCCATTTTAAAAACTGACACATGTCATAAAGAGTGCTGACAGTTCAGTACAAGTGTCCTTTTCTCTGACAACAGAATGTCAGAGATGCAACACTTCAAAGAGGAAAAAGCTGAAAGCACCCATCTGACTAGAGTTAACAGATGTGCCTTGCTTTAAGGAACACATCTTTTCTGGGAACATCACAGCATTAGAGAATATGTCAGCCACTACACTCTATGAACCTTATCAGTTTTAATATGACAGCAGGAGAATCCCTATTGGTAGATCCCGGCAATTTGTGGCCTTCCAAATTGGCCAAAACTCCTAACAGTGTTGGGAGTTTATTAGGCAGAATGAATAGCTGTTGCAAGCAGGTTTGTGTGACATGAAAAAGCGACAAATATGTATTAGTAACATTTGTATCCTGCCTTTCCTTCAGTGGATTCAAGTTTGTACACATGATGCTTCTCTTTCCCACTGTACTCTCATTACCACCTTGTGCTTGGCTTAAGGACAACCAGAAAAATGTGCTCAGTGGAAATGAGAATCTGAATCTCACTAATCCCACCCAAGCACTCTAACCATTATGTAGTACCACTGCTCAGTTATTTGATTTGCTATTGTTATATTTTTATTATCAAGGATTGGGGGGGGGGTGTCTTCTGTTTTATATGACAAAATAGCTCTGACTGTGTTGGGTCTTATGCATGTGTTGGCTTGGATGATTGGAGGAATGCAGGCTGCAATATAACTTTGGTACTCATCAGTTTAAAAGCTTTGACAAAACCCCCAAACAGTGTGTAAAGTTTTACTTATGCTAACTTATGTCAAGTTGACTTTGACTTATGATGGCCCTGTGAATGAGAGACCTCCAAGGTACCTTATTCTCAACAGCCCTGCTGAAGCCTTGCAAACCCAGGATCACAGCTTGCTTGCTTGAGTCTATCCATCTGGAATGCAGTCTTCCTTCTTTCCTATTGTTTTCTACATTGCCCAGGATTTTTGTCTTTTCTAATGAGGCATGTCTTCTCATTATATGGCTAAAACATGGTAGTCTCCGTTTAGTCATCTTGGCTTCCAGGGAGAGGTCAGGCTTGATTTGCTCTAGGATCCTGTTTTTTTCAGCAGTCCACAGTATTCATAGAAATTGGAAATACAATGACACATGCATCTGAACAATATCATATTTCATTGCATAATAGTCACCACTGCAATATAGTCATGCCCCCATTTTGGAGGTGGCAAAATTGATATTTTTGTGCTCTTCACATAATAGTTGCAGAACCATTTGGGGCTGATTCCCTCTTCCTTCCTTCCTTCTCCAAAGGCAAGGCACTCTCAGAACTTTCCTCCAGCACCACAGTTCAAAAGCATCTATCTTCCTTCGCTCAGCCTTCCCTATGGTCCAGCTCTCACATCCATAGGTGACTATGGGGAATACCATTACTTTCACTATGTGGGTCTTCGTTGCCAGTGTGATGTGATTTCTCTACTATATAAATATTATTATACTATATTATTATTAGTATTATATTGTATTCCATTATAATATTATCAATATTATAAGTGTATACAATATATTATAATATTAGCACAGAACAATATTAGTGAAGTCTGTTTTTGCTTACTTTGGCAAATGATTGCGGGCAAGATCTTAATCAATTGATTAATAAAATATCTTGATGGCTTTCTTCTTCCAGCTTTGGTGAGCATGATTTCAAAATACCTGGCTTCCATTACCTCTCCAAAGACAGACCCTCAGGGTGGCCTGCTGCTTTGCCGGCTCAATTGGCTCAGGCTGGGGACTGGGTTTCAGGTTTTCACCAACAACAGCTTGGTCTCACTGCTCATAGCTGCCCTAAATTCCTCTATTTCATATGCACACAGATCTTGTAGCTTCCCAAGTAGACTGAGGCCTACAAAAGCGCAAAGGCTGATGCTACCAACCTTTTGCTCAGTTTAAGTCTCAAAGGTGTGAAATGGGGCTGCACCTACACTGTAGAATTAACACAGTTTGATATTTAACTCCTGTGGAATCCTGGAAGTTGCAGTTTTTCCAAGGTCTTTAGCCTCCTCTTCCAAAGAGTAAGGCAACAAATTCCATGATGACCTAGCAATGAGCCATGGCAGTTAAAGCAGTGCCAAACCGTATTCCTTCTACAATGCAGATGTGCCCTATAGTCTTTGTGTGTGGGTTACACAAATCAATCCCTCTGCAATGCCAGAAATACAGTTTAATGGTGTAACATTAGAAAATGTTGACCATTTCCGCTACCTTGGCAGCCACCTCTCCACAAAAGTCAACATTGACACTGAACTACAACACCGCCTGAGCTCTGCGAGTGCAGCATTTTTCCGAATGAAGCACAGAGTGTTTGAGGACCAGGACATCCGTAGGGACAGAGGCAGCCCTAGGTAATTTTCAACAGTAAGCAAACAGTATTTTGGCGTACCCCCCCCCCCCCCCCCAATCACTGATATATATTTTCTGTTCATCGTGGGAGTTCTGTGTGCCATATTTGGTTCAATTCCATCATTGGTGGAGTTCAGAATGCTCTTTGATTGTAGGTGAACTAGACCTTGACATATGCGAGTTGTAGTTACATCCCAGTAACTACAACTCGCATATGTCAAGGTCTATTTCCCCCAAGAGCGCCTCAAGAGCGCCCCTGGGCAAAATCAACTATACTGCAAATGCTTACTTTGCGTAATGGTTGAGCCTCCCCTGTGTAGGGATACCAAGGTGCTTGATTATAAAGCTATTGCCCTCCCAACCCTGCTATATGCTTGCGAGACGTGGACTATCTACAATGTCACACTCAACTCCTGGAACGATTCCATCAGCGCTGCCTCCGTAAAATCCTGCAAATTTCTTGGGAAGACAGGCGGACAAATGTCAGCGTGCTGGAAGAAGCAAAGACAACCAGCACTGAAGCGATGGTCCTCCGCCATCAACTCTGCTGGACCGGCCACATTGTCCAGATGCCTGACCACCGTCTCCCAAAGCAGTTTCTCTACTCCGAACTCAAGAACGGAAAACAGAATGTTGGAGGACAGGAAAAGAGATTTAAAGATGGGCTCAAAGTGAACCTTAAGAACTCTGGCAACTGGGAAGCCCTGGCCCTTGAGCGCTCCAGCTGGAGGTCAGCTGTGACTAGCAGTGTTGTAGAATTTGAAGAGGCAGGATGGCCTCACTGCGGGAGGACATGCAGATCAAGAATAGGGCTCCACAGTCACTTACAGACCCACCGCCAGTACAACGAACTTGGAGGACAATCCTACTCGGACAACGAGGGATCGCCTAAGTAAGTAAGTATACATATCAAGCAAGGGCTCCTGTTAAAAGGCCCTATAGATTTTTTCCCCCATGAGGAGGCATTAACTATCCAGCTGAAGCACTCCTGATCCACGTGGGAGGTGAGTAATGCTTTCCTGGCATCCATTTCCTTTCCCCCTTCGCTGCCTTTTGCTCCTAAATTGGCCTCTCTCCTTCGACTGCTGGTACGGATCTACCAGCTGAGAAAATAACACGGCGATTGGAGCCATGCAACAGTGTCGCCTCTAGGACCCAGGGGGAGAGAGAGGAAGCTACAGAGGAGGTGGGCGGAGCTTGTCAGCGCTCCCAATGGAGCCCGAATGGCAACCTCGCGCCGGCCGCTGTTTGCTCAGGTAACGGGAGGGGGGAGGGAAAGAGAGGGAGGATTTAAAGGGGCCGCTCAGGACCTCCTATCTACGCCATAGGTGATCATGTTGATGTGATATTGAAATAATGCCGGAAGTACTTAGAGGGCAGCGATGGTGCTTCGAACAACGTGGCTCGGTGTGGTAGGCCGACGCTCTTATCACATGTATATCGGTGTTTAGATTGGGTGGTTTTAAGCCATGGCAGCTAAAGTGGTGTCAAACCGCATTAATTCTGCAGTGTAGATACACCTCTAGGAGCACCACATTTCTTAACCATTGGGACTCACAGCCTCAAACATCTAGATCAGGGTTTCCCAAATGCTGGTCTTCCTGCTTGTCTTGTAGACTTCAACTCCCAGAATCCTTGCTCATTGCCCAAAACAACGGAGGCTTCTGGGAGTTGAAGTCCAAAATTATCAGAAAGACTAGACTTTGGGTTTCACTGCTGTGAACTCGTGTCTGTGGGCAAACTTTGGCCCTCCAGGTGTTTTGGACTTCAACTCCCACAATTCCTAACAGCCGGTAGGCTGTTAGGAATTGTGGAAGTTGAAGTCCAAAACACCTGGAGGGACAAAGTTTGCTCATACTTGGTCCGCACTGTAGAATAAATGTAGTTTAATACCACTTTAACCCCATGACTCAATGTTATTGAATTGTGGGAGTTACTGTTTTATAAGGTCTTTAGTCTTCCCCGATGAAGCATTGGTGACTCACTAAACTACAACTCCCAGGATTCCACAGCACTGAACTATGGCAGTCAACGAGGGGTCAGTCTGCATTAATACTATAGTGTAGATGCAGCCTTGGACACAAGTGTTTTGTGTGTGTGTGTCAGGAGCAACTTGAGAAACTGCAAGTCGCTTCTGGTGTGAGAGAATTGGACATCTGCAAGGATGTTGCCCAAGGGATGCCTGGATGTTTTGATGCTTTACCATCCTTGTGGGAGGCTTCTCTCGTGTCCCCGCATGGGGAGCTGGGGCTGACAGAGGGAGCTCATCCACGTTCTCCTTAGAACCTGCGACCTGTCGGTCTTCAGCCCGGTCATCACAAGGGTTTTAACTCATTGCACTGCTGGGGGCTTTTGGACACAAGTGGAACCATAGCACTGTGAAAGGGCTTTTGGAGTTTTCTATGCAATGATTTGGCTGCAAAGGTAAAGGTTTCCCCATGACATTAATTCTAGTCGTGTCCAACATTGGAAGTGATGCTCATCTCCACTTCTAAGCCGAAGAGCCAGCATTGTCCATAGATGCCTCCAAGGTCATGTGGCCGGTATGACTGCATGGAACGCCATTACCTTCCTGCCAAAGTGGTACCTATTGATCTAATCACATTTGCATGTTTTCACACTGCTAGGTAAGCAGAAGCTGGGGCTAACAGTGGGAGCTTACCCCACTCCCCTGATTCACCATTGCCTTCTGTAGGAAGGTATTGGCGTTCCCTGCCCTCATGCCGGCCACATGACCTTGCAGTGTTATGGTTCCACTTTTGGTCAGTAAGTTCAGCAGCTCAGCGGTTTAATTCGCTACACCACTGGGAGCACTGAATTTGGCTATAGCTACTACATATTTAGGGATTTGACGTATGAATGGAGCCTGGAGTTACCAGGGTCTTCTAGCTGGTGTGGCCATCGGTATAATTTTGACTCAGAGGCAGCTTGCTCTTCAAAGCTGGGATACTATGGCAAAAGCAGGCTGTTGCCATATTGTTCTGATGGCGGGTTTCTGAGAGTTGGGCACTGTAGGATGATGGATGAGAGAGATATCTTTGACCTGATCCATTGATGTTCAAATGTTGAGGTTGGAGTTAGTTACATATTGGCTTCTTTCCCTTGTAGCCCTGCAGAACTGCTGGCGGCTCGCACTCGTGATCACAAGATTCCCCAGCGCTCTCATGGTCAGAAGGATTTCACTCCTGATGGATCTAAAGAACAAGAGGAGAGGCTGCGCCAGTGCCGGGAAGAGCACTGGCAGCTTTTGAAGGAGGAGCGCGTGGAGCGGTTGTAGGTTTCATTCCCATTGTTAAAGTATTAATAATACTAGTAATATTCTGGTTATATTTTTGTAGGTTTGCTTTCTCCTTAGCATATCCGGTTTGGACCTGTAATATCTGTGAATAGGTTTGGGAAGAACCTTTGTCTTAGGGTGCATCTACATTATAGAATTAATACAGTTTGACACCACTTTAACTGTCATGGCCTAGTGCTACGGAATCCTGGGAGTTTTAGTTTGGCGGGGCCCCAGTCTCTTTGGCAGGGAAGGCTTAAGACCTTATAGAACTATAACTTCCATGATTCCATAGCATAGAGCCATGACAGTTAAAGTGGTGTCAAACTGCAATATTCCACAATGTAGATATCCCTTTAGACCAATCATAGGCAAACTTTGGCCCTCCATATGTTTTGGATTTCAACTCCCACAATTCCTAACAGCCGGTAAACTGGCTGGGATTTCTGAGAGTTGAAGTCCCAAGCACCTGAAGGGCCGAAGTTTGGCCATGCCTGCTCTAGACTATGGCCATTCAGCTATAGTTGTCCTGCAGTTCCCATTAGGCTTAGCCAGCTTGGCCAATGATAGAAAATTGTTGCCTATAGTAGTTTATCGGTATCTGGAAAACTGAAATTTCCCTTTTTTAGTGACACATCTCATTCTACACAAAGTATCTGAGCACATTTTGTGTGCATGAGGCATTTGGTTGCACTTGTGGCTTGCAGCTCATAGAAATACCTGCAGCTTTTCATAAACTTTGGTTGGCCAAATACATAAAGGTGTTTTTAGGGGGGATTTTTTCTATATATTGTTGTATGGCCAACATGGCTGGTCCAGTGTCTGTTTAATTAGGTAGTTTATTAGGTAGTATAGTAATTCAAATAATCACTCCCTCTTATCTATACTGCACTCACACTAGCTAATCAAACTAAAGTAATAATAATAATAATAATAATAATTATTATTATTATTATTATACCCTGCTTTATCTCTCCTGAAAGGGACTCAAAGCAGCTTAACATAAAAGCATTAGCTCGCAATTTATAATACACAAATATGCAACATTAAAACAGAATTAAATATAAACAGTATTTTAAAATTTACAGTGAAAACTATTCAAACATATTCAATGCATATTCAAAGTTAAAAACCACAGCACCCTCTAAATTGATCTTAACAATCTTCTTTGAAAGTCTGTCTGAATAAAAAGGTTTTAGCCTGCCTCCAGAAGGACAACAGGGAGGGGGGCATTTTGGCTCCCCTGGGCAAAGAGTTCTAGAGTCGCGGGGTAGCCACCGAGAAGGAAGGCCCACTCTCTCGTTCCCACCAACCGAGCTTGAGATGGAGGTGGGACTGAGAGAAGGGCCTCTCCTGAAGGTCTCCGGGCCTGGACAGGTTTGTACAAGGTGATGCAGTCAACCAAATAGCCTGGACCTGAACCGTATCAGGCTTTAAAAGTCATAACAAGCACTTTGAATTGTGCCTGTAAATAGACTGCCAGCCAGTGGAACTGCTGTAATGGGGGGTTGTCAGCTCCCAGTAGCCAGCCCCAGTGAGCAACCTGGCTGCAGCCCTTTGAACCAGCCGAAGTTTCTGAGCACTCTTCAGAAAGAGCCCCACGTAGAGCGCTTTACAATAATCTAGATGTCATGTAACTAAGGCATGGACCACGGCAGCCAGATCTGGCTTCTCAAGGAACAGGTGCAGTTGGCCCACAAGTTTTCATTGTGAAACGCTTTCTCTAGTCTGACACCCTCTGGATGTGTTGCATGGTACAATTTCCAGCACCCTACAGCATGCTGATAGGGTATAATTATATTTGTGGTCCAACACCCACATCTGAAGGTTCCAGGTTGAGGAATTTATATTTATTATTGTGACTCTGTAATGCAGACATTACAAGAATGGCAAGAATTTCTCCTTGACATCTTTTGAGAATATGGGAGAACTTTGTCCCATCTTCTAAAATAGTCCTTAAGACAACCAGATATACATTTGAGGATGTTTGGATGAAGACAACATGCATTCTTCTTTTAAAAAAAACAAACCCTTTTTTATAGGGGAAGCCTGGTGAAAGCTGAGTGGAAGCCTGGCGAAGCTCTTGTGGAGCTGAAATCTCCTGCTGTGAGTGGCATTATCATCATGAGGCTATCCATCTGGAATGCAGAGTTCCTCTTTTCTTGCTGCCTTCTAGCTTACTAAACATGATTGTCTTTTCCAGTGAGTAAGGGAGCCATAAAAATGTAAAGGAACCAGGCTGGAATGTGCATGTGTCTGTGTCTTGACAGTTTAAGCACTAAATAAAGTTCTGAAAAATAAAGTAATGCGGAGCAAGATCCTTTCAGTTAAAGCCTAGGCCAAAACATTCTTATGAATGTAGTCCTGCATTTGATAGAAAGGCTCTAATTTCATCACAGGGTGGAAGGCAACCTAGAAAAGGGCTTTGCTTGTGCCATCCATTTTTGAATGGTGAAGATTTGTAAATGGCCCAGAACTAATCCTAACAACACTTGTTTTTGTCATTGTTGTCAGGGGAAATTTTGGCATACCATGGGGTTTGTGGATCAGGGGAAACAATGCCTTCTTCCAGAAGAAGCCCTGTATCTGCTGGAGTGTGTAAGTAGATCATGTCTGCAGTCCTGTAAAATGTGCGTGTGTGTTTAAATGTCAAGTTAAGTTTTGTTTGTTGTTTTGCGACTACTCCCTCCCCATTTTTGTCTTGGAGCATAGAAGGTTTGTGGACCCTATGAAAGCACTGATCCGAAAATAAATTATGTAGATTTAATAAATATGCATCTGTAGCACACAATTAGGGGAAGAGTGTGACTGCATAGAATGTGACTGATATAATCACGCTATGCTAAGATGAATTAATCCCCCCCCCCAAATAATAATCATTAAACTTTTACTAATATAGTGGGGGATGGGGGGACAAGGGAAGGAAAAGAAAAAAATCGGGATAATAGATGAGTTATTGGTTAGTTGCATCCTTACAAATGTCTAATATGTTGCACGGAGAAAACAAAGAAGGTGGGGGTTGTTGAGGTATGTGGAGTTCTTTCACAAAATTATCATTGTTACAACTAACTCTTTGTCTCTTTTTCTTTAATATATATTTCATAAAATATTGAGGATTTTAACAAATTTAATATTAAGTCTGTATCTTCTTATGTCTGCTCACATTGCCTGATGGTCTTCATATATTCTCTTCAATGGAAATTGATTTTAATTTTTCATAACAGGTTATTCCACATTAACTCTTTTCTTAAAATATTTATTGTTAATATCAGCAAAGAAAGTTCTACAATTTTCATTTAGATTGTTAGTAGGTTAGCATTTATATCATTTTATCATTATCCATGCTGTCTCTTTCTGTACTACATCAAAAACGTTTTCCATCTACAACTTTTGGGTTTGAATCACTTAGTATGATAATATTTTTTGTCAATTTTTCAGAACTTTTCCTGATAGTTCCTAAAGGCCAGATCTCCCACATTTCTCTTTCTCAATGTTTTGTTCCCAGTAGCCTGTCTATCCTTCTTTTATACAATAATAACGACTGTACAATTATACAATAATAACGACTGTACTAAAAGTTTGCACCATATTGTTTGTTGTCGCTGTGAGGTTAACAGTGCAGCATGTTTATATACTGTTGTTGAATTATATCATTGTTTATGTTATACAAGTGGTATTTTTGTTATATATATTCTCCTTCTTTTATATCAATCTATGAAAGGAGCTAATTTTAAATGCCAGCCCTGATATTACATCATAGCCAAAATGAGAGAGGAGATTGCCTCTGCACATTCAAAAAGCAATTACTATCACTTGATTGGATTTTGGGGGTGTTTTAAACAGGATGGGAATTGTATGACCCTTCAAATGTTGGCGTTTTCGTGTGTGTGTGTGCGCGATATTCATCACATCTTGTATAGGTATCCAATACGCAATATCAGTTTGTGCATGATGACTCCATAAACATCCAAGAAGACAGGTAAAAGTTAGAAAAGTGTATAGAGTTCTTGAGTCCAAATGGGCAGAATGAGATAGACTGGGCATTTGGGGCAGCAGGCAAAAAAAGGATATGATCCCCGTGGAGTTGGTTTTGCACAAGCCCTAAAAATAAAGCTTCTGTCTTACAGGGATCTATTCAGCTATTTTACAAAGACCTGCCTTTGTCAATCCAGGAAGCCTATGAGAATCTGCTGACCCAGAGGTCTATGAGTCTGCTGAAGTACCAGGTTTGTTTTAGGATATGAGTACAGTTGCAGTTATTACAGTGGATGGAAAAAACAGAGGTAGTCAATAGGAAAACATAGTAGAGTTTTACAGCACTTTGGGAACTAACCATTTAGGATCTTAGCCTGAGTCAAACTATTTACGTTCCTATGGGAGTGAGAAGATTTTATCTAATGCTTTCTGGGATTTGTCTTTTGTTCCAAAACAAAAAGCCATGCACCTAATTTGTTGTGTCTGTGTGTTTGTTCATTCACATTGACCCAATGCATTTCATAAATAGAGACGGTTTTGCCATTTCTCTCCTCTGAAATGTAGTCTATAGCACCTGATATTTATTGGCAGTTCCCCATTCCAGTACTAACTAGTGCTGACCCTATTCAGCTGTCGAGATCAGGTGAGAACTAAACCCTTTAGGGTATTTGGGCCTCTACAAAACTAGTTACTACAACAGGAGCAGAATTCAAAGATGTAGCTATGTTAGTCTGGAATATCAGTAGGTAAAGTGATCTTGTAGCACCTCAAAACTGAGAATATGAAGTGTGAGAAAGTAGAATTACTCTATGAAAGCATATCCTACCAACATTATTATCTCAGGCCCCTTCCTGTCGGGCCCTATATCCCAGGACCTACTCCCAGGTTTTCTGCTTTAAACTGGATTATATGAGTCTGCACTGCCAGATAATCTGGGATAAACAGAAAACCTGGGATCAGATCATGGAATATAGGGCCTGTTTATAGGGCGCTCAGTGTTTAAGATGCTACAAGATTCATTTAATTGCCACCATATAATTCACAAATTCATTTATTCTGGCATGGAAGGATGTATGTAGGTTCCCCACAAAAGTATCGGGTTTTCCTGCTTATTAAACAATGGGCCAGACAGTATCCCCTTTATTCAGGTCTAAGTGATAAGAGAGTGATGGTCCCCCGCCCACACACACATTTCTGTTGTTAAAATAGAAGTAATTTACATCTCTATACTTCTGCTATATTATAATGCCACTGCTGGTACTTTTATTTTTAAATTTTAAAAGATGCATGTGTTATTACTGCATAGTTTCCATGGTATTGCTTGACATTCTCTCCACCCCTGTTAATTTCTTTATTCTTCATGGTGAGCTGTTAAGATCTAGGTCATTGGAGGTCTATAACAGTATAATGATTCTTTAATTAAAATCTCATATTTTCTAAGAAATTGAACAAGTTGTGTGTGTTTTATATTTAGTTGAGAAGAATGAGCTCCTAAATATAAAAATGCTACTGGTAGGTACTGTTATAGTACATGATTCATCAGGCATGCGTTAAGTTCAGTAACCAAAACATTTACTATTCCTGTGAATAGTTACACTGAGGAACTCCAGATTTTGGGCTGTAATTCCTATCAGTCTTAATCCATCTGGTTTATGATGAGATCTGGTGGAGGTTGTAGTTCAGTCAATATCTGGAGTGCTAAATGTCCCCCGTCCTTGATGTAATGTGTAGTTTAGGTTTCAGTTCCAGATAATGTAGATCCTAGATTGGGCATGTGATTTTGAAAACCCTGCTCTTGCAAAGATGGCAGCCTTGCTTTTCATCCCTATTTTTAAGGTATTCTGCCATTTGAAGAGACTGGGTTACATCGTTTTGAGATTTCGTCCCAGGTAATTGTTTGCTAGTGATCCCTCACACTCTTGCCAGCCCCCTCCTCCTCAAGTATTCCCTTAGCCACCTCCTAATTTTGGCATGCTTGCACCTTCTCCACCTTTTAACATACCTGCCATCTTACACGAGCTTACCTATTTTCTATCTTTTGATTGGGCAGTGAGCTCTGAAAGGCTCTTTTGTTTTACATTTCTTCCTTTAATTGGCCTGGTGGATTAATTAGAAGAAGGGATTATACCCAGTGACTGTTGCTATTTTATTGGCAGACTTCTTTGGCAGGTGATGTTTTGATGATTCTTACCCCTCTACATTCTTTATATTTGACTCCTGTACAGCTTTGTTCCAACACCTTGTGAGGCACAGCTGAACCTGGACAGCCACTCTAAAAGTACAGAGGGAAGCCGACACAAGAGAAAAAGGAGCCCCAGTTCTCGGTAAAGGCATATGGGGTTCAGGAGAGATGCCCTCAACAGATTAGCTTTTGGGGACAAGTTGTTGAACACTATGAAATGTAACTAAAAAGTGATCAGGTACAGCCAGTAGTTCCAAGATACCATTATGGTTACAGTTATTTCACAACCACTCTTAAGTTTTACAAAAGTAACCAATTAAAAAAACTGAATCCTACAAACTGTGATCAGGCCTGAGATCCAAAAACACAATTTACCCCCTTGTCTTAATTTTAACATCCACAATAAAGCACAAGACAGAGAACAATCCCTTCTTTTTTTTTCTCACCCATTTAGTGAGGCCGTATGTACTCTCTTAACTAAAGAGTGACAAAAGGAACTCAGTTATTTTTGGTTAGGTTCCTATCATAATGTAACTTAGATATATTTTTGCTACTGGAAAAAGTCATTAATAAAAGTAACTAGCTACAGTGGGGGACCCCTGGTGATGTGGCAGATTAAACTGCTGAGCTGCTGAACTTGCTGACTGAAAGGTTGGCGATTTGAATCCGGGGAGTGGGGTGAGCTCCTGCTGTTAGGCCCAGCTTCTGTCAACCTAGCGGTTTGAAAACATGCAAATGTGAGTCGATCAATAAGTACCGCTTTGACGGGAAGGTAACAGCACTCCATGCAGTCATGTCGGTCACATGACCTAGGAGGTGTCTACGGACAATGCCATCTTAGAAATGGAGATGTGCCCCACCCCCCAGAGTCAGACACAACTAGACCTAATGTCAGGGGAAACCTTTACCTTTAACTACAGTGGTCCCTGTATGAGATATGTTGATAAATCAGTTTTTCTGTAAGGTCCCTTACAATGATACACTTTTATTATTCAGTATTGGTAAAAGCTCCCCATGTTTCAATCCTTATCTTCTGCGTTAGGTTACAAGATGAGAAACCTCGAACTTCTGAAAAATCTCAGAAATGGAAAGAGTCACCCAAAAAGGCCAGGTGGCATCATGAGAGAAGCAGCCACTCACCATCAGACAGTTCATCATCCAAGGAAAGAAAGAAGGCCTCAGATGCGAAACGCACAATCTCAGAGACAGTCCCATCTTCCAGTGTGACATGGCAGCATGAGGAACCTCCAGTGTGTATTCAGCAAAGATCTCAGAAGACCTTTTGGGCAGGTTATGATGATGTCCGTCCTTCCCGCTGGGATTTCGCCACAATTACATTCCCCAATGCAGGTGCTGATGGCCCACGCACCATCCTTCCACAGCCTGATAAGAAACTCCTCCCGGAGAATATCGTTGCACGGGAGTTGGATGTGGCAGGGTGGCGTGTGCGGCTGAATCAGAAGCATGAGCGGTTGACCCGCAAAGAACGGGAACAACTGAGGTGGGAGAGCCGGTACAAGACTAGTGTCAATGAGGATAAAGAAGTCAGACAGTGCTCCAACTGGCAGGAGTACAAGGCTCTTTTGGAAGAGAGGAGAATATGGAAAGAGAGGAGGCGTCCCGCACACCTTTGGGAACAGGGAGTCACACCACTGGTGAAGCCAGACCAAGGGCTTGCAACAGGTATTCATATTATTGTGGTTTGTTTATATGCTGCCATTGATGTACATACATAATGTTTTACAAGTAAATCAATCTTGTAGCCAGGAAAGCAGGAGACGCTTACTTCTTGGGAGGAGAGCAATGACCAATCTTGATAAAATTGTGAAGAGCAGAGACATTACACTGGCAACCAAGATCTGTATAGTTAAAGCAATGGTATTCCCCATAGTCACCCACGGATGTGAGAGCTGGACCATAGCAAAGGCTGAGTGAAGGAAGATCGATGCTTTTGAACTGTGGTGCTGGAGGAAAGTTCTGAGAGTGCCTTGGACAGCAAGAAGATCCAACCAGTCCATACTTCAAGAAATAAAGCCTGATTGCTCATTGGAGGGAAGAATAGTAGAGGCCAAGATGAAGTACTTTGGCCACATCACGAGAAGAAAGGAAAGCTTAGAGAAGAGTATGATGCTGGGGAAAATGGAAGGAAAAAGGAAGAGGGGCTGACCAAGGGCAAGATGGATGAATGGTATCCTTGAAGTGACTGGATTGACCTTGAAGGTGCTGGGGGTGGTGACGACTGACAGAGAGCTTTGGCGTGGACTGGTCCATGAAGTCATGAAGAGTCGGAAACGACTCAACAAATAAACAACAACTATCTTGCCGAAGGTGTATAATCTGAAATATATTTGTGTATGCATACATGGAAGAGAAGGAAGGAACAATAAAATTATAAAACTATGTGATACAACTATAAAGCACATTATCTAGATAAAATTCCCCAAAATGCAATAAAATATAAACCAATTAAAATATACAATATTTAATTAAAATTGCAAAAACTTTGGAAAACAAGATATGTATATTGGAATTTAAAAATAATGTGGGAAGGAGTAGTCTGCAAATGTTCAGTGATGTAATGCAGTGAATGAAAAAGGATAAAGCTGAGCCAAGAATGAGGAAGTCCTTGTTGGGATGAAAAGTGTAAAGTTCCTAGAACGTAGATCTAAAGCAGAGTGGTAAAAGGAAATGAGGACATGATTATAAAGAAACAATTGAAATGAGTTTGCTACAGCCTCCGTCTGAAATAAAAGATTCAATAATAAATTCAAGGCCAAGTGTTCCCTTCACAGGATAAATGGGCACATTATTATCAGTAATAGAGAAATGTATGTTCTCAAGAAAGTTTTGGAGGGAAGGTAAGTAGTTCTGGCTTTGTCGTGTTAGGTTTTATGTGACAATGAAGCATCCATCCTGAGCTAGCTGAAAAACAGGCTGAATTGTGCCTGGTGTCAGAAGAGAGTTCTAGTGTGGAGAAATAGAGTTAGGTATCATCAGCATAAATACCATATTGAGAACATTACTTAAATACAGTGTCTAAAGAGACAACAGCAAAAGGGCAAAGATAATATGTGACCTTCAGCTACCAGAGCCCTCAAACCGACCTGAGAGATAAGATGTGAACCAACTGAAGACATCTCCCCAAAATAACACATTGCATTTTCAGTAGCTCCCATTTCTCGAACAAGACCACTAGCGCACCGCTACGTCTTCAACCGACTGAATGGCGCGAATTTTTAAAAAGGAAGTTATGCTGCCTCACCCTGTACTATATGGCTGCTATGTTATATTTCAAATGAACACCGGTGCCAGCCATTTTTAATGTAACTGTATTTTAAATTGTTTTTAAGGTATTTGTTGCAATGTTTACTTATGTTTTAGTTAACTGTGTCTTATTGGATTGTATTATTTTTCATCACAATGCTTAATTCTTCGTTGTAAGCTCACTGTTATTACTGTTTCTTTATTGTGTATTAGTTTGATACATTTGTACATAATTGAGGTATTGAATGCTTGCCTTTTTGTGTGCGAAATTCCCCCGAGTCCCTTTGGGGAGAGAGGGCAGTCTAGAAATAAAGTATTATTATTATTATTATTATTATTATTATTATTATTAAGACACGACGTTTTGACTATGGCATAATGACTATAGATTAATATCAACTGGCTCAAAAAGTAAGAATGTAGATAATATAGATGCTTTTTGAATATAGAATTAATTGCAATATGATTTTAGTTCAGTTTGCCCAGAAATGGTAACTGTAGAAAATCTTTTGGGCAGAAAAGAAAGATGTAGATACATTTGTTGGAGAGCAGGATGAGACAGAACAAGCACAATGCCCAAATAACTAGCTAGTCAAAACAGATACGTTTCTTGGAGGCCATATGCCCCTAATCCTAATCTCCTGTTTTTTTCCACTACCCGCTAGCTGATGTCCTCCAGCAGATCAGTGTGTCCCAGGCCTCCCACATCTTAGATAAAGCAACTGAGTGAGTATCAAACCTGAAAGAAGGTTGAATGTGTCTCTTTTTCCTCCCTGGTCCTAGGGGAAAATAACACAAGAATACATACCTTGTATATTTATTCCATATTTGAAATTTTAAAAAATCATGTTATGGCAGTTTACAAATTTAGGACAGTGTTACACATTTTGTGCTTAACACATGATTACTGAATAAATATCCCAGGAATGTGCATAGGGTCAGAGCTTGCAAATGTACTTTTTGGACTTCAGCTCCCAGAATATCCCATTGACAGAGCCACAAGTAAGAGGATTCTGGGAGTTATAGTATTAAATGGTATATTTACCAAAATCTGTTTAGTTCATCCTGAACCAGCAGAAAAACTCCTTGCCAATAACCCAGTGCCTCTCTGACTTTAACTAACCATCCCCATGGGCAAAGAACAGCATGCCTTAATCATTAGTCCCTCATTTTTTCCCTTTCCTTCTTGGGACTGGGATAACCGTATCTACATTGCCCAAGAATCTAGTTTCAGAATATAGATTAATTGTGTAGGCTCGTATAATCCAGTTCAAAGCAGTTGATCTGCATTCTGAAACTGGATTATATGGCAGTGTAGATCCACCCTCAGTTGTAAATTCAAATGTCTTTTACTTGCTTTTAAACAAAGGGTGGACAACTACAACACAGGTACAACAGACACCCCTTGCTGTATCTTGGAGTGCCACTATCTCACCTCTTTAAAAGATATTTAAAAATATTATACTCAGAATGGCCTCTGCGAGGTGGGGTGGCAGTTATTGCTCTTTCTGGGATGTTTGAGGCATCTTTTCTTAAATCAGAAATAGGGCTTTTTAAAGTTAGGAATTAAAATGGGAATTCCCCAGGCCTCAAACAGTTGAGAAACATGTTGAAAATGCCCGCAATGATCGCAGAGGATGCAGAAAGCGTTTTTATTGAGTGCAACATGGTTGATATATTTATAAACAAATCCTAAACAGTCTTCTTGTTGCTGTGTGCCCCAAGTTTTTTTCTCCTTTTTACTTATGGTGACCCTGAGACGAACTATAATGGGGTTTTCTTGGCAAGATGTATTCTGGAGGAATTTGATTTGCCTTTGCTTTCCTCTGAAATGAGAGACTGAGTTGTGGAAGATCACCCAGTGGGTTTCCATGGCTGAGCAGGGATTTGAATCCTGGTCTCGAGTCCATGCTCAAACATGTGGAGTCTCAAAAAAAGACCTTGGAAGCTTCAGATGGCCCATGAGTCACGTTTACTCACTTTTACTATGACCCTTTCCAGCACATATGTACTCTGTCTGGAATGCTCTTGCACTTTAGCTTCCATTATAGTTCAGGTACGCTTTATAAAACCAAAGGCCTTAATGCTGTAGTTCTGCTCCTAATGCTGTAGTTTTGCCATTTTAGTGTTCATAAGCATACACGCCAAATTAGAAGCTTGCTTGGCATTAACTAAGACTCTGCCAATGGGATGTGATCTGCCAGGGAGTAACGGAGGTGGAGTTCACAGCCCTGGGGAAATATGGACATTTCTTTTTAAAAAGAGGCAGGTAACTTCTGCCTTCTAGCTGTTGCTCAACGGCAAATCCATTAGCCTTCGCTAGTATAGCCAATACTGAGATGATGGAAATTGTAACCCAGCATCTCAAGGGTTCGCATTTAAAGCTCCTTACGTAAAAAGGTGCGACGGTTGCGCAGTGGTTTAAACCTTTGAACTGTTGAATCTGCTGACCTAAAGGTTGGCAGTTTGAAGCTGCATGTTGGGGTGAACTTCCACTGTTAGCTCTAGCTCCTGCCAAGTTAGCAATTCAAAAACATGCCAATGTGAGTAGATCAATAGGTACTGCTTCAGCGGGAAGGTAATAAAGGCACCCCTGCAGCCATGCCAGGTGTCTATGGACAATAGTCTCCTTGGCTTGGAAATTGAAAAGGAGCACCTCCCCATGGCCGGAGTTGAGCACCGCCTCCAGAAGCTAGAGATGAAAGAGGAAGCATTTACCTTTGTTCTATGTACTTGTGTGTCATTATTTCATTGTATTAAAGGCACTGAATGTTTGCCTATCTGTGTATGTTGTAATCTGCTCTGAGTCCCCTCAGGGAGATAAATCGGAATATAAATAAAGATTTTGTTTGAAGAAATAATCCAGATATTCCACTGTAGTATCTGTTAAAGAAATGAGAAGAGATGGAAATTTGAATTTCTATAGTTAGGATCTAGCTTTTTGCTAAGATCATTGTCCTCCTTGTGATGTTTATTTCCATCTTCCCTTCAAATAATATTTACTCCTTAAATGGGCATGGATCTCCTTCTTTTAATCCCATTTCAGATTCTGTCCCATGCTGTATTGTATGCACACCTCTGAAGGTACAGGAGAATTTGCAAGTCTTTGTACTGAGAATTACTCTCTTCCACAGGCTGCAGAACAATTCCAAAGGCCTGACGCTAGACTTTGATGTTTATCAAGCAGATGTTGCTTCATGCTTTAAGAAGAGTGACCCTGGGAAGCCTTCTGTCCGGATGTGTGTTCGAAGGTACCAGGCTCTTGTCAAATTAATGATTAGCAAAACTGCAGATGGCTGTTAGTAGAAGGCTTAGCTTTCATTTGGAAAAGAAGGCATCCTACTGATGTGGGTGACATTTAGTCTGGGCTTTTAAAAAACAGCCTTTAACATCAATGGCATTACGTTCTTGTATTTGCGCAGAGTATGTCTGTGCAAAAAAACCTTCTGCAGTCTGTAACCAAGGGTACTCTCTTTGGGACAGGCAACCGTCTTGCCTGTGAAGCTACATATAGTAGCTTGGGAATTTGTGTATGCAGGTATTCTAAACATAAAGAAGTATTAGAATGGTGTGGCAAGACAATTTGGCTTCTGCCAGTATGTTGCACTCAAGTGGCAATTACTGTATATAGTCAAGTATAGGTGGAAGGCAGGATTGGGGGCCAAAAGTATTCATTTTGTGGAGGGCCATTCCACGGAAAAGGGAAAGCACCAATGCCACCTTAGACTGGCCATCCTGCTTGCCATTTCCCCCAGAGTAGAACGGGTCACTTTTAGATTCCTCCAGGACAGACTGAGCTTTCTCTGGACACTCCACTCACAGAAAGCATTTTTTTGTAACAGTGGAGGTACTGTATTTACATTGACCCATTGATAAGTCAACACAGGGGTTTTTTTGGACAAATTTTGACTAGAATTTTAAGCATATACTGTACATGAATATACAATAGCAAGTGCATCTGCAATACACTGTTATAGCCTATTGAAGTGACTTTCACTGTCATGGCCCCATACTAGGAAATCCTGGAATTTGTTCGTTCAGAGCTGTAAAATTCTTCATTAGACTATAGACTGTATATTTGTAGCCAATGACTAGTGAAAGACATTGTACATTACATGTTAAACTGTCCCCAGCATTTTACCTAGCAGCCAAAGTAGATTTCTGAGACTCTGAAAAATGGAAGTGGGAAGTCTCTTGTAGAATTAGTTCAGTTTATTCTGGGATATCCCAATGCTTATGTAACATATAATGTAGCTTTTTTTTTTTTTTTTTTGCTTTGGTTGCAAAAATGTTCGAAAAGAGGTAGGTAGGTAAAACTGCAACAAATTGCCACAGAGACTCAAAAGTATTAATTTGGTTTTATTTATTTATTTATTTATTTACTTTACTTGTATACCGCAGTTTCTCAGTCTAACCGGCGACTCAACGCGGTTTACAACAAGGATAAAATCAATCAACGATATACAATTTAAAACCACAAGAGCACAATATACAATATTACACAACAGTAACAACACAATGCATCTCATAACTAGAGTCGTGATCCAAATTCGTCGTCCATATTTCCATTCCTGTAATCATCACATTCATTGCACTGATTAACCAAATGCCTGTTCAAACATCCAGGTTTTTAATCTTCTTCGGAACACCATTAGCGAGGGGGCTGATCTTACCTCCATGGGAAGGGCGTTCCACAGCTGAGGGGCCACCACAGAGAAGGCCCTGTCTCTCGTCCCCGCCAGCCGCACCTGTGAAGCAGGCGGAATAGAGAGCAGGGCCTCCCCAGAAGATCTTAGGGTCCTGGCGGGCTGATAGGCAGATATACGTTCGAATAGGTAGCTTGGGCCAGAACCGTTTAGGGCTTTAAAGGCCAACGCCAGCACTTTGAATTGAGTCCGGTAGCAAATCGGCAGCCAGTGGAGCTGGTGCAGTAGAGGAGTGGTATGCTCCCTGCGCTCCGCTCCTGGCTGCCGAACGTTGGACTAGTTGGAGCTTCCGAGCCGTCTTCAAAAGCAACCCCACGTAGAGAGCGTTGCAGTAGTCTAAACGGGATGTAACCAGAGCGTGGACTACCGTGGCCAAGTCAGACTTCCCAAGGTACGGGCGCAGTTGGCGCACGAGTTTTAACTGTGCGAATGCTCCCCTGGTCACCGCCGAAACCTGAGGTTCCAGGCTCAGCGATGAGTCCAGGGTCACACCCAAACTGCGAACCTGCGTCTTCAGGGGGAGTGCGGCCCCATCCAACACAGGCTGTAACCCTATACCCTGTTCGGCCTTACGACTAACCAGGAGTACCTCTGTCTTGTCTGGATTCAGTTTCAATTTGTTCGCCCTCATCCAGACCGTCACAGCGGCCAAGCACCGGTTTAGGACCTCAACAGCCTCCTTAGTAGCAGGTGGAAAGGAGTGACAGAGTTGGACATCATCTGCGTACAGATGACATCGCACTCCGAAACTCCAGATGATCTCTCCCAGCGGCTTCATGTATATGTTAAACAACATGGGAGACAGTATTGAGCCCTGAGGAACCCCACAACACAGAGGTTGTGGGGTTGAACAGGAGTTTCATGTTGGCAGCTTAGAAACATATGTATAATTTGAAACATTTTCTTTATACAATTTGATAATACATTTGTTACTATTGTTTCTCCTTTTTATCTTGAATAGTTTGTCTGTTTGCAAGTTCCTTGTCATGGGCTTTGGCTGGCATAATAAATGTACAGATTGATTGATATTACAACTCTTGTGTGATCCCCTCCTGGACTATGGTTCCAAGAATTTATCTCCAGACTACAAATCCTAGGATTCTGTAGGATTTATTTTCATGCCAGGAGCAACTTGAGAAACTGCAAGTCACTTCTGGTGTGACTTTGCCCAGGGGACATTGCCCAGGGGACGCTCAGGTGTTTGATGTTTTACCATCCTTGTGGGAGGTTTCACTCATGTCCCTGCATGGGAAGTTGGAACTGACAGAGGGAGCTCATGCATGCTGTCCCCAGATTCGAACTTCCAACTTATCAGTCCACTCCTGCCAACACAAGGGTTTAACCCTTTGCGCTACCGGGGGCTCCTAGTTCTATAGTTCTTTGCAGTTTAAGCAGCTTCAAATAGTTATGGCTTTGTAATGCAGATACACTTAAAAGAATATGGAAAAAGACAATATCTTAAAGTGGATAAATATAGATACTGTATTCCAGGATAGGACTGTATTGTGTTATGGTGCTGTGTCTAAAAATCCTGATGTTTGTTCTCTTTCTTTCCTTCTCTCTCTCTGTATTCTTAGATCTTCTGGTATTTCTATTCTAGTAATTGACAAATCAGATAAGCTGTGATCTTCTGGTCCTTGACACTGGTTATTTTTTAATTGTCAGTGATTACAGACATTGTGTCTGAGTATATTTATGTGTTGTACACTGCCTTGACTTGCTTGGGATAGTTAGACAGAAAGGAAGCAGGACTCACAAGAACTGTCCTGTTATTGAAATAATTGGTTTCATTCATTGATTCGGAACAGAGATGTGGCTGATTGAAAGGACTGTGTATAGTCTTCAGAATCCCTGTCAGCTCCAATGTTACACTTTCTACCCTTGACATGAATACTGGTCACAGCCAGATAGTATGTACACTACTCTTCAATGCAATGATGTCCTCCAGATGTCCCCCCCCCCCCCCCCATGGGTCCTTTATACTGACTGTGATGGGAAGTGTAATCCCAAAACATCTGAAAGGACCAGGTTCAGGAATGTTGACTTATATAGTTGTTACTATTTTGTCTTCATGGTCTGAATTTTTTTTTCCAAATGAAAGCTGTTCTTATACTTTTTCATGTTGTTTGTGACTTTTGGCAATTCTAAGGTGCACATATCACAAGATTTTCTTGACAAGATTTGTTCAGAGGGAATTTGCCTTTGACTTTTTCTCTCAGAGATATTACCTGCCCCAGTACGGCTAGCTAGAAGCTCAGATATATTTACTCTTCATTTTTTTTTCTTTTAAAGGTTTGATGAGCAGGTCCCTTCCCTAAGGGCTTTGAAGCAACTTGCTTACCAAAGTGGAGACATCCCAGTGGTCTTTGCACTGGTAGACAATGGAGACATTGCCTTCTACTCTTTTAAGGAGTTCAAGCTGCCAACTGATGTCCATCCCTGAGAGAGCTGCTATCACCTGGAGACATTGGGACTGGTGTTTACACATAAATAATATATTACTCAGGGCTCAACTTCTGATTTATTCACCTGGATATAGAACAGAATCTCTAAGACCCCTTCTATACTGCCATATAATTCAGATTATCAAAGCAGATAATCCATATTACATGCCTTGAACTGGATTATATGAGTCTACACTGACACATAATCCAGTTCAAAACAGATAATCTGGATTTTATATGGCTGTGTAGAAGGGGCATAAGACCACAACACTGTTCTTTCCATCCATCCATATTAAGTATAGAAAGAACCACCCCCTTCACTAAAGCAAAGAGCAATTCAAACTAAATATTTCCCAGAACAAAACACATAATCATTGTATTCTTTTAATCCACCATTCCCAAGATTAACCTGATCATATTTTTTCTTGTGATGTTCTAGAATGAGCACTAGGTCTTGTTTAGTATTTATGGAAATACGGAATTGCTTTATTGTGAACTGATGTAAGAGGGTAGAGTTTCCAACCATGAATTCTGGCACCCACTGAATGGTTTAATATACTGTATTTCCTCAATTCTAAAGCACACTATTCACTAATATAAACACCTCTAAAAACAGGGTCCTGTTATTTATTTAGGATGCTTTTTAATGTATTGTGTTTCAAAACGTTGAACCCAATTTCAAAGCAATATATTTCATGATGATAATGTGTTAGAACGATACAAAAAGTTACAAACAGCTTAATGAGTCCGTAGGTTTGACTACCGTTGAACCAGAAACAAATTTTAAAAAGCAATCTTGCAAATGACTGAGGCTAGGGGCTGTTTGTGGGCTGGGAGAGGCACCTGGTGGTAATTGCTTTAAACTCTATGCCCCACCCTTTCAAATAGTAACAGTTTCATATATGGGTGCTTTGTTTTTACAGAAATATGTTGATTTCAAATTGGGTCCATGGTTTTTGAAACACGGTTATTTCAACAAAACATTTTTTTCTGTTGGCAGTCTTTCAATTGATGACATCTTAGAATTGCAGAAACATGGTATGTAAATGCCACAGATGACAATCGCTATCAGGGCCCACCTTATGCAAATGGCAAAAACAGGTGTCTCAGTCTCTTCAGTTGTAGCACCTTGATAGTTCTTTAACTGGGTAGCCTTACAAAATCATGGAATGTAAAGTTTGGGGAGATGTTACAAGAGTTCTGTAGTAGGTAATTCTAAATGCTTAACAAAAGTATAGATCCCAGGATTCTGTAGGATTGAGAAGCATCAAAGTTCTGTAATTCTGCAGTATGAAAAAAAAAATACAGCATGACACCTTTACACCTTAACAATACACTTTTCTAGTTCCAGAACTAAATGTAGCCAAGTGAGAATACTTTCCTAACCCCAGGCACAAAAGCGATTGTTTTGGAATATAATCCAAACCAGCTACTTTCCCAATGTATGCAAGTAGAGTACTCACATATAAATAAATGACCAGTGGTTTTCAACCTGTGGGTCCCCAGATCTTTTGGCCTACAACTCCCAGAAATCCCAGCCAGTTTACCAGCTGCTAAGATTTCTGGGAGTTGAGGGCCAAAAGAGCTGGGGACCCACAGGTTGAGAACCACTGCGCTGGACAAAAGAGAACTGCCAAAGAAATCATGGAAATATACTGACTCCTTCCTTTTTCTGTTCCATAAAAATAGCCAACCTTGAATTATTTAAAGGCTTCAGTCATTATTATTGGACTGCTATGATTCACTTCTGCTTTCCAGTGTCTGCCTTGGATTGAGTCTGATGACTTCTGATAAGAGTCACTGTGTGGTTTACCAGCGTTTATTTGCAGCCATTACTGCTAGTTTTTCTGAGAAAACAATTTTCTTTTCTTTTGTGATTTTGGCAATCAGTGTTGCGGACAGGGTGTTTTTTTCTCCCATCTGTTTCAGGACTAATTTCCATTAGAAGCTTTACAAAAAGTTTTGCTTTATGTCATTCATGGTGATGTTTGATCTTGGAAGTTAAAGCAATAAAATAAGTTTTTACAAAGCAGCGTAATGTGTTCTTTGGGGGCTGTTTTCTTAGGCTGTTTCTCCCCTAGGTTAAAGGAGTGATCGTGAATATTTATGTCATTTGGAATGTTTTCTTAATGGGTAGCAATTTGTGAATTCCCAAATATTTTAGACTGTTGTTGACTGAGTCAGGCAGAAAGAAACAAAAAAATATTTTGCCTGCTGTGCAGTGCCAGGTTGATTACTGGAAGTTAAGCTGCTGAATGTATGATAATAATGCCATAGTGTCTTATCATGTTTCCTATGGGCTGCAGGGTTTCCAGAGGGTGTGCCATTATTTATAGAAACTTTGATTATATGAACACAGCCACAATACCAATGCTGTTTATAGAGTGTCAGGAATAGGCATTAACCCTTCGCTGTATTCCAACACAAGTCACCAGCTACACCTATCGGCATGTTGGTCTTGCTGAAAATTAATTCTTGTTTAATTTGCACTTCTGGTGTAACTGCTCCTTCGTTTCTTTATAATGCCAGCTGGTCTTTGGATGGCACACTGTTTGGCTTACATGGAGTAATCTATGAGGGGCAAATCTTGGGGAATGTTGCTGTTTTGCACAATAGCCATCCTGCCTGAGGAACACAAGAACCTTTAGAAAGCTCTCCTGAAGGGGAAATATAACTCTGTTTTGCTGTGGGAAATTCTGTAGATGACCTTTAAGTCTCTTCCTGTCTTTTGTAGAAAAATATTGTTTGCAGACTACTCATAATAGTATGAATTTGGAAATAGCTTGTGATAAAATATAGTGACTATTACTCCCACCTAAATATTCATTGGATTGCAGCCTGGTGGCTGGTGATCTCTATGTCCATGAAATGTGCAGCCTAAAGTGCTGGACCAGTCTGAGGGTGGGATCAACACCTTAAACTGCTCCTTATAAGTTCTAACTGGAAACCAGAGTAGGTTCATCAGTCTACTGACATTTCCTGTGGTGCCCTGTATCATCTTGAGTGTCTCCAAAGTGATCCTTTGGTGGCATGTAGTTTTCTTAAGACAAAGTCCTTTGTACCAGTTCTCTAAAAGTAGGGCTTGAAACATAAGCAAAGTGAAATCTCATGTTCTTTTGGACTCTTAGTATTTTCTGTTTCATCTTTCATTGTCCTTCAGCAATAGTGCCTGGGCTTTGCTTATTTCCCATCTTTTTGGGGCCTACCTGCTTATCTAGATAGGCCAGTTCCCTTTAGTAATAAATTGATCCAACTCAGTACAATGTTAACCCTTGTCCTAGTAACTGTGCCAGTCTCCACCATCCTCACTGGAAACAAAAGAGATCGAAATAGCTGCAGAAAGTGCAGACAAGAGGTGAAACAATTTTTGGACTTCAATGTATGGCAACCAGGCATGTAGCCAGGGGGGGGGGGGGGGGGGGCTCGGGGGGCTTCAGCCCCCCCCCCGAAATTCTCATGGTGGTTCGCGAAAAGGCCTTACTGGTGCATTATTTAAACTGTTATGTTTATTAATATCATGATTTGATCACCATTCTCAATATATCCCATATGCATGGGGGTATTGGGGTAATGATACAAAAGGTTTGCTAGGCTAGACCCTCTTTCACTCAGACTCAGCCCCCCCCGAAACTCAGCCCCCCCCCGAAACCCCCCCTGAAAATTTTTTAGCCCCCCCCCCGAAACGAAATCCTGGCTACGGGCCTGATGGCAACACTGTGAATTAGTGACTTCTAGTTACACTATTCTCAATATCCCTGCTCAAACCTTACATACTCAGGGGTGTGGCTTCCTTGGTTGAGTCTGTCCATCTGGAATTCTCAATTTCAGCTATTTTGGACCAAGTAAGATATAGCCAAAGTGTTAGGTATATATGGAGTTCTAATACTCCTGTTTTGTTAGCCACTCTAATAAGTACATGGTATTCACTAGGGTTTGGTTCCATGACCCCCTGTGGATACAAAAATCTGTGCATGCTCAAACCCCATTATATAATTATAATAATTCTTACTCATCTCTCCTCCCATGCTCACATCCCATTATATACAATAATCGAATTTTCCCCCTTATTTATAATAGCAAATCAAAGTTTGCTTTTTAGAATTTGTGAAGTTTGTGTGTGTGATATTTTCAAGTTGTGGATGTTTGAATCTGAGGAAGTAGAATCCATAGATGCAATGCACTGAGTGTATATACTCTCAGTGACTGGAAAAGATCAGTGGCTTCCTGTCCATGGTTAGACATTTGCGTGCCTGTAAGTTCCAGTGTGGAATTTCACTTCCACTATGTTTTTAAAGAAACCAGAGAATATCAGTTTAAAGAGCTATAAAAGGAAAAAAAAACTTTGAGAGCACATGAGTCACCACTTGATTTTAAATGATGTGGGACACAAATTCCTCTTTTGTCGTCCTGCAGTCCTACCCTTCCGTTTCTTTGGTTTCATCCCTGCTTACTTTCCCTCATTTTAAAGCTGCAGCCCAAATGTACAAACTTTTTCTGAACCTGCCAAACTTTTACAGTGTGTTTCTGAAACAGAGCTATGTTTCATTAGTTTGTGAAGTTAGCTTCCTATGTATACATATCAGGGCTTTTGTTTGTCACAGTACTCCAAATGTGGAACTCCCTGCCCAAGGAAGTCGGGTTCTTTTGTTCTTTTGGCAAGCAGCCAAAACAGTGCTGTTTCAGATGGCCTTTAATGTTTAAAAATCGTACCTCAATTCCCACCTGCATAATAAAGGCTTAGGCAACATCTGAAATACACTTACCCAATTTTTTTTAACAAATCAGCATCAAATGTACATCATACAGAAAACTGGAGTGCATCTGTACTATCAAATTAATGCAGTTTGATTCTACTTTAACTGCAATGATTCAATGCTGTGGAGTTGTTGTTTGGTGAAGCACGACAGCAAACATAAATGAACTTGGATCCCATACATAAAATACCTCATTATCTGCATGTAGACAGTATTCCAAAATGTGTGTATGTGGGTGGGTGAGGGCAAAATTTGAAACACTTTTGATTCCAGGCATTTTGAATAAGGAATACTCAACCTGTATTTACAATGTATGCCAAGGGTTCTGCAAGTACAATTCAGCAAAGCTTTGCAGGAAAAAATTTTGGGGGGGGGGGGGGAGTATGGGGACAAACAGACAACCAAAGAGCAAATTTTGATTTTACTATAGGTTGAGCACTTCTCTGATGTGTAAGCATACCTGCTGTAGTATCCCACTATTCATAAATCCTCAGGCTCTCTTCAGCAGTCATTAGAATTGTCTGTCATTTTACATAAGGGTTCCATTTTACTATGTCATTGTATATAATGAGACTTTTTACTTTTTCTACCTCCACAACATGAGATCAGTGTGTTTTGCCTGAAGCTGGAGATTAATTCCAGTTTAACACCTGTGATTTATATTTTCAAAAATAGGGAGACACAATTGCTAAATGTCACATTTCCCAACAGTCTTCACTGCAAAGTGATAACATCTGTGGGAGTCTAATCCATTTAAATCAGTTTGACTGTGCCAGATTTCATTTAAAAGCTTTGACTGTACAGACGTTCCTGTTTCAGCATCCCTTGTCTTCCTCAGAGTGTCTGCTCACTATTTTGGTTGGTTCTAATTCAGGGAAAGCATGAATGTGGTTTGTGACTTTTTTATCCTTATGGAGCAACATGGCTTAACTTTGCTCTATTTTTAGAATAAGTAGAATCATGGAATTCAAAGATCAAGAGTTTGGAAGCCAAACCTACAAGGAGCACCTTAGGAAGCTGGGTCTATTTACTTTAGAGAAAAGAGGACAGGATAGCCATGTTTAAATATTGAAAAAGGATGTCAATTGAAGGGGAATGGGCAAGCTTGTTTCCTGCTGCTTTGGAGACTAGGAAATGAAGCAACGGATTCAAACTGCAAAAAAAAAATCAATCTAAACATTAGGAAGAACTTCCTGGCAAGCAGTGGAATGGGCTAGTGCCTCGGAGTGTAGTGGAGTCTCGTTCTATTAATGTTTTTAAACAGAGGGTGGATGGCCATCTGCTGGGGATGCTCTGATTATGTATTCTTGCCTGGCACAGGGTTGGACTGGATGATCTTTAGGATGTCTTCCACTTCTGATTCTATTAATATAGAAGAATACAAATACTCAAGAACATATCTATTTCGGAATAAAAAAAATATGTGGGTATTCACATCATATTTGTAAACACTCATCCTTTTTTAAAAAAAGTTATTATGAAGCCAGAAAATTTGAAATTTTAGCTACCTGGCAGATACCATAAGCCGCTCCAAACCCTTTAGAAGAGATGGTGCAGGATACAAATAAAGTATTATTATTATTATTATTATTATTACCGAGAAAAATAACCTGGCAAGTTCCACTAACCACGAATGTCCCGAGATGAGAAATCAGGATCTCACTGGCATAAAGACAAAAGACAGAAGCTTGAGGCTGGGAATTTCTCACACTGCAACAAAGGCTCAAAGTGTGTAAGTGTACAGAATATGGAAAAGGCAAATAACTTTATATACATAGAATACCCACTTGAAATTCCCTCCCAGCCCTCTGATTGGTCCATGCAAAAAAGCCAGTGGCGTTTTCCTGACCCCTGATTGATCAGGGGGCGGGACCTTGCCGGCTTGCTCTCTGATTGGTCAGGGAGGTGGTGATGTGGTTGGGATTCCCCACCCAGCTAGGTGGAGAAGCCCTGGGGCCTCCAATGGTGAGGCAAGGGAGGGCTCTGGGCAGACATGGCGATGTTAATGAAAGTGTGGAAAACTGAATGAGGGGATTATGTGGGAATCGAGTCCAGGATTCAGGAACAATGGTGACTTGCCAGACCCAAGTACTCTCCTAGGAGGGAGACAATGACAAAGTCCAGTATGTCAATGTGAGACTTGAGTGGATCATCTGTGTCTCCTCCTAGGTCATTGTCTCATGATTGGTGTCCATCTCTCAGAGGGAAGCTTCAGGTGGCTGTTTGTCGGGAAGGGTCTTTGTCACCTTGATGGTTATCCAAAACTGGCCGCGGGCTGGGAGGGATCCTGGAGTGAAGATGTTCAGAGTTTATTGGAATACGCTTCAGTTTTACCTTCAAAGTTTATAATTTCATAAATAAATACCGATGAAAAGAGAATGTGTCTTATTTCATACATGTTTAGAGGCGGGAGAGGGTTGATTGCCTTATTTTTGTTATATGATGTGATGTGCACATGTGCAGGTTTGCAGTGGGAAAAATAATAAAAAGAAAATAGTTATAGATAGTGGGGCGAAGTGGAGGAGAAAGCAATGAAGTCTAGCGAGGGAGGAAGAGAGATATAGTGTATCTCTGGCAGTGAGGCAGGTTGATACTCTGTGGCACCAGCCATTGCTGGCTTCCCTGGGCTCTGGTTGTGCGCTGCTCCAGAAAGATCCCAGTAAACCAGCTGAGTTGGCAGGGTTTTTGGAAAATGGGGGTTATGCGTCGCTGATCAGGAGTGCTTAGGTGCAACTGGGGAGACTCAGTGAGGTGAGGGCCATGGCAACTCATGGAGGCCCTCCGCCCCCAGGAAACTACAACTCCCGCAGATACTGCATTTCCATGGTGGTGGTGGTGGTGGTGGTGGGGGGGGGGATTGGTGTTTGACAACAAAGCCATCAGTAAAAAAATAGCTTTGGCTTTGTGCAGACAGGAGGATGGAGGAAATAAGCCCAACATGTCTTCTAGTAATCCAGTACCTTAATATTTCTATCCCCATCCAATTTATTTGTAAAGAATCCACTTTATGTTGGTCAAACAGGGATCACCTTCCTGACAGTACAGTAAATAAAAAATCCTCAACGTTGGAATAAATCATATGCACTCCTTGGAAGTAGTCCAGTAAAAAACTACTTATTAACTGGGTGTCTTACCAAACCAAATATCAGTCATCCCTTCAATTTGGAGACAGAATGACAGATCAGGAGAGTGTTTGTATCCAGGGACACGGGCAAAATTATTATCAAACCAGAAGAAGGATTTATGCAGGCTTTCTGGAGTTTCCAGTTTTGTGTTGCTTAACAATGTGTTCTGTACTACAGAGCAGTGTCACAAAACAGGTGAAGGAGGACAGGTCCCACCCTGGGATTTAGTTTCAGTTCTTGCTCAGCCATCACAGGGGCCTCAGTGAGCAGCTTGCTAGGGAAAAAGAAGAAAGAAAGAAAAGAAACAAGGACTAGATGAAAGAGACAGGAAATCCCCTGGGGTTAAATTCACAATCTCTGTAATTCAGCTGAAACTAAATCTATTGGCTCATATTTCTTCTGATACTTTGCCCGGCACACATTGACTGCTTCTCCTGAGCTATGACTCACATCTCAATTACAAATCAACTGGTTCTGTGCAATTCCCCTTCTGAAGTCGGATAATATGGAAGAAATAACACATCACAACCTGGTGCAGATGTATTAAAGGCTAATGTTTTAAATGCAATGCCACAAAGAATGGCACCTTTTGGAGAAATTAGTCCTTGTTTTCTTTGTATTGTTTACTTCCAGTTGCCAGAGTGAGAGTGTTCCTGTGCCTTTAATGCTTGTGTAGAAGAGGACATTTTGGTGGATGTTGAATGTCAGACAAGCAGGTAAGAAGGTGACATACTCTGTTTTGCTCTGCACAACCATTTAAGGTCCAGGAGTCTTTCCAGTTTCACTCTGCCAACCCTTGTATTACCGTGTATTAACTACAGCCCGTGTGGTTACTAACTAAAAATATCCTCACACAATAGTTGTCACTGAATAATAGTCACACGCCCATTTTTAGGGTGGGAAATTAGTATTTTTCTGTTCCTCACAATAAGTGCACCTTTTATTCACTTGCCTGCACATCTGCTTGGGCGAGTGAAGGAAGGGTGCAACTCACCCATGTGCCTGCTTCCTTGGAGAGATGGGGTTTCACTTGGCTGGTGAAGCTCCAAGTGAAACCCCATAGTTGTAAATGGGGCAGGCATGTAGGCAGGGGAAGCTTCACTCGACCACACACCTGCCCCCTTTCTAGCTACAGGGCTTCACTTGTCTGGCAGCCAAGTGAAGCCCCATAGCTGGAAATTTTTTCACCCTGTAATAGTTGCCACAATGTAATAGTCACAAAAAAGCAAAAAAGGTGAGAAAAGTGTGACTATTATGCAGTGAAATATGGTACTTTTAAAAATATACTAAACTAGCTTATATACCTGGCATTCCCAGGTGTTGATGGTACCACTGCCTGTCTACTTTCTCCCTTCTTCAGCTCTGAAAAGGCTATTTCACAATGTTTCCCTTTTCTTTCTCCCCCACTCCCTCCTATCATTGCCTTTCCTTTCTTTATTCTCTTTCTTTCTTTCTGCTCGTAATTGTGTCCCCTTTCTTTCCGAGTGACATCACAGAGGACACCTTTATATAGCCACAAACAATCCAGTGACATCACAAAGGGCCACTTCACCTAATAACCTCCTTTGTGGTACAAATGGAAAAATATGCATGCATACATATATACTTTGAAATATATACAGAGAGAAACGATGATTATGATCATGGTTAAACAAATGATAGGTCTCCCGCCTTCATTCACTGAGGCTTGCAACCTTTAATCTGAATTTGTTTACTCAACCATAGATCCTATCAAATGATGTAGTTTACTTCCTGGTATGCCTCTTATTGTTGTAATAGTCCTTTTCAAAACATTTTGTGTCCAGTCGTAGCCTAAAGGTACACTTGAAGTTTGTTCCTTTAGTTCCTGGTAGGATAACATATCTCATGCTCTTGTCACCACAAAGTTCACAAAAAAGTTTCTTGCATGAATAGGAAGCTGTTTTGTGACACCTTTAAAGGCTAATAATAAAGCTGTTTCCTGCATGGGATGATGAAAGAAACATCATTGGCACCGATAATTATTACCTGTTAAAGATTTGTCGGCTTTGAGGGGGAGATGGAAGAAATAGGCAATGATTCCACTGAGTCACAACTACAAATATTTTCTTGTCACTGTGACCCACATTGGCCCCATGTATGCTGCCATATAATGCAGCTTGACACTGCATTTTATGGCAATGTAGATGGGGCCATAGCTATACCCACATTTAATTAATGTAGTGGAGCACTGACTTCTAAAAGCTACCCTGGAAAATGAAATTCTCCCTTCATGTTTAGAATAAGAAGCATCGTTCAGTTAGGATCCCATGGGGCATTCTTTGGCTCTCTAAGGGACCCCTACAATACGGCTTAGCTTCTGCCAGCCTAGCAGTTTGAAAACATGCAAATGTGAGTAGATGAATAGCTACTGCTCCAGAAGGAAGGTAACGGTGCTCCATGCAGTCATGCCAGCCACATGACTTTGGAGGCGTCTACGGACAACACCAGCGCTTCGGCTTAGAAATGGTGACAAGCACTAACCCCCAGAGTCAGACATGACTAGACAATGTCAGGGGAAAACCTTTACCTTTTCTTTTTCTGCTCCAGAAATAAGGCCGCAGCACAAAAATTAGAAGAGAGGAAATACAATTTGATTTTGAAACTAATGCAGAACTTGGGTTTGGGTCTTAACAGTCAATTGGCTTAAAATGGGGTGGGCAGAATATAGAGAGAGCTAGTATAGTGGCTTAAGGATGCATCTACACGGAAGAATTGATGCATATTGACACCATTAACTGTCATGTAGTTTTGCAAGGTCTGTAGCCTTCTCTGCTGCTGCTAAGTATTGGGAAATCACCAAACTCCCTGGATCCTATCGCATGGCAGTAAAGTAGTGTCAGAAAGAATTAATGATGGGGTTTTTGTAAGTTAAAGATTAACTGTATGGCCATGTTCCAGAAGCATTTTCTCCTGACGTTTCGCCTGCATCTATGGCAGGCATGCTCATTACAGTGTAGTGTGAAAAATACACCCCCTACTCTCCCCTCCCCTCCCCATTGGCTCAGAAGGAGCATGCACTTCTGATTCCAATTCTCCCTTCCTCTCCCCCCCCCCCCCCCCGCTCCCTCTGCTCTTTTTCTATTGGCCAGAGCTAAAGAGTGAGAGATAGAAGAGAAAGGCGGAGGAAGAAGGAGGAGGAGGGGGGGGGGTATGAGCTCTGACTCCCGATTGGCTGCGGTGAATAATGACTCAGGAGCCGGGTTGAAAGAAGGCGCCGCGCTAACCCCGCCCTTTCGCCGGGGCTCATTTGCATATCCGGCGGGAACGCCCCCTCCCGGAGGTATCCAGGAAGGCGAGGCGGCGGCGCTGCTGCTGCTGCTGCTGCTCGAAGGGCGAGATTGTGCGGTAAGCAACGAGATATGGAGAGCCGGAGGAAGGGGGGGGGGGGAGAGAGAGAAAGGAGAGGGTGGGCGTGGAAATAGGGCCAAGGCTGCAAGTAAGGGGGTGGGGTTGGGAGGGAGAGAAAGAGAGAGATCGAGGGAGAGAGAAAGAAAGAAAGAAAAGGGAAGAGGCAAGCTTTCCTTCCTTCCTTCCTTCCTTCCTTGTGGGGTGGGGTTACAGCTTTGCCTCCCTGCTGGAAGGTAAGTTTGCAGCCGGGCTTTGCTGAAGTGTGTGTTTTGGGGAGGGTATGGGAACAGATTTGGGGTGCTTCTCTTTTGACCTCAAGTATGAGGGGGATGGGGTAGAAGGCCAGGGTTTGGGGGAGGGGGGCTGTCTGGAGCCTGACACTTGCTGTGTACTCCAATCAGCTCTCTTGTTAGGATCTGATTGAGGGTGCATCCACACTGCTGAATGAATGCACTTTGATACCACTTTAACTACCATGGTTCAATGCTTTGGGATCCAGGGAGTTGTGGTTTCATTAGGTCTGTAGCCTTCTCTGCCAGAGAGTGCTGGGCTTCATCAAACTACAGCTCCCAGGATTCCATAGCATTGTGGCATAGCAATTAAACTGGTGCTGGACCGCATTAATTCAACAGTGTAGACCAGGCATGGGCAAACTTGGGCCCTCCATGTATTTTGGATTTCAACTCCCACAATTCCTGTTAGGAATTGTGGGAGTTGGAGTCCAAAACACCTGGAGGGCCTAAGTTTGCCCATGCCTGGTGTAGATGCACTCGCAAACACTAGGACACAAGAGTTTTTGGGTGGATGGGGTTGGATCTGACAGTATCTCAGGTTGGATGAGGCTTTGCTAAAGGTGAGGGTGGGCCGACCTTGGGGAGCCTGCCATTGTGGGCTGAGAGACTTACCTGGGTGAAAGGAACTAGTTCCAGGTGTTAGGTTTCCGGGTGTGGTGCGGCCTTTCTGGTGCTTTGTTCGCCTGGCCTTGCAGTGTGGCTTGAAACCGAAGGTATTCTGGGAGGTGGTTTGCTCTTCTCCCTATAAGGACACTTTTGTTTGCACAGGTGCCAGGGTGAGCAGCAAAGCAAGGCTATAACCTCGCTCCCCGTGGCTATTATTTGTTTCAGGTTGCTCTCTTTTTTTCCTTAATGCCACTTTATGAGTTGACGAAGGCCAAGGTAGTCATTTGGCATAAAAGTGCTTCCTTTTGTAAGCTTGCTTGAATAGAATAAAAGTGCTTGGCAGAAAGCAGACAATGATCTTGCCACAAGACAGAGATTTGAGGGTTAATTTATGCAATGAGAGAAAGCCAATGCTTTGGCACATTTAGGGTGCATCTATACAGTAAGATTAAAACTTCTATACAGTAAGAGGCGCCTTCTTTGGAGTCTTTAAACAGAGGCTGGATGGCCATCTATCGGGGGTGCTTTGAATTCAATTTCCCTGCTTCTTGGCAGAATGGGGTTGGACTGGATGGCCCACAAGGTCTCTTCCAACTCTATGATTCTATAAAACAGTTTGATCCCACTTTTAACTGCCATGATTCAATGCTATGGAATTGTGGATGTTGTAGTTTGGCGAGGCACCAGTACTCTAACAGAGAAAGCTATAGATCTTTTAAAACTAGCTATGGCAGTTGAAGTGGGGTCAAACTGCATTAATTCTATAGTGTAGATGTATCCTTGATCGAGATAGTTCTGAAGTTGGGTTGCTGTGAGTTTTCCAGGCAGTATGGCCATGTTCCAGGAGCATTCCCCCCTGATGTTTCACCCACATCTACGGCAGGCATCCTCAGAGGTTATGAAGTCTGCTAGAAACTAGGCCAGTGAGGTTTATATATCTGTGGAATGTCCAGGTTGGGAGAAAGAACTCTTGTCTGCTTGAGGCAAGTGTGAATGTTGCAATTGGCCAGCTTGATTAGCATTGAATAGCCTGGCAGCTTCAAAGCCTGGCTGTTTCCTGCCTGTGGTATCCTTTTTTGGGAGGTGTTAGCTGGCCCTGATTGTTTCCTGTCTGAAATTCCCTGTTTTTTGACTGTTGCTCTTTATTTGATGTCATGGAGTTTTTAATACAGGCAACCAGTTCTTAAGTTGTAAAAAGCTATCCTGAATTAAGTAGCTATTCTTTATGGAGATGACTGTCGTTCACAAACTGAACCAGGTTTGACTTAAATTAAAGCCTGAGGAAATTTATCTTTGGGCTATAACAACTTGAATTTATCTTCCAGAAAACAATTTCTATAACCTGACGGGATGGGGCATTCTGGGAGTTGTAGTACAAAAATAACTTTGCTGAAGTTGGTTTGATGTAATGACTGCCTCTGCTGATAAGCCTGAGGCAAACTGAAACCTCCATGCAATCTTTTAGCAATTTGAATCGACAGAACTCCCTGCCTAATAAAGGGGCTTGTCTTGTTGAGTTTCGACTACTGAAAATGGCCTTGCTACACCCCCTGAGGCAAAGCAAAGCAGGAAGCTAACAAAATCCCACACCTAAAGGCTTGTAAACTCCTTTCCTGCTTTTCTTGGAGTCTTATTTGGAGGCAGAGCATCCAAACTACAGTTTCTAATGCAAGCGGGATTCTTCAGACAGTAAAGGATTGTTGGCTGAAATAGGGACATTGTTGGAGGAAGGGCAACACATTACCAGGTCTCATTTATTCCAGCCTGTTTTGGTGAAAACTGGATCCCTTTGAAATACTTTCCCTTATTGTTGGGAATAAATCCCTCTGTGGTTGTCTTATTAATAGTCTTTCACCAGGTTTTCATTCCCAGGCTCAGACAATGGCTTATTATTCTAGATCAATGACTTGCTTCCTTTGCCCTTCACCTCTACCTGTTCTGCTGTGAAAATGGTTGTCATCTTTGCCTTTGAGGGACAGCAGACGGCCATGCAATTCTGCCTTCCCCAATCATAGGGCTGGAGATTGTGCAGCCCCCTTGGTGAACTTGGAGTTCAGCTCCCAGCATCCCTGATAAATTCACTCAGAAGTATTGAATGCTGGGAGCTACAGTTACACAACATAGTTCTCATCCTCAACCATCCAGGTATCTCGAGAGGTGTTAAACTAAAAATCTTATGGGTTTTTGTGAGTTTTCCAGATTGTATGGCCATGTTCCAGAAGCATTATCTCCTGTTGTTTCACCTGCATTTATGGCAGGCAGCCTCAGAGGTCACAACCTCTGAGGATGCCTTCCATAGATTCAGGCAAAATGTCAGGAGAGAATGCTTCTGGAACATGACCATACAGTCTGTAAAACTCACAAAAACCCAGTGATACTGGACGTGAAAGTCTTTGACAATACATTAATAATCCTATGTTTGTTGGGGTAGAATGGAGGTTATAATATAACACATCTGGAGGACACTGTGTTGGGGAAGCTTGGTGTATCATTTATGTCTACTCTCCTGATGACACTTATGTCCATAGGACTTTCTTAAATAATGCTTATTTACTTTTGATAGCAGAAATTTAAATGTTATTAAGAGCCCGTGTAGATACCTATTTAACATACATCAGGCATGTTTTGCATCATAGAAGTTCCTAGATGATGACACTTAGGGTTGTGAGAACTTTACCTTGTATCATTAGCAGTGCAAATAGCTTCCATTTTTCTGACTACTTTCCATTATATATATGTACACACATTCTAGTTACTGCATTTATTATTGCAATTTACCCAAAATGTAATACAATTGTCTGGTTGCAGGCCCGTAGCCAGGATTTCATTTCGGGGGGGGGGGGGGGGGCTGAATTTTTTTTCAGGGGGGGTTTCGGGGGGGCCTGAGTTTCGGGGGGGGGGCTGAGTCTGAGTGAAAGAAGGTCTAGCCTAGCAAACCTTTTGTATCATTACCCCAATACCCCCATGCATATGGAATATGTTGAGTATGGTGATCAGATCATGATATGAATAAACATAACAGTTTAAATAATGCACCATTAAGGCCTTTTCGCGAACCACCATGAAAATTTCGGGGGGGGGGGGGGCTGAAGCCCCCCGAGCCCCTCCCCTGGCTACATGCCTGTCTGGTTGATACTGACACGATAAATAAATAAATAACCCCAAATGATAGTAAATTCCTTTCTGATACAGCATTGGTCTCAGTGGATGGATCTACACTGCCATATAATCGAGATTATCAAAACAGATAATCCAGATTATCTGCTTTGAACTGGATTGTATGAGTCTACACTGCCATTTACTCCAGTTCAAAGCAGATAATCTGGACTGACAGTATAGATGTGGCCTGTGTCAAAAACTATAAAGTCTGATTTGTCCCATCATAAATAGTCTTTTTTGTTATCCACCCTTTTTCCTTATCCTTAAACTGAATTTCATATTGTGCAGTTTCTTTGTAGAGCTAATATTCACATTCCATATTGTTTATTGTAAAAAAAAAAAGTCTGCTGCTGTTTAGCTTTAGTAGCACTAATGTGTCTCATATGCTCACAGATCAAACCCCGAAGGGTACACTGTTAAAATAATATGGCTAACTTTTCAATAAATAGGTCTTGTATGGGAGTGTGGGACTATATGCCCAGAAGGGATGATCCATATAGAATTAATGCAGTTGGACACCACTTTAACTGCAATGGATCAATGTTATGGTATCATGGGAGCTGTCATTTTATAAAGTTTTAGCTTTCTCAGACGAAGAGTGCTAATGCCTCACAAACTACAAATCCCAGGATTCAACAGAATTGAACTATGGCAGTTGAAGTGGTGCCAGTTCGCATTAATACTACTGTGTAGATTCACCCTAAAATTCCACATTGTTCATACCCACAACATGATATGATTAGTATACCACTAAATATAAATGAAAGTATTTCCTATAATACGTTGTCAAAGGCTTTCATGGCCGAAATCACCAGAGTGTTGTGTGGTTTCCGAGCTGTATGGTGTGTTCTAGCAGCATTTTCTTCTAATGTTTCATCTGCATCTGTGGCTGGTTTTTCAGAGGGTCATTCTCTGAAGATGCCAGCCAGCCACAGATGCAGGTTTATTTTATGTATTTATCGTGTCATCAGCAACCAGACATTTGTATTACTTTTTTAACAAACACAAACAAACAAGCAGACAAAACACAGAATTTGCAAGCTTGGTAGTTGATTAAATGTCCTTTGACCAGTAGCTGGCTACTTGGAGTGCCTCTGGTGTTGTCGCAAGGAGGTCCTCCATTGAGCATGTGGCGAGGCTCAGGTTGCATTGCAGCAGGTGGTCTGTAGTTTGCTCTTCTCCACACTCGCATGTTGTGGATTCCACTTTGTAGCCCCATTTCTTAAGGTTGGCTCTGCATCTCGTGGTGCCAGAGCGCTCAGATGCAGGTGGAATGTTAGGAGAAAATGCTGCTAGAACACAGCCATACAGCCCGGAAACCACACAACACCCCACTTCTTACAATCTTGCTTCTCCACAGGCATTAGTTAAGAAAGTGGTGTAATATTAGTTGAAAACAGCCACTCCCCCCCCCCCCAACTACATTTGATAACATTGTGATATTTATTTTACTTATTTATTTACTATATTTATAGCCCGTCTTTCTCTACCCTGAAATGGACTCAAGGTGGCTTACAGCAGGGGGAATAGCTCAGTGCCTTAAAATAATATACATCCAATATACAATTAAATAAATATATCAATTAAAATTTAAAAATGAGATTAGAAAGCATTACAACACACAAACATAACAATTACTACTATGATATGGTAAAAACCAAGCTGAGGATTGCTTGTGAGTAATTAATACTGATGCTATATCAATAGTTAGTGCAACACATTTTAAGTGGTTGTTTTTGAAGCTTTAGTGGTTAAAATGTATCATTTTAAATTTCATGCAGTTTGAGTGATTAAAAATAGCAATCTTTCCTTTCCTTTGTATGGTCGTGGGAATGTTCTCATGTGACACATAGTAATCTGCCTTTCTAATCTGGATTAATGTGGCGTGTTTGCACAATGTATACAATGTATACTGTGATTGCTCCATGACAATTGGATTGAAGATTGTAGTTTACCACGGGGAATGGAAAATATTCCCACATTGGGTCTATTTAAGTAGAATGCTCCTTTGTATTGCTTCCTGCTTTTCCAAGCGTCCCATACATTCAATTTGTGGAGTAGTTAATGTGTGACATGACTTCCCAGGTTTAAAGTGTGCAACTGAAGAATCATTTGCAGCATGATTTTTACTGGTGTCATCTATATCCTAGTTACGAATGTAGACGTTGGCCTCTGGCAGTGAAATGGCCTAGTAATATTTTATAAGGGAGAAGGGCGTAATAGGTGTCATTGTTTCCCAAGGCATGTAGAATTGTAAATTTAGTAATGAGAGTGAAGTTTATTATTGCCTTCCCCCAAAATTTATTGGCATCTCAAAATGTAAAAGGAGCAGAGTTTTGTGTTTCAGGCTATATGGTAGTGTTTTGTTTGAGCCTAAATCTGTTTCCAAGTCCGTGCTCATGAGTTATATCAATGGTTCCCAACCTTTTTTTGACCAGGGATCATTCTCCAACATTGGTACCAAAAGGGTTACAAATCAGTGTTTGGTCAACTTTAGATTTGCTTTGGTTATTTGGGGTGCCAATTCAGAAAATTGTATTGGATAGACCACATCAGCTCTAGTTTCTGATCCAGAACATATGCCATCCAGTAGTCACCATCTGCTTGCCCACAGAAAACCATATTTAATAATCTAGAGCTGATGTGGTAGTAGTAATCTTCCGTGGGTAGTCAGCCTCTCCCCTCCCAACATCCCCGTTGCCTTGGCACTATAAGAGGGTTTTGCGAGACTAGTTGTTCTCATTGCTGCGTGGTTTTGAGGCAACGGTGTAGCAATGGTGAGGCCACGGACCATATTTTCGTTCTTGGGGACCACAGGTGGTCCATGGACCACAGGCTGGGAACCACTGAGTTATACAGACCACTTTGAGCAAGGTATGTTCCCCTATGTGGTTGTAGGGGCTGAAGTATTGTAAAATACTCTGTAAAGTGACATTCCCATTAGGGGCATTAATACCCCTACTATAAATACCAACAAGCATTTGAGAATGACTAGTCCCCGGTTATAAATGCCCAGTCCCTAGTTCGTCAGATAGTACTCTGTTTTCGGCACGTCATCCAATTCCCTGGCCCTATGGTACACTGTTTTGCACTCTCCCATAGCCGGACCTTTTTATAGCATGGTTATACCCATTTAGCATTTCTAGTTATTGGTTTTTTGTTGAACATTGTTTTGATTGAGCTTTCAATACTGCCATTTTATACTCTTATGTTTTATGTAATTGTGTTTTTATCTGGATTGTTATGTTTTGCTATGTTTATTTTACTTGTGTTTTTGTTTTAATGGATTGCTTTGCTTTTATGTCTTGTGGACATTTCCTCCCATACGCAAGCTGCCCTGAGTCCCTTTGGGGAGATGGTGGCAGGGTATAAGAATAAAGTTGTTGTTGTTGTTGTTGTTATTACCCTACAAGCATCAAGTCCCATATAATCTTGGAAGATAAGCAGAATTAGCCCTAGTTAGTACTTGGATGTGGGACCTCTAATGAATGTCATGTGCTGTAAGCAATATTTCAGAGGAAGGAGCTGGAAAAACCACTTCTACATTTTCATTGCCTAAGAAAACCCTATGAAATTCATGGGGTTACCATAAGTTGGCAAGTGACTTGAAAGACACAGTGAGAGTGTTCCAGCCTTATGGAATATGTGTTTAGGATGTGTTGAAGAGACCTCATGTAGGAGAAGCTTTTACCTATCCTGGAGGAACTATTGCAGCAAGAGCAAATTGTGAAAAAAAGTTCATCCTGACCGCTTTAGCAGTTTTCTTGTGTTTGTTCCTAAATATGTTTGTAGTTGTACCACTGTTCTGATCGATTGGTTGAGAAGTAATCCAAAATGGGACTAATTCTATTGTTGTGATTATATTGACCACATGGAATACAGGTGTCAATATAATTGGTAGTATGGTATTGGGATCTTGAGATGTTTCTTGGCAACCTATATCAGTGAAAATAAGTTGGCATCATGTCTTACATTTTTACATCTGTGATAGATACAGAAAGAAGCATTGTCTTTGTATTAGGTGGTGAATAGGTGTATAAGTAATAGGGGAAAATAATATCAGTGTCATTTATAGAGTTATAAAAACTGTCCTGGAATCTAAATGGTACAAAAACTGTACTCTGATGTCTACGAGAGCTCATTTAATTTGTGTTGACAACATAAATTACATTGCAAGTGTCATTTACGTCCCATCTTTTTTGATTTGCATGTATTTTTTAATATTTCTCTCAGTGTGCTCCAAGGTTTACATTTTCAAATGGCTGGTTTTGATGGGATGCTGCACCTAGCAATCTCCCTTTGATGGTTTATTTTGTTCTGGGCCTTAGTGTATTTTCAGTCATTGCCTTGGCAATTCTCATTTGTACCTGCTGATCATCTTTCCCCCCCTCCAAGTCTCCTTTGAACTCCTAGCCTGATTGATTTATACTGTGTAATTTCCCTTCATATCAATTTAATTAGAGGGTTTTTGAGGTGTAACTTCTGCTTTGACTGGCTAGTAGACAACTTTAAAAAGCACCACTTCAGGTTCATTACAGTTGGGTGATTAATTGTTTCCCGCAAAGTTTGTTGTAGATTTCTCTGATTCTTAAATCTTAAAACTTCAACCTAGTTTTAAAACTCAGGTCTCAAATACAGAATTCATACTTTACATTTTGTAAATATTTAAATTACTGTGCATTTTAGTGTTTGTGGATATTCTGGTTATGATTATTTCAGGAGTTTCAGGCTAGAACACAGTATTTGAAACTTGAATGACTGCTTTGTGCTTAAATAAAAAGTATGACCCAACAAAACTGGTTTTCACATAGTACAGATGCTTCTTGTCTTCTGTGAGGAGGAGGGAAAGGATCCTATGCAATCATGCACCTTTAAGCATGGTCTTAAACAATCTGGGAGCAAATCCTAATGGTTTGATGAGATCTGCCACTCAGTATCTCTGAGTTTAAAATTATATTCCCATTTTTTTCAACTTTGGCTGTAAATAGAATCACTATGAGCGTCTTCAATTTTCCCTCACTGTAGTCACCATGATTTTATGAACTACGCCAGATGTGCATGATGAGATTTGTAATACAAGACTCCCAGTGAGTTCCAGTTTAGAGAATACTTATATAAATAATAATAATAACTTTATTTTTATACCCCATCTCCATCTCCCTGGAGGGACTCAGGGCAGCTTACATGGGGACAAGCCTGAAGCAAACATAGTTAAAATATAACAGAACAAAATATAAAAACAGCATAAAACAGAACATATAACAAAATATAACAAAATAAAACAACATTATAACAAAATATAAGAGCAACCATCAGTAATCTGCCCGATATTATCAAGAATACTGTTCAGTTCCCACTCCTAATATGCTGGTGATTCTTTATGTAATTTTGCTTGGTGTCGTGAAATTAAACTGGGTTAAAACCATTTTGGAGAGAATAGTCAAGCTGGAGGCTGTGTTCAGATCACGTGGGAGAAATAAATTGCCAGGAACAAAATGGGCTTTGATCTTTATATCTGAAATATTCATTTAAAGGCTTTTAAATTACATTTAAAACTAAGTTTAATAGTACTATCAAATGCTTTTAATGTTTGCAGTGTACATAGTTCTAGTTGCAACTGACTTCTAACTTGTACAGTAAGCATTCTTGGTTCCCATATTGGAAGGAAAGTGATATACAAATTAGATAGACAGATAAACAGATAGATTTATAACCCTGAGGGCAGGAAACTGTCAAATGAACAACGTGTAAAACACTCTAAGAGCCCTTGTGACTGAAGAGCAGAGAAGAAATACTCTAAGCAAATAAAATAAACAGATAAAATATTGTAACACTTTAGTTACATGCATTATCTCCACCTTCCATATATCAGCAATAGCTTGAAATGTCATTTAGGGTCAGTTGCTGCATGATCTCCCCGCCTTTGCATCATAACCACCTGATTCTACTTGCCAGTCCTTGTCAGGAACTTTGGGGATTTACTGCTGTCCACATGTTGGGTGGCAATGTGTTCAGCTTCATGATGTATGATCCAGGTTGTAAGCAGAATTTATAGGCAGCGGTGGGATTATCAGGATAGTTCTTGGCATCTCGTTACATGGGGACAAGTGAGATGTATTCCTGAGCCCTTTCTTCATAATCTCCTAGAAGCAGATGATGTGGGAGAAGGGAGCCCCTTTCTTTGCTTCACTTCTGTCCATAATAACAATCTCAGAAGTTGTTTTTTAATCTAAGAAGCAACATATGTTTTATGTCAACCTGTGAGGAAGACTATGGCGAGTATCGTTTCCCCAGAAAATGCAATCTTTAATTATATTTGCATCTTGTCATTCCCAAGTCCTAGTCCATCATTCAAACCATCACACCAGGTCTCAATAGGGAAATGGTATCCTTACATATAAATTTGAATCTTATAAGTAAGGCTCTGAATCAAAACAAAAAGAGCATCTTTGCAGTTGGGGGTGGGTTTGTCTTTAAAGGCTGTCTTGCATCCATAGATGACTTATTTGAAGATAAAGCATTGCATGAACATGTTAAAAAGTGTGCGTCCCAGGCATATTTCCTGGGAAAATGCTGTAGACTCCTTGTTCATGACTTGTCAAATGTCATGCAGTTGCCTGAAGGAAAGCCAGAACTGGTCCATCACAGTGTTACTTTTTCAAAGTAAACTGGTAGAAGTGCTGTACTTACATGGTTGAACTTGACTGTTCTTAATCACCACCCTGATATTCTAGATCCCTTTAATCAAAATAATAGTGAAGTGCTTGAATTTGTATGTCATGCTGAGACCTCAGAGAAACACTTCATTGTACTTGTTCTGTGGTGATACAGAGCTTGCCTGCCATTGTCATCAGGGCAAAATCACATGTTTCTTTCAAATTAATGGACACTTCAGTTTTTCTTCTCTTTCACGTATTTGGCATTTATGTAGTCCTTGCTTAAAATGTAAAGTTTGAATTTCTACTGAAAATTGATTGAAAAAATAACTTGCTTTTCAATCAAAAACCTATGAAAATTATAACTAAAGTACAATGTATGGTATGACATTGTAAGGACTACCGCAATATATATATATATATATATATATATATATATATATATACACACACACACACACACACACACACATACATATAACAAAAGTGCAACCTATGGACCTTTTAACTCATATAACTTTTTGTGGTTTCAGTCTCATATCTGATAGGACTACCTTTTCTTTGCTATACCTGCCTAGGCATTAAATTCTTTCTTACTTAGACACTTCTTTCATGTTAATCCAGTTATACTTTTGGATGTGAATCTGAGTGGTAGAAGATGGTCATCTCAGTAATAGTGTTCCAAATTATTATTATTATTATTATTATTATTATTATTATATGTTTATTTATATCCCATTTTTTCTCTCCATATGGAGACTCAACGCAGCTCTCAATTAAAAGCATTACAATACAACTTAAAATATACAAATATACAAACATTAAAACAGTATTAAACATCATCAATGATTTTCAGGTTTAAACCATAAAAGCACACCAAAACACTGCACCCCTGACCAGACTTCAAACACCTTTATCTTTTAAAGTCTGCCTGAATAAAAAGATTTTAGCCTGCTGCCAGAGCTAAATGGGAAGCTTGACACTTGAGATGGCGAATGCCTTATCTACTGACTGGCAAAATCCCATCAGCATCAAGCTGAAGATGTGGAGAAATTCCATGGCATTAACGACAAGAATGGTCAGCTTCTGATGGATCAAAAGAGAGTGATGAACTGGCGGCACAATTACTTTGAGAAAATATCCACCAAGGAATTTAAAAATTCCACCCATCCCTCAAGTTATGCCAACCTGCAGCCCCATACAGTTAATCACTGTAGAAAAAGTTGAGGTGGCACTGAAGCTCATGAAGCCAGGTAAAATGACCAGCCCTGATGATTTAGCAGCAGAGCTGTGGAAATCAGGATGCTGGAATTCTGCTGGCTGGCTGACACAGTTGTTCACAAATGAGTCCATTCACAAGATTGCTCTTTATTTAGAAGTGCCTGGCAAGAGACCAAAGGGGCCACCGAAGCAATGCTGGCTGGACACATTGCACAACGATCTGAAGACTGCTGGCATACACCCTGATCAGGTGCATGGCTGGGTGAAATGGCACCAAAAAACCAGTAGGGCTGGTCAAGTGGGACAAACACTGAAGAAGAAGCCTGCCACTGATGGACAGCAGGGAGGGTTCCATTCTGGCTTCCCTGTGAAGAAGGGGGTTCAAGAATTGCGGGGCAACCACTGAGAGAGAAGGCCCTCTCTTGTTCCCACCAACAGAGCTTGAGATGGAAGTGAGAGTGAAGATCTCAGGGCTCGGGCAGGTTCATTCAAGGGAATGCAATCAGCCAAATAGTCTGGACCAGGAACCATCTAGGGCTTTAAAAGTCATAACAAACACTTTGAATTGTGACCGGAAACAAGCTGGCAGCCAGTGGAGCTGCTGCAAGAGGAAGGTTGTCCGTGTCCTGTAGCCAGCCCCAGTGAGCAACCTGGATGCAACTCTTTGGACCAGCTGAAGTTTCTGAACACTCTGTAAAGACATCTCCACATAGAGCATGTTACAATAATCCAGACGGGATGTAACGAAGGCATGGACCACAATGGCCAGATCTGGCTTCTCAAGGAATGGCTGCAGTTGACACGCAAGTTTTAATTGTGCAAAGGCCCTCCTGGCCACCGGTAACACCTGGCCTCCAGGTTCAGTGCTGAGTCCAGGAGGACACCCAAAATACAGACCTGTGTCCTCAGAGGGAGTGTGACCCCCGTCTAGCACAGGCTGGATTCTATTTCCTGATCTGCCTTCCAACTGACCGGGAGTACCTCTGTTGTCTGGATTAAGTTTCAATTTGTTTGCCCTCCAGTACATTACTGATGACAGACACTGGTTTAGAATCAGGACAGCTTCCTTGACTTTAGGTGGAAATGGGTCGTAGAGTTGGGTGCCATCTACATATAGGTGGCACTGTACTCCAGAATTCTGGATGACCTCTCCCAGTGGTTTCTTGTATGTGTTAAACAGCATGGGGACAGAATAGAACTCTGAAGGAACCCCACAGGTCAACAATCAGGCGTTTCAAACAGGAGTCCCCCAGCACCACAGTCCTCCAGGAAGGACTGGAGCCATTGTAAGAGAGTGCCTCCCAGTCTCATCCCGGTGAGACAATCCAGAAAGATACCATGATCAATGGTATCGAAAGCCACTGAGAGATCCAGGAGAACCAACAGGAGCACCCCCCCCCTTTTCGGTCTAGCTCTCTGCATAGGTTATCCACCAAGGTGACCAAAGCTGTTTCTGTTCCATAGCTAGGCCTGAAACCAGATTGAAATTGATCTAGATAATCTAGAAGGCAGATGGGGAATCTATGATCTTCTGGATAGTATGGATTTTAAATCCCATCGTTGCTCATTTTCAGTGTCCTTGATGGTAACTGGGGGGTAAAACATTTGGAGTGCCAAAGTTTCTCCACAATGAATCAAAAGCATCCTTGGTTGGAATACTTGTTTTGGCTCATGGTTGGTGTCTTCCCAGTAGAAGATTAAGGTATTGATTTACCCAAGTCTCCTAAAACTGTTTAGATCTTATCTTTAACACTGATCTTGCTGATGTTACCACTTTATTTACTAGCTTTCATGATGTATTTTACTGAAGTAGGTTTAATACTTGCAAGATACTCTGAAAGTTCTAGCTGAAAATTATGATAATGAATCAGTGAAAAACAGACTACTTTTACTTAACTCAGCAATGAAGCTCAGGAATAAAATCAAGCTCTCCTCATAATAAACATCAGAGCAGTGGTCTGTCAGAACATGGTGGCATAATTTAGGCAATACTTGCTTTTCAGAGCTTCCTGTCAGTGCAGTGAGATTCTTTTCCTTCTGGCAACCTTGGAGATGTATGAACGTAGGAGTAGGACTGGTTGCCTCCCCAATGAGTCTCCCTGAAAATCCGGGCGGTATGCAGGGCCCTCCTGTCTCAGAGGTATGTCTATCCTGAAAACCTTCTGTATCAATGCAGTACCTTGAACACACCGAAGCTGCTCTGATATGCACTGGGTTTTGTGTAAACAAATATTATGAGATAAGGTGTTATCAGTATACATACACCTACCCAAATATAGGTTGCATTCAATAAAACTTACAACCAGACTAGGGGTTTTTTTTTGCCAGTTTCCAGTTGCCTTTTTATATCTCATTACTGCCACATACACATTATTTTTAACATGTTCCACTGTTACATGTTTTATGACAATTTCCATTTTCTTTTTGTAATGTTTGCATCCTGTTCCAATCTCTAGGTTACCTCTTCCCTTTCATTAGGGTTAGACTGAGACTCCTTTCTACCGTACATTTGCCTCTCTGTTTATCTACACTAAGTCACCCACCTGTGTCCTTTTAATGACTCTTAAAGTGCACAATTAAGATCTCTACTTGTAACTCTATCACCATTTTGCATTAGTGTTCTATTTTACACACACTTGCCTACCGAGGATGCACTAAAAAGTTTGCCATTGCCCACAAAAATTGTGCTGAAATACTTACTTACTTAGGCGATCCCTCGTTGTCCGAGTAAGATTGTCCCCCAAGGTCAGTGTACTGGCAGTGGGTACATAGGTGACTGTGGAATCCTATTATTGACCGGCATGTTCTCCTGCAGGGAGAGCATTGGTTTCCAGGTGGAAGGCGGTCCTGGTCAGGGTTAGCTTGATGCGTCTTCCTCTTCACATTTTTCTCTCTTTCCCCCTCCATTCATGCCTCTTCAAATTCTATAGAACTGCTGGTCACAGCTGACCTCCAGCTGGAGCGCTCAAGGGCCAGGTCTTCCCAGTTCTCGGTCTCTATGCCACAGTTTTTAAAGTTGGCTTTGAGCCCATCGTTAAATCTCTTTTCCTGCCCACCAACATTCTGTTTTCTGTTCTTGAGTTCGGAGTAGAGCAACTACTTTGGGAGATGGGGGTTGGGAATTTGGACAACGTGGCCGGTCCAGCGGAGTTGATGTCGGAGGACCATCACTTCAATGTTGGTGGTATTTGCTTCTTCCAGCATGCTGACATTTGTCCTCTTGTCTTCCCAAGAGTTTTGCAGGATTTTTCGGAGACAGTGCTGATGGAATCATTCCAGGAGTTGCATGTGACGTCTGTAGACTGTCCACATCTCGCAAGCATATAGCAGGGCTGGGAGGACAATAGCTTTATAAACAAGCACCTTGGTATCCCTACAGATGTCCCTGTCCTCAAACACTCTCTGCTTCATTCAGAAAAATGCTGCACTTGCAGAGCTCAGGCGGTGTTGTCTTTTAGTATCAATGTTGACTTTTGTGGAGAGGTGGCTGCCAAGGTAGCGGAAATGGTCAACATTTTCTAATGTTACACCATTAAACTGTATTTCTGGCATTGGAGAGGGGATGGCTGGTGCCTGCTGGAAGAGCACTTTGGTTTTCTCAATGTTCAGTGACAGGCCAAGCTTCTCGTATGCTTCTGCGAAATAATGTATTAGACTTATAGGTGCATGGATCTCCTTTTTACTTCCCTCTACATGGCTGTGTTTGGAAATTGCTATATGTGTCTGCTCACATTGATTTCAAAGGGATGTGCTCTGAAGTTACAGGGGAGTAAAATTTAGTGGGATTGAAAAATGAGTACATATTTTTCATTTTCCAACAATATCTGAAGCCTGTTTTTGACAAACAAATTTTTGGTGTTTTAAATATTATGGTTTATTTACTCTTCATTCCTTACCCACCTCCTTTTGCCATGGCCTTCCACAGCCATGCTTAGCTTTATTTACTAATCTGTCACTGTTTGAAGCCAATGCAACAACTAGCTTAAGGTAGGTTTCTTTGCCTTCCCTTAGTATACACTGAGGACACAAAATGGACAGTGAAGCTGAAATGAAATGGTATACAGGCAATCTCTGAGTTACAAACATCCAACTTACAGATGACTCAAAATTAAGAACAGAGGTGAGACAACAGGAAATGAGAGAAATCTATCTCTTGGAAGGAAAATGCACTCCTGAAAATGCACATCATGGAGAAAATGTGTCTCCACTGAAGTTTTCTCACCAATTCTTGTTTCCACAACAAGTCATGTTTTTCAAAATCCAATTATCACAGGGACAGAAAGGGAGAGGAAATCTTCTGAACAGGTGCACAGACAGAAAAACAAACACCACAGGAGTCTTAACCCTTTCCTATGCTATATACATATGTACATACGTATGTATGTATGTATGTATGTATGTATGTATGTATGTATATGGCAGGAGTGACACTTAAAAAATATAGCTGTCCCGACTTGTAAACCAATTCAGCTTAACAAATCTACAGAATCCATCATGTTCGTAACTTGGTGACTGCCTGTATTTTTAAAAACATGACCTCTTTTTCAAAAAATAATTACATAGAACATCCTTTGGATCACTGGGAGTGAAAATGTGCTGACCTACCAGTTCTGTGCCTTTAGTTTGACTCTCCCTTCACTTTCTTGTGTGGTAGTAACTCTTCTGGAAGATCTAATGAAATTTCTGCAGGAATTGACTGATTTATGACTTGACATGAGGGTGATGACCTCATTACTGATTGGAATGCAAAAAGAATGAGACTGTGTGTTTATATAAGCCAAAAGAAATAGAAATAGCCCCTATTGCTAAGAATTACCATCTAAGTATTTTACGTTAGGTTGTGTGTGGTGGCAGAAACAGCAACAATTTGTTTCCTTCTTTGAAACAGGCTGCAAGCACCAATAATGCCATATTGTCAGTAACTATGTGGGATAGATTCTGATCATGTTGGGAATAATGGAAATTGAGGAATGTTCGTTGCTGCTGCTTAAAGAAAGGCATGAGACATTGCTAAAAAAACCCCAAACTCCTTTGTGATTGTAACCCTCCTTTTTTTCCAAAGGAAGCTTTTACAGACTAAAATAAAATGATGTTCTAAACCAATTGATCTGTTGAAGTGCTGAGCTTTGTTCAAAAGAAGGGGCAACCTAGACTTTTTTATTTTGGACTGTAGTTATTTTTTAAATGATAGCACCTACTTCTGACCTTGCTCATCTTTCTCACCCCAATTTGATTTCTTTTGTGTTATTGCTCTGAATCAGAGGTTTTGTCTTGGAAGTTTCAGTGTGGAAAGGCCATAACAGTACTTGAACACATGCTTTGTAGGCAGAGGGTCGTAGGTTCAATCCCTGGCATCTTGTTAATAGCTTTCCAAAGTCTTGAGATCCTCTATGAATCAGGGTGGACAAAGACTGGGTTGGAGGAAGTGATAAGGGAGATTCATAGCTCCAGCATTTGAAATCTAATTCCTTCTGTGTCCAGACACGGCTGCACTGTGTACTCCAGCTCAAAGAACAAACAGAAGACTTGAAAGAGGCAGGAAGAGCTGCTGGGTTTAAATTACACACAATCTGCAGTCCTTAAGCATTCCTTTAGACTAAAAAAAAACCCCTCTAATTCCTGCTGCCTCACAATACTGAGGCTGCCTCTTCTAGACTTTGGAAGAGGAATCAATCCCCTGTAAACATGACCGATCAATATATTAGGGGAGGAATGATGGAGGTTAATTGTCTAACTTAACTGGAAGGTCTTGCCTCTGGGAGAGATTGCTGTTTGGGTAGGTAATGTTCCTAAGCTCTGTTGTCTTTTCCCTGTGAACTGGGTGCCCTGAATGCAGACTAACTGGTGGCTATTTTGTTGCTACTGCTTGCTGCAAACAGGACTTTCAGTTTTGTTGCTTTTGCCTTTATTGTGGTGTAAACAACATGTTCACAAATAGTTATACAGTTACTGCCAGATATATGAGTGTCTAACTAGGTAGTATCATCTTTTATCTGATGCAACAATTTGTTAGTTGAGAGTGCAAAAGCAATTTAGAGAGGTGTGAATAGAAGATGTTCTTGTCTTCTACTAGATCTCCAAGAACTGTTGCTTTCTCCTATGAGTATCTGTCCCTTCCAAAAAGAGTAGTAACAGCAACAACCGTAATTACCACCACCACTGTCATCATCCATCTGAGATTTGCACCTAGAGGTTCCACACTTGTTATAGGTCATAAAACTTCTGCCAGAAATCCTATAACTGGAGCTAATTAACAATTAGGATCTGTAGCCTGTTGCCTCAAATGCCATTGTACTCCAATGGTTCAAGGTTTATTTATTCCTCTGTTTAGATACTTCTGTTAATGTTTATAGATTTATTGAGCAGCTAGGTGTGTTTGAAGGCTGTTAGGTCTGGATGTTATATTCTCTTCTTTGTTGGGAGAAGAACTTGCATTTTGTTGTTGTTGTGTACCTTCAAACTCACAGGTTTTCTGGGGTTCGGAGTGTGACACTCATCCAAGGTTACCTAGTGGGTTTCCATAGCAAAGCATGGAATTGGACCCTGGTCTCCAGAGTTTTCTGAGATCCTTGAAGGATTTCCTCCCCTTTTGGCTTTACCAATGGATCTGTTGAAGTCCTGAGCTCTTCTCAAAAGAAGGGGTGACCTAGGCTTTCAGTGCAGTTTCTCCCAAACATCGTTGATCCACTCATAGAGCTGTATCTATTACTGTGAAGCTATGAGGGCAGCATTATGTTGGACTGATTATTAGAGTGCAGATGGCAAAGTCTTGCTGGGAATGTTGACTAAAAAGTGAGAATTCAAGTCTGGACCTGCATGGAAGGAACCTTATCTTGCAGGGTAGTTTTCAAAGAAGAAATTGTTTTAGTCTTTTGCAGCATAAAAAGGAGGAAGGAGGGGGGATGAAAAGGAAACTTGACATCACTTTTAAGACCAACTATTTTTTTTTTGCCTGAGCTTTTGTGGGACAAAATGTGATAGGATAAGGATGCTAATCATGACCCTTGGATAGGAGGAGAGTTTTGGGGTTCATGTGCTGAGGCTGTGCTGTTCCAGGTCAGTCATGAAGTTGTTTTCATACTGTGGTGCATTCAGGTGCCATTGACTTGAAGACAGATAATATTCCCAAAAGCAACGTACTTATAAGTAAATATAAAAGGAAGTGTCGTGGCTAGGTCCATTGTAGCCTCCTTTAGGCTGGTGTTCTTGATGGCTTGTAGTCCTTCCTTGTGTGTGATGTTGGATTATAGGGTTCACATCCATAGTGGCTGGGAGGATGGTCTCTAGGAAGCTGGTTTTTGGAAAGCAGATTTATTGCTTTCACACATCAACACTAATGACCATTGTAAAAAGTTGAAAGACCTGTATCACCTTATGTAGCCCTTTGAACTTTTAAGGCAAGGTTCATGATTTCTGTCTTTCTGGACCCGGTTACATTCTATCTCACTTCCACAACTGTATAAATATGCAGTATAGCTTAGGTCTTAATGCCACTTAATGTACTGCATCCAAAGAAGTGAGGCCATGTCAACAAAAGTTCATGCAAAAATAAAAACTCAAGTAGAATTTAAAGCTCCTGATGCATTTCTTTTTTTCTCCCCTCTACTCACATCTTTTTACTTGAAAAATCTCAAGACAAGATTGAGATTCTTTTGGCATGCATAAAGTTTCTAAACCGCTGAGCTGCTGAATCTGCTGACCTAAAGGCTCTTTGACTTAGAAATGAAGATAAGCCCCCCCCCCCCCATGGGGTGTTGTCATGACAGAAATATATCAATTCAGGCCCTCAAACATGCTCTAGAAATCTATTTGTTTATTTTTATTTAACCTGGATGGGTGTTGAGTGCTGCTATTCTCGAGCAGTTTTAAGATAGCTGAAAGTACTGTATGGTTTCACAACCCCTTTTCATAGGCTGCTTAACAGTAGAAGCTAGGTTTTAATCCAGAGCTTGACATTACTACAAACTAGGATAGAGTAGCTTTAGAATAATTAATACCGAGTGTAAGTGTATGCATTATTGTGTAGTATCTTTTTCTCTTGATGCAAGATAAACTTCACTTTGTTCATAAGTTGTTAGAATAACTTGATAGACTGGCCATTCTTCCAGAGCTCCCTGGCCATTCCCTCCTGGATGGAGGCAGAATTGCTTATCCCACAGACCTTCCTGCATGTCCTCAAGTAGTCACCTGAGGCAGCAGACTACTTTAGGACATGATCTCATCATCATTGCTTAAGTAAAATCCAGCTCCCACTTCTGTATGACGAATGAGTGGCATCAACTTGCTTGTTGCCTTAGTTCCCATCCCAGAAGAAAGACAGGGTATAGATTGAATAAAATAAATACATTTGCAAGACTATTTGAGGGATAGTTTTATATTTTCTCCTTTTCCCTTTTTTATTAAATATGAGGGTGGTACAGTAGCATTTCCAAGTTAGTGTTGCTAAAACCTCTGGAAGTTGGAGAATCTCCAGAACAGCTTTATTTTTTAAGTCTGTTTCTTGTGCTTTTCTTGATTATTGATAATTTTCTTCTCTTCTTTTGCTGGTCAGAAAGGTCAAAACATTACCTATTTCTGTGAGATGTTCTAGGTATGTTGAATACTCAACATATGTGATACTCAAAGACTTATGAATGTTTTTGCTCTTCCTCCCCAGGTTTTGGTGCCAAGCATTTAAAGAGAAAATGAGAAGGTTTTTGAGGTCTGGGCATGATCCCATAAGAGAGAGGCTCAAGCGTGACCTTTTCCAGTTTAACAAGGTATGTAGTGGGTCTCCAATGTGCATAAGATGAAATGAGCACAAAACTCTGAAAGAGTTTCAAGCATGTTGAAGAGGTGGAATATCTTCAGCCACAGGGTAAGAGGAAATTATATTTAACAAGGACAGTCTTATTCTGTTGTTGGATTAGCAAAGAGTATGGAACCAAACAAATATGTGTAAAGTGAATATATTGGGTTTTCTCAGTCCCTGATACAACGTGCCTTTTATGTATGCACGTCTCTTAAGCCAGCACACTATTTCCTGACTTCAGATAGGCATTCAGATCCCATTACTTTTGTTTATTTTGTTTTTATGTCAGGGAGACCTTTATCTCTTATTTAGCTTTTGCTTTGAGGAGGCCCTGTGGAGCAGTGTGTTCTTGTTCAATTGCAGTGCGGCCTATAAACAAACCTGTAAGGGCTAATGTGTATCTCTCAAGCTTAACACACATTTTCCTATGCTCTAATGTGAGTAGTGAAAGTGTTTGAAATACGTTTCCAGCAGTGTAAATAGCACCTGAGTGCTGCTCATTATCGCAGCAAAAGCTGACAAGGTGTCATGTTGTGTTTTTTCTTTTGCAATAGTATACTGTAAACTGATGAGAAATTGCTAAACCAGAGTGACTGCAAGTGGACCTCTGTTCACTGAAGATCTGTTTTTGTGTATCTGAAGAACGTCTGCTTTTAAACCCACATGACAGATGGTAGTATTGAGTGTTTGGAAGCAATGAAACATAGGCTACTCGTATGGTGCACAACATGACTTGTAAACAGTTAACTGTTTTGGCAGAGATTACACTTGCTGAGTGTTGGCAATACATGAATGGGAATAAATATTCTATGAGATAATAGGCAATGGTGATTAGAACAGGGCAAGAAAGGTTTTAATTGCCATATTCAGTAGCAGCCAGTCCTGCTTTGAATATTAAGGATACTTTTAAGCTATTTTTAAATAAAAGAACAATATATGAGTGCATTTGTGTCTAAGATCACATTGATAGTTAGACATTCAGGTTGTTATTTTTCTCCCACAGATTTTGCATTGCCATTGATGGCTATTGTGAACACCCAGTCTCTTCTGGAGAAAGACAAAACATCTTTGGCCCCATCTACACTGCCATTATAATGCAGATTGAACTGCATTATAGGATGTGTACACACATATAATGCAGTTTAACTGTATTGAACTGAATTATATGACCACTATAGATGGGACTTTTAACAGTTCCAGAGTTGCAGCATTCTTGTTTGATCTCAGTTTTCTTTCCTAGGAGACAAATAGCTTTAGGCAATTCTGCAGTTTAGCCCTCCTTAATATGGGTTGTTTGTTCTCATTCTCAAAGAACCGCTATAGAATCCCTGATGAGCCCACTTAGGTTGCTCACCAACGAAGTCTAGGCTTTGCATGAATGCTGGAATCTCAAAATCAGACAAGACAAGGCAGTGTTGACATCTTAATCTCATGTCATACCACCTGTCTGCTTTTCACACTTCAGTTTCGTTGATTCTGGCATGAAACATGAGTGTAGAAAAAACTCTTCAGGTTGGGACTCACACAACTTTCCAGATGGAGTTTGACTGTACACTCCATCAGCCACAGTCAAAATAGTCGATATTAATGAATACTGGGAGTTGCAACCCAGCAAAATCTGGAGACATACTTCAAATGAAAACTTGTTAATTTAGAGCATTTTCCCATGTTCTGTTTGTGCCCCTGTTCTCAGTTTATCTGGAATTCTTGTTGTTGCATGCACTCAAGTCGACTTATGGTATCCCCCTTTTTTATTGGCAAGATTCATTCAGATGAGGTTTTTCTTTACTTATCTCTGAGGCTGAAAGAGTATGACTTGCCTAAAGCCACCCAGTGGTGAAGCAAGGATAATAATAATAATAATAATATCAATAATAATTCTTTATTTATATTCCGCTTTTCTCCCAAATGAGACTCAAAGTGACTCACAGCATAATGCAATACAAATCAAAGCACATTTAACATAAAATACAAGATAAATTGTATTTGGCCCCCCTGGTGGTGCAGTGGGTTAAACCGCTGAGGTGCTGAACTTGCTGATGAAAGATTAGTGGTTTGGACCCGGGAAGCGGTGTGAGCTCCTGCTGTTAGCCCCAGCTTCTGCCAACCTAGCAGTTTAAAAACATGCAAATGTGAGTAGATTAATAGGTACCATCTTGGCGGGAAGGTAATGGCGCTCCATGCAGTCATGCTGGCCACATGACCTTGGAGGCATCTACAAACAAGGCCAGCTCGTTGGATCAGAATTGGAGATGAGCACCACCCCGCAGTTCGACACGACTAGACTTAATGTCAAGGGGAAACCTTTACCTATAAGTAAAAAATCACAAAAGCATAATAACATTCAAAAATAAGATATAAATAAATACTAAGCATTGAAAATATTGAAAACCAATTACAATTCTTGAACCCTAATTTCCATAGTTGTAGTCCAGCACTTTGATGACCACACCATACTGGCTCATTTGTCCAATATAGAATCAACTTAAGGATATTTTACATATTATTCCATTTAAAAAGTTATTTGGGTGTAGGATTTGCCTTTTTTCTTAAAAGTGGCTAGTCAGGATTCTTGCTGCATGTGCACAACAGAAAATCTCCTACTTCTGCAAGGTAGTCCTACTTTAATGCACATATTTTTAAAATGAGAGGGATCTATTTGTAAGGCCGGGGTCATTAACTTTAAATAGACATTCTGCAAGGTGTTTTCCAAGGTAAGGTTGCATGCTTTGTAGTGCTAGAATGTCTTACGTAGTTAACCATTTACTCAGCTTGATATCTCTTCAGAATAGGTATTAGCTCACCTGTTCTGAATTAACTGTGTTCCTTATGGCTAGGCACTCTTCTTAGATAAGTGGAATGTTTGCTTTTCCATGATGAAGGATCCTTTTATGAGGAATAAAACACAGTCATATTAATTGACAATTCCTGTGGAAAATTCCCAAACCTGATATTTAAGGCCTATGCCATTTTGTGTTCAGACGTCCAATGCCCGTCATTCAATATGATAGAAAATCCCAGTGATGACAAAGTAGACGGAAGATGAGCAACCCTACTGTTTGGATGTAGACACATATACTGTTTTCTCAAGAAATGTAATTAAACTTTTTGAATGATAAGGAATTGTTCCTCAATGTGAATGTGAGTGCCTGTGCCTTGGAAACACTGGTTTCTATGTCCTCCCCATCTGTATCATGATAGGGCAAAACTGGTCCATGTATGTTGCTAAAATGTTTCTTCTGCCAAGTAGGATTAGCTAACTTACCCAATGGTGTATGTGATTCTAAGAGTTGAAGTCCAAGAACACCTGAAGACCTAAAAAATTATGTTTCTGTTGTAAAGACAGGACTGCAAATCCTTGTTTTAATAGCTTGCTAACAAGGGATTCTGAAAAACCAAAACGTAATCAACATCAGCAGATATTGTATCAAAAGAAGCCAAGAACAAATATCTTTTATTGTTGATAAGCTGTGCCCCTTTTGCTCATAGGACAAAACTGAGTTGGGGAGGTCTAAGCAATTTGTCCTTCTCTACAGCTGTGATATCTATGATGATACTGTGATTCAGCAAGAATATGTGTCAGTACAATTACCTGTTCTTTGATGAAAATTAATGCAGTTGGAGTCATTTTAGGTCCAAGTGCCACCTCTGAGGCAAATAAGGCAAGTTTTTGTGGACCATAGCAGTCTTTGTCTCTGATGAAGGCTGGCCGTAAAATGATGCTCTGGAGTTAGCGGAAAGTCCCCTTCATATCATCCAAAGAAAGCCTCATCAGTTAGAATTTCATTGGCCCGATCATCCTAGCCAATGATCAGGGATTCTGGGATCTGAAACCCAAAATACCTGGAAGACCAGAATTTGGGAAACACCGAGTTACATCATCAGAATAGTAAATAACACAGTGTGAAGTCCCTGGAGTGACGGAGGATTTGTATGAAGCAAAACTGTCTGAATTCCCCAAACAACAATTCAAACCTGAGTGCTCTGCCCAGTATACAGGTATGAAGGAAAAAAACACATTAATAACCAGAAGGAGCATCTCCACCTTCTTTTCCTTGCTTTTCTAATCATGGATATTTTGTGGCACTTTTCTTACACCTGGTTTACGTAGGTAGCAGTAAATCTTAATTCACTTTAGAAAATACCAAACAGAATACACACATGTATGCACCTATGATTCTAAGATACACCTATGATTCTAAGATTCTAAGATATTTTATATGGGGGTGGGATGGGGAAGTATGTCTTAGAATTGAAGAAATACAGTATATTCCTTACTAATACAAATATGATGAGGTTGGCCATTTGCTTTTTTTTTTTTTTTTGAGAAGCCTTTGTATAGATTGTTCTGCCTTTTAAAAAATTCGTATTTTCCTCCAAAGCTTGTTTAGTGTAATTCTCATATTTCCCAGTGATAGAAACCTGCTGCCTAAAACTGTCAGAATGGTCTACCCACACCTTCTTTAGACTTAAGAGACACTGTGTGCCATCTAATCCAATCCACCCACTTAGCTTATAGACAGTTTATGGCATCCCTGAGTCAGCTCATGAGCTTAATGACTCACTATGTTGATAGTAATGTTGACAACACAACATCTGCTTGACAGCACAAGTCAGTGCCCTATAGTTGCTTTGGACTTTAACTCTGCTCTGGTCTGGTTGTTTCCTGTGTTGATCAGAACAATTCGTAGTTACAGCCCAAAACATCTGGAAGGTATTGGATTGGGAAAGGCTAACACAATTCATGAGACCGCAGTGTTCTTGTTCATTTCTGTAATTAATTTGGAGGATTGCTTCAAAACCTATGTAAAGTTTCAACTGGGAAGGAAGCTAGGAATTCCCCATCGTGGTACACTTGAAAGGTATCTTTTCAACTGAGCAGGCAATGAAGCATGTTAATATTCTTAATTTTGGTTGGGGGCTCTCCCCTCCCCTGTGGGCTACTTGTACACACAGTGGAGAAAAAGCTGTTGGAGACTTGTTGAAAGGCATTGTGGAAGAGTTAAGAAACTACTGAGGAAACATGAGGCTTCCAATTGTTGGTATAGTGTTCTTCTGCACTCTGTTGAACAGAGCTTCCTGATGGTGATAGAACTTGATGTCCTGTTTTATTTTTAGCTTGTTTGTTTAGAAGATTTATATCCTGCCTTTCAACTACAGTCCTCAGAACAGCTCACAACACCTGTAACACATACAACAGACATGCCATGAACCATGCATAAAAAGCAAAAATGGGTTCTAAGAGTCTATGTCTGGTTCCCACTCCTACCAGCTCTTCAGACATGCACTTGGTCTCAGTGGCTCTGTGTCAGGGAAGGAGGATGTCCAGTTGGAATCAAAGCAGGTTGCTGGTGGTAGTATCATTTCCTCCTCAAGTTTCCCTGACACAGGGCATTCAGTGGGTATTAGATGACCCTGATGTGGTGGAAATGGAGAGAACACACGCCAGTAATTCTAATATTCAAATAGGAAACACTTTTGTAAATAAACAAATTGGCTACCAGAAAAGCCATATTAAAGGATCATCACATACAAAATGAAGCTGTATGTGTAATTTAAGGATATAAATTCCATCATTTTGTGGTCTTTTTGCCAGCCCTGGGACTCAAGGTGGATTACAATAAAAATTGATATGGGCAAATGAAGGTTCATAACATTACCAAATATGACAGTAAAATATAATTAAAACAAATTTATAAGCCCATCCATTAAATAGCAAGAAGTACAGAGAATGCAGAACGCTCTTAAAGACTTTCCCCCTGTAAACAGCTTCCAAACACTTCACTTGCCACCAGAAGGACACCATGAAGCTATCCAGGCTAGTCTTCTTCTATTGGAGCAGAGTACATTGTCCTCCTGGCTAGTAACCACTGAGCCCTTTATAGTCCATGAATTCCTGGAGAATGCTGTGATGGGTCTGGCAAGGGAAACTGCAGGTGTGCTCCAAGAAATTAAACCCAGCACACTGCATTATCTGTTCCCTGGTTTGAATCTTACCATTGCTGTGAACTCAGTGAGCTGTTTTAGTCAAGCATCCTGGTTATTGTCTTACTGCCTCTAAATGCAACAGGAAGGGTAATAATGGTTTCATTTTCAAGGTGACTGTTCTCACAATTTGTGTATGAGAAGGTACCGTGAAAATTCCAGTGGCCTTGGAACAATGTTGATTTGTTGTGGCATGAGCCTGCATGGCTTTAAGTACACATTTTCAAATTTATTGCTGGAACAATTATTTAATTCATGCAACAAATATTACCTCCCTCCTTCCTTCAAAGAACTGAATTAAAAACTTGCTGAATTTCAGGTCTTCTTAAGTGGTGCATATACTAAATATTAATGTGCAAATGCAACTCCTACGAATCAGTGTTGTATTTCATATTCTTATAATGTTGAGTATTCAAAGTGATGTGCATAAACATTTCCTCTATTAATGTATTGTCGAAGGCTTTCATGGCCGGAATCACTGGGTTGTTGTAGGCTTTTTCGGGCTGTATGGCCATGGTCTAGAGGCATTCTCTCCTGACGTTTCGCCTGCATTTATGGCAAGCATCCTCAGAGGATGAGGAACATTTCCTCTATTACTTTGTTATTGTTGTGTGCCTTCAAGTCGTTTTGTACTTCAAGCATCCCTAAGGAAAACCTATAATGGGGGTTTCTTTCCAAGATTTACTCAGTAGGCATTTGAAATTGAGAAAGGGGCCCAAATTCAGTGGGTTTTCATGGCTGAGTGAGAATTTGAACTCCTGAGGAATACGAGCATGGCTGAATGAGAATTTGAACCCCGCTCTCCTGGTTGTCATACTCCAACACTCCAACAACTATACTGGGTTGCCTTAATTACTTAATTGTGTTTTAATCATAGTTTTAGAGATTGCCTTCAGCCCAGATTTTGTTTTAAAAGTTGACCAGAGCAAACCAGTTTTTCCGGTTTCTGTTCTTGATGTTAAAACATGCATTCTACCAAAACAAAAGAATTTTCCCAAATGCCACAGGGCATGTTCGTCTTACATTCCTTTTTGTCTTGAAGTCTGTGTCCACATCATAGTTTTGTCTTGCATGATTTCAATAGGCTGCTGTGTTCCTAGCTTTGTATCCTTGCAGTCAACCCCCCAGCAGCTCCCAGAATTGATTTACTGGCATGTGCCTTTTCTTAGCATCACCCCAGAATGCAGCATCATAAGCAGGCTGAGATGCTTAGTCACAGTTCTGCTGGCAGCGAGGGCCACTGTCTGCTCTTTGGCTGCCTTAGGCTCTTCCTTGCCCGTGTCTTTATTAAAGCTCTTGTGAAAGCTTTCTCCCATCTTGAGATAATTAACATTGATCCAAATAAAAATTAAGACAGGTAAGAACATTTTAAATTGAAATAACTCACAATGGAAGTAGCCTTTTGCATTGTGGATCAATGTTACTTTTACACTACATATTTGTGTGCCATATTGGTTAGACTAAGGCTTGAACTGGATTTTAGAAGGTTTCGGGTTCAAATCCCCATTCAGCACCAAATCTAAATTACATAATTATTGTGAATTTAAAGTGAGGGAGCCATGCAAATAACCTTGATAAATGGAAGAAGAAGCAGAGTATTGTAATTAACTGCAAAATGACAAAATGTATTGACAAAATGTATTGAAAAGATGACAAAATGTATTGAACTGAATGGTAATTATGTGGAAAAAATAATGTAATATCTATGCTACAATCCATGTAAGTTTTATTAAAATATATTCATTCTTTGTATTTAAATAAAATCTTGTAACCTTACTTTCTGTCATACAACAGTCTTGGTTTAAGTCATCCTCGCTTCTGGGGAGAGTTGAGACTTGATTTGCTCTCGGACCCATTTATTTGGGGTTTTTTGCAGTCCATGGTATCTCTTCTCAAGCTTCTCAAGATGAGTTGCTTTTCTGCCTATCTAGTTTCTTCATTGTCCAGAAATGGGAAATACAATGGCACGGACAATTCTAACTTTAGAATATATCTTTACATTTCAGGATCTTGTCTGGTTTCCTTGTAGCTGTGCTTCCAAGCTCTAGCCTTCATCTGATTACAAAGTCACAAATAAATGGCCAGAATACATTTGTCTTAAACCCAAAGGGAAGATTTTTTTTCAATTTATTTTCATGAACTTTCTGAACATACTGTGGGCTTGGGCCTATTCTTGTGCTCTTTCAGATGGCAAGCTATTAGGTACAGAGGACAAATATCTCTCTGCTCTCCAGGCATTATGATGAGTGGATACCTTCAACAAATGAAGGATGTAGACACTTAACTCAAGAATCTGTCTAGGGATTTTTAATAAATCCTGTGGCAGAAATCCTCTCTGGAGACCAGCAAACAACATAGAGTGAAACTTCTTGTTGAACGAAAAGAAACCGTTCCTCCCTCTTCTTTCTCTGGCTCCCAGAGTGCTCCCTTTAAGGCAGGCATGTTTCAACTGGCAGAGCTAAGTTAGCTAACTGGCAAAGTTCAGCTCCCAGACAGGCTGGTTTCACCTGGGTTTTACCTACCTGGAAGCATTCCATTTAATTCATACCTTAGAGGTGACTCCTTGCTTTTTAATGTGCATTCAACCTTCCCTGTTAATTGGCGTAAACACTGTGTCATTGACTAAGCAGTCCTGCAAATGTGACTGACGGTTGCCTGGGCTCCTCTTCCCTTTTTCTTGATGGAGGATTTGAGGGAGCAGCTGTTCCTTCACAGTTGTAAAAGGAAATTAATGCCAGTGTTGGGTGAGAAGTGGAAGAAACAGCTGCTAATCCATTCTCTCCAATGTTATGCCGAGGTTGACTCAGCTCAGCTGTTGAAAGTGCTGGTCCTTGAAGCCCACAAACTAAAACGAACATTGTGTTCCAAGGATAACTTATAGTTTCTGCATTCCCCAGACAGAAAACAAAAGAGCTCTTAAAAGAGTCCAGGTTGCTCTTGCTTGCCTCCTGAGGTTTTCTGTTCAAAGCACTGTTACAAGACTTCACTGTTCTCGCTTCTTCCCATCCTCATTCCAGATGCACCTGTTTAGCCTCGTGATAAGTATAAGATGGAGACATTCACTTGGCTTTTTGTTTTTAAATCAAAATCATGTCTTATTTACAATCTGCAAATACTAGGAACTCAGGTGGATTGTTACATTGGAAATTCTGGAAACATGCCTTAGGGCCCTTCCACACAACTATATAACCCAGAATATCAAGGCAGGAAGTCCCACAATATCTGCTTTGACCTGGAATATATGGCAGTGTGACTCAGATAATCCAGTTCAAGCAGATATTGTGAGATATCCTGCCTTGATATTCTGGGTTATATAGTTGTGTGGAAGGGCCCTGGGTCTGTGTGAAGAAAATTGCATTCAACCGATAATTCAACAAAGTTCAATTTCCTTTTATACTGCTCAAATGTCAAACAACACAGGTTTGTCACAGGCAGGTATGTGGAATAAATAAGTGGCAGTGGAAACTTCATTTTCTCAAGCAAAGAATCTGCCCATTTATTTAAGGGCAAGTTGGAGTTGCTTTATTTTTCTCCTCAAATCTGAAAGTTTGGGATTTTTCAATGTACTTAAGAATTCTGCTGGCTGACATGATGGGGAGGGCACCACATTGTGGTTGTGTTGTTCTATGGCACATCTGGAATGGGCAAAACTAAGTGGAATTCGACTGCAAATAGCATTTCATAGAATCATTGAGTTGGAAGAGACTTCAAGCCCCATCCAATCCAACCCCCCTGCCAAGAAGCAGGAAAATCACATTCAAAGCACCTCCAACAGATGGCACACTCCCAGGGCAGAGAGTTCCACTGCTGAACTGCTCTCACAGTTAGGAAGTTCTTCCTAATGTTCAGGTGGAGTCTCCTTTCCTGTAGTTTGAAGCCATTGTTCTGCGTCCTACTCTCCAGGGCAGCAGAAAGCAAGCTTGCTCCCTCCTCCCTGAGACTTCCCTCACATATTTATATGTGGCTATCATATCTCCTCTCAGTCTTCTCTTCTGCAGGCTAATTATGCCCAGCTCTTGGTAAACTAAAACAAACCCAATTAAAGAATTTTTTCTCTCTGTGTATGATCTGTTGAAACCCTGTCCAATATAGATTTTTAAATAATTCTCCAGATGGAAATTTGTAGACCTTGCTTTTTCTGATAAAGTTGACTGCACTCTATAAAACCATATATCAGTTAAAACATATGTATCGTTAAATTGCCAGAAGACTCTCCTTTGTATCTGCTTGGTTTAGTTTGTCTTCAGTGCTGTGCTGTTTCCTGTACTAGATGTGTGCTTTTTCTGAGAATATGCTAGCTTTGTTGGGAGTGTCAATTTAGCATAGCCCCATTGACTCACATACAGGTCAAGCATCCAGATTGGCTAAAACAGCAACACCTACACTTTCTGATACTTCAGTGTGACTAACATATGATTAATGCACAAAGTGCTTTAAAATATTTTATAAACTTACCTTCTGGTGATGTATATAAGGTACATCTGTAACATAAATGAATTTCTTGTTTAGACTTGGAGACGGAACCCAAGATATCTCATTATTTATGTATATACAAATACAAGTACAGTTTTACAATTTTTTTAAAAAAAATTCTTTGAAATCCAAAATCTTTCTGGTCCCAAGCATTTCAAATAAGGGATACTCAACCTGTAATGGTTGACTGACCACATTTTCCATTGATTCAGAAGTGTGCTTCATTAGGGACCAATTGATTTTAGCATTCTAGGTGGGACTAACAGTTCAGTGTATCCTGCCATTCAAATACATGCCATTCTTCAGGAGTAATTTGACTTATTGACAGTCCTATACTTGAGCTGAGAAAGGGGGGATTTTTTGGGTGGGTGGGTGTGGGGGGGAGGGGCACTTTCTTGGATCCATTAGACAGTGTGGCCATTGCATTCAGGGTATCTTAGACTATAAAGCTGAGCTTTCTAAACATTTCATGTTGGTGACACACATTTTTGACATGAATCATTTTGCAATGCTGTAATTGAGCTTTCCTAGCAAACTGGAGGTTAAACCAACCCCTTAGAATATATACAAGCACATATAAGAGATTAAAGTACATATATACATTATACTAACGAAATGTATAGAGACACAACAGATCTCATGAAAAGCTTTCATTTGTATTTTTCAAAAGTACGGTATATGACTTATTCCTTGTTTCTTCATGTGAACTCAGAGATGACACAGAGTTTGGAAAGCTCCTCTATAAAGTAATGTTTTCCCAGCTCTGTTGTACTCTTCAGAACTTATTTCAAAATGACACTCAATACAGAAAAACCTCTCTGATTTTTATTTGAGGTTTCTCAAGTGCTGTGGAAGAAGAATAGCAGAATGTATGTTTTTCAAAAATTGAGACACTGACATTTCTTGTTAAAGAGTTTTTGGCAGCTGGACTGATAGTACTTTAGACCAGTGGTGTCCAACCTTTGGTCCCCCAGTTGTTTTGGACTTCAACTCCCAGAAATCCCAGCGAGCTTACCAGCTGTTAGAAATTGTGGGAGCTGAAGTCCAAAACACCTGGAGAACCAAGGGTTGGAAATCACTGCTTTGGACCATAGAGGGTACAAGTAGATGCAAAGGTTGTTCAGCACTATTCAGAGAGCCAGCAGCTTCTGTTTATTTGTAAGTCTGGTTCCTGAGAGAAAGACTCCCAAAAAGCTTCTGATCAAGATAGAACATACTATCTTTCCTCCTAAAGCGATGTGTTCATGTGTTGGTCCTGAGAACATATTTGCTTGCATTTCTGAAATGATGCAGTCCAGATAACAGAATGGAAATGGTCTGGGGAATTCTGGGAGCTTGGAGCAAAACCTTCAATGTTTCTAAGCCCTGGTGAGACTATAGGCTCTTCCAGACAGGCCCTATATCCCAAGATCTGACCCCAGGTTTTCTGTTTATCCCAGATTATCTGGCAGTGCAGACTCATATACTCCGGTTTCAAGCAGAAAACCAGGGATTAGATCCTGGGATATAGGGCCTATCTGGAAAGCCCTAGGTGTAACTGGCTATGTAGATTGTGTTCAAGGCATCTATAGGTTATGCCTCCACAGCAGTAACTTCTTACATCTGTCTGTGTTCACAGAGATGCAAGATACTGTGACTTTCTTGGCAGTGTGTGATTTATTGCTTGCTGCAAGGCACAAAGTGAAAAGGAGAGATCAGGGAGTATTGTCAAGCATTTGAAGACTGATCTACTCAGGCCCAAGCTGTAGCGGCTGTCTGGGGGAAAGATTGTATTAAATTTCACATTTTCCAAAGGGGTTTAAACATTTGTTTGCAAAATACTTTTCAAAGTAGCAGTATTCAGCTGTGGAGTAAAAATTACTGAAAACTCCTCTAGTTCTATCAGACTTCATCAAAGGGTCCTTCCAGGCAGGCCTTATATCCCAGGATATGATCTCAGGTTTATATGAGTCTGCATTGCCAGATAATCTGGAATAAACAGAAAATCTGGGATCAAATCCTGGGATATAGGGCCTGTTAGGAAGGGCCCAGAGAGAGTAGTTTATCTTGATTTACTTAATCCTGACACGACAAAAAAAAAAAAAAAATCCCAACCAAGGATATGTGCATATTATGAGAAATACATTACTTTTGTTTGCTTTGCTCTACACCATAGTGCTTGCTTTATCTCGCGTAGCCAATGCTTTGTTTCTTTGTGTTTCCCCCAGACGGTTGAACATGGCTTTCCACATCAGCCTAGCGCCCTGGGCTACAGCTCTTTCCTTCATCTTATGGCTATTGGAACTCGGTCGGGAGCCATCAAACTGTATCCTTTTATTTGGTTCGGGAACTGCGTAATGCCTTTCAGCAATGACAGGTAGGTCAAATCGGTAGTGATGTGCATAGCATCTATGGAGCAGAGGGCTAGGCAACTGTGATAATGCATTCATGCAATAAAATGCACTCATACATTATCTAGTGGCTGTAAACATCCAGCTAGTAATGGGCTAATTTTTCACATAAGGTGGCAGAGAGCTATGTAAGATCAGGCCCCTGCCGATCAGGATTCATATGGATTTAAGGATGCGAAAATATTTTGAGCCTTTGGAAATCAGGGGTAGAAGAGTTTTACTACATTTGTTCTTGGTATGTGTGTCTTTGGGATGCTGACCATCAGTATGAGAAGACTGTCAGAGGCTGATCTCCAAAGGGGTAGACACCTCTCTCTCTTAGCCATGGGAAAATCAGAAAACAGAAGGTCTAATTCCCTGTAAGTTGCAAGAAACAATTTTTAGTTAGTGAGTATCTAGATTTTTTGTTGTGTTTCCCTAGTGAGTTGTTGGTTTCAAAGCATCTTTGGAATGTAATCTGTTTCTTCCAACTATCTAAACTATGCCTTAAGAAAGCTGATCAAAGATACGATACCCAGAAATGTAATGCAACTCTTCTTGCATAGCATAAAACTTGCTTAAACTCTGTTAAATCTTGGATTGATTTTGGCTACTTTGCACACCCAGGTTCCTTCCTTTTCCGGGGGTAGGGAAGGGGAAAGTTGAAAAGAAGGCACTAGGGAGTACATAGGTAAGAGCAGGGGTCACCTGTTGGCTAGTCCTTTCTTCTTTCCCCAAGGGCATAGGGCAGGAAAAACTGTGACACTGATATTATTATTATTATTATTATTATTACTACTACTACTACTACTACTATTACTATGTTTATTATGTTTCTTTCTCTACAAAAGAGACTTAAAGTGGCTCACCGTAAAAACCAATGCAATACATTTTAAAACCTAAAAATATTCAAACATTTAAAATAGAATGAAATTTAATGGTATTAAAAATAAACCATATAAAATCTTAAAATCCTTAATGTGCCCATGGCAAAAAGTTATGGGACTCCTGTTGTCTTTCACCTTTGGCACATGAGAGTTACATCTGGGTAGGGATACAAGTTGCTCACCCTGGTAAAGTTACATCAGTAATGCGAACAATAATAAAAGTCCCATCCGGGCATTCTGGCCTCACTTGATCACACAAGCTTCTAAATTACCTGAGAAGTTTACCTAACTGAGGAGCATGATTCGAATCTTCTGAGGACAAATGCCCAAAACAGGGTTAATTAGACTCAATATTGAAGATTGAGGTATTAGGGAGGAGAGATAGAAAGCTTTCAGATGGCAGGGAGACAAGAGTAGAACAGATAAACATTGGCCGGCTGCTTGCTATCTGTTAAGCAGCCTAGTTGATGTGTTGTGGAGCCAAAATTTGAACATGAGGAAATCTGATCAGTTGACATTATGTTAACGCTCTATTGTATCATGTGAAGAGAAATGTACTGAAACTGTTATAGAAGTGACTCAAGCTAATCTAGTCTAGTAGAAAGAGGTACTTGCAGATAAAAGGCTTTATCTTCTGCATGCCAAGTCTGGTTTAAATATCCTGGCACAGAGGAAAGATTCCTTTTTAGCACAACCCACTGTATGTCATCTGAAATTTGAGTCTTAAATAAATATTTGGCTATTCTTTGTTGATAACCCTAAAATACTGGACACACACACACACACTGAGTACTTTGAAGGCTCCTCTCTTCAATCTAGTCTCCAAAGTAGCCTTCTCCCTTTCATCTAGACCCCAAAATAGCATGCAGCTCAGACCCGTAAAGAGCCCAAAGCAGCCACAGCTCCATCATGTCTATACCTGGAAGTAGCTGAAAGGGCCACCATTGCCATTCCAAGTGCCCTGGTCTCAGAGGGAGAGGATGAGACTTCATCTGCTGGACTGCCGTTCCCTTTTCTTTTTGTGTCATACCTTAATTAGTTTGTAAACCTGAGGGTGAGTAACTATTGAATTAAAAATTCTGAGTGCTTTCATGGCTGAAGAATGGGATATAAATAACACTGGTTAACACACATTTTGATGCCTTAAATGTTAGACCAGTGTCTATGTGACCTGCTGATTCCAAAAATGGCAGCAGTTTCCCATATCAGCTTTAGTTTTTGAGATACAGAACATATGTCATATACCGGGTTGCTGTGAGTATTCTGGGCTCTATGGCCCTAATGCAGAAACAGTCTCTCCCGATGTTTTGCCCACATCTATAGCAGACATCTGCCATAGATGTGGGCAAAATGGTCAAGAGAAAGTGCTTCTGGAACATGGCCATAAAGCCCAGAAAACTCACAGAAAACCCAGTGATTCTGGCCATGAAAGCCTTCGACAACACATATGTCATATACCAGTTGCCATCTGTTCACCCATTGAAAATGATGATAACTGTATCTAAAAAAAACTACAGCTAATGGGGTGTGTCCAATGCAATTTTTTGAGTCAGCATCTCAAATAGGTATAAAAATCAAGACACCGAGAATTGTTGTTGGGCTGTGTAATCACTGTTAAATCTTACAGAATACAGCTCATATTCCCTGGTAGTAAGCCAAAAAAGTATAGACGTAGTGCCCAGGTTGGATGAACAGGGACTCTTATTCCATCTCTGGAAAATAGACCCTGAGTCCATTGCATGGCAGCCTCCAGCAAAGTTTTCCTTCAAGAAGGCTCTTGCAGACGAAGCGTGAGGCATCTATTCCCTGCGTTGTGGATCAAACGGGAATTACTGCTTTGAGAAGTCACTCTGAGGATGCACAGCCTTCCACCATCTCATCTTGCTCTACTTTGAAAGTGCTGCACAAGCACATGGAAGTGGGGAAAACATGCTCTCCAAGTATTTAAATGAAGAGCAGGTAGATGTGTGGGTAGTAAAACCGTCTGCTGCCCCATTTCACAAAAGGTTTTCAGACAACCTGCTCATCTCAATTTTCTGTAGTGACATCAGCCTAATTCTAGGGCAATTTGCTATTAGCATACCCCCCTCCCCCAAATCTCCCAGTGTTCTCTTAAATACTATTGACCTCAACTAGTCATTCAGCTATGGTGCTCCAGGGGTGGAGTTCATGGGCTTACATGAAGAAACCAACACTGTTATGCAAATACATTTCATTCCTGGCCAGGTGAGTCGAATTTGTGTAATTCATTCTATATTTTACATACAGATAGCTAAGATTTTATTGGCTGATGACATGGACTTTGTCACTAGTCTAAATGTAAAACACAATAAATATACTGATGTCGGGGAATAGGTAAGAACATCTGTTTTATGTCTTGCTTTTAACCTTGATCTGATTTGTATCTCTGAGTACCCATCTGTGTTCTTTATCTAGGAGAGCCCCTGTTAATTCTACCCAAAACCTTTGTCTCAGGTATATTCAATATTTGTCTCAGGTATATTCAATATTGGTTTGGGCCCAGCTCCACTGTTGCCTCTTGCTCTTTTAGATAGGGAGATGTGTCCAGTTTCATGAGCTTCCTCAGATCCTTTGGTAGCCAGATTGATGCAGATCCTGCATTCTAGAGCCCTTTTACTGTTCCCTCTTAGTACTATTTCTACTAGAGCTAACAACGTAAGTATAAATCTAGATGGCTGTCTTGTCCTTCCAACTTGAGAAAAAAAGGTGAAGTGATGGAATATCATAGCTGTAACCTGAAAACAGCCATTCATGAAAGGGTGCTTTCAAGGCTAATGGATCATATAGTTTTGAAGGGTGGAGTCTGAATTTATGCAGCAATTGATATGCTCTTCTGAAAGCTCTTTTGCAGCCTTCCAGATCTGTAATCTGCATATCTTTCAGGAATGCTGCTCTGTCACCATTTGCTTATTTTCTTGCTCCTTTTTCATATAGCTGGTGGCCACACAACTTCTTACTATTCTAAAGGAAACTTTATCCCATATGAGTAGTATCTATCCTGTGTGGATAATCTCAGTGACAAGTGAAAACCTATATAAGTAGTTGAATGGTAAATGCAGTGTCAAGTCCTCAGATCTGGCATATACAGTATACAGCAGTAGCTGCTCAGTGTCTTCCTCTGTATATTTATCTTCAAGTTGCCTGTTGATTTATGGCAAATTAATAAATTTTAGAAGGTTTTCTTATAGAAGAAGTCCTCAGGGGTGATCTTCCTTGGTTCTTCCTCTGAAATATAGCTGTCATCATTGAGTATTCATGGATGGACTTCTATTGAAGCACTAACCAAGATTCACTTTACTTAGGCCTCACCTACAGTGCAATATAAAATCTAGATTACCTGCTTTGAAATGGATTATAGGGCAGTGTAGACTAATATAACCGAGTTCAAAGCAGATAATCTGAATTGTCTATTGCATTGTAGATGGGGCTTTAGTCTGCATATTTGCTGCTCAACAAACATACATATTATTTTCTCTGTACAAGCGACTCTCTGTTTACAAAAAGAGACCTTCTGTAGTTTGACATAAAACGTGAGTTGAAGTTGCCCTTTGCCTAGAGCTGAGCATGTTGTCTCTTCCAGAAATTGATTCCACACATCGTTGAATATCAAATCCCAGTATAATTATCCAATGGACCTACATGAAAGGGTTTGCCAGTGGCTTTTTTCAGGAAGTAAAAAAAGAAGCAAAACTGTGGCATGATTTAGCAGGAAAGGCTTTATCTCTAAAATGTAAGGAAGGAAAAAGTTTGTGGATCAGGCAAGAAGAAAATGTTTGAAGTAGGGAGTGACAACAAAGTGTTGAAATACCCATGGGAAAAATTGCCTGTTCTTCTGGGTGTGGTTCAGCAGGTTGATTTTGACTACCTTAATATTGGTCAGGGTTGGGCTTGTCACAAATATTCTGGGGCACCACTCCTTTTAGAATGAAGTCAGATGTAAAAAATGCACGGGAAGAGGAGAGTATCTGAACACACCACGTAATTCCAAACAGGGTGGAGAAATCTCCTTTGCTGAAATGATGACAAATTAAGCCAAGTTGAACTCACAGGTATAAAATCAGTAATTCAGAAAGGAATAGGTATATGTTTGGATCACAGTCAGTTAAATTTAACAGAAAATGGAGTGAGACCTTTTTTATTTTATTTTATTTATTTATTTATTAGTACACTTGTTGTTGTTGTTCATTCGTTCAGTTGTCTCCGACTCTTCGTGACCTCATGGACCAGCCTACGCCAGAGCTCCCTGTCGGCCGTTACCACCCCCAGCTCCCTCAAGGTCAGTCCAGTCACTTCAAGGATGCCATCCATCCATCTTGCCCTTGGTCGGCCCCTCTTCCTTTTGCCTTCCACTTTCCCCAGCATAATTGTCTTCTCTAGGCTTTCCTGTCTCCTCATGATGTGGCCAAAGTACTTCAACTTTGTCTCTAGTATCTTTCCCTCCAGTGAGCAGTTGGGCTTTATTTCCTGGAGGATGGACTGGTTGGATCTTCTCGCCATCCAAGGCACTCTCAGCACTTTCCTCCAACACCACAGCTCAAAAGCATCGATCTTCCTTCGCTCAGCCTTCCCTAAGGTCCAGCTCTCACATCCGTAGGTTACTACAGGGAATACCATGGCTTTGACTAGGCGGATCTTTGTTGCCAGTCTGATGTCTCTACTCTTCACTATTTTATCGAGACTGGACATTGCTCTCCTCCCAAGAAGTAAGCGTCTTCTGATTTCCTGGCTACAGTCTGCATCTGCAGTAATCTTTGCACCTAGAAATACAAAGTCTGTCATGGCCTCCACGGTTTCTCCCTCTATTTTCCAGTTGTCAATCATTCTTGTTGCCATAATCTTGGTTTTTTTGACGTTTAGCTGCAACCCGGCTTTTGCGCTTTCTTCTTTCACCTTGATTAGAAGGCTCCTCAGCTCCTCCTCGCTTTCGGCCATCAGAGTGGTGTCATCTGCATATCTGAGGTTGTTAATGTTTCTTCCAGCAATTTTCACCCCAGCTTTGCATTCATCCAGCCCCGCACATTGCATGATGTGTTCTGCATACAAGTTAAAAAGGTTGGGTGAGAGTATGCAGCCTTGCCGTACGCCTTTCCCAATCTTGAACCAGTCTGTTGTTCCGTGGTCAGTTCTGACTGTTGCTACTTGGTCCTTGTACAGATTCCTCAGGAGAGAGACAAGGTGGCTTGGGATGCCCATCCCACCAAGAACTTGCCACAATTTATTATGATCCACACAGTCAAAGGCTTTAGAATAGTCAATGAAGCAGAAGTAGATGTTTTTCTGAAACTCCCTGCCTTTCTCCATTATCCAGCGGATATTGGCAATCTGGTCTCTCGTTCCTCTGCCTTTTCTAAACCCAGCTTGAACATCTGGCAACTCTCGCTCCATGTATTGCTGGAGTCTTCCTTGCAGGATCTTGAGCATTACCTTACTGGCATGAGAAATAAGGGCCAGTGTACGGAAGTTTGAGCAGTCTTTCGCATTTCCCTTTTTTGGTATGGGGATATAAGTTGATTTTTTCCAGTCTGATGGCCATTCTTGTGTTTTCCATATTTGCTGGCAAATGGCATGCATCACCTTGACAGCATCATCTTTTAAGATTTTAAACAGTTCAGCTGGGATCCCATCATCTCCTGCTGCCTTGTTGTTAGCAATGCTTCTTAAGTACACTTGTATACCGCTAATATCTCAGCCTAAATCGGCGACTCATTGCGGTTTACAACATTTAAAACAACAATATTCCGATTAAAAATATAAAACACATACATATACAATACACAGTATTGGGCCACCAATACAGACCAATGCATCTCTTAATTTAAAATCATAATCCAATTTCGTTGTCTGTGATTGCCAGTCCTTGATCAGAAACTTCATCGCATCGGATTTTTTAACTGTTTAGTGATTATATTAAGCAAGACATTGCGAAGAAGCCCAAAATGAGCATGCCTTTCCTTAGTTCACTCACTTGTGTGACATGAAATAAGAAGAAAATCCAACTCAACTCAGTTGAATTGATAATTGTATGATATGTGACCATGGAGGTTAGAAATTTATGCCATTGCAGTTTAGAAAGAGTTTAGGAGACAGAAGCATATGTATTAGAACATACATCCTCAAACTGTGGCCTTCCAGCTGTTTGGGCCTTCAACTCCCAGAATTCCTGACAATTGAACAAGCTCGTTAGGGCTTCTGGGAGTTGGAGGCCCAAACAGCTGGAGGGCCATAGTTTGAGAATGCCTATATTAGAACATCAGCATCTTAATTAGATATTGCAGTAGCTTGAGAGTATCCTACAGCTGACTTGATACATACTATATCAGTTAATTGGTTTAGTCAAAGTTAAAAAGTTCCCTTTAAAAGACAAAAAAAAAAAAAACCCCACTGTAAGTACATATACATTCAGATGGGTGTGAAAAAAGACAGATTTTAAGATCTGTTATTTGTCAGAACTCAGACCAGGCTTTGGAAAGCTTTTTTCATGTTTTGATATTTTGATTCATCTTTGATATACATTGCTTCAAACACTTTGATTAAGGGCCTTGTAGCCATTTCTTCAATAAATACCCTTTCTCCTGGATGTTTTATATTGTTGTTATTGTTGGCGTTCCTTCCTAGTTGATTTTGACAAATGATGACCCCATCATAACCATTTTTCAACATATATTTAGAAGAGATTCGGCATTATTTATTTATTTATTTGAGGCATTTCTATCTCACCTTTCTCTACCCCAGAGGGGACTCAAGGCAACTTACATGTAGGCAACCATATGAAGTCATAGAATACGTGCAATTACAAATATATAAAGAGTTATAAAATATATTAAACCAGTGTAAAACATATAAAACAATACATTAAGAGTTAATCACATGATCCATTAAACGCAGTCCGACCGTTCCAGATAGTCAGTGCATATCAATTCCAAATCTTTCCATTTCTCAAGTTCTCCAAACACTTGGTCACAAAGCCAGGTTTTTACTTTCTTACGGAAGGTCAAGATGGAGGGGGCTGATCTGATGTCCATGGGGAGGAAATTCCACAGCTAGGGGGCCACCACTGAGAATGCCCTGTCTCTCCCGTCAATTGCGCCTGCGAGGAAGGTGGGACTGAGAGCAGGGCCTCCCCAGGTGATCTTAAACTCTGAGATGGTTCATAGGAGGAGATACATTTGGACAGGTAAACTGGGCCAGAACTGGTTACCTTCCTCTAAAGCTTTTACAAGCATTCTATGGGTTTTTATGCCTAAATTGGTCTTCCCTCCATCAAACCACTATACCACACTGTTTCCTATCCCACTTCCTATAGTGTCCCTGTCTGTTTTTGAATGCATATCAATCATAAGACAAAGTCCAAAATCTATCTTGTAGTATACCTTTATTTGGCAAACCAGAAAGACAGAATGATATGTACAAGCTTTCTAACTCTCTAGACCAGTGGTTCTCAACCTGTGGGTCCCCAGATGTTTTGGCCTTCAACTCCCAGAAATCCTAACAGCTGGTAAACTGGCTGGGATTTCTGAGAGTTGTCGGCCAAAACACCTTGGGACCCATAGGTTGGGAACCACTGCTCTAGTCCCTTCCATTATATAAATTAGCTTTTCCAAAAACAGATAGAAGAAGTGAAATTGAGGAAAGGAATGACTTGGTTAAAGCCTCATTGTCTGATTGATCCATCAAGATGTTATGGGAATATCTAATAGAACTTTGAAAGACCTTCCTGTGGTCCTCTTTTGAGCTAGCCTCTTAACACCGGATTAACAAAATGGAAAACCTAACTCAAAAAACTCAGCACCAAATAGAGCTTTTGGAAAACAGAGAACTGGAGTATCAATTAAGGATGAGAAACTTGGCAGAATCGAAGAATGAAAATGTTAAGCAAATTCTAATTGATTTATTAGCAGGGCTGTTAGATGTAGGAACAGAAATTATTGGCCAAGACGTGGACAGAGTCTACAGAGTACCAATGGGTTACGCAAAAAAAAAAAAAAAAAAAAAAAACACTGCAAGAGACGTGGTAGTGACCTTCTGTAGAAAAAGTACAAGAGATGAGATTTTAAAAGAAAACGTTAAAAAATCATTATATTATAAAGACCAGAAAATAACAATTATGAAAGAGGTCACACAACAAACCCTAGCAAAACGAAGGAAATACTCCTTCTTAACAGAGGAACTTATCAGGAAAAAAATCAAATTCAGATGGGAGAAAACAGAATGAATCACTGTCTCTTTTAATGGAACAAGATATTGGCTAAACTCTGAAGAAAAGGCTAGAGCTTTTTTCGTGGAATTTATTTTAGATGGTCCTTGTATTGTGGTGTAACAAGTTTGATTGTTCAGGAATATGATTCTTGAAATATTATTACACTTTAATGATGTGCCAAAGACTACTTATTCAATCCATATTTTTCAGTGCCGTTTAGTGACACTGCTGGATGACAACAGCTTGCACTTATGGGCCCTGAAGCAGTCCAACAGCAGTTTATCTGAGCTTCAGGAGGAAAGGCACTTCACGCTCCGAGGACCTCCTGGGTAATTGGGACAAAGGCAGGCTTAGAAGCTCAGTCTTTATGCAGTATTTTTTACCTTTCAAATTTGTTTAAGATTTCATAAAATGATAAATGATTTTGATAGCCTGTTGTGTTTTTTAACTGAGATGGGGATGTTGAAAAAAATCTGATCTTTTTTGTTGTTGAAACAGTTGTTTTCTGACTGAGCCTTGACTTAGAGGTAATAGTGTTCTTGGATATAGTTTGAATGGGCTGCCAAGTTATAGTAAAAGAATGCAGCCATTGTGATTTATGGGGATTTTGGATGCTAAAAGTGACTTGCTGACCAATATAGGCTATGAAGCTATATAATGTTTACTATAAAATAGGAAACCTTTGGTGTTCTCAGTATTTCAGACTTCAACCTCCATAGTTCTTGAATATTTAACCTTTTAAGATTTCCCCTTCATCCTCCATGTACAGATCCCCTCCAAGTGCCACCCAGGTGACTGCGATCCTTGCACATTCCTCACAGGAGCTTCTGTACCTTGGCACGGAGAGCGGCAATGTCTTTGTGGTGGAGATTCCATCTTTCAGAGTGCTGGAAGACCAGACTATCTGTCCAGAAGTTGTACTGCAATGGTAAACACAGACAATTGGAGTTAGGCAGTCTGTGGAAGGACTCTTGGTTGTGATGGTGAATGCATAAACTAGAAGCAGTTAAAAAAATAAAATGGAATCTATTGCTAGATCCCTTGATGATTTATAGAATCCTAGTTGCTATTGTTTCTTTAGTAGATCCTGTAAACTCGAAGTCATTCTTCTCCAGAATTGAAGTACTGTTGGGAGTAGTTGTTTTCCACATTCACATGAAGTAATGCAGATTGAGTTTCCATTATTTGAAATTCTTGGAACCAGAAGTGTTTTCCTTCCATATTCGAATCTTTCAGATTTTAAAATATAACATTTTCATAATGAGATCTTGAAGATAAAACCCATGTCTAAACACAAAATTTATTTATATTACATATATACCTTATACATATAGCCTGAAATTAATTTTACATAATATTTTAAAGAAATGTGTGCACGACTTAACGTTTGTATACAATGAACAATCAGAAAGCCATCTATGTGACCTGTAATATTGTTACTGTAGCCAACCTTAATCCCAGTCTCTCAGGCTGGTTGACCTGTGTGGATGAAGATGCTCCCTTATCTTAGATACTAGCCCTGCAAACTATACCCCTCCAGGGTCATAATTTTGGATTTTGTGCACGGGGAGGGGAACCCAGATGGGCTTAAAGACCTGTTTATCTGGAAACATATTGAAGATTTATCCTTACCAATATAACAAGGTACTTTTTTTGTAGATGTAGCAGCAGTGGTGTTGGCAATTCAGGTTAATTTTGTTAATTGTTTTGAAATATGCAGACCATGTTATTGTGTGTATCTTCAAATTGTTTCTAATTTATAGTGACCCTAAACCCACCCTATTACAGGGTGTTCTTGGAAAGTTGGTTCAGAGGGGGCTTGATCTCTGCCTTCCTCTGATTTTGAGAGTATATGGTTTGCCCACACACCATAGTGTATTGTGGTTATTATTTTGTAACTGTTTCAGCATATGGTTCCTGCTTATTGCCTGCATGTAGAATGGGGCTGGGAGCTCTGTTCTCCAGTTGTTACTGGACTGCAGTTGTTACCATTCTTGATCATTAGCCATACTGGCGGCTGCTGATGGGAGATAGTTCTGCATCATTAGAGAACCACAGATTTCCCATCCTTGTGAAATGCTCCAGTTTTGGGGAAAGGTACCCTCTTAAATTGCCACCAGAGCTATAATGGCATATATGAAAAGGTGGCAATGAGCACCATGTGGTTGAGTCTTGGACAGCAGCATATGACTAGTTTTTCTGTATTGTTGTCTGGTCAAAGAAAATAGTTTGCTTGCAGGATTTCAACAGTTTTTTTCTTTTCATATTTTGCTTAATCTTTTGGCTCAGAGAAGCATCATGATAAAGTGGATTTCATTTTTATATTTCCATTCATTTTCTTGCAGTGTGCCAGAAGATTATCGAAACAGACGGTCACTCGAATTAGTAGAAGCCTTACGGGAACATCCACGGAACCCCAACCAGATCTTAATCGGATACAGCAGAGGCCTCATTGTACTCTGGGACTTGATAAATAACAAAGCAACACATCATTTCCTTGGCAGTCAGGTATCTGGTACATTCTAGTGGCTCTGGACTGGGGATGGAAATTCCTGCATCTATGGAAAAAGGGATCAGGGAGGTCAGCAGCTTAACTTGTGTTATGTGTTCCACACAGTCACAGAGTCCTGCTTCTCTCTTAGAGAAATAGAGAAGCCATATTGGGGATTGAGAGAGACGGATCACTAAGTGTTTCCCCACTTGCAGCTTGCCTATTCAGAATGTCTTTGTGGGACTTTTCAGGCAAAAATTACATTCATGGAATGGGAAGCCTTGCAGTTTGGAATTAATGAAGGAAAACAAGTTTCTGTAAGGCTATTGGGGTAAGAGGGAATGGGTCCAAAGATGCAAAGGCATGCCATCAGATACTGCCAATGTAGCTTTTTTTGTTGTGTTTTTATTTCCCTGAGCCATGAGATACAACCACCGCTACCTCACTCTCTGACACCTTTTTACAGCCCTTCCTGTTTGTATTCAGAACACTGAATACTGTGACAAGTTGATTTGCACACAGTTGTTGCTGGGAAGAACAAGTACCTCATTTATCTCTTTAAACACTAACAGATTTATTATAGCATAAGCTTTTGTGGGCCAGACATACATCCTTGCTTTTTGGCAGTAGGGAAGAATAGGCTTGAAAGGCAGCCTGCAACTGATTTATGCACAATGGGGCTTCACCACATATGCATTTTAAATACTGAATGCATGATCAGTTCAGACTTACATTAGCTTAAAAGGGAGATACAGATCTGAGTCAGCATTCCTTCTCTTAGTTCAGTAGCCCAGACAGAGTAGTCATCTGTGGTTGAGATCATCCAAGTAAGCATTTTAATACACTTCAGGCTTCCAAGATCTTTTGATAAGGATTCAAAAGAAAAGAAAGAAAGGGTTGTATTCTTTCAACAATGAATATTTATTGTATTCTAGCATCTCATGGCATGGTGTTTCTTCTTAATGAATCAAAATATGTGTTACACAATTTTTGGATCATGTGATTTTAATATTATACTGTGATGTTTTAATGCTTTGTCTTAATGTTTAAATGTTGTTTATGTCTTATGTTTAATGGTTTTAATGATTTTAATTTATAGTTATATGTTAGTGTTCACTTATTACATTTTTTCCTTTCTCTGTGTATGTTGGCACTGAATGTTTGCCATTAATATATTGTAAACTGCCTCAAGTTGTGTCCCCCCCCCCTCCCGCCTTGAGTGAGAAAGGTGGTATGTAAATATAGTAAAAAATAAATAATAAATTTATCATGGACCTTGTTATTTCTTCTTCCTAGCAACTAGAAAACCTCTTTTGGCAGAGGAACGGTCATCAGATCATCAGCTGTCACAGTGATGGAAGTTATACTCAGTGGCCAGTTTCAAGTGATGATAGGCGTCCTGAGCCCCTGGAAAGCAAAGTGCCTTATGGTCAGTATGCAGATAGCTGGTCCTCCATATTGAATGTGAATTGATACATATTTGGAGTGAGGCTGTGAAATCTTTGGAACCACAAAGGAAATTCTGCTTGCTTGCCATAAGAAGCTCACTTGAAGCTAAAGATGCAAAAAGCAAGGAAATTATCAAACACCAAGTTACTGCATGGGCATATTTGTATACCAGATATAAAAAAATGTATGACGTGTTGGGCTTATTTAAAATCTTGATACACCCAATAGTGCCCTGAAAGGGTGCAGCAAATTGGAAGCATTTGATGAATAATAACCTGGTAAAGCAGAACTGGTTTTCAAACTTCAGAGCTGTAATCGGCTGTTGTTAAGGTGCAGCAACCACCAATCCTGACCATTGATCATGCTGGTTACAGCTTATGGGAGCTGGAATCCAACAACAGTCCTCAGGGCCAAGGTTCCCCTGATACAAGCAGGCTGTTTCTGATTCCAGGGTTTCCATAGTTAATGTCATGTTCTTTTGTGAAAAATGTAGATGAGAGGAAAGTGAAGATGTTTTTGCTTTTGTTGTCTCACATCTATTGATAAAAAGCAAACAATGACATGTGAATTCTCTACTGATATAAGCCTGTGCTTGAAATGTATCTTCTTTCCAAATTTGTTCATCTAGGTCCTTTTCCTTGCAAGGCTATCTCCAAGATATACTGGCAAACAACGAAGAACGGGTAGGTACTTTGGCAGATAATACAATGCTCCCCATTCTCCAGAGCTTCTAGACTAACCCTTTGGTAACAAGTGCTGCTGCTTGCTAAAAAATCTGCCGCCAGCTGTCATGCTGCCTGGATTCCCTGGCATCAAAATAACTTGAACTTTGCAGCAACCCATCGGACTGCTCAACAAAATTATTAGAAGCTTAGATGTTGCTGTGTCTTTTTTGATCCATTCAGAACTGCAGTGATTTAAAATGCCATATTTTAGCACAGTCTCCTTCCCAAGGTGGCTTGCAATTGAATTGTTTTAGGCCAGTGGGCCTTTACATCAAAATGAAATTACATTTAAAAGCTGTAGGCACAGCCAACAAAATACTAATTAAAGATATGACAGCACATCTCAAATGAAAGGATCCTCCAAACACAAGAGATTTATCCAGGTGTCAAAAAGGATAATGGAGATGGTGCCAAGTGATCATGCAGAATGGAAGACTCCACGGTTTGGATGCCACCATAAAGAAGCCCCTTCTGTTCTCTTTGGCTTTGAAAGTTGGGAATGGCACATGGGCTGGATGTCCTAGAGATCAGGACCCCAGTCCAATTAGTGCTTGAAAAGAATAAAAGTGGTGTTGCATATTTATACATGTATCTGAAGGACAATTACTCAGTGTCTAGAATTGCTGAGATGTTTTAAGACCTACAGTTATTCTTAAAGTTTTAAGTTGGGGCAAGTATTATGTAGAACAGTCGTATTTACCCAGGTACAGAAATCTGTATTGCTATATTTAAAACCCTTCTGGCTCACAATGGCAAGGACTGGAGGATACTCTTTTTTTAAAGGAACATTTTGTCCTCTCCCACTGAACTCAGGATGAGGAACTAGTAAATAATTATGTAAGATTCAGCACAGAGGGCCTTTTTTAGGGGATGTAAGCTATAATCCTACAGATCAATATTTTCCCATAGAAAATCCTATTCTGGTCTCACTGCCTGTAGAAAACCATGGACATTTTCAGGGACAGAGGTTGATCTTTATGCTCCCAGACAAGGAAGCCCCCCCAGAAGTAGAAGAAGAAATTTGCACCATCCTGTATCCTCTTAGTGGCCAATCCACAGAGTTTAGTATTTTCCCCTTAAACTTTTTCTTAATTGTTTTGTTTTAGGCTTCCGTATATTATATTCCAAGGAGGGATGCCACGGGCAAGTTACGGAGACAGGCATAGTATTTCAGTTGTTCATGGTAATCGGCAGACGGCCTTTGACTTCACATCACGAGTGATAGATTTCTTTGTCATTGCTAATGCAGATCCATTTGCAGGTATGTAGAAGAGTCTCAGAGGCTGGAAATGACTGCATCAGTTCTAAGGGAATACATTGGGAATGTTACTCATGCTTTAAAATGCCAGATATTAACGTTATTATTGCCGAGCTTCAGGTAACAATTGAGGTATACTACCTTGCATGCTGGTAATTTTTTGCATACTAATGGAGAAGGATTTTTGCATTCACAGGATCCAATCTCTGAACTCATAACATAAAGTGTTTTCATATAACTATAGAGAAGCTAAATGGCAATTATAACCTTAAACTCTAATTGAAACTTTCAATTCAAATCAGATTTGGTTTCATAGAGCTTAGGGTCTCTTCATAACTTGCATTAGCAATGCTGTCCCTAATTACTGTCTGGAACATTGAGTTTTATAAACAAAACCACTGCTGATGAGAAAAGCACCATCTGTGTTCTCCTTGCACAAGGGGTGTTAGCGCTCATATGCTGATAAAAGGTACTTAAAAGGTGAAAAGGGCCAGTGCATTCATCCTGTGGGTGTCAATTTGCAATATGGTTCAAATATGCGCAAACATTGAATGTTTTTTGTTTTCTGTTTGGACAAGGCAGCTCTGTACAAAACCCCAAGCTTTCCTTTGTCTCTTTCTTACCCATGTCTCCTCTTGTCTCAGCTGCTGCCAGACAGAAGAAACAGTAAACTCTGTGTTACCTTCTTGTGCCCAGGGGGAGATGCTCGCACAGCAGGCTATCAACAATTGAGATCTCTTTTCGGCTCATTTTCCCTTGTGGCCATTTGGAAGCCTGCTGAAAATGGCAGGGCACACGGAGTTTACTTCTGAATGTGCAGGATCCTAGGCATTTTTCTGAGCCCATCAGCTGATAGGACTGGCCATGTGCATAACAATCAAACAGGAACTGAAGAAAGGAAGCTATTGCTCTTGTGTGCGCAGTCCAGGAAGTTGTTCAACAGTCATCTGAGGTTTCTGTGGCAGACCGGGTTCCTTGTAACCAACTGTGTAAGCCTAATGGGACTTGGCCTCAGCTCACCTCGCCTGCTCCTTGGTTTGTTCGGCAGAGTGTGAGAGTGGGTCACTCATTGCTTCCCAAATCCACTTACATTAATGAGTAATGCTTATGTAATTGCTATTTGGGTGTTGGGAAGCTGCTCTTCTGCTTCTTTCTTTAGATGTCCAGGCTATGACCACTTGGGGTTGCCGGATAAAAATATGTTGTATAATTAGGGGACAAGTTCAAAAATGCCTTGTGTTATTCTGATTATCAAGAGTGTGTGTGAATATACATTTCCAGCTTTCCCTTTCTTCCTCCCCCATAATTAGGACATCTGTCTTTATCCCTTGCTTCTTTAAAGTAGCTTAGAAAAGGACACTTTACATGTGAGTGCCATTCTTACACAACATGTAAGTATCTTCTTCTGAGCCAACTGGGGCCTTCAGGATCTTTATTTACAGGACACAGTATGCCAGTAATTTAGAAAAGTGAAAGGCCACCTTCGTTATAAAAAAGGTTTCTCTGTTTTCAGTGTGACTTTGATATCATTAAGGCCTATATATTGAAGATCTAGTCTATTGATCATATATATTTTTAATCACATCAGAGGCGACTTGAAAAACTGCAAGTCACTTCTGGTGTGAGAGAATTGGCCATCTGCAGGGACGTTGCTCAGGGGATGTCCAGATGTTTTACCTTCCTGTGGGAGGCTTCTCTCATGTCCTCACATGGGAAGCTGGCACTGACAGATGGGAGCTCACCCCATCTCGTGGATTTGAACCAAACTTCAGGTCAGCAGTTCAGCCGGCACAAGGGTTTAACTCATTGCACCACATCAGCTCCTACTAATCATATGAGTTACAAGGATAAATAACATTTGTCATACTTCCCCTATGCCTGCCATGGTAGATATGTGCATAAATCTTGAAAGGGGCATTTTATTTCTTTTATGAGCATGATATTCCATCTGCACTTTTAAAAACAGAATATTACAGACAATATAAGCTTCATACCCCAGTTTTTCTTTTTATATATTTTTATCATGTAACATATGATATTATAAAATTATAAATATAGATACGGTTGAACATGAAGCAGATTTTAGAGGTGAGTTTTCAAAAGAAGAATGTTTTTGGAGATAACAGGCTGGGAACAATACACAATAATTCAGTGCAGGCAGTAGCTTGCTGGCTAACTTTTACCCATTTCTAACCATGACTGGCCTTAAAACTGTGGAGTTTGTTTCCAAAAGGTACCAAATCAAAAAATGAGCTATAGGTAGCAGCACATTGTTGACAAGGAGTAGAATATTGTCTACAGATCAAAAATATCAAATCACTTTGGTACAGGGTTTGGACAATTGCATTTTATAGCAAAAAAATGCATATTCCCAACTTGATTGTTTTCGATTCCTGCAAAATTTGTTTAGGTGGCTTTGGTACCTTTTGGAAATAAGCTCCACAAAGACATTCAGAATCTTATTTGAAAACACAGAAATGCTGGACCACTCTCACAATCACCATGTCAGACTACACCGAGAAGCCATTGAAGTCCACAAGCACATGGACAATTTCAATAGAAAGGAGGAAACCATAAAAATGAACAAAATCTGTCTACCAGTATTTTAAAAAACTCTAAAATCAGGCAGGAAGCAGCCAGGCTTTGACGCTGCAAGGCTATTCAGTGCTAATCAACCTGGTCAATTGCAACATTCACACTTTCCTCCAATAGAAAAGAGTTCTTCCTCCTATATAAGCCCTAATTGCCTAGTTTCTGACCTTACAACCTCTGTGGATATCTGTTATAGATGAGACTGAAATGTCAGGAGAGAATGCTTCTGGACATGGCCATCCAGCCTGGAAGACTCACAGCAACCCATATTTAGAATTGGTTGTAGATGTAGTACTAGTAGTAGTAATAGATATTTAAGTTGGTTGAATTTTATTTAAATTTTAACAATAATAATTTTAATGATATCATAATGATAAGAACATTTTGCTGAATTCAGATGCATTGTTCACACATGCATTGTTCATTCCAGAAACAAGGGGAAGTGAGGGTGAGGCCGTGGAGAAGCAGCTTCCAAGTTGTAATGAAATTCTTGTTCTTAAACAGATCAACAATTCTCAGAACCAGCAACACAACTACATTTTAAGCAGCTTAGTTTACTGGATTGGCCTGTGTTCCTAGAAATGATCTAAAGTAGTACTAACTGGATCGGTGCCAAGTAGGCACAATGCAGTCCATCACTAGGAGGGCTTTTACAAACTGCACGTGAAAGACCCTTGCATCAATAATTAGATTTGCAAGACTCTTCAGGCCACTTGGCACCACTTTTTTTTACTATGCAGATAATCTTGATGAGACCTGTACATAGGCCTCTATTAAGCATAATAGTAAGGACTTGGATAAAAGCACCAAATTGTATTGTCTAGTTTTGGATATACTTTGTTGTTAGTTTCTTTATAGAAGAGATTACATGCTGTATTTCAACAATTTCCTAGAGCAGTTTACAAACAATTAAAAATTCAAACTGAAAGAAAACAACCAGATGATAATAGCACCTTGTAATGAACTTGGGCAACACAGTTATAGATGTCTGGGTTCAAATCCAGTGCTAACATATGCAGATTTTAGGAAACATCATGTAGAACTTGCAAAGGACCCTGAGAGACAGCCAGGCACTTGTCCAGTGGTATGGCCCTTTGGTGGGAAGGTGTGAAAATGTCTCTATTTTTTCCATTTTTTCAGATGAAGAAATTATTTAAGGACAGTGTCTTGTGGGCAGAAGGGACTTCTTGGGATTGGTGAAAGGTCAGACATGAGGTCCATTTGCCTTGTCTTTAAAAAGTGTGCTTGCAAGCTAGACAAAGAGTATCAAACTTGCACTTCTCCCAGTAAATACCAGAAGACCCATATTGCCAACAACAGTATTTAAACTTGAGGTTACCAGAACACTTTAAAAAGTAGCATGGTATAATGGTTTGAGTGCTGGACAATGACACCAGGAAACCAGGATTTGAATCCCTGCTTAGCACTGGAAACCTGCTGGCTGATCTTGGGGAAGTCACACTCTTACAGCCACAGAGGAAGTCACACCTCCACTGAATAAATTGTGCCACAGCACCCCTGACCTATAGGGTCGCCTAGTGTCACACTCAACTTGAAGACATGTGTTAATAACACTAAAGATCAATGGAGTTGCTAGATAGCATGCCCTTTCTAGGTCCTTATTTATTAATTAAAATATTACATAATGCCTTTCTGTCAATTTTTTTTAAAAATTAAAAATATAGAAATATATCTTATGCAGGTTTATTTAAATGCCTGCATGGCAGTCTTGGCTGAAGAAAATGAGAGTTACTGCACAGAGAGACACAGTTGGGAAAGGCTGCGTTAACCTCTCCCCGGCTTAGCCAAATACAGTGCTCATGGCACATGACGTTCTCTAATTCATAGCTGGATCCTGATATGCTTGAATCAATAGTCTAGGTTAATGCAAATGGATCTTGCAGCACCTTTGAGATGAAGTGAGCAAAGCGTAAGCTTTTGTAGACTAAATCTACTTAATCAGATGCATGAAGTGCGTAGGAATAGATTTTATAGACATTGCATGTGAATAGCCAAGGAAATACAAAACTTGTGGGTATGGTGATGAGGTGAGAATCTGAGTTTTAACAATGGTTGTTGGGGGACCAAGGCAGAAGGAGAGATGTTGCCCCAGGCCAAGATGAATGGATAATCATATGAATGGTGGAAAGAGTTATTGGAATGTAGTGTGATGCTGGCTGGGATCCAGAAAGATTTGATAAACTGTCTAAGCTTATTACCCTCATGAAGCTAAGGTCTTAACTAGTGTTATAATATGTGTAGTGTGCCAGGGAACCATTGTCTCTGTTCAACCTGCTCCTAGTGGATTGGAGCTTAGATTAACCTTGCCACTTGTCATGTTTTAATATATGATTACATTATCTCCGTTGCCTAGAGTCCTCTTCCAAGAAATAATGGTTCCCTATTTACATGTGTTTTCTTGTAGAGTTTGATGAGCCATCTGCAATGGTGGTGTTGGCGGAAGAAGAGCTGGTAGTCATAGACCTGATGTCTCCGGGTTGGCCGTCAATCCAACCTCCTTATCTTGCATCCCTCCACTGCTCAGCCATCACATGTTCTCATCACGTCTCCAATATTCCTCTCAAGTTATGGGAAAGAATACTCAGTGCAGGGAACAAACAGAACCAGTTCTCTAATATGGTATGGTTTGCATATGTCGATGGGGAAGAAATATTTTTGAAACAAATTAATCACATGACAAAAACCTTTCCCCTCACTAGATTTTGAACTCTTCCACAAACCAGATTAGAGGCAGAAGATGCAGTAGATCCCCATATCTGTTGGACCAGTCTCGTTGGTTTCATTGTCTATGTTAGTGGTTCTCTACCTGTGGGTCCCTAAATGTTTTGGCCTTCAACTCCCAGAAATCATGGAGTTGGAAGACACCTCATGGGCCATCCAGTCCAACCCCTACCAAGAAGAAGGACAATTGTGTTCAAAGCACCTCCAACAGATGGTCATCCAGTCTCTGTTTAAAAGCCTCCATAGAAAGAGCCTCCACCACACTTCGGGGTAGAGAGTTCCACTGCTGAACAGCTCTCATAGTTAGGAAGTTCTTCCTAATGTTCAGGTGGAATCTCCTTTCCTATAATTTGAAGCCATTGTTCCACGTCCTAGTCTCCAGGGCAGCAGAAAACAAGTTTGCTCCCTCCTCCCTATGACTTCCCCTCACATATTTATACATGGCCATCATCATGTCTCCTCTCAGTCTTCTCTTTTGCAGGCTAAACATGCCCAGCTTTTTAAATCGCTCCTCATAGGGCTTGTTCTTCAGACCCTTGATCATTTTAGTTGCCCTCCTCTGGACACATTCCAGCTTGTCAACATCTCCCTTCAGTTGTGGTTCCCAGAATAGGACACAGTATTCCAGGTGTGGTCTGACCAAGGCAGAATAGAAGGGTAGCTTGACGTCCCTGAATCTAGACACTCTACTCCTATTTATGCAGGCCAAAATCCCACTTGAACCATGTGTCCCCCATTCTGTATTTCATTTTTTTCTGCCTAAGTGGAATATCTTGCATTTGTTCTCAATAGACTTCATTTTGTTAGTTTTGGCCCGTCTGTTAAGATATTTATTTATTTATTTATTTTTGTCATGTCAGGAGCGACTTGAGAAACTGTAAGTCGCTTCTGGTGTGAGAGAATTGGCCATCTGCAAGGACGTTGCCCGGATGATTTGATGTTTTTATCATCCTTGTGGGAGGTTTCTCTAATCAGCTGGAGCTGATAGAGGGAGCTCATCCGCCTTTCCCTGGATTTGAACCTGCGACATGTCGGTCTTCAGTCCTGCCAGCACAGGGGTTTAACCCACTGTGTTACCGGGGGCTCCTTGTTAAGATCATTTATCCAGTAAACTGGCTGGGATTTCTGGGAGTTGTAGGCCAAAACACCTGAGAAGAACCACTGGTCTATGCCATCTAGTGTGACTCTATGGCTCAGAAGCCCTTAATTTCAAAAGGGGTTTGCTATTTTCCATTGTTTTACGTTTCACTTGAAGTCTGGCAACATATTTCCTGTGGGTTGTTCTTTATTCCTGCTTTTAAAGAAGAGTATGAGTGCAAAAGAGTGTTTTCCCAGCATCAACTTATTCCACTATCCTACATATTTGAAAGTAAGACCCCTTCAATGCAGAATCTGCTTCCCTTTGTAGGGAGATAATGATGCTCATGTGCAGAAAAGTTGCATGTTATGGTGGAATGCAGAAACTCCTGCAAAACCTTTGTGAATTACATTTCTCGTTGTAAAAGAGTCCTCTGCCTAGTGCTCAGGCAACATAAAGGAAACTACTTGAACTTGTGTAGTATTTTTTTCTGAATGCCCAAAGAGATAGTGGTCTGGGAGAGGCTTATAGTGTGAGGACAGGGGATTGATTGGATTTCTCCTGAATTATTTCCAATCCCCTCCCTCTGCTCCTTTAATCTCCAGCCACTATCCCTGTAAATCTACACACCTGTTCTTTTCCAATACTCTGTGAATCTGCATCTTGTAAATCAATTATGGGAATCCCCCAATCATGGGCTGCAGGCCGACCTTAGGCTTGTCTGAGTGCACCCACTGCCCACTTTTACCATTTATGGGGCAAAGGACACTCCACCCCAGCAGTAAATGGATGCACCTGGTGACCTCAGCTTTAGATATCTTGAAATCTAACCAGTTCACAGTAAATCTGTGGATAGGATAGTTTCAGAATGCTCCAACAGTCGGGGCTTTCAAATATCCCGAGCTTTCTGCAGCAGCTGCTGCTTACAGAAAAAAATGTAGGTTAATGGATTCTCTCTGACCTTATATTAAACCTCTGCAAAAAGAAATTGGCTTGTAAAACCTTAAGAAGTGATGTCTAATCTTAATCCAAACAAAGCCTAATCTGTATAAATTTGGTCTCTAATACTTTCTTGCTCTCCAACCCACTCCTCCTGGATCTCCTCATTGCATATGTACTTATAACTTTACATATGGTATGTACTTTAAAAAAACCTTCTGTTTTTCTAGCCATGGCCAATTGATGGAGGTACTAGCAAGGCTCCAGATCCTCCGCAGCGGGATCTGCTGCTTACAGGGTAGGTCCTTCCCTCGTGTTTATTTCTGTGGTGGGTTTGGTTTTGCAGTCTCCTACTAGAATGCCTACTAGAAGGTACTAGCTGTTGAGCAAGGTGGGCAAGAGGGTGCTATTTTGCTTGTGAGTTTCCCATCTTTCATTGGCCACTGTGTGAACAGTGTGTTGGGCTACATGCATGCCTTAGGTATGAATCTATCAGGGCGCTGTTGCATCTACACAGTTTGAATGAATGAATGAATGAATGAGAATGGTAAGTATAGGAATAGAGTCATTGCATGCAGAACAGTAACTCAAACACTGGCACATTGGAGAATACAACAACTTGAAGCTTTATTGATCACCAATTCTTATGAAAATACAGGTTTTTTAAATATATATATATATGTGCCATTGTGCTTAATTTAAAGACATAGCCATGTTTGTCTAGAATACACAAATGGATCTTGTAGCCTCTCTGATACTGATGGAAAAATTGTAACATTAACTTTCGGAGGATGTAGACTCAGCATCCAAAACTTACGTAGTAATTTCTTTCTCTCAATCTCAAAAGGTTCTACAAAATCCCTTTGCATATTGTGCTTATTTTAAAAATAAACTAAAAACTAATTAGGCTGTGGCAGTATTTTTTTTGTTATTTATTGTATTTCTATCCCGCTTTTCTCAACCCTAGGGGGGGCTCAAAGTGGTTTCCAGCATAGTAAATGGCAAAGATTCCATGTCACACAATCATATAAAACAATACAGTACAACTAAAACAATAACATAACTATAAATTTAAACCATTAAAACTATACAAACTGTCAAACAGATCTGTAAAATGTTAAACATTTAGCCATAGCATCAATCCCGTGAATTCCTTAAACTGCTTAAGTATTGCCTTCATTTGTGGAATGCTTGCTTGCATAGAGAGGTTTTCAGCTGTTTTCTGGATGTCAGGAGGGAGTGGGCCAATCTAATCTTGCTGGGGAGGGAATTCCACAGCTGAGGAGCCACCACCGAGAAGGCCCTGTCTCTCATTCCCACCAGTTGCACTTGTGAAGATGGCAGGGCCGAGAGCAGGACCTCCCTGGCGAATCTTAATGCTCTAACTGGCTCATAAAGGGAGATATGTACAGACAGGTAAACTGGACCAGAACCATTTAGGGCTTTATAGGCTAAAGCCAGCACTTTGAATTGTGTTCAGTAGCAAACTGGCAGCCAGTGGAGTTGACACAACAAGGGAGTTGTATGCTCCCTGAGCGCCGCTCCAGTTAGGAACCTGGCTGCCACCCAGTGGACCATTTGAAGCTTCCGAATAGTCTTCAAAGGCAGCCTCACGTAGAGTGGGACGTAACCAGAGCTTGGACCACTGTGGCCAAGTCTGACTTCCCATGGTTCGGGTGCAACTGTCGCACAAGTTCTAATTGTCCAAAAGCTTCCCTGTCCACCTCTGAAACCTGGGGTTCCAGGCTCAGCAATGAGTCCGGGATCACTCCCAAGCTGCAAACCTATGTCTTCAGGGGAAATGTAATCCCATCCAGCAGAGGCTGTAACCCTATGCCCTGTTTGGCCTTACAGCTGACCAGGAGTACCTCTGTCTTGTCTGGATTCAATTTCAATTTGTTCACCCTCATCCAGACCATCACAGCCGCCAAGCACCGGTTCAGTATCACTTTTGTCTTGTAGAAAGTTTTGCTTTGTCATTATTGAAAGCCCATATCGCTGCTTTTTTTTTGTTTGAATATGTTTTTTTTTTTAAATGTTCTTAGCAGGCTAGCAGGGCCTGTGGAGGGTTCCTGCTCAGATTCCTGGTAAGATTCTGCCACATAAAAATGCAGGTGCCCTCCCAGTCATACTAAAAAGGTAATTAATATACAGCAGCTGAGATATGTATCAGTGTTCCTGGAAACCAGGTGTACTGGTATTGTGTGAGTCAGTCAAGTATAAGGGTCTTTCATTAGACTTCAGAAAGCCCAAGGGGACACACAACTTAATATATGAAATGTTAGTTGGTGTTGTAAGCAGCAGTGAAGTCCGGGGAAAAAGTCATGATACTGATCTCGCCAAACAAAAGTTGTGTGACATTTCAGAAGCAATTGCACTAATGTCTTGGTCATTTTCTCCATTTGGTTACTATCATTCATTTGAAGGCAGTTTTTTTTTTTAAAAAAAGACTGCTATCTAAGAGCCACAGTACAAAAAATAAGTATGTATGAATGGAAGAAAAGGAAAAAGAGAAAAGAAAGTTAAACAAATTCAGGTATTAAATGTTTAATTCAGTTGGACACAGAGCAAGTGGGTGGTCACTACAAAAGACTGCTGTTAGAATGCAGGGAGCAAAATGATATTTGTTTCCTGGTGAACTGGGCCTTGTTTTCTTATCTCTTCCTTCCCTTAGGCTCCTGATTACGGTATGACCTCCCCACATGAACATACTGATGATGCATTGCACACACGCTTTTTATTCAAATTATGTTTGTTCTGATTATTACCGTCTCAGATATTCATGGCCCATCTTTGTTTCCTTTCCCCCAGGCATGAGGATGGCACTGTCAGGTTCTGGAATGCCTCTGGTGTTTGTCTGAACCTGCTGTATAAGCTGAGCACTGTGAAGGTGTTCCTAACAGATGCAGATCCCAATGACAATATGAACCAGCTGGGAGAGGATGAATGGCCGCCGTTGCGTAAGGTGAGGTGCCCAGAGCTCAGCTTAAACCTTCTGAATCCAAGATGTAGGATTTTCTGGCAAAACATTTCATGTGTTGCTTTGTGTTTATGTGGTCTCTGTTTCTTGCCTCCCTGCCTTGCTAGGTTGGTTCCTTTGACCCATACAGCGATGATCCCAGACTTGGCATTCAGAAGATCTTCCTGTGCAAATACAGTGGCTACTTGGCTGTAGCAGGAACGGCAGGGCAGGTAATGAAATTCATGAAAAAGATCCTGGTGGGCAGTTGCAAACACTTTGTCCAGCAGCAAACTTAGTCATCCCCTCCCCCAGAAATTGTGTCTTTAAATGGCTGTGCGTGCACAGAAGCTTGGATCTGATAATGCTGCATACTCTGAGCTGGAATATCTTTCCGTAATCCTCACAGTTGGAGGGGTTGTGGGAGGTGGAAGCACTCTAAATGCTCAGATGACTGCTGTGTGCTCTTTGTGCTGGCCCCTAGCTTAAAACCATGGTCAGAGTCAGTGTTCTTGAAAGGCCATGTTCAGTCCCTACTTAGCATACTGATGTAGGTGCAGCTGCTCTCTTGTTCAAGCTGTCTTTTAGTATCTTTGCTCTCTACTATCTTATACTGGGGTTTTTTAGTGGGGGAGTATGACATTTTGAAAAATATTGTATAAAATGTCCTTCAAGCAATGTTAGCTCGTGGTATAAGGGGATTCTGAGAAATCTCTTGAGTAGCTTCGGGAATTTAGCTGCTTTCTTTCCACATTGCTGTATTCATAATGCAAGAGAAACAATAAGAATCCTTGCTGTTGCCATACTGACGCAATATGGGTTAGCTTTTTTTTCATGGAAGGCTTGTTGACTGCCATTTATAGTGCACCAGCAAATCCTATCACGATACTGATATGCTGTTCCTTTGTTGATCATGGAGGAACAGTGCATAGACATGGCTGAATATAACATGCTTCACAGATGTTGTGCAGCATCAGACAGGGGAAACCAGTAGTAATGACAGGAACATATTTGTTTTCCATTGTGCGGCATGGATTTGGATTCCTTCCAAAGGTATATTAGTTCAGCTTCTTGTAGAGCTTTGCCCATTGGGTTTTAACTAATATATCTGCTCCTTCTCTTTTTAACTCCTCTCCCAATATGGTTCTGTGTACTTTATATGCCTTTGCATGTAAACTGATTTTCAACAGCTACTTTTGCTCAAAAAATACTCTTTGGAGGAGAGCCTCACTAGATGTGTGGGAGCCACACTGTTGCTTTCTAAAAATTCCTATACACATCCAGAATTCATAGGCAGTAGCCTAAATGTCTTCTCATTGGTAGGCCAAACTAGTTGTGTTTCCTTGCTCATCCCCCTCCTAACAAGAAATCATGTCAAAACCCAAGAATGGTTTCTATAGAAGGGGGAACCCTTCTATAGAAACCATTCTTAGTGGGAGGCTGCAGGGGACCATTTACCAGTGTCAGATCCACAGGCAACTGCTTGGTAGGCTGGCCATCCGTAACATCCTGCCAGGTAATGTTTGGAATCTGGCCAAATATTCTTATCAGATTTGAAATAAGTGATAACTTCTCCTTGCTTTTGCATTGATTAACTCCCTGCCAGATTTGTTCCCATAACATGAATTTTATGAGGACACCTGCCAGTGCTGTTTTATGGGGATATGATTTTTATTTATTTTACTTTTCATTTCCTAAGATGGGTTTTTAAAAGTTCAGAGTATAAAAGAAGTGAGGGGCTACATTAAAATGCAAAACTCTTTCCCATTGTTTTCATTTCCTGGCACAGAGGAGGTGGTAGTGATGTTGGTTTTGCAAATGCTGAGAGATTTCGTAATTAAGTCCTGGATGAACTTTTGACACTCACTTCCTCTTGCTCTCCCAGGTACTTGTATTGGAGCTAAATGATGAGGAAGCAGATCAGGTGATTGATCGGACAGAAGCAGACCTTCTCCAGGACCAGGAAGGCTATAAATGGAAAGGTCATGAGCGACTGAAGACTAGAGATGGACCTGTTCGATTTGAGCCTGGCTTCCAGCCCTTTGTCTTGGTCCAGTGTCAACCCCCAGCTGTAGTCACATCACTGGCCCTTCACTCAGAGTGGAAACTTGTTGCCTTCGGTACAAGCCATGGCTTTGGACTCTTTGATCATCAGCAGAAGCAGCTAGTCTTTGTCAAGTAAGTTTCTGCCTGTGGGTTTGTTTTTTTAAAAAAAGATCCACAGTTCTCACAAATTAGAGCTCACAAAACACCCCACAATCTTGCACATAGGTTCAAGTGGAGAAAAGTCCTACCAGATTGGTCTGGCACAAAGGTTAAGAGCTCACGTAATGAGCTAGAAGTCCTTTGAATGAAACAAGGGCAAATCGGTATCCTGCCTTAGTCCTATATCTGCAGTAGTGGGCCCTTAGTGTATGGTTGAGCTGGCCACTGAGATAATTGGATCATTTGGGCCACAATTGGAGCCATACAAAGTAAAGATCCTGAAGGCAGTCAAGAAGAATTTGTATTGAAATCAGATAGATCACTGATCTTACCTGTGGCCAAGAAAACCCAAAAGCTGTATTTGTTGTTTTCTTGTTTTAGGAATGCATTTTCTACCAGTTTTCATAGTGCCCTGCCCTTAAGGAAAGAGCCTGGTCTTCTTTTAACCAGCAAACGAACTTAGGTTGGGTCTACACTATCATATAATGCCCTTTCAGAAAGCAGATTAACTTCACTGTATATGATTATATGAGTCTACACTGTCATATAATCAAATTCAGTGCAGTTAATCTGTATTCTGAGATTGCATAATATGACAATGTAGAACCAGCCTCAGATGCATGTCTGCAGAGTGTGTTTTTGGGAACAGGTCAACCAAATGGATTGGCCTTGGAAATTTATGCTGAGCCCTGAGCATATCTCCTCACTTTTTAGCCACATCCACTTTTGAAGTGATTCTTATCAGAGAAAGGTATATTTTTCCCATGAAAGGGATGGGGTATGGATGTATCTTTCCCTGAAAATACTGATGTTGGACACTACAAAGAGAAGGACCACCATGTTCATGGATACACATCAAGTATATAATTATTTTGGGATTTAGGGACAGAAGGAGTTAACATAAAAAGAAGAAAATAATACCTTCAGCGTATATTTTTACCTACAGAGAAATACTATAATTGATTTAATGTCTAATAGCATTTTCAGATTCTGCCCAAGCATAACATGATCGCATGCTTTAAAATTAGACCCCCGAACAGTGTGGTAGTTTTGGAAACAGTTCTGACTTTCATAAAACTAGCATCACCAGAACAGTGGATTTTAGAACTCAGTCATTTGGGAAAATCTTACATTCCTTTGATACTCAATTCTGTGATACAAAGGGGAGCAGCTCTCCTTTTAGGCTTTGTTTTGCCATTTCTGTTTACTCAGAAACGGAGCTGAATTGATCCTGTTGATTTTATTCTAGGTGCACCCTACATCCCAGTGACCAGTTGGCCTTGGAAGGCCCTCTTTCTAGAGTAAAATCCTTGAAGAAATCCCTCCGTCAGTCCTTCCGACGGATGCGGCGAAGCCGGGTATCAACCAGAAAGCTGCGAACAGCAGAGGTGAGGTGATCAGCTGCTCTGCTTTACTGAATGTGAACTCACTTCTAGATGCCCTGCCTTTTTATTTATTTAGTACACCTAGAGCCTATTTTTTCTTCCATCCTGGAGGAACTCAAGGTGGTATAAGTAAGTAGAGAGCCCAGATAGGCTCCCATTCAAGACCAAAAGCCTTATTTCTTGCCAACTAGTATTCAGTTTAAAAAAGTGATGTAGCTTAATTGTCAGAATGCCATTATTTGTCTGGTTGTGAGATAGAAAAGGTAACTCTTGTGTTTGCTTACTGGGAAAAGGTACAAGAGGGGATCTCCAGACATGACCATGATGCGCTGCAGGAGATAGAACTGGCTCCCGTTCAGCGGAAGATTGAAGCACGGTCAGCCGAGGACTCCTTCACTGGCTTTGTGCGCACCTTATACTTCGCTGACACCTTCTTGAGAGACAGTAAGTAAAGTAGGCTTCTTTCTTCTTCTTTTTCCACATGTTCCTGTGTTCCTGTGCTGGGAATGAGGAAAGAATTGATCAACTATTTGCTTCTGTTACCTCCTGCACATAACCCTGGCCTTTCTGACTCATTCCAGACAATTTGGGTTGATCACTCTCAACTGCTATCTCTTAATCTGAAAGGATCTAGTTCCAGTTATCTAGAACAAATTTGAATCTATATCCTACACACACACATACGTACGTGCATTCACAAACCAAATTTTAAAGCAGAATGGAGTGGGGGGAAAGTATTTAGTCAGATACCAATTGTACAAGTTCTCCCGCTTAAAAAGATGAGAGAAACCTGTAATTGACATCATAGGTAGACCTCAACTATGAGAGACAACATGAGTAAACACATCCAGAAAATCACTATATCCTTCTTAAAATAAGGTACCCAGAAATGAATATATTAGTCGAAATGTGAAATACTACATAGAATATAGTGGGATTTCAGCTTCCCTCTATTTAGAAACTATTGTATTTCACTGTATAATGCCACATTTCCTGCTAAAAAGGATGTGTGTGGCTATTACTCAGTGGCGACTATTATGCGGTGGAATTGTTTTGCAGCTATGGAGCTTTCCTTGACTGCTAGCTTAGGAAAGCCCCATAGCTGCAAAAGGTGCATCTATGGTAAGCCCCATAGGTCCAAGGGGCAGGTGTGCAGATGGGTGGGTGTGACGATTATGCGAGAAACATTAAAAATCGCAGGACCAGTACTCCAAAAATGGGAGTGCAACATATATGGTGGCAACTATTATGCAGTGCTTCTTTAAATGGAGACTAAAATAGCATTTGTTTTCTTTCTTGCAAAAGGGGGAAAACTGAATATCATAACCCACTCACTCACCCACCCCTCAAGCCCACATAACTACAGGTGCCTATCAATAGCACGAGCCCATTCCTCCCTTTCCCACCTTACTATTGAGATGCCTCTGCCAGATTATAAACCCCTTCCCAGTCCATGGACCTTCTCACCTCACTTTTATTCTTCCCAGTTCCCTCTTCTCAATCTCCTATCCTTCCAACAATAGATCTCATTGGGCTGAAAATTGGTTTAAAATCTGCCTGGCTCTCTACATTTGTTTTAGAGGTAATCCTTACAGTGGAGATCAGAGCTGTTACCATCATAAGCTTCCTGTAGGCTTCCCATAGGTTTCTGGTTGACTACAGCAGTGAACCAGAAGCTGGATTATCTAAGATTTCCCCAGATTCTGTGAGTTTATACTTACATATAAAGTTGTATCAAGGTGCATTAATTTCCATTCCTCTCGATTTCCCCCCCCCCCCCCCCATTTTTTTTTCATATTGACTGTTTCCATATTTTTACTGTTTCCACTATCATGAGGACTCTAAGGGCATGGGTCTTCTTTATTACTTTGCCTGTAACAGATATGCAGATTTCAGGAACAACTGGTATTAATCTGATAACGTGTATTGGTCTAATCATGGCCATGATGACTTAATATGCACAAATAGTTGAAACCATGTTAATCCAACATGGACATCTTGCTTTGTATCACTGGCTGTATAAGAGGCTTCTGTTCACAAGTGTTTGCCTTTCTTCCAGGTTCCCGGCACTCTCCATCCTTATGGGCAGGTACAAATGGGGGTACAGTATATGCCTTCTGTCTGCGCGTTCCTCCAGCCGAGAGAAGAATGGATGAGCCAGTCAGAGCAGAGCAGGGTCAGTGAACAGTAAAAATAAATAGTTATTGTCATGTTCTTACACACTGTCCCTTATGTATGGCAGTGTTATCATAAGGTTTCCTTGGCAATATCTGTTCAGAGGGGGTTTGCTGTTGACTTCCTTTGAGGTTGAGAGAATGTGACTTGCCCATGGTCATCCAGAGGGCTTCCATCACTGATGGGAAAATTACATCCAATCCAGTGTTGAAACCATTGATATCACACTAGTTTTTCTACAAATGAACATTGAAGTAGGTGAATGGCAACTCCTATACTTACATTTGAAATGCCACAGTGGTAATTAAAGAATCCCAATCTCCAGCAAAGGGTCCATCCATCCATATTAACAGCAGATGGACTCCCTTGCTGTGTAGGTGTGGCCTATGTATTGAATGGTACCATGTGGCAAAAGCATTGCCCATATTATGCAAGATCCAAGCCAAAAGCCACTGGCTACAGTAATGTATCTGCACACAATTTATTTCTTTTAGTATGGATTTAAATCCCTGATTTTGCTTGGACCGATACCTGACAGTGGAGGAAATAGGTAGGCCATACACATTTACTTGATAGTGATAAGCTTGTGAATCTGGGCACATACTTTGAATTCATTTTAACCCTTCTACTTTCTGGAATGGCCCTTCAGTTATCTTACCATTCATGATTAAACTAGTCAAGAATGTCTCACCGGTCACAAAAATCTGGAAAATTCCCCCAGGATAAAATAGGTTTGAAGAATTAATGGGGATCATATTGGCTGAGTAAAATGTGGTCCTCCAGATGCTGATTGGCTACAACATGCTACAGAGTTTTGAGCAAAAGGCAACAATTATGTTCTATCCAGAAATCCACTAGAGAAAGAGGTTGTGCCTTGAAAAGCAGCAAATTTAGTTAATATATCTCTGGAATCAGTCTCTCACTTTGTTTCTGTGAGATTCATGCCTGACTCTTCCTCTCTCCCCAGCCAAAGAGATCCAGCTCATGCACCGAGCTCCTGTGGTCGGCATTGTCGTTCTGGATGGCCAGAGCATACCACTTCCAGAGCCTCTGGAAGTAGCGCATGATCTTTCCAAGAGCCCCAACATGCAAGGTAGCCATCAGCTTCTCGTGGTGTCTGAGGAGCAACTTAAGGTAACCATACTGACTATTTATGTGCACTGTGTGTGTGCACACCTTCCCTTTGGAATACAGCACAGACTTTTGTGGAGGTCATTTTCCTTCTCAAATGTTCCCTTCCTGAACTTGCTTATATTTTGGATTGTAACTCCCCAAATTGCATGCTGACAAGGATTTTGCAAGTTGTAGTCTGAAGAAATAACTGTCCCAAACTCAAAAGCAGCTAGGAATGTTCTTCATGCACCCAGAGATTTCCTGCCACATTCTCTCTCTTCCCTACGTTCAAAGGTTTATATGTTTATATGTTTATATATTTATATGTTTACTTGGCTTTATGTTTGTCCATACATACATTCAAACTGTGGGAGGGTTGTCTAACATGCTTCCCTAGAAAGAGACAGTCAGGTTAAGAAGGAAATATCAGAATTCTGACTACAAACCAGTCCTTTGATTTTGTGTATGGCAGTGTAGGTTTTAGTAGGCAGCAGAGGTCTGAGATAGCTTATCCTATCCACGAGCAAAAGCTTTATTTCTTGCAGGTTGTAGAATCATGTCATCTTGTATATCACAATCAAACACAGCAAAGGTTTAATGTATTGTCGAAGGCTTTCACAGCCGGAATCACTGGGGTGTTATGTGGTTTCCAAGCTGTATGGCCATGTTTAAGCAGCATTTTCTCCTGACTTTTTACCTGCATCTGTGGCTGGCATCCTCTGAAGATGCCAGTCACAGATGTTGGCAAAATGTCAGGAGCAAATGCTGCTACAACAAGACCATACAGTCTGGAAACCACACAACACCACAGTAAATTGACTACTTGCTCACTGCTTTAGGAAATCCAGGATTGTTAATATTGCCAAAGACAGGACGAGGCTGTAACATTTAGTTGCAATCAGACTAAACATGCTCTCTATCAGTACAGATCATTCAGAATTGGGAGACTTCTGTATAAAGGAAGAGTAACATGTGGCTTGTTTGCACTGGCAGGTTTTCACATTGCCTAAGGTCAGCTCCAAACTGAAGCTCAAACTGACAGCCCTGGAAGGTTGCCGAGTGCGGAAGGTGTCAGTTGCCAACTTTGCCAGCTGTAAGACTGAATACAGTGAAAATGCTCTGGCTGTTCTAACAAACCTGGGAGACATCCAGATTATCTCCCTGCCTTCCCTCAAAATCCAAGTGCGCTACCCCTGCATCCGTAAAGAAGATGTGAGCGGCATTGCTTCCTGTGTGTTCACAAGATATGGGCAAGGTAACAAGATGGCCACCCTGGACTTGCCCAGCTCAACTTCATTACATTTTAGGAACTTTTTAATCTCTTGCCTAACAATTTGTACTTTCTATGTAGGGGGACGGGAGGGATTTCTTCTATGTAGAATACTTAGAAAGTGGATCAAAGAAAATATAGCCAGTCTTACATATTTGCTGGATCTAGGGGCACAGGACCCCCGTGAAAGTGAAAAAGCTGCAAATAAAGAAATTGTATTTTGAGAATAACTTTCTAGGAATGTCTAGGTTTTCCATCATGATTTTATATTCAGTTTTTGCTGAATCACATTGGAGGACTTCGAGATTTCTAGAGAAGTGTTTTCACTATCGGTCTCTAAGTCCTTCAAGATGGTTTGAGGAAGTTGACTATAGAATCACACTGGAGTCCCTAGAGATTTCCAGAGAGATCATTTTAAATCAATTTCATGGATAATCAAATCTTCAAAAGTCAAAATCCCAAATGTGGAGAGAGAACTAGATTTCTTTAAGGGCATTTACACAGAGTCTTCTACCCACCCAGGTAAGTCCAAGGCTTCAAAACAGTTATTTTGAAGAATGTGCCATTTGAGCAAAGTAGGCCTAAATTCAAAGCAAGCTTCCAATGTTGTGAAATTGATTTTTTAAAAAAAATTAAGATCTCTATATGATATCTAAAATTTGTTGGATGACCTAGACATACTTCTCTCGATGCACAAATCCAATCATGTTGTAATGTTTCCTCAAGGAGGCACTCTTGTATTCCTTTAAAAAAGGTAGTCTTTAATTAAGATGTGTCAAAGGAGGAGAAGTCCTGAGGTCTAAGATCAACATCATGAGGAACAATTCAAGGAATGCCTAGCATTTATTGCAAAAGTTGATAAAATATTCCTCAATAATGTACAGTTCCTCCATATCTTTTTTGTGCTGGTACCCTTACAATTTGCATTTTCTTCAACTCTCTTTGCAGGCTTCTACCTCATCTCACCTTCAGAGTTTGAGAGATTTTCCCTTTCCCCAAAATGGTTGGTTGAACCACGATGTCTAATAAGTGCACCTGAAAGCACAGGCAACAGCCGTGTTCACAGCCCATCCGCCGTGGAAAATGCTTCAAGGAAATCCAAGTATGAATGCTTGCAGAGTTTTTATTGACCTTGCTGGTTAGCCATTTTTGTTATGTTTGGAAGGAATGCCATTACAAAAGAGCAATATGCCAATTTGTATTGCTCTTATCTCTTGTAGAATTTGCCACTCACTTACCCACAGGGATATTGCTGCCAGGGTCCTCTTTCCACTGTATAACCACCCAGTGTAGCAATACCTCTGCTCCCCCAACACACACATACACCAATGTGTTAGCAGTGTTTGCCTATCTTCCCCCTTCCATTCATTATCCTTAGCGAAAAGGAGAAGCAAAACCTCAGAAACATTTGGTTTCATCTTGCTAAGATTTCTAGCAAGAGAACTGAGATGGACACGTAAAAAAAGAAAAGAAGTCTTCATATGTTCAAGAAAAGATGGGAACAGACAGTAGCAAGATCTTAGGCCAGGAGAACTTTGCAATTCCATCCAACCCCAGAAGTCATCTTCTAGCTCTCCTGGGATAAAGAAGATTTGCGTCTAGGCCTATATTGCCTCACATTAAAGTTTGGCCTCACCAAGATAGATAGATAGATAGATAGATAGATAGATAGATAGATAGATAGATAGTTTCATTGCATGAGGGAAATTCGCAGGGCATTGATTTACTTTCCTCTCTACATGCAAGGATAATTTTGTTAACCATAACAATAATTCTTTTATTTGAGCTTTCCTCTAAAATTTGAAATGTTATAATTCAGATATACCCCAGTGTCAGGGGCACTTTGGTTGTACTTTTCCTGAATGGCAGGGGGTTGGACCATGTGGTCTCTTCCAACTCAACACTTCAGGTCCAGTCTATCTCCAAGACCGCTTTTCCTGTGAACCAGCACAGGCTTTGAGATCTGCCGGGGAAGCCCTTCTCTTGGTCCCACCTCCATCTCAAGTGGGGATGAGAGAGAGGGCCTACTCAGTGGTGACCCCCCAGCTTTGAAATGCCCTCCTCAACGAGATTAGATTAGCCCCTACTCTCCAAGAGTTTCAAACCAATTTGAAGACTGCTCTTCAAACAGGCCTTTGACCTTATTTAGGAATCCTTACTGATTGTATTTGAGGACTAGTGTTATTTTACCTCACACTTTATGGACTAATATTGACTGCATAGAATCATAGAATCAAAGAGTTGGAAGAGACCTCATGGGCCATCCAGTCCAACCCCCTGCCAAGAAGCAGGAATATTGCATTCAAATCACCCCTGACAAATGGCCATCCAACCTCTGCTTAAAAGCTTCCAAAGAAGGAGCCTCCACCACACTCCGGGGCAGAGAGTTCCACTGCTGAACGGCTCTCACAGTCAGGAAGTTCTTCCTAATGTTCAGATGGAATCTCCTCTCTTGTAGTTTGAAGCCATTGCTCCGCGTCCTAGTCTCCAAGGAAGCAGAAAACAAGCTTGCTCCCTCCTCCCTGTGGCTTCCTCTCACATATTTATACATGGCTATCATATCTCCTCTCAGCCTTCTCTTCTTCAGGCTAAACATGCCCAGTTCCCTAAGCCGCTCCTCATGTTTATATTTGTAGCTACTGTTGCATTTTGTTGATTTTAAACTAAATGGTTTTTATGTGGTTATAGTTAATTGTGATAATGTATTTGATGTGTTTGCACTTTGAGTCCTTTTGTGAACTGCCCCAAGTCCCTCTGGGAGATAATGGTGGCATATAAATAAAGTAGTAGTTGTTATTATTCTATGATTTTACTGTTGTTTCCCAATACTGTAAGAATTTCTTTTATATTAGAATTGCTCTATACACATCTTTTGGTACGTTGATTGTTTTTAGAAACAAATGCCTTTCAGAATAGTGCTGTGCGAGCCAAGCATGCACTTTACTAGAGATTTAAGATTGTCTGCACATCACACCTATCTCCAAAAACCTATCCATTTCACCTGTCATGTCCAGCATTTTTTTAAAAATTTTAATCATTACATTTGGCCTGGCCTTAGTTTTAAATGCATCGTGGTGTTATTGTCTAATGTTTACTGCTAGTCTTTTAATGTTTATTGTTTTGTTTTATGAGTTTATTTATTGTTGTATTTGTTATGCTGTTGTTTTATTGATGTGTTGGGCCTCGGCCTCTTGTAAGCTGCACCAAGTCCTTCGGGAGATGTTAGCGGGGTATAAATAAAGGATTATTATTATTATTATTATTATTATTGCCTTTCCTTCTTGCTTAGAACAGTTCCAGTTGTTGTTGCTGTTCCTCTGTTTTGTAAATCAACCATGGTCCCTTCTACACTGCCATATAAATTGAGATTATCTGCTTTGAACTGGCTTATATGGCAGTGTAGACTCATATTATCCAGTTCAAGGCAGATAACCTGGATTATTTGATTCGATAATCTGGATTATATGGCAGTGTAGAAGAGGCCTATGACTTCAGTAAAAGTCCACTTGTTGTGAGTATAAGAATTGACTAGTTGTATCTGACCTAGCTAGTTCAAATGAAACCCATTCATGATTGTTTGTTTTACTGGCTCTTTTTTCTTCTTTTTTCTTCTATAGCAAAGATTCAGGATGGAGTTCTGGTGATCAACATGGAGAAGGTGACTAAAAATAAATATATTGCTCACATATTGTTTTGACTAGTAATGTAAATTAGAATCCGGATTAGATTACTCTTAACAGTACAGTTTATGAAGACAGTTCAATTCAGCAATTCAATTGAGATGTAGCCGGAAGGCTGCTGACTCCCATCAATAAGAACCAATATATCTTGCCAGAACTTAGAGCTTCATGTTTGTTTGCTTTTTTCTGGGCACAGTTTGAAATATTGTATGGCTGTTTTTAACAGTCTGAGATGGTAAATGCTAATGTTAGAATCTAAAATCAGTTCTTCCTAGAAAAGGCTGGGTTATCATCATTTAGAGCAGAGTTTCTTAAACTGTGCTCCTCCGGATGTTTTGGACTTCAGCTTCCACAATTCCTAACAGCTGGTAAACTGGCTGGGGTTTCTGGGAGCTGAAGTCCAAAACACCTGGAGCAGCACTGATTTAGAGGAACAAGGTGTCATTAATTCATAGAATTTTTAACAGGTTCTAGAACAGAGTGTGATAATCATACAGTTTTTATACTGGACTAAAATAAAATGTTGCTAGATATCTAGAATCCTGCTTTGGTCAGGGGAGGAATTGACTGCTTCAACCTATCTGACAATTTTGTCTTTTAGAGAAGCCACCAGGCCGGCTGATGGAACATGCTCTGCTCAATGATGAAAGTAAGATGGACTTCCTTTGCATAACGGGGTGATGAGATCAGCATTTGGGAGGAGGCATGAATCTGTTGGAATATTTTGTTTGTACAGTTGTCCCTTTGCTTTTGTGGATTTGATCATTCACAGGTTTAATTAAAATGTATTATCTATGAATATTTAGACTTTACAGCAATAGTAATCAACCTTTGGGTCCCCAGATAATTTGGCCTTCAACTCCCAAGAAATCCTAACAGCTGGTAAACTGACTGGGATTTCTGGAAGTTGTAGGCCAAAACACCCGGGGGCCCACAGGTTGAGAACCACTACTTTACAGTGTGATTCTCTGGTCAACTTCCTCTAGTCATGCTGGACAATCTAGAGATTTCTAGAGTGAACACCTTTCTAGTAATCTCTATGACCTCCAGTGCAAGTCTATACTTGTTACCTTCTAGCTAGAAGAAATTCCTAGAGACGTGTTCTCTTGGTTTTTTAAAACTAGCAATTTCATTATTCATGGTTTTTCATTTTCATGGGAGTCATGTGCCCTGAATGCGAAGAGCTTGCTGTAGAGATCTAACCTCGTGGTTATCCATGGCAGCCATCTAACTTTGGGATTATATTTTTGTGGGCATTAGTCAATTTGGACAAGAAAGGAATTGGTAGTATTCCCCAATAGGTAAAGATTGTATTTATATGTCTTATGTATACAGCTGCCTATTGGTACTTAGTAACTGCCTTCACTATCTACATACCACCCTTTTCAAGCAACCCTTCTGGATGTTTTTGAGACCTGATCTGTTGCCTTTCCACTAAAAGCACACAGTATGGTCTCACCATCCCTTGCAAATTTACAATGATAGAAATTATGAGATATGTCATAGGAACAACCCCCAAAATTATAAAAAGCTTTGCAAAATTTAAACATTTATATGGTTCATGGGTAGGATAGTAACCTTAATGGAGATGACTGTATTTAAGATACTTTTCTGTTCTACTTTTACTACAAGGAGCTTGTGACTGTCTTCACTCCCTTCTTATCTTCACAACAGCTCTGTGACATCAGTCAGACTAAGGGTCCCTCCACACAGCCCTATATCCCAGAATATCAAGGCCACAATATCTGCTTTGAAATGGGTTATCTGACTCCATACTGCCATATATTCCAATTCAAAGCAGATAATGTGGGATTTTATTCAGATGTGTGGAAGGGGCCTAAGAAAGAGTAACTGGCCCAAGATCACCCAGAGAGTTTCATTACATTTCCCACATCCTAGTCTAAATATTATGATGTAAAAAGGCCTTCACATGGTCATTTTTTAGATCAGTTATAGAAACTACTCCAGAAAAGTCATTTTCCTAAATTCTGAATTGAGCACAGTATTCAATTCAGAATTTAGGAAAACTGCTTTTCTGAGGTAAGACTGGTACACTGCAAGCTAGGAACAAATACATAGAGACTCTTGTTCTGTGATTCACACAGTTCAGGTAGTCACATCCTGGGTATTTTTTGGGAAGAAGTTATTTGCAGGAGTTTGTTCATGCAAGTCGAAGGTTTCACCAGACTAAACGTTTAAGAAAATAACACAAGATCTTTGAATTTAGATGTTCATGTATTGCACCACAAAGTTTTGTTTATCTCACACACCCACACTCTGATTTTAGCCATTTTAAATTTACAAGCTTTTAGGAGAGAGTACCATTATTTCCCATGTACAATCTGAGCAAAGTAAGCTAAAATATCTAGAAAATCTTTTCCTAAGTTTGGTATTACTCTCAGTAAATCAGTTGCAAAGCACTGGCAATTCTGGAGCAAACTTATTATCTTGTGAATTCATTTAGCCTGGGCAGCAAAAAAGTGTCTCAGATTTTGATTATTTTCAGAACTATACCCAAAGCATATTGCTGGTGTGTGGGATTGAACTTTATGTGACAAGAACACCATTCACTGGAGATAAAATTTGTTAAGCCCTCTGAGTCCATTGCTGATGTTCTGTCATCCGTCTGTGGAGGATAGCATTTGAAAGAGACAGGTCCAAAGGGACACAAAGGGAACAACACTGGCTCTTGAATCACCAATGCTTAGCAAAATCTGTGTTCACTCACTTCTCTTGGCTGCTTTCTTTCTTCCTTTCAGATGTTCTGAAGGAAATCCAAAGCACTCTGGAGAGTGGAAGGGGGTGAGTGCTCTACACTCAAGCTTCTGTGTATTTTTGCTGGGGTTTTGGGAGGTTTCTTCCAGTGAAAGAAGGGAAAGCGAGAAAGGGCCAAGGAAGATTGCAGATCAGCTCTTTAGCAAACATGGAGTATTGGGTAATGTTGTTTTGTTCAAGGGCTTCCTTCTCATTCTCAGATTTTTTAAAGCTGATCCTGCAGTTCTGGGTGTAGGAGCTTTGAAATGCATGGCGATAAGCAGATCCCTTTTCTGAATTCTAATTATTATATTTCAAGCTAACTTGGCTTGGGGACAAAGAGTTTCCTATCCCTGCCTTGTGAAAACATAAAATGTCTTTGTGGAAGCAGGTTAGGAGTACTTTAAAATTTTATTGTTCTTTTAAGAGACCTTTGGGTCAGGATCAGAAATATGTCTTTAAGTAAATAGCAAAGAAGTACATATCCAATGAAAGTGAAGTAGAAGAAATGTGTATGAACTGGGCCCTTGGCCATTTTCATTGTGTTGTCCTAGAGCTGTAATTCTTCTTTCTCAAAGGGAGGACAGCTTCTTCTGCTTCATAGGTTAATGCAGTGGTTCTCAACCTGTGGGTCCCCAGGTGTTTTGGCCTACAACTTCCAGAAATCCCAGCCAGTTTACCAACTGTTAGGATTTCTGGGAATTGAAGGCCCAAACATCTGAACATTAGGAAGAACTTCCTGACTGTGAGAGCCGTTCAGCAGTGGAACTCTCTGCCCCGGAGTGTGGTGGAGGCTCCTTCTTTGGAAGCTTTTAAGCAGAGGCTGGATGGCCATTTGTCGGGGGTGATTTGAATGCAATATTCCTGCTTCTTGGCAGGGGGTTGGACTGGATGGCCCATGGGGTCTCTTCCAACTCTATGATTCTATGATTCTATCTGGGGACTCACAGATTGAGAACCACTGGATTAGTGCTTCATGGATTATCATGATCTTCACACTACTAATTATATTCCTATGGTTCTACTTTTAACTTCCATGAGTGCTTCCTGTGGGATCCTGAGATCTGTAGTTAGAAAAGGCACCAGAACTCTCCAAGAATTCTGAACTGCAAATCCCAGGGTTTCCTGTGAAGATGCCATGGCAGTTAAAGTGTAATCATAGCATTATAATTGAGAAATACGAAAGAACCCCTGGTTGTGAATGCACCACCCTGTAAACAGTTGCTTTCCCCACATAAAGTGAGCCCCATAAGCATGGAACCAGTATCTGCCTTATCACTTACCTGCACCCATTTTCTAGATCTTCCAGATGATGCTTTGGTGCTTCTCTTGCAAGTTATCATAGAGTTGTGTATACCCCCTTAGAAATCTGTACGTCCTCCAATGCAATTATAGTATGCTGGGACCAGAACTGAAGTAATTTAATAGTGTTTAGTTGTATTCATTGGTTTCACATAATCACAGTCTGGTTGGGAAAATATGCTCTCTTACTATAAAATGTACCCTTTAAATCAGTTGCTTGAATGGGACAGGTATATAAATTCCATATATTCAGTAGGTTTAGCGTAATTAGCAATTATTCATTTAGATTTAGCAGCGACTAGTATTTTCTGTTAAATGTTGATGCAGAAGATTGTGGAATCCAAAATTACAGGACAAACACAGTCTAGCTCATAGTGATTTCCATCTGATGATGTGTTCATTGTCTTTGCAGCAGTTACAGCGACAGAAATTCACGAAAAATTCAAGTAGGACACAGACTAAGTAATGGAGGAGGTAGGTGTGCCAATCTTGACTTAAAAGATGACTTAAAGAATTGTAGTGCATCACAGAAAATATAGCTTGATATGCTTATCCTTGCCTTCTGTTCTCCCTGCTTCTGGTTAACATGAAAGGAGACAACAGCAAACTTCCATTTGCAGCTTGTCACAAACCACTTTTCCATTTTTACCAGAATACTAGAAAATTATTCGTTCTGTAAACCACAGTATCAATCCAAAACAGTTTTAGTAAAGTATTAATTTATTTCTAGCCTTGAGAGCCAGAAAAAAGGCCATCCCCAATTTTCAAAGTCTGTTTTGTAGTCATGCTAGCCTTATGGTGATTCTTGAGTTGGTAGCTGCCAATAAGGCCTTTAAGCATCTTTCTCTGCTGCTACAATTCGTAATCAGCCGGTAAATGTTTGTCTGGCAAATAATTTTTTTAATTCCCACTTTTTCCTACATTTTTTCTCTCTAAAGTAAGCTGTAGCTGGGAAATCAGCCAAATGTTCACTTCATAAGCCAAAAGTAATAATCTAGCCTTTGACTGACCTAATTTCTTCCTCTCCAATTACCTCCCCAACCAAGATCAGTAAGGACTGGACTTCTATCCTGCTCTGAGTGTTGAAAACCACAAATTTTTGAGGCAAAATAGATTGTTCAGGCCAACTTCATTCTCAACATGGTTTAGCAATACTAAAACAATTCTAACAGAGGCTAGTCATTTGTACGGCCAAATTCCTTTCCTCTCCTAATTTCTTGCTATGTGGAAATCAGCAATTGGACAGAAGGCAAGCTCTTTAACCTCAGCAGGTTGAAAGCCAAAAGTAAGGTCACAAAATTTCTGTTATAGAACTCCAATATGCTGATGATAATAGTTTCTGTATATTCAGAGGAAAACCTACAAACCACTTCAAATACTTTTGCAGAAGCATATTCATAGCTTGGCCTCTCATTAAATATCAAGATCACTAAAGTGCTCTGCCAGCTGGCACCAAGCCATCCCCCTGCAATGCCGGAAATGAAGCTTAATGGTGCAATGCTAGAAAATGTTGGCCATTTCCTCTATCTAGGCAGCCACCTCTCCACAACATTGACACCGAAATACAATACTGTGTGAGCTCTGCAAGTGCAACATTTTTTTCAAATGTAGCAGAGTATGTTCAGAAATTGGGACATTCCTAGGGATACCAAGATGTTGGTTATAAAGCTTTCAACGGTGTTGTATGCCTTCAAAACATATACCATCTGCAAACGTCACTCTTGATTTCTGAAGAGATTCCATCAGTGTTGCCTCCAAAAAATCCTATAAATCTCTTGGTGGACAAATATCCATGTTCTGGAAGAAGCAAAGACCACCAGCATTGAAGCCATGATTCCCCACCATTAACTTCGCTAGACTGGCCATGTTGTCCAAATTCCAGATCACTGTCTCCCAAAGCAGTTATTTTATTCTCAGCTCAAGAACAGAAAACAGAGTGTTGGTGGACAACAAAAGAGATTTAAAGATGGGCTTAAAGCCAGCCAAAAATGTGATGTAAACACCAACAATTGAGAAGTCCTATGATTCAAGTGTTGTAACCGGCAGGCAGCTGTTACCAACAGTGCTATGGATATTGAAGGGGCATTGATACAGGGCAAGAGGAAGAAACATGCCAAGACAAATCCTTGTCAGGACTGCCTTCTATCTCAAAATCTAAATCATGCAGATCCAGAATTAGTCTTTACAGTAACTTATGGATTCACTGCTAAGACTACCTCTGGAAGACACAAGTGATCAGCCATGAGTGATCACCCATGACATGACTTGCCATGTAGTTAGGTAAATTGAATTAGGTCTCCCAGATTTTTCTGGACCACAAATCCCACATACTCTAACCAGTACAGCCAGTAAAACTCTGTCTAGATTTGGATGGCCGTTGGTTGCCCACCATTGTTCTTGTAGAATGTTCTTTGTCAGCTGCTACCAATAGATATTAAAATGTCTGCAAAAATTCTGTATAGCAAAGGCCTTGCTCAAATTATCTTGCATGCAGAGTTCTATTGTGTCTCCTGCTTAGTCAATGCTCTTTTGAAGTCAACAGTGAAGCAATTCTCTCTTCATACTATGTAAAGCTAACTGTGCTATTTTCTCTTTCCAGCAGAATGATTGTGCTTTGACCATGTCATTTTGATACGTGGCATTTGGAAAGAGTGCCATAACACTACTGACTGTGGGTCCAGCATCCATGAGGGAGAGGCCTCCACTGACCATGACCTTGAATCCCATGGCAGGGCTGAGTCTCGCTTGGCCACGCTGAGCTCTGGGTTTTCCCTGTCTTCACAGTGCCTCGTCTGAAGCCTTCCTGGCTCTCTTGAGTCTGAAATGGCTCCCTTGACCTCTTTTCCTTCATGCCTCTGGATATTATGTTCTTTTTGCAGTTCCTCAAATGTTTGCACATTTTTTTGGAAAGATTTCTACTGGGATGGGTTTTAAATTATAAATATCGCTGCCTTGTAAGCAGATTTTTTAAAATAAATGTTGTTACCTCTGATTAAGATTATTTTTTGTACATTTTTTAAACATTGTAATTGGTGTTTTAATAGAGGCATATTTTAGAAGAATTCTTTTTTGAAAAAAAATTGAATGAAATAATATATGTAAGATTAGATCACTGTGGCTGCTGTAACCTTTCTTTTTTTTCTATGAGGAAATTGCAAGATTTTAATCTTTTTACTGTACTGTTAAGTGGCAGACTTGTGTACAATCTTATTTTTGTAGCATTTCAAATTGGGGAAATTAATCAAATTTGATTTGATTTTTGTGCGGACACTACATTGATCTGTCTTTAAATAAAGAAAGACCTTTACACGTTTCAGAATCTTTCTGTTACTCATCTTGGTGGTTCTCTTCTTTTTGCATCTTCTGAAGTTTTTGCAGATTTGCAGCTGCAGAAGAGAGATATGGCCCTCCTATTTTAGGTATTTTGTGACTTTTGGGTTTTGCTTTGTTCTTAGTCCAAAGGTATTCAAAATAATCACTCCATGACTGACCATGCAAATGTCTTTTTATAAGCTAAAGTTTGAGAAGTTATTCCAGTCTGAGGACTGAATTCAATTTCAAAGACATACTCAGGGGCCACATTCCAGTGGTGGACAGGGGAAAAGACAAAAGGTTTTACTGCTAGTTACTAAACCTTCGATCTGGTCCTTTAGAAAGGGAAAAGACCTATACTGTAGGCTTGTTAGGTTCAGTTCGAAAAAACCTAAAATTCGGAAAAACCTACTGAATTTGGATTTTTGAACCATGCAGGAAAAGTGGAAGGAGCAATTCCGAATTTGAACCACTTGCCCATTCTTCGGAATTATTCTCGAATGTCTCCCACAGTTATTTTGATTTTCAGAACCATTAAGCAACTTTGGTAAAGCCTAAACAAACAGTTTTAAAATCTCACAGTTTTCGTTCCCTGGCAAGTGGCGATGCAGAGAGAAGAGGTGGGCATAGCTAAGTACAACTATTCTTGAAGGCCACGCCCCCAGTGATAGAGATTGCAAAGGGTCCTGTAGTTTAACAGCATAGTTTGCAGGAAACCTGTGTGAAGTGTGCCATGTGTCAACCAGCTCCAATCTTCCTACACACTTTTTAATCTTAGTTTTAAGATGCACGGAGAGGCAATCAAAATAGAATTAAATATATCTTGTAACAGTTTCAAGGGAGCTATCTGTGTTTCTTTGTCTCAAAAACAAATTTTAAGGACTGATACATTTGTTGTGTGGCAAACCTTGCCAGAATTGAATCCACTTGGTTACATATATGAAGTGTTTTCCTAAAGGGAGGTACCTGCTTGTAATGATTCTAAGTAGTGAAAGAAGTACTGCCATTGCACCTCCTTTTTTCTTTGATAAGCTGCATGTCTCCAACATGCACACAGACACACGCATACCTCTTCTATAACCTACACTGAGATCTTATGTGTATACCTTCATCACATGTATCTACTTGAGTGGACTTTGTTGTTATTTGCTGTCAATTTAACTTTGATTGATGGTGGCTCTATGGCTGGGAGACCTCAATGAGCCTTAGTCATCAACTGCCCCTCTCACTCTTGTAAACTCAGGGCTGCAGCTTCCTTACTTGAATCGATCCACCTGTAATGCAGTGTTCCTTTTTAGCTGCTGTCTTCCACTTTACCATTCCACATAACTGAATTTTCCAATTAATCATGTCATCTCACAATACATCTCAAATACAACAGGCTTGGTTTATTCATCTTGGTTTATAGTGAGAATTTGAACTTGATTTGCTCTTTGGTGCATTTTTGTCTCTGGGTTCTTGTAGATTTTTCAGGCTATATGGCCATGTTCTAGAAGCATTCTCTCCTGACATTCCACCTGCAACTATTGCAATAGATGCAGGCAAAACGTCAGGAGAGAATGCTTCTAGAACATGGCCATATAGCCCAAAAAACCTACAACAACCCAGTGATTCCAGCCATGAAAGTCTTTGACAATACATTTTTGTCACTGTTTGAAAGCCCATGGAGTCTGTAGAACTCTCTACTTATGCCACATTTTAAATGAGTTGAATTTCTTCCTGTCAGTATTCTTCTGTGTTACTCTTTCACAGGCACAAAAATATGAAATTGGAAATATTATGGCATTTGGTTGGTCCACTAAAACATTCACCATGATATATTTGGTCCCATGTGAGCAGAGCTTTACAAACTGTTGTGACATATAAGTGTATTGGCTGCAGTGTATAGGTGTGTCATGTGAATATAACATGTCAAATAAGTGAGAAATATTTTTTTGTGAGATAAGTTGTGCCCTCATACATTTTGTTTTTACAGTTTATGTATGTGCCCATCTCTCTTATAAGGTGTTGATTTAATTTCTGGTTTACTAGTAAAACTGAATTAGGTAAAGTAAAGGTTTTTCTCTGACATTAAGTCCAGTCATGTCCAACTCTGGGGGTTGGTGCTCATCTCCATTTCTAAGTGGAAGAGCCAGCATTGTCCGTAGACACTTCCAAGTTCATGTGGCCGGCATGGCTGCATGGAGCACTGTTATCTTCCAGCTGGTGCAGTACCTACTGATCTATTCACATTTGCATGTTTTCGAACTGCTAGGTTAGCAGAAGCTGTGGATAACAACGGTCAGCAAAACTGAATTACTGTGTCACGAAATGCTTAAAAAGTGTGTCACTGACATGAAATGTTTGGAAAGCTCAGCATTAGAGTATCATAAGCACCCAATTCCAATTCCATTTCCTACCACTGGAGGGGACAAGTGGCCTTCCTGTACAATGATTCAAAATCCATAGCTGGTGGAATAGTAGGGCTGGGCGGTTTCGTTTCGTTAATTCATAATTCGTTAATAATTCGTTAATTTTGTTGATTACGAAGCGATAACGAACCATTCTGGAGCAATTTTTTTAAAAAACGAATTTTTAAAGACGTTTTGTAAATGCTTCGTATTTCGTTATTGTATTCGTTTTGTTATTGTTCTGAGGTCGTTTCGTTATTATTTCCGCATGTCTGGGCCAGTTTTATGGTTTAATTAGTGAAAAAAAATTATGATATCACACCAACAGTCAACAACAGAGGGAGAAGGAAGCTTCAGAAGTTTTTGGAGGTTTTTTAGCGTATTTCGCGGTCGCGTCCGCCATTAACGAATCGATTCGTTATTGTTTCGGAAATCGATTCGTTATTTTGTTACCATTTACGAAATTTCGTAAATATCAAACTTTTTAAAAGGAAAATTTTGTAATTATTTTAAATATCGAAACGCAAAAACCCCCAAAAAACGAATCGATTTTAGAAACAAATTTTTCCGTTGTTACCCAGGCCTATGGAATAGATCTCCATATCCTGCTTTCATCTGAAAAACAAACATCTCCTGTAAGTAGCTGGGCTAATGTGTGACCTTTACCTGCCCTTATCTATTATTTGTGTTATTTCTTAATCTCATAAATCATAACAACGACAAGGCTAGCAGCACCTTACATGAACAGATCTATTTGTAGCATACGCTTTGGTAGACTAAAGTCTGCCTCATCAGGTCCAGAGAGCACTGTCCTATGTTGGCAGGCATATATAGGCATACAGCTAGAGCAGGAAAGGGGAGTTAAGAGAAGAGCAAAATGGAGGAAGCATTATATGTGGCAACTCAGTTCCAGATGAAATATAAGTGGGCTTATTCACATTTTCAGCTACACAAATCTTTTTTGAAACCCAGTATATAAGAGCAGAGGGAGGCAGAATATATGGGAAGATGTCTAAAATAAACTGGCCTCTTCAATTTTGACAGGTTAGTCAAATCATGCTATCCTCATCCATGCCTTTCATCCACCCTTTATTCAAACAGCTGATAAGCTCTGGAAGTTAGTATTTCTAAGAAGGCAAAATAGGTCTTCCCCAAACTTTTTGAATGTGGGTGCCTTTGACAAATGTAGCAATGGTATCTGTTTTATCTGAACTTTTTTTTAAAAAAATGGTTAAACTTGAGGGTTTAATTTTTTTAAAATGTGTGTACCATCTCCTTACCAGTCTTTCTTTCTTTTCCCTCCTCTATGAAGGTTAAAGCCTAGCAGGTAAGAGCAGGGGGAATTATAGTCTGTATTGAAGACAGGGTGACCAGATGAAAGAAAGGAGAGGATTGTTATAGCTTTAGTAGAAGACAGAATTCAGGTGGGATGTTTCTACACTGCAGAATTGATGCAGTTTCATACCACTTTAACTGCCATGATTAAATGCTATAGAATTATGGGAGTGTTTTACAACATCTTTAGCCCTTGCCAACTAGCACTAGTGCCTCACCAAACTACAACTCCAAGGATCCCATAATACTGGGCTGTGGTAGGTACAGTGGCATCAAGGTGTATTAATTCTGCAGTGTAGATGCACCCTAGTTGTACTTTGTCTTGCAAGCTCCCACTAACAAAATTCCTTCACCACATAACTACAGTATAAAATGCTGTAATCTGGCATCTTTTGGTATTGCTCAAGTATAGGATGTGTTTGTTCCCTTCCTTTAAAGGAAATGAAGTTTCATGAGCTTCTAGTTTCTTCTCAGCACCTTAAGAAACCTGACACAAGGGTTTTATTGCTTTCGGTCAATATCTCTCTCTTTCTACTCCTTTCATGGAGTACAATGAATGAATGAACAAGTACAATGGAGGACCTTCTTGCAGCAACACCGGAAGCACTCCCAAGTGGCCAGATACTGGTCAAAGGACATTTAAGCAGCTACCAAACTCACAAGTTGTGTATTTTTCCGTTTGTTTGCTTTGTTCTGTTAGAAATGTAATATAATGGACTGGTTGCTCTGACACGACAAATAAAATAAATAATGAATTAATGCATGGATGTTATTATATGGTCACAGACCATGAGTTTAAAACACTAAAATCAGAAGCTCAAAATATTAAAAGCAGAAAGTCCAGAATATGCAACCATCTTAATCAGCTTATATATGGCACTTAATTAAAATCTGTGGATATAGATATTAAAGGTGGGTACAATACATAGGGCTAGCAGAAGGGCTCAACTCCCCCAGCTCCACAGAGGATGCATTTATACTGTGGTGCTTTGATATCACTTCCACTGCAATGGCTCAATGCAGTGGAGCCATGGGAGTAGTAGTTCTACATGGTCTTCAGCCTTCCTTGCCAAATAGTGCTGGAGCCTTACCAAACTACAGTTCTCACAATTCCAAAGCACTGAACCATGTCAAGGTGTTGTCAAATTTCATTAATTGTACAGTTTAGATGCACCCAGTCAAGAACAGCACCATTCTGCCATTTGGTTCATAGCACTTGGTGTACCAGATCATCTCTGAACTTTTTTATGAGGTAGATTAAACTTGCAACCCATCCACTGAGTTTAACAGCAAGAAGTCAACCATTGCTTCAAGAAGAAACCAGATGTTTCTAATTGTTTGCATGTTGAAACTAATGCAGCAAGCAACAGAGTTTGTGGGAATGGGCTGGCATTTCTGTCTTTTGAACAAAAAAAATGAAAAAGATAATAAATCAGACAAGGTTTTCCTGTGAACTTTGTATGATTGCAGATGATATTATGACTTCATATGTGGTTAATACAAGTGTCACAGATTGACCCTCTTCCCATGGAAAGGGAACCTGGAAAGCCTCAATTTGCATCTTTAAAACTCTCAGCCATGCCTTAGAAAAAGTAACCCCTACTTAGATCTCAGCAGCTCTAACCAAAATCAGAAGTCTGCTTCAGATAAGTACTACCTTTTTGCTGGCTCTACAGCTCTCTTTTACTTCAGGAGCTGCGGGTTTTGTTTGTCTATAGACGGGACCCTCTTTCACCACCACTCTGTCACACGTCCTTCATATTGGTCCTTAAAGGGCAAGCCATACATGAAGATATAAATCTAGCCCTTTGATGTAGGATTGTGTCCACAAGGATGCAATGAGTTTGATTTAAAGAAAATCCAAAGCCAGCTTGCAAAATATCTGCCAAGCTTTATGCCTTAAAATATCTTTTAAAATAGAAACTCCAAAGTGATAGGTGATTCACCTAATTTATTTTTCAAGGCTCTTTAAATAGTAATGGGGGTTATGTTTAAAGGGCAAATAGCATTCCTCAGAGGCCTCTTTAGTCAATTTGCCCCTGATGATTTTTTTTTTAATGATGGGATGGACTGGGGACAATATGAATCCCCCCCCCCCCCCGCATCTTATAGTGCTTCTTTTTGATGTGGGGAGGGCAGATAATGAAGAAATTGTGTGCAATTAGCCTCTTGAACTATGAAAATTTATTTTATTTATAAACTTTTAAAAACATTTATTTCAGAAATTTAACAAAGCAAGCATCTTCGCCAGGAAGTTAACTGCTGTGTGTCTGATACTATCCAAAGCACCATTAACAAGCATTTCTTAAAAACATGGCAATTTCTGTTCGGTTGCCCCATTACAGCCCATCTTCTGCAGCCACTCCCTGGTGTATCGTTTCTTTGGCGGGAGGTGACCATTTTGAGAAGAATTCATGCATTCTCTAGGTGACATCATAGGGCCAGGTTGGGAAGTGCTTCTCTCCAGATGTAAGTGCTCTGGTTGTGCGTGACTCAGGTTGGCAGCCGCCAGGTCAGTGTCAGGAGACACCCCCTCCACCGAGGGACAAATGGGAGAATGTCCCTGGAAAGGCTGGTGCCCCCTCTGCCTGGGGCTGAAGCTCCAATAGAACGATTCCATCTGAGGAAGGTCTGCTGGTGTACTTATCACCGTGGCATCAACCAGAGGGTTGAATGCCAGGGGGGCAAGGCTTCTTAAGTGCTCTTCCCTCGTGGTTTGTACTTCTCTCTTCTGCACTTCCACATACATCTTCCTCTCAGGGGGCAGCAACCGTGGCCTCTTCTGTCCTGGTGGCTGGAGCACAATATCTGAAGTGCAGATGTGAAGGAATTCCTCATTGTCGCCAGTTTCCCAATCTGTGGTGATCCCGCAGGGTGCCAGGGGAAGATGGTGGGGAAGAGATTCAGCTTCCTGGAAACTCCTGGGTAGCGGACATGGAGGACAGGGAGCTTCCATTATGAAGAAGTAAACAGCATTTTCATTAGGCTCTGAGGAAGGACTGGTGAGCAACTGGGAAGGCTGTCTGCCATCCCCAGTCCTCTTCTCATGGTCTGGAACGCAGGTGGCTGACTGGCCCTCTGGCACTTGGCCAGACAAGGGGAGGCCTGACTGGAGCTTTAGCTTTTCATTCCATGCATGGAGAAACTTTTCCCTGCAGGATTTTGGCCTTTGCGCATCACTTGTATCCATGGCTTTCTCATCTTTCATGGCTGCAGTTTCTGTGTTAAGCACCTGAAAAAGTAAGGAGCAGGATTTAAAACACATTAAATTAAAGAACTTCCTAATACAAGGAATGTATTAAACAATGATACTTCTTTGTTGTTGTATACCAGTTTATAGCAATCCTAATGCAAATCTCTCATAAGGTTTTCTGAGGCTGGGAGTGTTTGACTTGGCCAAGGTCAACAAATGGACCTCCATGACTGAATAGCAAATTGAATACTATCCAGAGGCATAGTGCAATGAACAAACCATCATCCCTCTCTGGCCCCTTCTAGTACTCAGTCTCTTTACAGAAATGGAAGGAACCAATTTTCTCCATTTAAGAAGACTGGCAGATCAAGATCTGCAAACTGATACAAACTGACTGCTTTTAAGGAGAAATCTTTGATGAATTCAAGAAAGATTGGAACTTGCTTATTACTTTTTCACAACAATGTTGGGGGCAAATGTCAATCGTAGGATTTATGAATTACCAATAAATGAATTTATTAAAAGCAGAAATGTGGTTTTAGATTAATACGTAAAGGGGGTTGAACAATAAGGGATTGTTGTTGTTTATTCATTCAATCACTTCCGACTCTTCATTGACCTCATGAACCACCCATGCCAGAGCTCCCTGTTGGCCGTGGCCACCCCCAGCTCCTTCAAGGTCAAGCCAGTCACTTCAAGGATACCATCTATCCATCCATCTTGCCCTTGGTTGGCCCCTCTTCCTTTTTCCTTCCATTTTCCCCAGCATTGTTGTCTTCTCCAAGCTTTCCTATCTTCTGGCCAAAGTGCTTCATCTTTGCCTCTAATATCTTTCCCTCCAGTGATAAAACATTTTAAAAATTGGTAAGTAGAATTGTCTCTGTACTGGTGTGTGTTATGTGAGTATTGTTTGTGTGTACATGCTAATGGAGATATGTGTTTTGTTAGTGTATTTGGCTTTTGTTTTCATTCTCTAGTATGTTGTAGTGACAGGTAGTCGCATAGTTTGGTCAAGGAACATTATAAAAATCTGCTCTTTTGTATTATTTTTGTTTGTTTGCTGTGCTCTATTTCTAAATGAAACATTAATTAAAATACTTCTAGTTCCCCCTTTGTGTCTCTAAATGACATGTAGGAATAGCCTTAGCAGTATAAGATGCTACATAGGTCTCATGAGACCTCCTTAGCCTTAGGCATGGCTGGATCCACCCTGGCAAACGATGCAGCCTGAAGTGCATTATATGGCAGTGTAGATCCAGCCCATGAATTCCAAAACAATTGGGCAAATGTGTAATGGTTTTAATTGATTTTAAGTTCATTGTTATGTGTAGTAATTAGTTATGATGATTTCTTTTTGTACTGTATGTTGGCATTGAATATTTGCCATTATGTTGTAAACTGCCTCGAGTCCCCTCAGGGGTGAGAAAGGCAATATATAAATACACTAAATAAAGAAATTGTATAAGATTAAACATTAGTGGGATGACAATATTTTCATTGTCTATTTTACAGGGAAGTCCATTTTAATTGTTTTAAATACTGGGTTGTGGTAGGTTTTTTCGGGCTATATAGCCATGGTCTAGAAGCATTCTCTCCTGACGTTTCGCCTGCATCTATGGCAAGCATCCTCAGAGGTAGTGAGGTCTGTTGGAACTAGGAAAATGGGTTTATATATCTGTGGAATGACCAGAGTGGGACAAAGGACTCTTGTCTGCTGGAGCTAGGTGTGAATGTTTCAACTGACTAATCAAGATGGTCATGAATGCCTTCAACAATACATTGTTTTAAATACTTATGATTGCTATTATTTTTAGGTGGTAAGGGCAGAGGACAAAAAGAAGGTAGAAAAATGTAGAATGGGGAACTTAAATCTGTGGCCGCGGCAGAAGCCTGGTTTCTAATTTTGACAGTGAGAAGCTGCTTCCTCCCCGGCACCCCAGACCCAGCCTTGCCCACCTCCCACTGCACCTGAGGTGAGGGCCTTGCAGCCTAGTGTCTTGTGCAACCCAGAGGGAAGGAGAAGGGAGGGCTCCTCCTGCTGCTGCTGCTGCCCCTGCTGCCCAGGCTCCTCCTTCCCTGGAGCCTCCCAGAGGAGCTCACAATTAGGCAACAAAGGGGCAGTGAAATATTTAAAGGGAGCCGGTTTTCCAACCTGTGCTGTTTAATTGCTCTGGTTTTCTTTCCCCCAGTATTAATATTTTATCCCGTCGCTTCAGGTTTCTTTTGAAGCACAAGAGATTGGAGACTGTTTTTATTTTATTAAGAGTGACTCTGTCACCCTGAAGCAAATTGGGGAGGGAAATTAAAACTTCAACAGAGGCATCAGATTCTGGACACTCGCTTCATCACACTAGAGAATGAATCCACTTTAAATCCAGTTTCTGCCTCCTGTAGAATTCTGGGGTTTGTAGTTTGGTAAGGTTGTTAAAGGCTCCCCCCTAAACTACAAATCCCAGAATTCTGCAGGAGGCAGGAACTGAATTTAAAGTGGATCCATTCCCTAGTGTGATGAGGTAGCCCTGGTTAGGACTTGGGTGGGAAACTGACAACAAGTAGCAGGTGCTGTGGGTTCAGGGGAAGGAACTGGCAAAAACACCAGGCAGCAAGCAGCCATACCTTGAGGCTGAAAGGCTATTCAATACTAGTCAAGGTGGCCAATTATAACATTCACATCTGCCTCAAGCAGACAAGAGTTCTTTCTCACGCCCTTGGCATTCCACAGATATATAAATCCCGATTGCCTAGTTTCCAAGGGCTCTTCTACACAGCCCTATAACCCAGAATATCAAGGCAAACAATCCCACATTTTCTGAGTGTGGACTCAGATAACCCAGTTTCAAAGCAGATATTGTAGGATTTTCTGCCTTGACATTCTGAGATATAGGGCTGTGTGGAAAGGCCCCAACAAAGCTCCCAGCCTCTGAGGATGATTGCCATAGATGTAGGCAAAATGTCAGGAGAGAATGCTTCTGGAAAAAGGCCATACAGCCCAGAAAACTCCCAGCAACCCAGGGCCCCTCCACGCAGCCCTATATCCCAGAATATCAAGGCAGAAAATCCCACAATATCTGCTTTGAACTAGGTTATCTGAGTTCACACTCAGATAATGTGGGATTTTCTGCCTTGCTATTCTGGGATGTAGGGCTGGGTGGAAGGGCCTCCAGTGATTCTGGCCCTGAAAGCCTTCCACAACACACCTTGGAGTGTTCCTGGCCTAAAACCCCATGAAAAGGAATATTTTAAAACTCCAAATATCCCATATAAAGACCTCAAAAATAGGGTGCATCTTAGAATCGGAGGTGCTTTTTGATCTATGGCAAGATTTTGTTTCTGTTGGTGGCACTGAAATTATTGTGCGTCTTACAACCGACGGCATCATCTAAGCATCGGAAAAAATACGGGTGATGACTTCTCCCAGCTCTAGTTTGAAAGCGGGTTGGGAAACGGTTTTTAAAGTGAGCCGGTTTAAGGCGGGAAGGGGGTGCGGATGGGGCAGAAGTGCGCTTCGGGGCCAACATCTGGAGGGACCCGCAACTCCCGCCCTTGGCTTGAACGCGAATTCACTCGTGCTCTTTTTAACTCTTAAGGCGAGATCGCTCCACTTCCCAACGGGGCCCAAACCCAGGTCCCTCCCCCTTAGCGCCTGGCTGGGGAAAGGACTTTTTCCCCCTTAGAAGGATTTCGAAGGCCGGCCAGGAAGCCCCGGGCCGGTTGGGTCAGTCCCTTCCTCCCAGATTTTTTTTTGTTGTGTCAGGAGCGACGTGAGAAACTGCACGTCGCTTCTGGTGTGAGAGAATTGGCCGTCTGCAAGGACGTTATGCAAGGGACGCCAAGGTGTTTGGTTGTTTTTACCATCCTTTTGGGAGACTAGCTGCCTTGACTCCCACCCAAGCCCCAACTAGGGCTGCCTTCTCCCCGCCCTCCTGCCCAGATCCCACGATCCTAAGGGCCCTTTCACACAGCCCTATGTCCCAGAATATCAAGGAAGAAAATCCCACACGATCTATTTTGAACTGGGTTATCTGACTCAGTTCTTGTGGGTTTTTTCGGGCTATATGGCCATGTTCTAGAGGCATTTCTCCTGACGTGGCCATATAGCCCGAAAAAACCCACAAGAACTGAGTGATTCCGGCCATGAAAGCCTTCGACAATATATGGGTTATCTGAGTCCACATTCAGATAATGCGGGTCAGCAACTCTAATCCCGGATGGGGGTTGTTCGCCCACCTTTTCCCCGAAAACGTCCCTAGAGGTGCCTCTACACGCCAGTTTGACCCCAAGCTAAGGGATGATGGAAGTCCATCTCCCAGAATCCCGTGGCAGTGAAAAGGGAGCCAAGCTGCACTCAGTGTAGATGCCCCCTGGGCCTGTTTTCCTGGAGGACGGAGGCCAGGCTCAGCCCGAGAGCGCAAGTTGGAATTCGCCTCCTAAAATGGAGGAAAGAGGGAGAGCGAGCCTGCCTGTCCTATTCCCACGTGCTTGTCCTATCCCCGCGTGCCCCAGCCCGCGAAATCGCCCTTCCCTTCGACTGGAAGGTGGAGAGCGGGGGAAGGCAGGCTCCCTGCTTACCGGGAGGGCCGTTTGCTTGTCCTCGGGGGTTCCCTTCTCGGGAGAGGGCGGCCCAGGCGCTTCGTCCTCCTTTGGGGCCAGCGAGAGCGGGTCTTCCATTCCGGGGCCCATCGCGGCGACAGGGGTTCCGGCCCTGTGGAAAGGAAGGAAGAAAGAAAACACGCATCACCTCTGGTTTGCCTTGATAGGCCGCCTTTCTCCCCGAAGCGGGATCCAAGGCGGCTCACAACATGCCCTCTCCTTCGGGGCAGTTCTGCTGGGCGGGGGCAGCAGGGCAAAGTGGGCAGAGGCGCCTTTTGGGGCCAAGAAGGGTTTGGAGTCAGGGTTTCAGGCCGTAGGGGAAAGAGAGGGGAAGGCCTACCTTTCTGGTCCTGGAGGAAAGCTCGGGTGGAGGGTCCTGGTCCAAGAGGGGAACTGGATCCCGATGGAGAAGGGAGCCAAAGCCACGGCCTGTTCCTTGGTGAGCGAGCGAAAGAGGCCCTCTGGTCCAGGCAGGCAGGGCCAAGGGCCCTTTATGGGGGTTCCCTGGCCCACTCCCCACCCTCCTGCCCGCAGGGGAGCTCCTGGTTGGGCCACAGAGGAGGCGGGGCCCCTCCCCTCAACCCCGAGAGCCAACGCCTACGCCCTGCTCCCCTCCCCCCCCCCCCCGCTTTCCTTCTCATGCCCCTCATTGGGCATGCAGAATGGGTGCAGTCCAGTGTTTCTCAACCTGGGGGTCGGGACCCCTGGTAGGGGGTCGGGAGGGGGTCGCCAAAGACCACCAGAAAACACAGCATTTTCCGTTGGTCTTAAGGGTTCTGTGTGGAAAGTTTGGCCCAATTCTATACTTGGTAGGGTTCAGAATGCTCTTTGATTGAAGGTGAACTATAAATCCCACAACTACAACTCCCAAATACCAAGGTCTATTTCCCCAAACTCCACCAGTGTTCACATTTGGGCATATTGAGTATCCGTGCCAAGTTTGGTTCAGATCTATCATTGTTTGAATCCACAGTGCTCTCTCGATGTAGGTGAACTACAACTCTCAAAGTCAATGCCCACCAAACCCTTCCGGTATTTTCTGTTGATCATGGGAATTCTGTATGCCAAGATTGGTTCAATTCCATCCTTGGTGGAGTTCAGAATGCTCTTTCATTTTAGGTTAACTATAGATCCCAGCATCCCATAACTCCCAGATGACAAAATCAATGCCCCCCTCAACCCCACCTGTATTCAAATTTGGGTGTATTGGGTATTTGTGCCAATTTTGGTCTAGTGAATGAAAATATATCCTGCATATCAGATATTTACATTATGATTCATAACTAGCAAAATTACAGTTATGAAGTAGCAACAAAACAATTTTTATGCTTGGGGGTCACCACAACATGAGGGACTGAATTAAGGGGTCACAACATTAGGAAGGTTGAGAACCACTGGTCCAGTCCCACACCACTTTAACTGCCTTGCCTCAAGGCTATGGGGAGCTGGCTATTTCACCACAAAGATGTCTCAGGCTCCCATCCACACTGTTTCATACAGTTTCACACTGCTCTTGGAGAAACTGTTGTTATTGTGTATTATTATACAGGAAATCTGGGAACCAGTTTGAGTGAACCTCCTGGGTGGAAAGGATGACCCAAACCTCTGAATTGGAAGGACTTTTGTAGGAGTATGTGGCCTGGCTGTAGGAAGCTGAGAGGAGACTTACTATTAGAGCCCCCTTTCCTTCATTCTACCTCCCGACCATGGCTCCAGGTAGAAAAAAACTTGCAAGGCCAGGCAGGACATCATCCTCTCCTTCTCCAAAGGGAGAAACACTGGCAACTGTTTGTTTAGGGCCAAAAGGGTTTTTCACTGGTCCACTGCTTTCCACCGCTTTGAGCATTTTGCACTATGGGCCCTTCTACACTATCATATAACCCAGAATATCAAGGCAGAAAATCCTACTATATTTGCTTTGAACTGTGTTTTCTGAGTCCACACTGCTATATATTCCAGTCCAAAGTAGATAATGTGGGATTTTATTTAACTGTGTGGAAGGGGCATAAGACTCTGGAGTTCTACACTGGAGAATGAATCAGTTTAACCCCACCAGAACTATCCTGCAGTTCTGAGATTGGGAGTCTGAATAGGCAGCAATGCTCTCTGACAGTAAAGGCTAAAGACCTTGCAAAAGTACAACTCCCATGATTCCATGGTCTTGCTCCATGGCATTTCAATTGGTGTCAAACTGCAGTAATTATGCAGATCCACCCCAGGTTTTGAATCTCCACTCAGCCATAAAAATACAATCCACAAACGTGTGCCCAGAAAGCAAAGGGGTCTGTGAGACCCATTTGGCCTCTTATCATCTTGTCATCTTTTTGTTCACCTTTCCTATCTTGCAATCCATCTGCATTAGACATCTTCCTCCTGATCAGTGCAATACACAGCCACCCACTGGGTTTAGGGATGTTTTTGTTGTTGCTGTGTGCCTTCAGGTCATTTCCTGCTGATGAGAAACATAAGACAAAGGTAATGACAAACAATAGGACCCCCCATCTCCCCAGGCCCTTAATGGCAGAACACTTGAAATATAGAGTTGTTCTTTGCACTCAAAAGGTCACTAGTTTCAATGTTTCAAGTAAACAAGTGTGAATTGAATAGGGAGACAGAGAGTGGTAACACAAAGGGTGCATCTACACTGTAGAATCAAGGCAGTTTTGGAGCCACTTTAAGTGCTGTAGCTCAATGCTGTGGAATCCTGAAAGTTATAGTTTGATGAGGCACCAGCAGAGAAGGCGGAAGACCTTAGGAAACTACAGCTCCCATCATTTCCTAGCATTGAGCCATGGCAGTCAAGCTGCATTCATGCTACCCCTCTATTCTACCTTGGTCAGACCACACCTGGAATACTGTGTCCAATTCTGGTCACCGCAAATGAAGGGAGATGTTGACAGGCTGGAAGGTGTCAAGAGGAAAGTGACAATCAAGGGTCTGAAGAACAAGCCCTATGAGGAGCGACTTAATAAGCTGGCCATATTTATCCTGCAGAAGAGAAGGCAAGGCTGAGAAGAGACATGATGAGGGCCATGTATCAAGATGTGAGGGGAAGACATAGGGAGGAAGGAGCAAGCTTGTTTTCTGCTGCCCTGGAGACTAGAATGCAGTGGGACCATAATTTCAAACTACAAGAAAGGAGATTCCACCTGAACATAAGAAAGAACTTTCTAACTGTGAGAACTGTTCAGTAGTGGAACTCTCTGCCTCTGAGTGGAGGCTCCTTCTTTGGAGGCTTTTAAGCAGAGGCTGGGTGGCCATCTGTCGGGGGTGGTTTGAATGCAATTTTACTTCTTCTTCGCAGGGGATTGTATTGAATGGCTCATGAGGTCTCTTCCAACTCTATGATACTATGATTCTATGATTCTACAATACTCATGTACCCAAAGTCTCAGATTGTTCTCCTTGCAAATTTTCTTTGGACAACAGCTACCCATATGGAAGAAGCTCACACTCTTAAGTGCCCATTTTATCCTTTTGCATGAGGCATCATTTGGATTTATGGTTTATTAGGAGTTTAGAAACTTTTTTTTATTTTTAACATGAAAGATGACTTGTTCAAACTCAGTTTAAAATATAAATTGATAATCTGGTTTGCTGAGCGTCATGGAAATGTCTGTAAAAGTGATGGAATCATTTCAGAGTGTTGTGGTTTTGTTGTGTTCTCCACATGCTGGAATCTGGCGCACTTTCCACTCCCAGCCAAGGACTGTCATTCTGTGTTCCTAATGCTCACCACCTGGTGCCATTGTTGGTTGAAAAGTTCATCTCTGCCATTGGGAAGCTTGAATTATTGATACCAGCTTCCCTTTATCCTCCTCCTCCCCTCCCTGCATCATAGGGCTTCCTGGTTTAGTCTACCTTTACTATTAGTTTGAAGATACCAGAATAAGGTTCTCCTTCACCTTTAAAGAACATGTTTTTAATGTGTTAGCCTCCAAACAGGAGGACTTCTAGTATTCTGCGTGGAAACAGAAGAAAAGAGACAGGTAAGTTGAATAACAGGATTTAAAGTATTCCTGAAAAAGTCTTGATTTATGGCGCTGGAAAAATGCAATGAAAGTGAAGCCTCTGAAATATTAAAAGCAGGCAGACCTTATGCTTTACGGTTGTTTGCAGTGCAAATACAAAATGATAATTTGAACATTGAAAATATTATATACCTTGGGGACAGTACATCAATAATATTCTAAACAGAATGCCATTTTGTGTTTTCAGTGCCTGGGTGGGAAATAAGAAAGTATACTGGAATCTGTTCAACTAGGACAACTTTTTCCATTGCAAGGATAGGGAAGTGTGTTTAGAGGAACAGTATTGCCTCTGCACAGTCAAGACAGAGATTGCATTTGGTGGCTGGTACTCTATATTACCTTAGATTTTGTGTTGCAGAATTTCAGCAGTGTTGAAGTTGGACATCTTTGCTGCAATTCAGCTTGTTGTCATTGTGTTCCTTGGATCCTCCGTTTCATTTTGTAACCTTTTAGTTGTAACTTCACACCACAAAGAACTTCTGAGACCAATACAGTTTACTTGTAAACAAAAACATGGAAGAAAGAAAACAAATTGCTACTTAATGGAATTATTGTAATAGGAACATAGCCTCAGACCTATCCATTAATCACATGTTTTGGTGTAAAGTCTTTCTTGGTGGCTAATAGTTAGATTTCGCACATTTCTTCATATTAGGTGTGTTGGATTGCCTTTGTTATTTCTCTGTTTTGTTGGATACACAATTATTCCTTCCTGAGTTTATATACTTCCCAGTTTCCTTCTTTTTTTTAGTGACCGATTCCCATTTATTTTCTTGATGGTTGCTTGGCATTTTAAATACATATGCTATACACAGTACATGTTAGTCAGCATTTACAGTATTTCAGCCTTCCTTTAGTTTATTTCATTGCATTGACAGAATGTGTTGGTGCAACTCCTAGCTTTTATGTCTGCAATATTTTATAAAAATGGAAACTTGTTCTGGATTGCATCGCCAGTTACTTGTACACAAAAATAGCTTCTATTATTTATTTAAGTTCACATGCCTTCCATTTTCCATGGATTTCTCAAAGAAACTGAAACAGATGCCCAGCTCCACCATCACCCTTTAACCTGGGAGTTGGTTCAAATGTAGTTTGTCATTTCAGTTGGAATTAAAAATGGGGAGCGAGAGAAAAGGCAGTAAAGGAAGAGAAAAAGGAGACACCATACTCCAGCTGAATATATCTGTGTGGAGCAAGCTTGTAAATCCCTTGGGCATATTTGAGCAATTTAATGTTCTTGCTTCTGTGTAACATAGTAGGGATGTAGACCAGATACTTTGGTATACAACTCCTAAAAGTTCAATCCAGTGTACCTAATAATATGAAATTGTGGTAATCAAAGGTACTCCCCTTTACCCACAGCATTGACAAAGCGAATGGTGTCTAATAGAACCCAGATTATACAAGATATAGATTATACAGAAATTGGTCAGATAGGTGATGCCCAAGTAAGAATTTTTACTTGTTTACGAAGTGCACTTAGACAATTGCATTTCCCCTCTTTATAGGTGGCATGTCGGAATAATGGCACCTTCTCGATCTAAGAGACAGCAGAAAACATACAGAGAAAAGAAAGGCAAGAATGAATGTAAAGAGGCAACACCACCTCTTTCTCAGAAAAAGAAGAAACATACTGAAGAACTCAAGAGCCAGGAGAGAAGGCAAGATGAAAGAAGGAGTATTGAGCAAGCTAATTCTGAAGATATGTCATCTGAGAAAGATGACGTTTCTGCTGTCTCTTTGCAGGATGAGGCAAAGAGCAGCAGAGAGTTGAGGAGGCAAAACGAAGGCAGGGAGGGTGGATTTAAAGCCAGAAGAGAGAAGAAAGAACCCAAGGTCAAAAGAGCTCATTCCAACAGAAGGCATGGAGGCCAATATGTGTGCAAAAGAGAAAAGGCAAAAAGTAGGGATGTGAGGCGAGAAGATCAGAGCAAGGATGAGAAAGGATCAGACCCAGAGTACTTCAGCAGTGTCAAAAACCATAAACAAAAGGAGACTGAAGATAGTGAGGAACATGCTTTGAAGGGAAAATGTAAGAGTCAACTAAATAAGAAGAAAATTGTCTCTGACATGGAATCCCTCCAAGTAGAAAGTGAGGAAGTGTTGTCTTGGATGCCAGAGCCATGCCAAAGAAGACACCATGAAGAAAGCAGGGGGCGACGTAAGAAGAAGTCTCACAGTAAGGCTGGCAGGGTCCAAAGTGAAGGGCAGAAGAAGGCACGCATTAAAAATCCAGACTGTGTGTTTTCCAGAGCATCACCTGTGAGTTCAGAGGATTCATCTTGTTCTGACCCCCAAGACAAATGCAACTTGAACCAAAGAAGAAAGAGTCAAGAAATCCAAAAGAAAATAATCAAAGTCCAAGAGGAGATAAGTTCTTCAGAAGACAGTGAGGAACAATTCTGTAGTAAGAAAGGCTTGCCAACTATTGTGGAAAATCAACATACAGACAACCGGAGAGACCACCAAGAATTTCAGCAAACAACTAGTGAGAGTGAAGGGAAGCCAGACGATGGAGCCAAAATATGGGGATCTGAGGATAAAGAGAATGACTCTGAGTTGGTTGAGAAGATATCAAGGAAGAATAAAAAACATGTGCAAAGAAAAGCTACACCAGGTATCAGTTACAAGCACAGTGATGGTGAGAGTACTCCAGGCAACCACAGTGGAAGCTCCACAGACGGAGCAGAAGGAGAAGGAGAAGGAGAAGGAGAGAGTGATGATAGAGAGCATGACTATCGCTTGAGAGGGGGTGGTGACAAAGATGACCCCAGCTGTGAGCAAAGAAGTGAAGAGGATAAAGAAGAAAAGAGTAGCTTTGAAGAAAGAAGTAGCCCTAAGATAAGACGACAGCCCAGCAATAATAACTTAACCAGACATCTTCAAGAGACAATCCAGGAAAGGGAGAAGAAGAGCAGCAAGAACCAGGTGTCCAGAACTGAAACCTCATCCTCATCACAGGCAGTAAAAGATAAAAGGCAACCTTCTCATCAGGCTGGGGCATCTCAAGAATTCACAAGTTTAGAAGATCAAACCAGCCAAGATCCAAGGACCAGATTAGATGCAGTGGCTTTCCTTGCAAAGAGATATTGTCATCTAACTTCACAATCCCAAATCCTACTTAACCTAAAGAACAGGCATAGAGATGTCAAAGCTAAACTATTGGCTGCTGATACACTTTGTTATTCCTCTAAACCAGCAGAAATTGTCTCTGGTTCAGAGAAGACTCAAAGCATCCATCCAAGAAGAGACACAACAAGGTGCAATGTAGTGGCTGTTCAGGCTAAGGAAGGTAAAGACTCAAGGTTAAGTCTTTCTACTTCTTCAAGTTCATATTCTGACACAAAAAAGCCTTTGGCTGAGAAAAAGAAGAAAGTTGGCAAAGGAATTGGAAAAGTAAAGAAAGCTAAACACCAGACCTTGGAGACAAAAAAAGAGGTGGTAATGGAGGAGGAACAAACTGGGGAAGAGAAAGAATTAACACCTAAGCAAACAAGATCGAAATCTCTCCAAACTCTTTCAGCATTCCGCAAAGTAACCCATTGGCTGAGCCATAAGCCTCTCAAAAAAACTAGTTTGAAAGGTCGTTTCTTAAGTATGGTACGTGCAGTTGGCATCTCACGATGGCTGGTAAAGAGGTTCCACAAGAAGAAAAGGAGCAGCCAACCATCTGGTTTCAGGAGAAAAATGGCCATCCGCATTGTTAGCACAGTCGGACTGGCCAAGCGGTGTAGTAGGACCTCCCATGACTCAGGAAGAAAACAGATCAAGAAAGATTTATGTAGCAAAGGAGCTTCATGTTCCCTCTTAGAATGTGATCATAATGTAGGTAAGGGTGCAAGTAGGAGGAGAGAACAAGACAAGGAGAAAAGGTTTTCAAGTAATTATCCCCACAAAGAAGCCATTCTTCACTCTCAATTAATGAATTCCAATGGACAGTCAGAGGAAGAGAGAAGAAATGGTATTGACGCAAGGTTTGCCATTGTATTTCCCAGAGTTCATCAATTGGTGAAGTCAAAAGCTTCCTCTCTTAGAAGTTCTGGCAACAGTGCATCACAGGTTCATCCAAACATTCAGTCTAGAAGGAGACCTTTAACGTCTACACAACTGAACAGACAAAGAAGCAACCAGGAGCTTCCTTGCAGTTTTCATACTGATACAACTTTACCCGGTAAGCAAACCAACCTGCTCCTCAAAGAGAATCATAGAATCATAGAGCTGTAAGAGACCTCATGGGCCATTTAGTCCAACCCCCTGCTAGGAAGCAGGGAAATTGCATTCAAAACACTCCAAGGCAGAGAGTTCCACTGCTGAACAGCTCTCACAGTTAGGAAGTTCTTTCTAATGTTCAGGTGGAATCCCCTTTGTTGTATTTTGAAGTCATCGTTCCGCGTCCTAGTCTCCAGGGCAGCAGAAAACAAGCTTGCTCCCTCCTCCTTATGACTTCCCCTCACATATTTATATATGGCCATCATGTCTCTTCTCAGCCTTTTCTTCTGCATGCTAAACATGCCCATCTCATTAAGCCGCTCCTCATAGGGCTTGGTCTCCAGATCCTTGATAATTTTAGTGCCCTACTTTGGATAAATTCCGGCTTGTCAACATCTCCCTTTAATTGTGGTGCCCATATTTGGACACAATATTCCAGGTGTTGTCTGACCAAGGCAGAATAGAGGTAGTTATTCATGAGAAATTAAAGTTCTAAAGACAAAGACATAATGTCCTCCAAACTAGAAACTTCTAAATACCCGCTTTTCAACTTCCCTGCATTTAGATTACTACTACTACTACTACTACTCATTCATTCATTTTGTTTTTAGAGGAGGAGAAGATATCATGGGGTTCTGCCCCTTCTTTCTTGGAAGAGGAAGATGTAGAAGACCTAATTCAGAGAACTGCACCAGAAACATTGGATCAAGTGCATTGGACACAGTGTCAGTCTCTCACCTGTGATCCTACAGCTTGGCTGAATTCTGAAATGCTGCTTCCACGGCTCACCATTGAAAACTTGAGCAAATGGAGTTTATATAAAGGGCAGTATGTTACCCGGTCTCCTAGGTCAAAAAGGGCATTGCAAGGAAGGTGGGAAGTAGAGGATGTCAACGAAGATATTCTTGAGAAAGACCTGGCACAAAGACAGGTTAGGAGTGTCTTGTTATTGTGTGCCTTCAAGTCATTCTGATTTATGGCAATCCTGTCATTGGGTTTTCCATAGCTGAGAGTGTGAAACACCCAAGGTCATCCAGTGGAATAGGAAACATTTCTCCATTTCATCCATCGACCTATGAAACTGAACTCTGAAGGATGAGTAGAGAGCCTTCATCATGTTTTAGACTGCAGTTCCCAACAACCCTTTACTATTGGCCATGCTGGTGGGGTTTCTGAGAATTCAGATCCAAACCATATGGAAGCCAAAATTTTCACAATCCAGGTCTGCAGATTTAGGGTCTCCAGATCTTCAGAAAGAAATAACTAGAAGATGCCAAGAACTAAATCCTATACAATAACAGCTAGTATCATACATGTTAATGAACTGGTGAATCCACTTCTTAATTTAATCAGAACTTTAAAGAATGTATTCAAAATCTTGAATTCTACCTTCAAAATAAGGTCAGAATCTTGAATACCTGCTTCAAAGTTTTGCTATCTAACTCTGGAACTACCAGCCACCCCTAATCTGGACTATGTAAAGCATGTGCAGAGTAACCAACTTTGCCTTTGTTTAGCATTGTGGCCATATATGCAAGATATCATTATGTGACCTTACTAGTTGAAGTAGTTGATGATACAAAGCTCTTGAATGCCTTCCAGGTTGATAAAGATGAAGATTGCTATATGGAATTGGAGAAAGTGGAGGATCTTTCCAGGTTGGAGTAAGTAAGGAGCAATGACATTTCCAGGGAAGATTCTTGAAGATGGTCTACTTTCTGGCCTTCTACTGAAGACCCCCAATTGAGGCACAGTGCTTCTCTGAAGCCATAGGGTTTATTAAAATTCAATGAAATTCAAAGCCATCACTAAGAATTATTGAATATACTGATGTAGATGTTTTCCCACATGACTCATATGATTGTGGTTTGGGCAAGGGAGTGTATGGAAATAAGAATGTAGAAATTTTAAAAAGAATCAAACTGAACACATCTTTTTAAATCTATTAACAGGGAAGTCTGTGAAAGCTCTGTGTTGCTGTGCTTGAAGAAGCGATTTCATCGGAATTTTATCTATGTATGTGTATTATGTTAAATAAATGATGATAAATGATGGGAGGAGCAGAAATTAGTAATGCTTCCTTCATTGTGGACATATATAAAGTCAAACCATGTTGCTCTTTCTTCCTAGACGTATATTGGGCATATCTTGATCTGTGTCAGTTCATTCAAACCCCTCAGTCCTTATTCAGAGAAACTGATGATGCAATATCAGAAAGGGATGCTCTCCAGAAATGCACCGTATGTCCTGTTTCTTCCCTTCTGCTAATGTTCCTTCTGTTGTTATATTTGCCTTTTGAACTCAGTGAAATAACTTTCATAGCACAAGATCTTTGGGATTTTCTCCAACATCCAACATAGAAGTGATGGTTAAGATATCTGCATTAAGGGTCTTGGACATTATTTGTTATTATGTTCCTTCAAAGTATGCCCAACTTTTAGGAATTCTACCATAGAGGTTCCATGGCAGGTTTTGTTCAGAAGAGGTTTGCCATCCTCCCCACCTTTTAAGGCCAGTCAAGAGAATGTAACTTGCCCACAGTTTCTTAGTCAGTTTCCATGGCTGACTAAGGATTCAAACCCTGACCTCCCAAAGCCATAGTTAAACCAATATACAGTACCTTGCTGGTGTGAGAGCCATATGCTGCTCATTAAGAACTCGCATACACTGGAAGTTTGATCGCAATCCACCTAGAGCTGTCCAAAGTTCTGAATCCCATCCCTCAACACTTAGAATAATACAAGCTCAGCATCCCTTATCCAAAATGCTTGAAACGGATTAGGGTGGAGGATGATTTGGATTTTATTTATTTATTTGGGTTATTTGCATATTTATAATAAGATAGCTTGGACATGAAAAAAAGTCTGGGTACACTGTACGTTGACCCATCACAAAGCAAAGGTGCTACTATCTCAGCCACTATCTCAGATTTTCATATAAGAGATGGTGAAAAGGTCACACTAAAATATTGAGTTGCCTTTGACATGGATGGCAATAACTGCAAGTATTCACACATCTAGCAATATCTGAGATACTTCTCTTAGCCCTATTTTTCAGCTGGTAACTGTTCAGCTGAGACATGGGAAAGAGTGGTTGGTGTTCCTGGAGCTTCAGTGAGTCACAGAAGGAACAGCCATAAGCCAAGGGTTACTCTTGTTGTTGTAATGTGTCTTCAAGTTATTTTCCAAGGATGATCTTAAAATGACCCTATCATGGGGTTTAGTTGGCAAGATTTGCTCAGAGTAGGTTTACTACTGTATTCCTCTGCCAGCATGTGACTCAATCAAAGTCACCATTAGGTTCCTATGACCAAACAGGGATTCCAATTCTGGACTCCGAAGTCATATCCAACTCTTAAACCACAGTGGCTTTCGATCTTATGCAGCTCATGAAAGCCCATAAGACCACTGCAAGGGTACAGATGGTGGGGGAGGAACTGTGATTGAAAATGATAAAATTAGATAATTCTACATATCTAGTGAGTCTCCTTAGTTTATCGTTTATTTTAGGACAGCACTGTTTTACCTCTCAGCTACCCAAGTTTGCTGCTATCTGGAATTATGATAATTAGCTGACCCCAAGAAAAGATAAATGCTACTAATTTCAGTAGAACCAAAAAGCGCTTAACTTTCTCTTTATAGTGACCACTCTCAGATGTTGAAATACATCCAGAGCATAAGGAAGTTTTACAGACCCGCTAAAATACCTTCCCCATGCTCTATTTCTACCACTTCAGCTGCTATACAGCCTTGCAGTTTCTCAAGTTGCTCCTGACATGGAAAAAAAGTTACTATAGCTGTTGCATGGTGAAAACAGCCATCTTATCATGGTTCTCCAGTAACTTCTAAACTAGATTATTATCTGTGTGGGAAACCAGAAATGTCGAATGGTACAAAATATTATAACTATAGATCTGTCGGGGATAGGATGGACAGGATACAAGATCCCATGGCTATTTCATCTATGTATATCTTCATTTTATTCTGAACCTTGCTTAACTTTGACTCGGGGTTTTGGGATTAAACAGACAATTTTCATAATAGAACTGACACTGAAGGAGGCTTGCAAAGTAGACTGTGTAGGAAATTGTGAATTATGTTTGTGTTTCTTCTTCCCATCCAGACACATCTTTGCCATCACAGAAATGGCATATGCCATTTCTCAGACCTCAGAGAAAGAGCAGTGCATTGTCATCAGGTAAGGTATCCTTTCCAATATATTTTGTTGTTTTTCAGTCTCCTGGTAGCTTCATCCTCATTAACTGGGGGAAAAGTAAATAGAATTAGCTGCATTCCAGTAAATGTTTATGAGCTGATGGGAACTGTGGAAGCAAAGAATGAAACTGGGACATTTTAAGAGGAGCTGAACAAGTGGGATAACAAAAGATCTATAAGGACTGTCCCTGCCAAATAGGACAGGAAGAGGGTATGAAAGGTGTGTTTGGGGTAACAGTAACTCACTTAACAATTGTACCATGGAAACTTGATCCATGCCATGCTGTCCAGGGAAATCTGAGAACCCTAAAGTGACTTTCCCAGCTTCTGGATATAGCTGTCTAAATAAACACACTAGTCTTTGGACTATTATTCTGTTTTTTTCTGCTGCAGTGGACAAAGTGGCTCAGGGAAGACTGAAGCTGCCAAAGCAATTATCCTATACTTGTCCAGACTGTACCAAAGGCAAGAAAGTCCTGTAAAAAAGCAAGTATGTTTTATATTATCATTAACAATATCTACAACACCATAATCAATAACAATTTCAAACAGCAAATACCTTGATTAAAAGTAATATGATTATTCACAACTATCATGAAATCAATTCCAGTATCTAGATAGGTTAATATATCTAGACAATGTTATATGTCGAGACATATTAGTCTTCTTCTTCTCTGTACGCCAGTGTGCAAAGATGCGTTTTTAGCCATTTTTTTAAAAGCGAGGAGACAGGGGGCCATTTTTACTTCTTTTGGGAGGGAGTTCCAGAGGTGGGGAGCAATCACGGAGAAGACCCCATCTCTCGTTCCCACCTGCTGTTTTTGTGATGAGGGTGGAACTGAGAGTAATACCTCGCTGCCCATTTTTCTAACACTCCCAAAAACCAAGAGCATTCAGGTTTTCATAGATGGAAAATCTGCTGTACCCGACATGAAAAAGTAGCACTTTGGCTGCGGTAGATTCCTCCTTGCAATGCTCCACTTGACTTCATGGGATCATTTTGTTGTCACTGACTAAAACAAATATATTGTCTTTCATTGGATCATTGCCATAAACATCAACAGTGAGGGCAATATTCCCATTGTCATTTACAGCCAACCGATGTGCTGCCCATTCTAGAAAGTTTTGGAAATGCAAAGACCATCCTAAATGACAATTCCAGCCGCTTTGGAAAGTTCTTGCATGTTCACCTGAGACGGTAAGTAAAGAGCAGGGAGGACTCTTCCAGACTGGACTAAAGAAAGCTGAATTCTCTTGATATACTTGTCAGTTGATTCAATTTCCATGTCTGCTAATTTACTTCTTGGAAGCTGTAAGTAGTATTTTAAGGATGTGTATTAGAATTGCTCCAAAGGTTTCTTAAAATCAGGACATGTTTTGCTGAGGTGGTCTATTGTTTTGAAAAGTATTTTCCCCCTCTCTCTTCCCCTCCCTTTCTTTTAGAGTTTTAGTATTATAGGGCAAAATTTCAATTAGCTGATTCACTATAGTCCAGGCATGAGCAAACTTTGACCCCCCAGGTGTTTTGGACTTGAACTCCCACAATTCCTATCAGCCTACTGGCTCTTAGGAACAGCAGGAGTTGAAGTCCAAAACACCTGGAGGGCTCAAGTTTACCCATACCTGCTATAGTCTGATAATATGAGAGAAAGAGTGAGTGAAATTCCAAATTAAAAATAAATCCACTCAAGGATAGGAGTTAAAACTTGCTGCTAGTGCTTGGGTTTGCCAAAACATAGTTTAGGACAGCAAGATTTTTTATTGTTGTTGTTGTTGAATAAGCCGGTGTGGCATTATATGTAGCTTAAACATTGAACTATGAGTCTGGAGAACAGGGTTTGAATCCCTACTTAGCCAAGGAGGCTCACTGGGCGATCCTGGGCAAGTCACATACTCTTAGCCTCAGAAAACTCTGCAATAGGGTTGCTTTAAGGTTGCCATAAGTTGGAAATAACTTGGAGGCAAACAACAACGGTGTCTTTGAACTGCAACCACATATACTGCTACCTCTCAACACATTTACTCTATCTGGTGACCTTTTGGAATTCATTAAATATTTCTGTTTTAAACAGGAAAAAAGTGGTCTATACCATTATAGGACCAACATATTTACTAACAAACATTTGCTAAACATGTGCCAAATCCCCAATAGTTCAATGGAATAGGGATAGAGGAAGTTTTGCTTATTTTTGACTTCCAAGTCCCAGAATCCCCAGACAGCATAAGTGATTATGGAATATTCAAAGTTTTTTCAGCCTTAAAATAGTTCTTCAGATGAAAACCGGGAAGATGCTGGGCCTTCCTCTGAGGCTGAGAGAGTGTAACTTGGCCAAAGTCATGGCTGTGTTGGTATTTAAATTCCATTCTCCCAGAATTCTAACTTTTTTCGTGTCAGGAGCGACTTGAGAAACTGCAAGTTGCTTCTGGTGTGAGAGAATTGGCTGTCTGCAAAGACTTTGTCCAGGGGACGCCCAGATGTTTTACCATCCTGTGGGAGACTTCACTCATGTCTCTGCATGAGAAACTGGAGCTGATATTTGGGAGCTCACCCCATTCCCTGGAGTTGAACTACCAACATTTTGATCAGCAGTCCTGCCAGCATAAGGGTTTAACCCATTGGATCACTGGGGGCTCCAGAATTCTAACTCAAACAGCTACTCTACACTACTCTCTCTCAATAATTAGTCAGTATGTTCCCATACATCAAACAATGGATGAAGGGAATGAAGACCCAGTTACCTCTTTTTGCTGTTAAGTGCTGCTGAGCCAACTTCAACTCATGATGACCCATGAATGCGAAACCTCCAAGTCTCGTTGTCACCAACTCCCCTCATCAGGTCCTGCAGACTGAGGGCTATTACTTCCCTGATTGAATCTTTCCATCTGATAGGGGGTCTCCTTCTTCTCCTGCTACCTTCTATTAAACCAATGTTACCATCTTCTATAGGGAGTCACATCTTTAAAAGGCAACCATCAACAATATCCTTGATGAAAGTCCTATTTTTGCCTTGTCTTGCAGCTTGTTTGTTGAAATCTAGTATAAGATCTGTAGTCAGGGTATGAAATGAAATGATTCCTCTTACAGGAATTTCTCTCTCATAGCGGATTCATGTCGGGTACATCGATCTCACATTACCTTTTGGAAAAGTCTAGAGTTATTTTTCAGGTAAGAACAAACCAGCCTTATATCTCAGACCACTGATGTTCGCTTTTGTTTACAATAAATAATTATGTACTAGACATGGCTAAGAAAGGATTGTTGTTGTTGTTCTTGTTGTTGTTGTTGTTGTTGTTGTTGTTATTATTATTATTATTATTATTATTATTGCTGCTGCTGCTGCAATGACTTTATTCATAAAGTCATCTTTTTGTTGTTGTAATGAACAACATTATGATGCTGTAAAGTCATTTTTCTGGGGATTGTGAAGCAGTTGAGCTCTTTTTTTCTATTTTTAAAGGATATTTTTAACATTGTAAAATAAAAAAGTAGTAAGTAAAATTGTGTGCTTATCTACTTATGGTGACCCTGTGACTGTCATAGATTTACTTTGGTAAGGAATACTCAGAGGTGGTTTTTGCCCATTCCTTTCTCTAATATATAACTTTCTATGTATGATATACATTGGTGGTGTCCCATCCAAATTCTAACCAGGGATGACACTTAGTTTCCAAGATCTTAAGAGAGATGAATTACCTTTTTTGTAAATTTATGATTATTTTTTAACATTCCTTGTATCACTGGCTGTATATCCTAAGAATGAAACCAGATTCCATCTGATCTTAGAAGCTAAGCAGGGCCAGCCCAGGTTAGTAATTGAATGGGAGACTGCCAGTGAATCCTAGGTGCTGTCAGCTACATTTCAGAAAAAGAAACCAGCAAAAAGCTATATTCCCTGTCTAAGAAAATGTTATGAACTTCATAGGATCATTATAAGTCAAGAGGCAACTGGAATGCACACACACATGCTCTGAATAGCACAAAAGAAGCATTTCAGAAAAGATAAATTAGCCACTGGCACCATCTTCACAGCCCTCATTTATTTTATCTTCATGTTCCATGTTCTATTTAGAAATTTCTTTATTATTATTATTATTATTACTAAACTTTATTTGTACCCCGCTAGCATCTCTCAAGGGACTCAATGCGGCTTACAAAGGCCAAGGCCTCAACACAACAACAACAAACAATAACAATACAATTCAAAGCAAATTAAAAAAAATTAAAAGCATAAGCAATAGCAAACATTACACCATTACACAATAAAACCAGGGCCGGGCCAGTGATGGGTACAGGTTAAAAAAGTACTGGGTGCACTTTCTTTTATGGAAAAGGGATGTGAGGCAAATTAATGAGTATCATAGAAACACGAATTTGGGCAAGATCCAGCTTCAATCATTCCCAGCCAGTATGGCCATTAATCAGGGTGATGGGAGTTGGAATACAAAATGCCTGGAGGATACTATGTTGGTGGATCCCATGAAGTGGGAAGGCCATTTTTAACTCACCACGTCTAAACTGGAAAATCCCAGTGCACCTTAATTTGAACAATGGCACAATAGTGTAAAAGGGGTGTTGTTGATCTGCTGATGGATGGAACTAGGTCTTCTTCAGTACCCCACCATCCCTGCCTCCCCCATCCAGGCGTTCATCTGAGATCACAGAAAAGTATAGGGCAGTTAGTAATCCCTCTGCCCCATCACAGCCAACTTCTCACTGCTTATTTTGTTGATCTATTCTGTAGGCATCTACAGCTCTCCAAATATTGTACTCCAAGTCCCAGCTGCCCTTTTCAGCATAGAAAATGGCAAGGCGTGCTGGAGGACTAAAGGATTCCAAGCCTTGAGTTACAGAGTAATGGAACTACTCCTAACTGATAGAGCTACTCTATGGGCCCTTCTGCACAGCCCCATATCCCAGAATATCAAGGCAGAAAATACCACAACATCTGCTTTGAACTGGGTTATCTGAGTCCACACACACATAATGTGAGATTTGCTGCCTTGATATTCTGGGATATAGGGCTGTGTGGAAGGGCCCTATCTCTATCTCTCTTTTTCTTTCTTCTGTTTTAGGGCCCTGGGGAGAGGAGCTTCCATGTCTTTTATGAGTTACTTGCAGGGCTGCCAGTAGAACAAAAGGAAAAACTATATCTGCAGGAGCCAGAAACCTACTTTTATCTCAACCAGGCAAGTAAAGAAGAAGTTCTAAATACAGGGGTGTCTTTCCTGTTTTACACATAACTCTCTAATAGTTCACAAATGAAAACTGGCACACACTTAGCAAAGTAACATTAGAGTGTGTTCAATATCAAAAAAGTTACTAATGAGGAAGAATACATTGCAGCAGTTTGCTTTTCCCTGAGTCCACTGAGAAGGTCTAGCTTCCATCACCACCTCCTCCCTCTATTGAGTTAATTGAGTGCAAACTACTTTGCACCTTGAACTCAGTTGGAAGCAACTGAAGCAAACCAAGGGCAAATTGGAAAAGTGGGCAAAAAACTGGGATGTTTTAAGCATATTTGAAATGGGATGGGAGAGGAATAATTGGAACTGTCCTTGCCAGGTCAGGACAATTGGAGAATATGCTTACATATTAATATAGAGTAAATCATAATGAGACTTGTGAAATTGAATGGCTAAAGCGACATGAAAGGTGGTTTTGAATACCTTAGAGTAAATTCTCTGTCCTCAGGTAAATCTAAGAGGCTGGATTTTTCACCATAACATCTGTGTATCTGTATGTGTACAAGCATGTTTGTGTGAATGCCTTCACGTTATGATGAAGCTATTAATTTCATAGGATTTTCTTAGGCAAATAATACAGTTGGTCCTCCATATCTACAGATTCTGCATCCACAGATTCCAACATCCACAGCTTAAAAATACTTAAAACAAAACCCAAAAGACCAACTTTGGTTTTGCCATTTTAAATAAGGCACACAATTTCATTTAGTCAGTTCATAAAATGGGACTGATGCATCACTGGATTTGGACTTCCATGGGGGTTGGGTCCTGAAACCAAGCCTTAGTGGATGCCCATTGTCTTCAGGGCAGGGCTACCTTTGCCTTCTTCTGAAGCCTACCCTACATCACTTGACTGGCTCAGCCCAGCCTCCAGGGCCTGATGAGATCAAGTGCCTTCAAGGTATTTACACCCTTAGTGGTTCCTTTACCAAATTGCAAGGAATCTTTTGATGATTTAAAACAGATAAAGCTTTGCAAAGTGTTCAGATCTACACTATAAAGTTTTTTCGGATCTATTGTTTGTAATCAATGCAAAATCAGGTCATAATCAAGCAGTGTCCTGTGTTACAGTTTACTACAGGTAAATAAGCAGTTACTTGTAGTACTTTACCATATAGCTATCTACAGTGAAAATTCCTTTTAATCACACAACTGATGAAGTTGGCTCTAATCCATCGTTTCTCAATCTGGGGGGTCGGGAACCCTGGGGGGGGGCATTGTGAGGGAGTGTTAAGGGGGTCGCCAAAACCCACCAAAAACAGTATTTTCTGTTGGTCATGTGGGTTCTGTGTGGGAAGTTTGGCCCAATTCTATTGTTAGTGGGGTTCAAGGGGCTCTTTGATTGTAGGTGAACTATAAATCCCAGCAACTACAACTCCCAAATGACAAAATAAATCTGTGCTGGTCAGTGACCATAATAAAGTTTTGTTGTTGTTGACAAAATCAATCCCCCCAATCCTACCAGTATTCACATGTGGGCATATTGAGTATTTGTGCCAAATTTGGTCCACTGAATGAAAATACATCCTGCATATCAGATATTTACATTAGGGGTCATAGCAGTAGCAGTGAAAATAATTTTATGGTTGGCGGGGGGGGGGGGGGGGTCACCACAACATGAGGAACTGTATTAAGGGGTTTGTGGGATTAGGAAGGTAGAGAACCACTGCTCCAGGCCCATAGCCAGGATTTCATTTTGGGAGGGGGGGCCTGAATTTTTTTCAGGGGGGGTTTCAGGGGGGGCTGAGTTTCGGGGGGGGCTGAGTCTGAGTGAAAGAGGGTCTAGCCTAGCAAACCTTTTGTATCATTACCCCAATACCCCCATGCATATGGGATATATTGAGCATGGTGATCAGATCACGATATGAATAAACATAACAGTTTAAATAATGCACCAGTAAGGCCTTTTCGCAAACCACCATGAGAATTGGGGGGGGGGGCTGAAGCCCCTTGAGCCCCCCCCCCCCCCCCCCCCCCCCCCGGCTACATGCCTGCACTGCTCTAATCCAAGAAGGCCTGTGTACCAAGAAATTTCTTTCAAATGTGACTTCATATTTCTAACTTTCCCTTTGAGCTGAATAATTTTCTGACAAACACATCATGATTCACGTGATGAGTATGAGGCTTTCCCCTTTTGGCCTAGAATGCATTATGTGTACAATGAAAATGTATCCTGAAAATATATCCATCAAGAAAGGAATTCAAACTTCTTGCACATAGCTGTGAATGATACTAGATTATTCCTAGCACATATCATCATAGTTTCTGTTTTGAACTAACGACCAATACAGTTCCTTGTCTTTATTAGGATTGGGGAACCCATGGCTTTCTAGGTGCTGTTAGTTATACAGTTTCCATTATCCACACTGTCGGGATGGCAATTTTGCTCTCAAATATAATGTGCTATGCCACTCCATATAAAGTGTCTAGCTATAAACAATAGCAACATACAATGTTCACTGCTCAATGTTCACACTCCTTGTCTCTAACACATTCTCCTGCTTTTCAGGAGGACTTCTACTGGGCATGTAGAGAGCATGATATTACTGGAGTCAAATGAAAATTACATTCCAAAGTAGTCAAAGTGACAGATATTTTTATGGGCAGGCTTATTCATTCATATCAGTATACTGCCATTTATGTCTTGTCCCTTTCAAAATACCCGTATCCTAGCTATCATTTTTGTTAAGCATCATCCAAAACACTAAAAGTTTTGGGTGTGTGTGTGTGTGTGTGCATGCATGTACAATGTAGATTTGTGCATTCCTATGAATTTGTGCCATTTCTTCCAGGGTGGAGTCTGTGAGATTCCAGGAAAAATAGATGATAAAGACTTTCTGGTCTTGATCAAGGCTCTGCAGACAATTGGTCTTTCTGATGACCAGTTGACAGCCATCTGGGCAGTGCTTGCTGGCATTCTCCAGCTGGGAAATATCTGTTTTACGTCCTGTGAGGTATGTGGTGGTAATAGTGTCAATTTCAAGTTGACATGGACATCAACAGGAATGTCCCTAAGGGGTAATTTTCTCATTAGATCCAACATTGGGTTGTTGTAGGTTTTTTCGGGCTATATGGCCATGTTCTAGAGGCATTTTCTCCTGACATTTTGCCTGCATCTATGGCAAGCATCCTCAGAGGTAGTGAGGTCTGTTGGAACTAGGAAAAAGGGTTTATATATCTGTGGAATGATCAGGGTGGGAGAAAGGACTTTTGTCTGCTGGAGCCAGGTGTGAATGTTTCAACTGACCACCTTGATTAGCATTTGATTGCCTGGCAGTGCCTGGAGCAATCCTTTGTTGAGAGGTGATTAGATGTCCTTGTTTGTTTCCTCTCTGTTGTTGTGCTGTTGTAATTTTAGAGTTTTTTTTAATACTGGTAGCCAGATTTTATTCATTTTCATAGTTTCCTCCTTTCTGTTGAAATTGTCCACATGCTTGTGGATTTCAGTGGCTTCTCTGTGTAGTCTGACATGGTGGTTGTTGGAGTGGTCCAGCATTTCTGTGTTCTCAAATAATATGCTACTTCCAGGTTGGTTCATCAGGTGCTCTGCTATGGCTGACTTCTCTGGTTGAAGTAGTCTGCAGTGCCTTTCATGTTCCTTGATTCATGTTTGGGCAATGCTGTGTTTGGTGGTCCCTATGTAGACTTGTCCACAGCTGCATGGTATACGGTAGACTCCTGCAGAAGTGAGAGGATTCCTCTTGTCCTTTGCTGAATGTAGCATTTATTGGATTTTCCTGGTGGGTGTGTAGATAGTTTGTATGTTGTGTTTCCTCATCAGCTTCCCTATGTTGTCAGTGGTTCCCTTGATGTATGGGAAGAACACTTTTCCTCTGCGTGGGTCTTTGTCTTGACTCTCGTGGCTTGTTCTCGGTCTTGCAGCTCTACTGATGTCTGAGGTGGAGCATCTATTGGCCTGTATAGCCCAGATCCAACATTGTTCTTCCCCTAGACATGGCTAGAAGGGAAAATAGCAGTGCTTGCTGTTTAATTTCTCCCACATTTAGCCACCAGGCCTGGTCTGTATCACTGTGTCTGTCTTCATCCTGGCCAATCTTTCTGGAGACTGCCAAGGAATGAATCCCTTTGCGAGACAATCTAGGCAAGGAAGATGAAGACTTCTTCTAAAACCAAGCCACACCAGAATTTCATGCTTTTTCATTAGAGTATACCTGTCCTTTTAAACAGATGGACAATACCATAACATAACTGATATCTGGAATATATTATTTCTAGTATAAATCATGGCCACAGTTACTATCCCTCTCTTCTTTCTTTCTCCCCTGTCTCTATATCTTCATCATATGTATGCATGACCATGTAGAAAGAATACTTTGAGCTTGCAGTTATCCCCAGTGAAAAAGAGATCCAGATCATTGCCAATTTGTTGCACATTTCAGCAGATCTCCTTCAAAAAGCCATCACCCATCAAGTTACTGTGAGTATCTCCTCTTGCTTGGTATAGTCTCCTTTCTCACATTAGTTTTCTGCACAGAGGATTTGAGAAGTAGTGTGGTGTAGTGTGGTCTGAGTTAGGAATCCTGACTCTGGAGACAATGCAAACAATGCAAGCATTGAAGTGGATTAGGGCCAGAGATGTCAAACCTATGGCCCTCCAGATGGTTGGGCCTTCAACTCCAATGACCACTGGAGTAGTCAGTCATATCAGAATTTTTATTTGACCCCAGGATTAAGATTTTAGTTGCATTATGTTTATGTTCAGTTCCAGGTGACCCAGGAAAAGCATGTAAAAAGCGCCTGCTGGAATGCAAGAGTTGTGTGGGCAGAGTAAACTTTTAACTGCTTTTATGTTTCAGTCTGTAATTATGAATATTCTAGAAAGGAATTAAAATCCTAATGTGAGTATAGAATTTGATGTTTGTGGCTTAAGGAAAACCATAAGCTCTTCTTTCTACCTTTTCAAAATTAATGATTTGTAATTTCTGGAAAAAGTATAGAAGTCTGGAGTTTTCTTCCCAATAGATTAAGAAATTCAGCCCATTTGTATCATGCTCCTTTGATTATATAATATAATATAGTATTCAGGTGTGAATGTAATTTGCTAATCCAGCTATTTACAACAGTGGGAACGAAAGCTTTCATTTTTCAGAATGCAATTCCTTATTACAATACTTCTAAAATCAGGTGAACAAAAGAGTCCATGTCTTTCATGATAGTACTGATTGTATCATTTTATTGAGACAAGTCTGAACATACACAGAGGAATGAGTAAAGACAAAACAGAATATATTACATTTCTAAGTAAAGTGAAAGTTTTTGTTATCAAAACATCCCGCAATCGTAAATATTTCTGCTTTTGCTTTTCCTAAGTCATAATTCTAACTAATTTCAATTTCCAACATCTGTCTTCCCAGGAAACATGTTATGACCAGATATGTACTCCATTGTCAGTTGAAAGTGCCATAGATGCCAGGTGACCTTCTCTACTTTTATCTCTCTGCTTCTTTGGGTTCTTCATCCACGTTATAACTGTTGCCTCTTTCTCTTCCTCCTTTTTCAGGGATGCTATTGCCAAGGGTTTATACTCCGTGCTTTTTGAGTGGCTGATGATGACAATCAACGAATGGCTGTCTCCACTGGAAATGGACAGCACTGTTGGCATTGTTGACATATATGGCTTTGAGGTCACTTCCTATTTTCACTTTTTGATGTAACTGTCTGCTTCTCCCCTTTCTGAAGCATTTGCATGGGTTGTAATGATGAACTCCCTGAAGATGGTTGCCATAATACTTGTAGATAGATTCTTTTTCTCTGGCAGAGCTTGGTGCAGTGTCAGGATGTTTAGTGTGCTAACCAGTGGTCATGACAAAGAGCTTTAAAATATATAGAATATTCATTCCAGATAATAAATATAAAAAGCAGTAACCAAAGTTATAGATGAATTTCTAAGTGGCCAACATGAAGATGAATGCATGTTTTGAGTCTGCAGAGTAGTTTGTCTAGCTCCCCCTTTTTGATGTCAAAGCAAAAAAGGACACTTTTATGTGTTACATAACAAGTGAAATCACTCAAGAAAAAAATTGAACCAATTCTACAAGAGTTCCCACTTCCATTTGTCAGTAAGGGTTTCAGAAATCTGTATTTGGGGACACTATATGATTAGCATGGAAATGGGTAAAGTGTTGGGCTTAAGACTTGGGCAGGTTTTGTCCCTGTAGCCATTATGTGGCACACTCTCTCCAGGTATTCATGTCAGTACAGCAAAACAGAAAACCTTTGCTGGTCATCCACCCTACCTCCATCCCTTAACTCTTTTTCTCCCAATATATCTGGTCTGTGTTTGTGTTTGTGTGCCACCGTGTCCCCTCAGGTGATTTGGGGAAATTAAAGAAAGAACAGTGCAAGAGAGAGGAAGTACCTGTTATTCTTTAGAGACTTGTGCTATTTCTAAGGCAACTTATTTTAAAGGTAGGTAGTCTGCAAGACAAATACATACAGGGCATGCTGATGGCAGAATCTATGAACAATCAAGAATTGGAGTACAGAATTAGGAAATTTGTAGGACCAGGCAAAGGCCAGCCCAGAGTGAAGCTGCTACTACTTGAGACAGCCAAGTTTGGGTGCCATGAAAAGATAACAAGTTTCTAATTCTATGTTTTTTTTTCCCAATGGCAAAGGGACAGGAAGAAGTGTCTGGGTTTTTTCTTTCTCTTGTGCCAAAATAACCTGACTGGTATTGGATACTTTGCACTCGGACTCAGGGAGGGGTGTAAGATGTCATCTGCTTCTCTGCTTCAGGCAACAAAATTCTTTGAGCCAGCCCAAGAACCATTGGGAAATAACGTTATCACACCTGGGCTTTAAAGCAGGCAGTCCTGCACTTCTGCCACCTGCATAATTCTGGGAAATGTAGTTTGGGAAGGCGAGGACCTATGTAGCTGAGAATTCAAAATTCCCTGCCCTAAACTACGTTTCCAGAATTCTGCATGTGGCAGAAATTAGGGGCTGCCCATTTTAAAGCCCTGGTGTGGTAACATGCAAAGAGATTTTAATCTATATGAAATAATACAACTCCTCTCACTCTTCCTCTGGTAGGAAAGTTTCTAAATGCAAAGAAGATGAATAACTACCAACTTAGTTTTAATTGCAGTATGATGCCCATATCTGTGAGGGATGTGTCCTCAGACTATGGATAATAGCAAACCCTATTGAAATTATATTTTGGCTCAAGAATAAATGACTAGAGAGCATAGAAAATGCCTAGAGAGGGCATATTTTGTTAGATGTGGATAAATCATGGATACCAGATGTGGATAAAGAGGGGTTATATTATATGTTGTTCTCATCAGTTAAACTTGAGACCATGTATTCAAGTCAACACAATCTACTGTAATTTCTCTTGCACTGTCTATCACTTTTCTGATTGACTTGTGAACCAAGAAGTGGAAGAGGTATGTGTGACTTTTATATGTTTCCACAGGATCTTGGAGTGAACAGTCTGGAACAGCTATGCATTAACTTTGCCAATGAGCATCTTCAGCAATGTTTCAATCGGATAGTTATCTCACAAGAGGAGGTAAAGGAGATTGCTGGATGCACATATGGGTGCCACAAATGCCCACGAGCATAGGAGCAAACATAACCTTGGTTGAGAGGGAGAATGATTCTGGAGCTACTTCTTCTCAGTTTTTTTTTTAAAGGATAGTGCCTTGAGAAGGATGCAGGGCTAGGAAATGGTTCTTGTTTTTCATGATTTGGTGATACTAGTTGGTGTCAAGTACATGCACATTTTGCGTATTTGCTTCTTTAATGTTTTCAAAATTTTCTGTTGGGCATGAAGACTTTTATTTGAAGTACCTGTTTTTGAATATGTTCTGGAAAGTAAAAAAAAAGAAAGAAAAAAGCACTGATTAAGAAGTAGCTGGCCCCCCTGGTGGCGCAGCTATTTAAATCACTGAGCTACTGAACTTGTTGACTGAAAGGTTGATGGTTAGAATCTGGGGAGTGCAGTGAGCTCCGGCTGTTGGCCCCAGCTTCTGCCAACCTAGCAGTTTGAAAACATGCAAGGGTGAGTAGATCAGTAGGTACCGCTTCTGCAGTAAGGTAATGGCGCTCCATGCAGTCATGCTGGCCACATGACCTTGGAGGTGTCTATGGACATAGAATTGAGGATGATCACCACTACCCAGAGTTGGACATGACTAGACTTAACGTCAGAGGAAACCCTTACTTTTACTAAGAAGTAGCTGACTCCTTTCATGGTTTTTAGTGGTTGTATCATGGTCAGGCATAATTATATTGTTTTAAAAGTACCGTGATACAATATTTACACTAAAAGGTTAAAAATGAATTATGTTTAATTTCATCCAAGTTAAATCTAACTAGTTGTTTAGTGTTGAAATGTCTGCTGTATTATTACACTAAAACCCTTACCAGAAGGAAAGTGAAAAACCACACCCATTATGTTTCTTTTTCCACTTGTTTTAAGCTTATGAGAGAAGAAAACAGCTGCATGTTTTTTGGAAAACACTAATTCTCAGGCACCCACCCAAAGGGACAAATGTGTCCTTACATTCAGGAAGGATGACAGAAACAAGAACTGCTATCTAAAAATATAAACTAAATGCCAACTCCATAATTTACAATCATTGTCAATGCCAAAGTGCTACATAGATTATTTATATTACTTTTCAAAACCTGCAGCCAACACAATCAATTATTGGGTTGTTGTAGGGTTTTCCGGGCTATATGGCCATGTTCTAAAGGCATTTCCTCCTGACATTTTGCCTGCATCTATGGCAAGCATCCTCAGAGGTAGTGAGGTCTGTTGGAACTAGGGAAAAGGGTTTATATATCTGTGGAATGACCAGGGTGGGACAAAGGACTACTGTCTGCTGGAGCCAGGTATGAATGTTTCAACTGACCACCTTGATTAGCATTTGATTGCCTGGCAGTGCCTGGAGCAATCCTTTGTTGAGAGTTGATTAGATGTCCTTGTTTGTTTCCTCTCTGTTGTTGTGCTGTTCTAATTTTGGAGTTTTTTAATACTGGTAGCCAGATTTTGTTCATTTTCATGGTCTCTTCCTTTCTGTTGAAATTGTCCACATGCTTGTGGATTTCAATGGCTTCTCTGTGTAGTCTGACATGGCAGTTGTGAGAGTGGTCCAGCATTTCTGTGTTCTCAAATAAAATGCTGTGTCCAGGTTGGTTCATCAGGTGCTCTGCTATGGCTGACTTCTCTGGTTGAAGTAGTCTGCAGTGCCTTTCATGTTCCTTGATTCGTATTTGGGCAATGCTGTGTTTGGTGGTCCCTATGTAGACTTGTAAAGAGAGTCAAGACAAAGATCCACCCAGAGGAAAAGTGTTCTTCCCATACATCAAGGGAACCACTGACCGCATAGGGAAGCTGATGAGGAAACACAACATACAAACAATCTACAGACCCACCAAGAAAATCCAACAAATGCTACGTTCAGCAAAAGACAAGAGGGTTCCTCTCACTTCTGCAGGAGTCTACCGTATACCATGCAGCTGTGGACAAGTCTACATAGGGACCACCAAACACAGCATTGCCCAAACACGAATCAAGGAACAAGAAAGGCACTGCAGACTACTTCAACCAGAGAAGTCAGCCATAGCAGAGCACCTGATGAACCAACCTGGACACAGCATATTATTTGAGAGCAAAGAAATGCTGGATCACTCCAACAACCACCATGTCAGAGGAAAAGTGTTCTTGCCATACATCAAGGGAACCACTGACCACATAGGGAAGCTGATGAGGAAACACAACATACAAACTATCTACACACCCACCAGGAAAATCCAATAAATGCTACATTCAGCAAAGGACAAGAGGGATCCTCTCACTTCTGCAGGAGTCTACCGTATATAATGCAGCTGTGGACAAGTCTACATAGGGACCACCAAACACAGCATTGCCCAAACATGAATCAAGGAACATGAAAGGCACTGCAGACTACTTCAACCAGAGAAGTCAGCCATAGCAGAGCACCTGATGAACCAACCTGGACACAGCATTTTATTTGAGAACACAGAAATGCTGGACCACTCTCACAACTGCCATGTCAGACTACACAGAGAAGCCATTGAAATCCACAAGCATGTGGACAATTTCAACAGAAAGGAAGAGACCATGAAAATGAACAAAATCTGGCTACCAGTATTAAAAAAAACTCCAAAATTAGAACAGCACAACAACAGAGAGGAAACAAACAAGGACATCTAATCACCTCTCAACAAAGGATTGCTCCAGGCACTGCCAGGCAATCAAATGCTAATCAAGGTGATCAGTTGAAACATTCACACCTGGCTCCAGCAGACAAAAGTCCTTTCTCCCACCCTGGTCATTCCACAGATATATAAACCCTTTTTCCTAGTTCCAACAGACCTCACTACCTCTGAGGATGCTTGCCATAGATGCGGGCAAAACGTCAGGAGAAAATGCCTTTAGAACATGGCCATATAGCCCGGAAAAACCTACAACAACCCAGTGATTCCAGCCATGAAAGCCTTCGACAATACAATCAATTATTCTCAAACAGTAATATTTTGGAGAAAGACATTTCACTGTTCTATAATAAATGATAATAAAACTTCATTTGTATACTGTCCTATCTCCGTGAAGAGACTCAGAGCAGTTTCCAACATATAAGGCAAACATTCAATTGCTGGAAAGAAAATCATATAGACAATTACATCAAAGTAAACATATTCGACAATATAACACAGCCTAATTTAACTTAACCAACAAAACAACAACTAAAAACATAATAAAATACCAAAATTCCATTAAACACACTGAAAAAATAAAAAATTTAAATTCTATTAGTCTTTATCTGTTTTTTTCTTAGTGTGGGCCTCACTCTGCTGCAGTTGTCTCCTTTATTCTTCAGTGACCATGATTTCATTTCATTGCCATGATATACTCTCTGAAACACAAAAGAGAAACGTATCTTATGTTCAAACTTTAAAAAACCCACAATTAATAACTTAATTTGAATTTCTTCTCATGTCTGATCATAGCTATAGGATCTCATTTGAATTATTTCTGATCATCAGGAGGAGTATACCCAAGAAGATCTAATATGGACTCCTGTAGCCAAGATATCTACAGAGTCCTGCCTGGACCTGATAGCTGGGAGGCCACATGGGATCTTGCGTATCCTGGATGACCAGACTTTATTGTCACAGGTCAGGTATTTGTTAGGCTTCCTTTTTATATTTGCATCATGTGGACTACAAAGTTTTTCTGTAGGTTGAATCTTATTAAGGTGTTTGTGTGTGTTTGAAAAACATATAATCATTGCTGCTATCATCAAAAATAATCTGGATCTTCTAAAATGGAATTAATAAGATAACAAATGATGCAGCACGGTTGCACATGAAACTCTCACCTAGAATAATCCTTTGTTGGCAATGGATATGATTGCTGAAACAGTACTGCAAGACTGGCTGTTAGTTTGTGGTATGGGGCTGCTGATGTTTGCCAAAGCAAGCACCTAAAGTGTGTGCACAACTTACACACGTTTTAAAATGACTTCACATTCTCCTGGGAGCCCTGATTTGTTTGTAACTTTTTGATTTGTCTAGTCCAAATTCAGATGGCAGTCATCAGTCAGATGTCTAAGAGTGTGATAGAAGGCAACAATTATAATCATTATTTTGGGTTGCTGTGAGTTTTCCAGGCTGTATGTCCATCTTCCAGTAGCATTCCCTCCTGATGTTTAACCTGCATCTATAGCAGAAATCTGCAAGAATGAGGCAAATGGTTATATATACATCTGTGGAATGTCCAGGGTGGGAGAATAGAATCATTATTTTCATGGATACTTAAATAAATGTTATCTTTAGACAGTTCTCAGCTAGCATGCCCAGTGCTCATACTTGTTAGCAGTCTCTGAATGCGGCAATCCAAAAGTATAATATTCCCGGGCTTTGATTTACCATTTGGGACTTTGATATCCGAGGACCTTTTCTGGTGGTTTTTCATAAAACAGGAAATTATCTGAAGTTGCAGAGGAATTTGGATCCAGATAGCTTTCCTTAATGTAAATCCACTCTTATGGGTGAGACTCCCTGGAATCCAACCAAAATTTATTGTTAATAGAGTAATGATAGTGAGGATTCCATTTCTCACTCCTCCTTCAAATGCTGTGACTGTAGCCCAGTGTCGAAAGGCACACATCATACGACCAAATAGGACAGTGTCACTACAGATGGCATTTCAGTTGACAAAGAGTATAACACACACACACACTGCTTCCTGTGCCCATATTCCTACTGTCCTGTCCCTCCATTGTAACTGCTTCTCATAAGGTCTTCTGACATAGAGAAATGTCATAATAAACAACTGCAAGAGATGTGAATCCTTTACAGTGGTTCCCAGCCTTTGGTTCTCCAGGTATTTTGGACTTCCTCCCAGTTAGCTAAACTGGCTCAAGCTCCTGGGAAGTAAAGTCCCAAACTTCTGGAGGACCAATTATTTGGAAACACTGCTTAAACATTTCAAACATGTTTTCTGCTAGCACCAAATAATGTATTATTTTAATATAAATAATAGTTTTGTCCCTTCTTGCCCAGGCCACTGACCACACCTTCCTGCAGAAGTGCCATTACCATCATGCCAGCAGCCGTTGGTATAGCAAGCCCAAGCTGCCTTTGCCTGTCTTCACTATCCAGCACTATGCAGGACCAGTTACCTACCAGGTACTCAAACAGAAAGATACTTACTCACCTTGTTCATGCTGCTATTGACATTTCTCCTATTTTCATATGTTTGAATATAGCTTAGTAGAACACTGTTTTAGATAGGTCAAGGTTGAGTTGTGTTCACTAACGGCAAGCAAAATGTGTAAATTTGCCATCCCAAGTGCTTTATAGAAGGGTTTATGTCTGTGGTGGAGATTTCTCATGTAGCATCCACAAATACCAGCTTACAGTCAGCAAAGATCCTGGCTCTATCTCTTGCTTCCTTCTGCCTTGGTCGACCAACTGGGATGCCCAGAGAAGCCCCAGTACAGTAAACCTGTTATATATGCTTTTTTAAAAGCAGGGCCTTCTAAATTTGTATATTTCTCTTTTACTTTCAAGTTTAAGATATATATTGTGACCATGGCTTTGCATAGCTCTGTGAAGAGGAAAGTGCTTTTGTAATGGAAATTCAAATAATGACTTCATTGTGTTGGGCAAGCTATGGCAAATGAGGCTTCCAGTTTACAATGAAGCTCTAAAAGTAACCTAACATTTTAGGCCAGTGGTCCCCAGGTGTTTTGACCTACAACACCCAGAAATCCCAGCCAGTTTACCAGCTGTTAGGATTTCTAGGAGTTGGAGGCCAAAACGTCTAGGGACCCACAGGTTTTAGGCCTTAAGATTCTTCTTAGAAATTTGAAAATCAAGATTCTTCTATCAGGGTCATAGGTAAGATAGGATATACTAAGAGGCATTTCATAGTGCTATTCTATACACGCTAGCTTAGAAATAAGCCTCATTGAGTTTAACAGTATGTTCTCCCAAATTAGTGTGTATACAACGGTAGTCTTAAGAAGCTCAGTGAACCAAACTTTTAAAGAACAGTATATAACTGATGTTGGGACTTGGCTTTACAGGTCCACAAGTTTCTGAATAAAAACCATGACCAGCTGCATTCAGAAATTTTGGATATTTTCTCCCAAAGCCATCTCAAGGTATAGTGAATGCAATATTTATTTTTTGCACCTGTCATATGCACTTTGCAGACTCTTCCTGTGGTTTTCCAGTTCAGAAAAACAGAGCAATATCTGTCTTTAACATTGTATCTACATAGTGAATGTCAAAAGTGACTTTAAAACATGGTAGTTGGGAGCTTTGAACTTGTAGTTGACATTCATCTACTCAGATCAGATATTTTATGCCTCTGACAGCTAATTTATACTGGACATTTGAGGGCTCATCTATACAGGAGCAACCTTGGATCTGGCACATTTGTGCTGCATCTGAGGCTGCTGGTCAGACAGTCCAGAACCACATCTGCTCCACTTCTCCATGTCAAACAGCGTCCCATTTGGAATTAACTGGATTTTTTAGAAGTTTAGAATTCATTAGAAAAATACATTATATATTCTTTCACATGGTCATAAACAATAAAATGAATAACCATTACCGTACTTTCAAAAGTGAAGCCAGTTGATATTTAAGCTAATTTTATAATGGATGCAAATCTCCACGATTACATACATTTTTATATAATTGTATCTAACATACAAAAAGCACAACCTGATTATAAAATTTACATCCTGGAATAGCATAGTCTTATTTAAATAAAGAATATCCATTCTGAAATAAAGTGTACCATATTTCAACACAGAGACCGTTGAACAATGGGTGATTGCTTTCTATATACAGAATGAAAGATGCTGGTCCAGCTGTCTGCTTGTCTTTGTAAATGAATGTTCCAAGATTATTCTGAATCTTTATGGTCTTTGGTTTCTATATGTCTACCTGAAGCTGCTCTCCAGCCTTTTCCAAAGAGTTAAAGTACAACAGGCCAACTGGAGGGAACCAGGCACTAGGATCCAAGAACTACAGCGTCAATCACCTACACTGGCATCTAGATTCCAGCAGTCTTTGCAAGAGCTCACAGCTAAATTAGACAGGTAAGGGAGTTGGCTCAGAGAGACATGTCACTGCAGCTGACTCACAGCACCACCCTTTATGTGCAGGAAATGTGAGAGCATAAGGATGATGGAAGAAATTATCAAAGAGCAGAAAGCAGGGATTAGCAAAGAAACCTCACAACCTGGGATATGTCTTTTGTCTGTGAGAAAAATAGAAATATAGGCAGTCCCCGAGTTACAAAGATCTGACTTACATACGACTCATAGTTAAGAATGAGAGTGAGACAACAGGAAGTCCCTCGGAAGGGAAATTCATTCCTGGAAAAGTTATCATGGGGAAAAGAGGCCTCCACTTTTTCACACCAATCCTTGTTTCCACAACAAGCCATTTTTTTTTCAAAATCCAATTATCACAGGGACAGAAAGTGCAGTGAAATCTTCTGAACAGGGGCACAGGTGGCAAAACAAACACCACAGAGGTGTTAATCCTTCCCTGATCTTGGGGACTGCCTGTAGTCCCATTTAGCAATGTAAATCCAGTGTCTTGAATAAACTAGAACACATTTTTGAAAAATATTCTTATTGTTTTTCAAATTGTTGAAGCTCCACTATGATCTAGAAACTATGATATACCCTTTAGCCCCCCTCTAAAAATCAAATGCTTCCCATAGTGGTAGAATTCAAAGACCTTGTTGTATTAGTTTAGAATATCAATATGCAAACGATCTTGCAATACCATGGAGGCTAACTTAGAGAAAGGAGTTGTAGCATGCATCTGAATGACTATGAAAGGGTATGCTGCAACTTCTGTCTCAGTCACAAAAGTGTTACAAGATCCCTTTGCAGCAATAATAATAATAATAATAATAATAATAATAAACAATACCTTTATTTATAGTCCACCTTATCTCATTAAAGGGACATAGAATTAAGTGTCTTTCCTGGAAGTCTGTTAACCACTAAATAATGTTCTGAAGAGAGATGTCAGATGCAGTGTCAAGGCAGTTAGTTAGTTAGTTAGTTAGGCGATCCTCATAGCCCGAGGATGATGTCCCTCCAAGTGTAGTGGCTTGGCAGTGGATGCGTAGATGGTTGTGGATACCTGTTCTTGATCCGCATGTTCTTCCACAGTAAGGACATCAGTTTCCAGGTGGAAGGCAGTCCCCGGTCAGGGTTGGCTTAAAGTGCCTTCCTCTTGGTACATTTCTCCCATTCGCACTCCCTTCAGGCCTCTTTGAATTCTGCAGCACTGCTGGTCACAGCTGACCTCCAGTTAGAGCGCTTGAGGGCCAGGGCTTTCCAGTTCTCGGTGTTTATGCCACAGTTTTTAAAGTTGGTTTTAAGCCCATCTTTAAATCTCTTTTCTTGTCCACCAACATTACATTTCCCATTCTTGAGTTGGGAGTATAGTAACTGCTTTGGGAGATGGTGATCGGGCATTCAGACAACTTGGCCAGTTCAGCGGAGTTGATGGCTTAGGAACATTGCTTCAGTGCTGGTGGTCTTTGCTTCTTCCAGCATGCTAACATTTGTTGTCCTGCCTTCTCAAGATATTTGCAGGATTTTTCAGAGACAGCACTGATGGAATCGTTATGTTATTGTTAAGGCAGTAACACAAGTGTAACCCTAATACTGCTAATATAGGAAAGCTGATGAGGAAACACAACATACAAACAATCTACAAACCCACAAAGAAAAACCAACAAATGCTACGTTCAACAAAGGACAAGAGGGATCCTCTCACCTCTGCAGGAGTGTACCATATACCATGCAGCTGTGGACAAGTCTACATAGGGACCACCAAACGCAGCGCCCAGACACGAATCAAGGAACATGAAAGGCACTGCAGACTACTCCAACCAGAGAAGTCAGCCATAGCAGAGCACCTGATGAACCAGCCTGGACACAGCATATTATTTGAGAACACAGAAATGCTGGACCACACCAACAACCACCATGTCAGACTACACAGAGAAGCCATTGAAATCCACAAGCATGTGGACAATTTCAACAGAAAGGAAGAGACCATGAAAATGAACAAAATCTGGCTACCAGTATTAAAAAACTCTAAAATTACAACAGCCAAACAGCAGAGAGGAAACAACCAGGCACATCTTAACACCTCTTAAAAAAAGATTTTCCCAGGCTCAGCCAGGCCTTCAAATGCTAATGAAGGTGGTCAGTTGAAACATTCACATCTAGCTCCAGCAGAGAAGAGCTCTTTGCCCCACCCCAGCCATTCCACAGATATATAAACCCATTGTCCTAATTCCAACAGACCTCACTACCTCTGAGGATGCTTGCCATAGATGCCGGCGAAACGTCAGGAGAAATGCCTCTAGAACATGGCTCTATAGCCCGAAAAAACCCACAAGAACCTAGTGATTCCAGCCATGAAAGCCTTCGACAATACAATATCAAAGATGCCACTTTAATGGCTGGAGCAAGAAGAAGTAAATGAACTCAAATAATCCAAACAGCATAAAATGTAAATAAAACTGGAAAATAAAATAAACACGTCCCATTCCAAGACTGAAAAGGAGCTCATTGCAAGAACTCCTAAGACCTTGCTATGACCTTGAAAGGTAGAAGACGTCCTTAAAGAAAATCTTTTGTTATTTTTTTCTGCATGGGGTTTTCTTGGCAAGATTTGGTCAGAAGAGGTTTGTCTTTGCCTTCCTCCGAGGCTGAGAGAATGTAACTTACTCAAGGTCACCCAGTGAATGGCCAAGCAGGGATTCAAACCTTGGTTTCCAGAATTGTAGTCCAATGCCCAGGACCTTATGCCTTTGTGGTGATCCTAAAAGAAACTGCAAGGGGCTAATGTGGTGATAAATGAGTCAAAGAGCTTGCTTGGCAATTCATTGTCCCCAGAGCAACAAAAGTGCAGGTAAAAGATTAAAGAAATTCTTATGCAAAGAGCTTGCTTTAGTGATCATAAAGGCTTAATGACCTGACAGCTTTAAAGGCTTTCCTTCTAAGATTCGCTGCTTGGACAATTCCAGGCTTGAGGTTCAGGCACAGTCAGATTTGTAAGAGATTCTCTCACTATCTTATCTTTTTATTTTAATGAGAAAGGCAGCACTGAACAATTAACTTTGTAGGATAACCCCAGTGATATGAGAGTCTCTATTCTCACACAAGTTTTATGTAGATTTGGGAAGAGTGATAGAGCTAATATCCTGAAAGAAGTCCACAGGAGCACTTTGATATATGTTATTGTAGATCTTTTATTCTTCATAGTGACCAAGATAGCATATTGCAAACCTTATTTAGCAAACTTAACAGTAACATCTCTTGGGCTGCTGTCTTCCTTTGGTTTTAATGGAGAAGGCACAACAATAATCAGATTTACCAAGGCAACAGCTACAGTTCTACACTGACCACTTAATGCAGTTTGATACTAGCTTCAGACTGTGACACCAGACAACAAACTTCCACAAAAGCACATGAAATATAGCCCGTAATGTGCATCAGTGCTTTGTGCTTTCTATAATCACAATCTAGGCCTCAAACTGGTTCCAGGATTTCCTATGTAATCAAGATCTTATGCCTTTAGGTTATTTTGGCCCTTCCAACATTGTTTTTATTTAAATCTGCACTTGCAAAATCCTCTCTCAGGCCAGTAATATGAAGGTCAGATATTTTCTCTTTTGTTTTCAGGTTGTTCAACTCTAGCCTGATCTATTGTTTATCATGGTTGCTAGGATCTTTTGATGAGTAACTCCAAACTTCATTGCCTGATCTGCTGTTTCAACAATATCAGCTGTCTTGTCATCAATTTTATCAAGTTTCACATTGATAGGATTAATCTTGTAACTGAGCTCCAATTACAGTCACTTAATTTGTGATGCGAGTTCACACAGAGAGTAGGAATTTGTTTTGGGAGCAGTGGTGGGCAATAATTGTGTTCAGGATTTTAGTCAAACTCTTAAAAGAGCAATCCAAGGTGCAGAACTTGTTTGGGGAATAGCATTAGCACCTTGAACAGGCAGCTTCTTCCCCCTATGGTTGGGCCGTCATAATACCACCATGGTCTATTTTTTGGAGCTTGTGATTTTGTTCAAAAATAAGCATCAAGGAAAGATTTTTATGGTCCAGTGGATCATCTCATCTTCTTCTCATACTCAATGAGGGCGAAACTTCTGTATGTATTCCTCCTTCTGCGAGTACAAATAGAGACTTCATCACCCTAGAGAAAAAATCCACTTAAAATCTGGTTTCTGCCTCCTGCACAATTCTGGGGTTTGTAGTTTAGGGAAGCTATTAAAGGCTGTCCACACTCAGATAATGTGGGATTGTTTGCCTTAATTGCCTGTGCTTGCAAAATCCTGCGCTTCCAAAATTCTAGGTTATAGGACTGTGTGGAAGGGCCTTTGAAAACTTAACAATCGGGGTTTATATATCTGTGGAATGCCAAGGGAGTGAGAAAGAACTCTTGTCTGCTTGAGGCAGATGTGAGTGTTTTAATTGGCCACCTTGATTAGTATTGAATAGCCTGTCAGCCTCAAGGTATGGCTGCTTGCTGCCTGGTGTTTTTGCCAGTTCCTTCCCCTGAACCCACAGCACCTGCTACTTGATGTCAGTTTCCCACCCAAGTCCTAACCAGGGCTACCTCATCACACTAGAGACTACAATCTACAAACTGGTTTCTGTCTCCTGCAGAATTCAGGGGTTTGTAGTTTAGGGGGGAGCCTTTACTACAAACTACAAACCTCAAGAGTTCTGCAGGAGGCAGAAACCGGATTTTAAGTGGATTTTTTCTCTAGTGGGACAAAGCCAAAGGTAAGCAAACCAGCATTTCACATGAAGCCATGTCCATCTCACTTCTCCTTTGCCTCCCCCTCCCAATGATTCTCCCTTCCTAGTTATGGATGAATAGAACCCATCAATAGCTTCCAATACTTCAATGTACCTGACATCTCTCCTTCATTTCCCTTGCTATTCCCAAGGTGGCTATACTACTTTAATTTTATACATATCTTTGCCTTTTTTGTTTTAAACACTGAAATTGCACAATTGTGCTAAACATAATAAAATTTAATAATAATAAAATAAGAAATAGCAGTAGTGCAGGAAGCCAGAGGTCCTGAGGGTGTGTAGAAATACAATCAAAGATTATCAAATCAACCTACTTGTGCTATTGAAGAGAGGTGCAATATCAAAGGTGCTTGACACAGCATTTATCTACTGTCAGTGATAATGAGACTGCAATGGAATAGTGGGTATGTGTGATGATATCCATGAGAGTATCTTTTCCATTGTAGGCTTCTCTTAGTGGCTTCCAAGGCAGTATGGCAGAGATTCTGCTCTGACTTAGACTAAATTTTAAACAAGCTATCAATTCAAGGTATTAACTCCTTCCTCCAAAATAAGTTCTGTACCTTAGATTGTACTTTTAAGAACTGGACTACAGTCCACAGCAGAGTCATTGCCTGATGAATATGGGGACTGCCAGATGCCACTGATCTTATTTTTTGCCTGTCAGATTGAAGCAGAGTGGTAGCACTCTAATTATTTTCTTCTATTATTTGCACCCTACAGGAGTCACATTTTCTTTGTTCGATGCATAAAATCCAATTCCAAAAAGGTAAGAAATCCATTATGTTTGCAGGGTTGGATCTCAAACAGAGGCCATCTTGAATTACTGCCAAACCCACAGTCAGTGAGCATGTTTGGAAGTCCACAAACAAGGCAGTGCGCTGGCCAAACTGTTCTTGTTGGGAATGGCTGGACAAAACATTGATTTTTCCATCCATGCTATTCTTATATTGACATTCTTAGTCCATAAAATTGTTTTGTTTACTTGAAATAGAGAATGTGCACAACCTTTCTACTTAGCATTTCTGTTGCTTGTTACTCTGAGTTTTCATGGTTACAGTTGTATAATTTCAGCAGTACAAGGGAGAACAGTTTTCTCTGCACTATTATTAAACATTTTGTAGTCAGAAGCCCTTCTTAATGTACTGCAAATCACCTAGATATCAGCAAGTATGTCCTTTCCCACTTCTGTTGTGCTCTACATTAAGGATGCGCAAACTGCATCACCCAGGCCCCATGAGGCATTTACATGCCCAAAGGGCAGCCACAGATCTAAAGCTCCAGCCCTTTTAAAAAGCACCAATTTTCAGCAAATATTCTGCCTGAGTACCAGTCACATCAACCTAAATCAAGCCCTAAAGATATCCCTCTTCCTTTAGAGCCTCCCGACCTTCCCCAAAAAATTACTGGAAGAAAATTGGCTAAAATTGACCATAATGTTGAAATGCAATTGTGAAGCCTGCTGAGAGGAAGGTACAGGGGGAACTCAATCTCTCTCACAGTCCTGCTTTACACAGGTCTGATACAGGATTTCTAAGATGAGGACTGAATTTAGAGTGCATAGCTAGTGTTTCCATGGTATTTCCTCACTCTCACTTCTGTCCCATTTCCTTTTCCTATTCGGGCTTTATCTTTCTGGTGCCCTTTATCTTTCAGGTACCAAACATCTTTGATACTGAATACGTTGCTTGTCAACTGAGGCATTCTAGGATTTTGGAGGCCATATGCATTAGGAAAGAAGGCTACCCAATCCGCATACCCTTCCAACATTTTCTAATCAGGCAAGACTCTTTACTTGGCTTTTCTGCATCAACATGGGATCATAAAACAAAATACATACCAATAAAACATAGTTTAAGAGGCAGTAACAACAGTGCTAACCAGACTAAACCAAACACTGGGGGTAATAAAGCCATCACAATTTGGATACTATGTAATTTAGAAAAAGGTTTTTAAAATATTAATCTGAAATTATTACGAATGTAGTTATCACACTTAGGATGATATCACATTATTGTTTTAAAGCGGGGGCGTCTGCCTTCCTATCATGTGGCTGCCTCCTGCAGAATTCTGGGAAATGTAGTTTAGGGCAGGGTCTTTTGAATTCTCAACCAGAGATGTCCTCAATTTCTCTAAACTACATTTTCCAGATTTCTGCAGGAGGCAGCCACATAATAGGAAAACAGGATATCCTGCTTTAAAATTCCAATGTGACAAGGTCCCAAGTCTCTAACGTGTTTCAGAATTCCTTTGCATATCCATCTTACATGAATGCATTTTTTATTGTTGCAGATGTTGACATTCCTTTCCTCCCTCCACTCTATTGGGGGATAATAAGATTTCCCTGGCTGCATCATTCCACTTCAGATAGAAGAGATCAGAGGAGTGTTTCTGGCTTTTCTCCTATTGGCAGATATAGACAAATGGTATCAGCCACTGAAACCTCTGGAAGCCCCCAGTGGACCTTGGCGAAGGATGTATTTGGACTAGGGAGGCAGAGCTAGATGGTTCTCCAATCTTTCTGGCTCTGGCCCAACAATGGAATGGCTGTAGGTGGGGACTACTTCAGTGCAATGGCAAGTCCTTAGGGCAGGGGTCCTCAAACTTTTTAAGCAGAGGGCCAGGTCACAGTCCCTCAAACTGTTGGAGGGCCGGATTATAATTTGAAAAATAAAACATGAATTCCTGTGCACGCTGCACATATCTTATTTGTAGTGTAATAAACACTTAAAAACAATACAATAATTAAAATGAGAAACAATGTTAACAAATATAAACTTATTAGTATTTCAGTGGGAAATGTGGGCCTGCTTTTGGCTGAAGAGATAGGATTGTTGTTGTTGTTATGTGCTTTCAAGTCATTTTAGACTTAGGTTGACCCTGAGCGAGGGCCGGGTAAATGACCTTGGAGGGCCGCATTCGGCCCCTGGGCCTTAGTTTGAGGACCCCTGCCTTAGGGTCATGGCAGGGAAGCCATTGCGGAGTTTCACATGCAAAACTTTCCCTCTGTATGTGACCATATGTGATCTCATCCCCTGCCATCAAAGGCTACCCAGCTGAACTCTGCATAATACATAGGTCAATTCTCACTCTGGCTGGACTTACATGGCCATATAATGCAGTTTGAATTGCATGATTGGTCAATGTGAACCCATAAAATGCAGTTCAATGTACACCCAAATGTATTTTATGAGTCTTCACTGACCATATAATGGAGCTCAAACTGCATTATGTGACTGTGTAGATCTGACCTCTGAGATCTTAGAAGCTGGTTGTCTTCATTACATTGCTTAGGGAGGCCAAGGATACACCAGGCAAGAGGTGGCAGGAAAATGGTTCTTTCTTGATCATTCCCCACTTCTGAACCTTTCTATTTTTAATTTCTCTATGGGTATCCAAATTCTGACCTGAAAAAATGCAGCAACCCAGGGCCCTTCCACACACCTATATAAACCACAATATCAAGGCAGAAAATCCCACAATATCTGCTTTGAACTGGGTTATCTGAGTCCACACTGTCACATATTCCAGTTCAAAGTAGAAAATTTGGGATTTTATTCAATTGTGTGGAAGGGGGGCCAGCCTGCAAAGTGAAGTGGGATCTTCCCTTGCTTGCCCCTTACAATGTAGCAAAGCTCTTGCCAATTGGATATGCGATGTTTCATAATTTGGCTAACATCTGAAGATTGTATTGACTAGAGAATAACAATGCTCAGCAATCCCAAAATTATTTTCCTTTCTGGGTTCCCCTTGCCACTGGAATAGCTTTTGAAGAAGGCTTTTCTGTCTTCTTTCTGTTCATCAGATATGGCGTTCTGCTGTCTGGACGAAGTCTGAGCTGTCTGCAGGAGAGAGATGGCTGTGTAGCAGTCCTTTCACATGTGGTGGGAGACCTTCCTGAGCTCTATCAGATTGGAGTTACCAAGGTGAAGTGTCTTCTGCTTGCAGTTAATCAGAGAGCAACCATGTGTGGTGCTGTGATTCAGAGCTTGATTAAATCACTAGGAAAGAACTGTTGCTTCTTCAACTATAGGTAGGAAATGAACCACTACGAACCCCCATTATGTGAAACTATAAGAATTGTACAAAATTGCTGTGTTTTTATAAAGTTGCATACAAAGAACAAGACAAATTCACCACACATTTTATAGTAGTGTGTATGCACAGCACAATCCTGGCTTCCATAGGCTATTGCCATGGCAGTAGAATTATAGCACTATAATTGTGCAGTTTGTATAGAAAGTCAGATCCATTTTGGGGGAAAATGGGTTGGGGGGCTACAACTTCCACATTCCCTAGGATTTTCTGAGAGTTTTAAGTCCAAAAAAGTAACTTTCCCATGCTCTTCTACCAACTAGTATTAACTTGGACTGGCTGAGTGACATGCCTTAAGCACAAGCTACATGTAGCCCATGAGATAAATGAATGGTCCTCCAGTCATTATGTTTTTACAAGTGGCACATGTGTGTTAATGGAACTAGATCTCTTGTGTCTCCTCAGCATAAGAGTCTAAAGGTTCCTTCCTCCATGGAACTGCCATGGCAGTCATGGCACTATAATATTTTAAATAATTGTGTGCATGATATATAGTGGCATGTACACTGAACAATCTGAAAGCAAATATGTCACTGTCTCAGCCAGCCATGTGGACAATTTTGGATTTTGAGGATGCTCATAACTGTGATGATTGTGGTGATGATGAAGACGAGGATTTTGCTCCAGTCCCTGTATCTCTCGCCATGACTGCTGCTTCTCCTCAGGTGTTCTTGAAGGAGAAAGCCCGGAAGATACTAGAAAGACGGTGGAACCAAAAGCTGAGCTGGGCCATTGTTACCCTTCAACGCAACCTTCGTGGTCTTATCAACCACCGCCGTCTCCAGGCATTCAAGCAGAAGGCAACCATAATCCAGGCTCACTTTCGAGGTTTCTTGGCAAGGTCAGGAAGTTGGGGCAACACAGACAGTGCTATCCAAAGGTCCAAAGGTGAACTTGTTCCCAGACGGTAAAGGGAAAGTCAAATTTCCTTTTGCCTTGGTGCAAACAGGCAGATTATGCTGCTGCAATTGTTTAGCAGCAGCCTCAGCCCTGAAATTGTGGTTTCACTTTAGTAAATTCACTTTAGTTTTTTTGAAGATTTTTATTCAACTTAACTGTCATGCAAAGGAGTGGTTTTTCAAGGGGAGATTGTGTCTGATTGTCTAGAGCAAAGCAATTTTCCATCTCGGGAGATAGGGAGAAAAAAATAAAACTTTGAGGTAGGGAAATGGTGGAGTAAAATAAATAGAGATGAATATGGGTTTTAGGGAAGAAAAAGAGGAGAAATGTGTCATAAAGCTGCAAGGTATCTTATATACTTGTATATAAATAAAATGCAGATTTTAGGGCCAAAATATATGATGCATGGATAAGTCAAGGGTCATTTTGGGAAGAGGGGAAAGCAGCAGTGGCACCTCAGGGGACCAGCTGCCCTGGCCACTGCCACTACCATTTCCCACCCAAGCATTCAAAAAGTCTAGAAGGAGTGCTGCAACAGAGAGGGTAGGTTAGCTCTTTCTGGGCAGATTAGTTTTTTGTCTGTTGCTACTCTGTTCAGAGAAGGGAATGATAAATATTAAGGTAGAATATTTACATTGATCTGTGGAAAAGTCAACCCAGGTTTTTAAAATTAAAATTGTTAGACTTCGACCAATGCAGTTAGCTGCCTGAGCGGGAGGCTTTCTCCAGAAATTCATAATATGTGTCATAGTCTAGTCATGGGAGTGAGCATGACTCCCTGTGATTTCTATATATCTTATCCAAAATGCTTGGGACCAGAAGTACATTGCATTTTGGATATTTTCCAGGTTTTGGAATACCTGCATTTGTAGGTATGTAGATATCTCGGAGATGGGACCGAAGTCTAAGCATGGCAATCACTTATGTATCATATACACCTTATACAAATAGCCAGTAGGTGATTTTATACACAACATTTTAATGAATTTGTGCATGAAGTAAAACTTGTGTATGCAGAACCATCGGAAAGCAAAGAGTCACTTGTGTGGACATTTTTGTTTAATTTGTTTAATTTGGAGTATTTTGGAATTCAACCTGTATGTGTTTAAGTGCCTTGTACTGTGGCAAAGAGTAGTGGTGTTTATTCTTGGTATTCTTAGCTTACTCCAGGCCTGTAGCCAGAATTGGGGGGGGGGGGGATGTTTCAGGTTAAAAAAAAACAGGTTTACTCATAAATTGGTTAACCACTTAAAATTCATTAGTAAACCAGATTTTTTAAAAACCTGAAAATTTTCAGGGGGAGGGAGAATTGAACCCTTAAATCCCAACCCCCCTCTGGCTACAGGCCTGGACTCTACTTGTATCTTGTGTTTGTTGACAAAGGGCAAGAAAAATTCACAATCAGCCCTCACTATATGAAAAGACATGCAGAGAAGCAAATGTGCCAATGTACTCTATTCTTCTTCCAGGCACCATTTATCTCTTCCATTCTGACAGATATTAACCATCATTCTGTTTCCTCACCCCAAGCATGCATCTGTCATCCATCCTCCACTATCCTCATCTTCCCAATCTCTTCCTTTGCCTGCTCTCCTTTCCCCTTCCTCCTTTCCTGGTTTGTCTGTGTGAGGAGGCAACTGGGGTAATTTGTTCTGGTTCCACAAAAAGCAAAGGGCCCCTTCCTTCATTGATCTTTGCCAAATACTGTTTGGTTGCTCAGCAAAGCCCATCACCCCCACATATCATTGCAGAACCCCCAAACTTTGATTTGCTTAGCAGTGTGCCTACCAGTAGAATAACATTAATAATAAATATTGCTGGAATTTCCACATTCCCACAGTTGCTTTGTTGTTTCTTGGCTTCCTCCAATTCAAGGTGCAGGTTATTACCTACAAAGCCCTATACACGTTGGGTCCAACCTATCTTTGAGACTGCATCTCTTTCTATGAACTGGCACGGGCTTTGAGATTGTTCCCACCACTGTCTCTAGCGGTGTTGGTGGGTTGGTGGGGGAGAGAGAGAGGGCCTTCTCTGTAGTGACTCCCCAGCTCTAAAATACCCTCCCAAAAGCGATTAGGTTAGCCCCCACCCTTGTATCCTTCCAATCCAGCCTAAAAGCAGGATTTTGGCCTTGAGTAGGCTGAAATGGGCCTATATAAGGTTGATACTCTGGCATTTTAGTTATGAATTGATGGCATCTAGTTTTAACTATAGATGGTATGCGTTTTTAAATTGTGTTACTTTATTTTATATGTTGATAGTGGTTATTTTTATAATTTTTATGTGATATTGTTTTATACTCACGTACCGTTTATGTTATATACTGCACTTGGAGTGTCTTGTAAACTGACCGAGTCCCTTCTGGGAGATGGTGGCAGGATATAAATAAAGATGATGATGATGATTGTTGTTGTTATTCCTTTCTTCTTTTGCACCCTTTAGAAAACGTTACCAAAGACTGAAAAAGACCCTGACTCAATTTGGAGTGTCCATGATTGTCTCCAGACCAGTTGTGAATAGAAGGAGGCAATACCAGGTAATGAGATCACTGGTTACTCCAAGATACTTTCTGCTCCCCAAATCAATTGGTAGGATAGCAGGGATTTCTAGGCCAGTAGCAATGGGTGCTTTCCATATCAATTGGGTGCTAAATCTGTGCTGCCTTTTTTTGTCCAAATTTTAAAGGTGCTGAACCTGTTTAGAGCACTTTAAATATTTTTTTGGGGTTCAAGTAAAACCTGGACTCGCTTTAAATTGGGGTTTTTTTGGGGGGGGGGGTTCAAGTAAAACCTGAACTGCACTCACTGTTTAGCTCTCATGGATGTTTTGGTGGCCATGTTCTTAGGCACATAATTTTTGGATCCTGGTACCAAGAACAAATGGCAAATTCATCCCATGAAAAAAATGAGTGATGTGGAACAGATCTGTATTTTTAGAGTTGCCTAAATCCAGGAGGCTGAAGAAAGCAGATGTGGTCTTCTGTATTGGCACATGTTGGATCAAACATTTAAACTAATTTCTGCTACAAGAGCAGCATACAAGAGAGAACAATTCAAAATCTAGTGTGTGACTCACTATTTAACCTAGAGGATAAGGAGGTGAGATTTGAGCACTGGCAACTCAAGGTCCAACTAGTGAGGGGAAACCTCATCCAACCTTTTCAATGTGAACCCCTCTCCACTCTGTGTCTTCCCTTTGGTTCTAAGGTGGTAGAATTTTGAATTGAACAACTTTAGATATCAGACATGGAGTCAAGCTTTTGAAACTCTTTTCACATAGAAGCAAGTGCATCAGGAAGAAAATATCGGGGCAGCACTGTTCCTAATGTAGTATATAAGTATATGTAGGAAACAACAGAAATGGTCCTACTTAACTTCCAAAATCCTATCTGATTTTAGACGCTAAGCAGTGTCAGCCCTGATAAGTACTTGAATGGAGAACATCAACAAATAGCAGATACTGTAGGCTATATTTCAGAGAAAGGAACAGAAGCACTTCCAAGTGTTCCTTGCCTACGGAATTTATGCCCAATCCAGCGTTGTAAATCCTATAATTTACCCATAATCTATCAATTTACAGAAGATCTGAATACAGGGTAGAGCAGTATTTCTCAGACTGTACTCCTTTAGATGCTTTGGACTTCAGCTCCCAGAAACCTTAGCCAGCTTACCAGCTGATAGGAATTGTGGGAGCTGAAGTCCAAAACATCTGGAGGAGCACAGTTTGAGACATTCTGGGCTAGAGTGTAGGTGGCATAAGTCATTCTGAAAACTGTCAAAGATCTTTTGTTGTGGCTGCTTTGTGGCTGTGAAAGTGGCAAGTAGAACTTACTATGCCTCTTCTATTCTACCTTCCATATACTGTCCAATAGAGCTTGAGTGTTGAGACCTGTAAGCCATATGAAGAGAAGCAGTATGATGTAATGTTTGAGCACTAGGGTTTGAATCCTTGCTCAGTCTTGGAAACCCACCAAGTGATATATTCCCTCAGTGGGAAACCAAGACCAGGGGCGGCTCAACACATTACACATTTGCAGTAAGCATTTGCAGTATAGTTGATTTTGCCCAGGGGCGCTCTTGAGGCGCTCTTGGGGGAAAATAGACCTTGACATATGCGAGTTGTAGTTACTGGGATGTATAGTTCACCTACAATCAAAGGGCATTCTGAACTCCACCAATTATGGAACTGAACCAAATATGGCACACAGAACTCCCACGACGAACAGAAAATATATATCAGTGATTGGTTGGTTTGCTTACCGTTGAAAATTACCTAGGGCCGCCTCTGACCAAGACCAACCCTTTTTGAATAAACCATGCCAATAAAATCATTGTAGATGCACTAGCTTAGTGTTATAAGTTGGAAGTGACTAAAAGGCACATGATGGCAATGAAGTTACATGGTTAGTGAATGAAGGTTGTCTCGATTCATTGATTCAATGGTGCAAGGAATGGGAACATGCAAAGATGACTCTCCTATGCCAAAAGATTCTGCCTTGTTCTTGGCATTCCTTCCAGTCCAGATATGTAAGAAAGTAAGAGGAACCACAAACACGTTATTGTGGCTTTCTGAACTGCCAGCCAACAGACCTTTTTCCCTAGACATGTCCCAAGGAAATTCTGCATGGTGGTCAAGGCTCCCTCCTCCACTGTGCTCTTCTGCCTGAGCTGGGCAGGGGCTCTGCTGCCATTCTTCCCGGTTTCAATAGCTTCTCTTCCTCTCAGGAGCCACCACAAAGCTGTGCTTTAGCTTCATCATTTCACCCATCTGTTATTTACATTATTAGCATTCAGCTCTTAGGGAAGGAATGACAATAAAAGGTCTCAAAGTTCACTGTTAGAATTGCTGAGCCTCCCTCTCCTTCCCTTGCCACCCTGCCTTTGGGCGGACTTTAGCACCCACTGACTCTTAGACCAGCCCATCACCTCTGTAGCTCTCACTAGCACCTTTTTTCCTGGCAAGCACGCAGCTGGGCTCAGGGAGGAGGAAAAGACAAAGACAAACTTTAGATCAGAGAACAACAAACAAGTGAGTACCTCTCTGTGAAGTCTGGCTAATAGTTTTGTCTATCAAATGGGGAAAAAACAAACAAACAGTACTATGCTGGCATCATTTTGCCAGTATAGACGGTGCGTGGTGGCAGAAGGGAAAGGATTGCAGGGCACAGCAGCCATGGAGGAAGTAAAAATAATGGGGGTTTAGATTTTGCCTGTCTTCCCAGACGATTGCTGTACAGCATCAATTGGATTCTGGCTTATGGCCCCATTTGTCCTCGAGCGAAAGATTCATTCAGATTGTTAGGTTATCTTCTAAATGTGCTAGTTTAAATTTTCTCAATAGCTAGAAGATTAGAGCAAAAAAGAGGTGAAGATGTTTTCCGAGCACATTCCAGTCCTATAGAATCATAGTACTGTCTCTTTAACAGTAGCCATAGCTCAATGACTAATGAATCTTGAGATTTGTAGTTTGGTGAGTGAGTGACCAACATTCTTTGGCAGAGGAGGCTAGAATTGGATTCCCTAGAAAGGAACCATGGCAGTTAGTGATGGCAAACTGCATTCATCCTATAGTGTAGATGCACTGTAAGAGATCCAAAACATGTAACATTTTCAAGTTCTGGGAAGGCCATCTTAAAACATAAGAGCTCATTCCTTAGCTGCCTTACCTCCTAACAGCCCTACATGCCCTAATATGTATGCAAGATGTGCCTGGTTTTGTTTTACATGTGTACATATGCCAAAGGAGAGTCATGCTTTCAAATTAGGTGGGGATCAGTGCCGATGTCCTTTAGACTGTATTTGTATATGGTGTGGAAATTTGCATGATTTCCCATAAAACAAGATCTCCTTTTCACAGGGCTGTGATTTCTTTTCTCAAAGAGGGGGGCAACCAGCCAACTAGCTCGCTTTGGATGTAGACAGTCACCTTGTGTTCCTCCATGATTTGTCTCTCCTTCACTTTTTGATCACAGAAGTGTGAGGAAAGTTGGCAGAAAACTGAGTCACTGGCCAAAGGTGCTGAGCGGAACAGGAGGGGCCTCAAAATGGTATGTGGCATCAGTAAAATATGTGGTATCATCTGGCAATACCTGGTCATTTTTGTGAATACAAAATGAATTTGGAAGTTGTTTATGTTACTGAGTAAGAGCACATACAGCAAATAACTTTCAATGGGACTTGCTAGTCTTTGTACATCGACATTTTGTTTTAGCAAGACTTCGAAGTTCGTGAGTACTTATAAAAAGCAGAATACGGCGAGCTGGTTTTTCAGTGACAAAATCTACCAACTTTCTGCTTGCAGCTCATTCCATTTCCCTAAGTCAGGCATGGGCAAACTTCGGCCCTCCAGGTGTCTTGAATTTCAACTCCCACAATTCCTAACAGCCGGTAGGCTGTTAGGAATTGTGGGAGTTGAAGTCCAAAACACCTGGAGGGCTGAAGTTTGCCCATGTCTGCCCTAAGTGGTTTTGAGAAATAACCACTATGCTGAAATCCCTTGCGATTTTAGAGTTTTTCTACCAGGCATATTGTGTTCTTGTAACTATCTTTCAGGGTAAAGCTCAGGAGCCTGTTTCTTAAAAATTGTAATAGCCAGAACAAGACACGGGCCACTAACATATTATGTAACACTAGCAAACCAATGTGTTGTTGAAGGCTTTCATGGCTGGAATCACTGGGCTGCTGTGAGTTTCTTTTTGCACTATCTGCCAGGTTACCGTGTCAGACTACACAGAGAAGCCATGGAAATCCATGAAAACATGTGAACGATTTCAACAGAAATTTTGAAAATGAATAAAATCTGGCCATCAGTATTAAAAAAAACTTGAAATTCAGGACAGTAAATAAAAAGCAATGCTTAAATATTAGGGGAATTTCTGACATGAAACAATCAGGGCCAGCTAACACCTCTCTAGCAAAGGATCCCACCAGGCAGCAACCAGCTAGGCTTTGAAACTGCAAGGTCATTAAATGCTAATCAAGCTGGCCAATTGCAACATTCACACTTGCCTCAAGCAGACAGGAGTTCTTTCTCCCACCTTGGACATTCCACAGATATATAAACCCCACTTTCCTAGTTTCCATCAGACCTCATAATATCTGAATATGCCTGCCATACATGTGGGTGAAATGTCAGGAGAAAATGCTTCTAGAACATGGCAATGCAGCCTGGAAAACTCACAGCAACCCAAAGCAAGCCTAACTCCTAAACTTAGACTTCTTAGTTTAAATGTGGAAGTCATTAGCATAGAAATGTATATTGTTTGCGTTTTAGGGGGAAAAAACTTGCTTTCTAACCCAGTGCTCTCTTTCTAGCCATTTGGATGGCTCAGGCAGCTACCATTTTCTAATACCTGTACTGTGGAACTGGGATTTAGAGGACAAGGGCTGGTTTTACAGACCACATTTTGCTGTCACTTACAGTGGTTTGTGATTTTTTGGTTTTTTTTTTCAATGTGGCAAAAATTCCAAGCAATGGTGTTGGTGGCTGGATACTTAAGAGCAAAATATAGGTATACCTCAGTTAACAAACTAGATGTGTTCTTGAGCATTGCGTCTTGAACAGAAAATGTGACATCAGAAGCAGGAATAACATGGAAAGAATAAATATAGATCTCTACGCCACAAAAAAGAAGAGCAGTTGAACATTTTTCATCAAAGTTTTTATTCAAAATTAACAATATGAACTTGTGAAATGAAACAGATCAGGTATGTTATGTATAAATAGATAAAAATATTTTGCACCCTGTACAGACTATTTGAAAGCTACTTCCAAAATGAATCCAGGGATGATTTTTTTTTCTTTCTTTCACTAGTCTCTGCTTTTCTTATGATTTCTATTTGGTGGACAAATGTATACCTGTGTGCTTTTGTAACACATTGTAACAATGTTGGGGATACTTTAAGAGGAAGGCTAATTCATTTTTCCCTTTCTATCTGGATCTACACTGCCAAATAATCCAGATTATTTTATTAGAGCTGGATTATGTGAGTACACTGCCATATAATCCAGTTCAAAACAGATAATCTGGATTTTAGGTAGCAGTGTAGAAGGGGTCTCTCTCTGTTGTACTGTTCACACATTCTAGATTGAGCTGCTGCTACTTTGCCTATTGCAAAGAAAGCACAAGCAACTAGCTGAGAAATATCCCATTTTCCCCCAGTCCAAACCTTGTACTCATACAGCTGAGGGCCCTTCCACACAGCCCTATATCCCTGAATATCAAGGCAGAAAATCCCATATTATCTGTGTGTGGACACAAATAACCCAGCTCGAAGCAGATATTGTGGGATTTTCTGCTTTGATATTCTGGGATATTGGGCTGTGTGGCTGTGTGTCTAAAAATCTGTATGTCTCCATTCCTTTGCCACTCTCCCAGGTCAAGGAATGTTTAAAAAAGGATAGAGAACAAGGAGGAAGAGGACCAACTGGGTGGTGAAAAGGAGCTTTTATGGCCCCTCTACACTGCCATATAAAATCCAGATTATTGGCTTTGAACTGGGTTAGATGGCAATGTAGACTCATATAATGTGGATTATCTGATTTGATATCTGGATTATATGGCAGTGTAGAAGGGTCCGCAGTTAAGATATGTAGCAAAGGATCTACTATTGGTTGTTAGTCATATGTAGTCATTTAACTGTCATTCCATTCTTCTCATCCTCAACCAAAACAAATGCTGTATCTTAATTTACCCCCATTTATCCCTAATTATCTTTCCCAGTTTTGAAGCTTCATATTTTTTCACTGCCCCTCTTCCCTAATCTTTTTTTTTCTTTTGAAATTCTAGATACATCAGGATAGGTGCTGTATTTTTCAATTTCTTTTTCCTTATGCATTGTGTATAATCCCATGGACAAGGGCAGCACCATAGCAGGAGAAAGGGGAAACTTCTAATGATCAGATTATAAAGCTAATATATGTTGGCCATCAAAAAGATACAATACATATAACTTTTAAAAATCATGAAATGAATCCTACATATGGGGGTCAGGAGAGAGAAAGAACTGAAACAACCCATACCTTGCTTTTAAGGATGATGTCTGAATCTTTTCTCCTTAGGATGTCCGAAGGCTGGAAATCCCTGCTGATCTTGCAGCCCAGCTCCACTTGGCTGAAGGTGAATAATAATAATAATAATAACAATAATAATAATCATCATCATCATCATCATCATCATCATCTTTATTTATATGCCATCCTATCTCCCCAAGGGTCCATATTTTTACCTCTGAAATCCCTTCCACACACTTGTATAAAATCCACATTGAACTGGGTTATATGGCTGTATGGAAGGGCTCTCATATATATTATTTGAGGAGAGGGATGGGAAAGCCCAGGCATTGAAACTAAAGTCCAGCTAACCACATTGCTTTCCTAGTGGAACTATTGTTTGATAACCTCCAGCATTTCTATGTTCTTCTCCATTCAGAAAGGTTGTAATGCTTGTTCCACAGCCGAATTATTGGAAATTCAAATTTTGCTTTTGACCCTGCTCATTGCTGTAATGAGCCTCCTTCCCACTTGTAACCTCATTTTAAAACATGGTTGCATTTATTCATTTCCTTACCACATATCTCCCCCCCCCCCACCTTTTAAAATGTCTAATTTGCATTGCAAATTCTTTGGGAGATGAATGCCTGTATAATTTATGCCTGAATAGTTGTTCTTTCTCAGAGGAGATATGTTGTGTTTGAGTAAGCTCACGGCTATTTATATAGCAATTTCTTAAAATGGTTTAGTTAACACCAGCCAATTTGTGTATTTGTATTTTATTATTTTATGGTAGGATGGGAATCCTGCAGCCATGTAAATATTGTTGGAAAGCAATTCCCTGTATTCTTCATCATTGGCTGTGTCAACCAAGCCTGCTGGGTATTACATTTGAATGACACATGGAGGGCAGTATGATTCCCACTCCTATTCTATGGCAAGCCTCCACAGCAAGACGTTTGGCTGTCTGAAAAAGGGTCTTAGATCTCCCACCTTCCCTGACTATTTTCTTCTTTATTTTGTTTTTCTAAATAAAGTTGGGCATGTAAATGTTTGCTTTACTATTTTGACATAATTCTTGCTTTCATCTACCCTAACTACAAATATGACACTACTCCTTGCTTCTCTCAACCATGATTTATATAGAGAGGAGGTAAAGGTAAAGGTTTTCCCTGACATTAAGTCTAGTCATGTTTGACTCTGGGGGGTGGTGCTCATCTCCATTTCTAAGCCAAAGAGCAAAGGTCATGTGGTCAGAATGACTGCATGGAGTGCCATTACCTTCCCACAGAAGCGGTACCTACTGACATTTGTTTTTGAACTACTAGGTTGGCAGAAGCTAGGTCTAACAGTAGGAGCACATCCCGCTCCACGGATTCAAACTGCTGACCTTTCGGTCAGCAAGTTCAGCAGCTCAGTGTTTAACCTGATGCGCCATCAGAGAAAAGTCCATAACTAAATATGTCTGTTCCTCTCAGCCACCTAATGGGAGCAGCAATGTTTGGCCAGTCATGTACACAACTCGCAACTCTGGATTGCAATGAAAGACTCATTTGACAAAAGACTGGATAGATTTGAGCAGGATACAGTCTCTTAAAAAGGAAACATAGGAATTAAGATAAATGTGATCTTTCATCTTTTATGCCTATAGCTAAATGTTTTTCATTATGTATTTTGTTTTGCTTTTAGCCATAGTTAAAAGGAAGGAGACAGCATAGTTACTACATTATACGAGCATCAGTGGGAAACTTCCATCCCAGAAAACTCACCTTGCCCTTGAAATCTCCCATCCAGATCATTTTCTCACTCTCCCCATATATTGGAGTCCAGCAGGGAGAGGCAAACCTGCTGTTTTCTGTCATCAAAGTATTAACTGGTCAAAGTTTTAACTAGAAAATGTGCCACTAGCCACTTGGCACTGGAATTGCTCATATTAGGGATGTGGCCACACTCTTGACATCATTCCCAGTGACTCGCCTCCCTTGCCTTAGAGAAATACTTCCACCTTGTAAGAACACAGATGAGTCATTCTATATATTGAATGCATCTTGCTGGACTGCTCAGGTGCTTCTATTTTACTACTCGATTCCCTGGAAAAGGTGCATCTTGATAGAAGGAGGCCATTTGAAACAGAAATTCCGCTGCCATGATTAGACATCACTATCTATTGCTTAAGAACATGTTAAAGAAAATATCTCTACACTGACAATGAACAAGACCTAAGTGTTCAGGCAGCCAAAAGCATAGCAGACCTTTTCTTTATTAGGCTTTTACAAGACAATGGTGCCCAATGTTAATTTATTATGCTTGTTCAGAGGCATGCAGATATGTGTATTTTGTGATTGGATTATGCTGCAGGCTATTCTGTTCACTTATCACTCTGATGACTCTTGATCACCACTTGCTGCTTCCAAGCATATCAACACTGTTCACTAATCTGTGTTTCATTGGAGAAGGCCATTTGTTATATAGGGCCAGCGGTGACTTTCCCTGCAGCATGTCTTCAAGGTTTTTTCTGCCTAATTGTCTCTAGGGAGGCATGCAGAAAGTAGTTACAAGATATTAAATACCGTCCAATCCTATGCTGTCCACACATTTACCACAAGCCAAAGCAAGGGATGCGCCTCTTGGTCTTTGTTGTTGTTCATTCATTCAGTCGTTTCCGACTCCTCGTGACCTCATGGACCAGCCCACACCAGAGCTCCCTGTCGGCCGTCACCACCCCCAGCTCCTTCAAGGTCAGTCCAGTCACTTCAAGGATGCCATCCATCCATCTTGCCCTTGGTCGGCCCCTCTTCCTTTTGCCTTCCACTTTCCCCAGCATAATTGTCTTCTCTAGGCTTTGCTGTCTCCTCATGATGTGGCCAAAGTACTTCAACTTTGTCTCTAGTATCCTTCCCTCCAATGAGCAGTCGGGCTTTATTTCCTGGAGGATGGACTGGTTGGATCTTCTTGCAGTCCAAGGCACTCTCAGAACTTTCCTCCAACACCACAGTTCAAAAGCATCGATCTTCCTTCGCTCAGCCTTCCCTAAGGTCCAGCACTCACATCCATAGGTTACTACAGGGAATACCATGGCTTTGACTAGGCGGATCTTTGTTGCCAGTGTGATGTCTCTACTCTTTACTATTTTATCGAGACTGGACATTGCTCTCCTCCCAAGAAGTAAGCGTCTTCTGATTTCCTGGCTACAGTCTGCATCTGCCGTAATCTTTGCACCTAGAAATACAAAGTCTGTCACGGCCTCCACATTTTCTCCCTCTATTTTCCAGTTGTCAATCATTCTTGTTGCCATAATCTTGGTTTTTTTTATGTTTAGCTGCAACCCGGCTTTTGCACTTCCTTCTTTCACCTTGATTAGAAGGCTCCTCAGCTCCTCCTCGCTTTCGGCCATCAGAGTGGTATCATCTGCATATCTGAGGTTGTTAATGTTTCTTCCAGCAATTTTCACCCCAGCTTTGCATTCATCCAGCCCTGCACATCGCATGATGTGTTCTGCATACACGTTAAAAAGGTTGGGTGAGAGTATGCAGCCTTGCCGTACGCCTTTCCCAATCTTGAACCAGCCTGTTGTTCCGTGGTCAGTTCTGACTGTTGCTACTTGGTCCTTGTACAGATTCCTCAGGAGAGAGACAAGGTGGCTTGGTATGCCCATCCCACCAAGAACTTGCCACAAATTATTCACACAGTCAAAGGCTTTAGAATAGTCAATGAAGCAGAAATAGATGTTTTTCTGAAACTCTCTGCCTTTCTCCATTATCCAGCGGATATTGGCAATCTGGTCTCTCGTTCCTCTGCCTTTTCTAAACCCAGCTTGAACATCTGGCAACTCTCGCTCCATGTATTGCTGGAGTCTTCCTTGCAGAAGATCTGTATACAGAACAGAAGATACAGAAGATCTGTATAGGAAGGATAATAATATCGAGGATAGTTTTGACAGTGTGGTGAATGAATTAGAACCAGATATCCTGAGGAGTGAGGCTGATTGGGCCTTAAGAAGCATTGCTAACAACAAAGCAGCAGGAGACGACTGGATCCCAGCTGAACTGTTTAAAATCTTAAAAGATGATGCTGTCAAGGTGATGCATGCCATATGCCAGCAAATATGGAAAATACAAGAATGGCCATCAGACTGGAAAAAATCAACTTATATCCCCATACCAAAAAAGGGAAATGCGAAAGACTGCTCCAACTTCTGTACAGTGGCCCTTATTTCTCATGCCAGTAAGATAATGCTCAAGATCCTTCAAGGAAGACTCCAGCAATACATGGAGCGAGAGTTGCCTCTTGGTCAAAGCTAATACTATTCCCTCCTCCCTGTGCTCTTTTGTAGGTCACCACCATGCTCAGACAAACAAGGTAACAGAAGTTTCCCCTCCAGAGGTCAAAGCCAAGTTTGATCTTTCTTTGCCTCCTGATATCAACAGTTTTCCCTTCTCTACTTTTATGAGGTCCCATTTCCAGGTAAGAATTTGTTGTCAGAGAAAACAGAGGCGTGTTGTTGTTGTTGTTGTTGTTGTTGTTGTTGTTGTTGTTATCGTTGTGCCTTCAAGCTGTTTCCAACCTATGGCAACCCTAAGGCAAACCTATCACAGGCTTTTCTTTGCAGATTTTGTTCAGAAGAGGTTTGCCATTGCTTTCCTCTAAGGCTGAAAGAGTGTGACTTGTCTTGGGTGATCTAGTAGGTTTCATGGCCAAACAGGGATTCAAATCATGCTATCTGGAGTTGTAGTCCAATTGCTCCAAACACACCTGCTCTAAGTAGATCCCCCCCCCCCTCCGTAAAAGGACTATAACCATGGGTATGTTGATTAATGGACTTGATTGTTCCTCCTTCCTCATCCTCCAACTCATGGTACTTCTGGATGCTTTTCCCTTCCATTTTTGGCTGTCAACATTGCTGTCTTCATGCTTTTTCTCTTGCTTCCAGGCATCAGAATCTGATTCTGAGAGGGCTGTTCATGCAGGATTTTTTAGAAGAAATTTTTGAGGAAGAGGGAATGACTTCCAAATCTCATGAAAGGACATTTAGATGCATTTCAATAAACAGATGTAATTAATCCTTCTTCTATAGCCATTTGCTCTCCAGTAGCTTAGAGGCTGTTTTCCGTGAAGCTTAGCACCATTATTTCATCTGTAGAGGTCCACTTGAGAGTTTGAAGAGAAAAATCCCTTTTCCTCATGATAGCTCAAAGACAAGACTGTAAAAATCAAAGGGGCATTCACACTGCACAATTATAGCAGTTTTAACTGCCATGGCTCCATACTACACAATCCCTGGATATGTAGTTTGATGAGATACTTAGAATTCACTGCCAAAAGAGCTGTCGTGCTAAAGATCGCATGGGATTATAAATGCCCAAATACATAAATGCCACTATCTCTCTCTCTCTCTCTCTCTCTCTCTCTCTCTCTCTCTCTATTTACACATGCACACACATGCACACACATGCACACATACAGATACACACACACCATAGCAATGACAGTGCACTCAGAGTGCCTAAACACCATCTAAGAACATTTATTTTTTTTTCCTTTGATTCATTGTAGGAAATGGGTTTGCCTGACCTTGGACAACCTTTGAAACAACCTTTGACCCGACTGGATGGTGAGCAGAGGCAAACTGCTCTGCAGCTCAACAAAGTGGTAAGAGGGGAAGGAAAGAATAAGCAGCTAGGTCAATGAAAATAGATGAGGAAACTCACATATATATACACGCATGAGGACTTAATGTACTTTCAAAGTTAAGTCACTGCCCAGCTCACAGTGTGTACAGTCATTCCAGTTTTGCTTCTGTTAAGCTAGTTTTTAAATATCTTTGAATTCTTTTTCCAAAATCTTGACACATGCCAAAACTAATCCTTTGACCAAAGACAATAGTGAAAAAAACCATATATGTTTACACCAGCTTTCTCCAGGGTACGGATACATGGAGTACAATCCTGGGCATCCATCATAGTCCAGGATATCTTGCTGGTCCCAATTTGGGGTAGCTAGTAGTGGACTCTGAAAAAGCACATCCAAATTGATATGTGCACGTGTTTCTTCAGAAGACAGCTTCTGAATAAATTTTCACTTTTTAGAGTAGTGTTCTTGACATAACAATATGGGCTGCTCTGTCATTCAGGAACGAAAAGAACTGTCCTTCTGAATGAAAGGAACTGTCCTTCTGTCTTCTGCCTTCATTCAGTAGCTTTTTCAGGTGAAATGCAGAACCAGGCATTTCTTTAGCCAGGCACCTCCTCACACTGAAGGAGTACAGCAGAATAACGTAACTTGCAGCCTGCCAGTCTTTTTTGTTTCTTTCTCCCTGCTGAATGTTGTTCAGAGTTAACAATGAAAACAGAAGCAATGGAACCAGGGAGCAGACTTCAAACCTATGGGACAAGAATGATCTCCCAAATGATGGAGTCTGTCTTGCTGACATTTCCCCATACACTCTTGACTGCTTTTGGAGTATTCTTGTCTATCTCATTAAATTCTTTTGCCAGGTTGCCAAGGGTGATGTGTGATTTTAGGTCACTTGATATAGAATCATACGAGAGATCATTACATTTAAAAAAAAAACTATTTAAGGGAAAAGGTAAAGGTTTTCCCCTGACATTACGTCCAGTCATATATGACTCTGGGGGTTGGTGCTCATGTCTATTTCTAAGCTGAAGAGCCAGTGTTGTTCGTAGACATATCCGAAGGTCATGTGGCCAGCATGACTGCATGGCGTGCCGCTACCTTCCCAACAGGAAAAAACTATTTACCTATTCATAAAGGTTCACCCAGAAGTGCTAATAAGGAGTGATTGAGAAGTTATCACAACCCATTTCTGACTCTTTGATTCTTTAGAGAAGCACTTTGGTAGAGTGTACCTGTCTAACAATTTTCATACCGATTTATAGAGTCCAAGAATAGAAAGCAGAACATTGTATGACGTGATCAGTGTGAGAGCCAATGATCAGGGAGGAAAGCGACATGACGGAAGGAGAAAGGTCAAGGCTATAGTGATAAGAGCAAGTTTATGATTCATGTCTGAGTTTATACCACACCCCTCCCTACTTAATAGAATCATCGAAACCTAGGGTTGGAAGAGACCACATGTTCTTGGAGAAGGAAGCATTTTTTCATTAATGGTTAGAGGAAACTTCTTTTGAAGACATTGATTTTAATGCTTTTTCTTGTACATTGTATTCTTCTTGTATATTGATCTGAATTGGAATCTCATGGTGAATCTATTTTGTAAAAACTGGAACAATTTGTTGGTGTTTTTGTGTGCCTTCAAGTTGTTTCTGAGTTATGGCAACCCTATCACAGGGTTTTCTGGGGTGGAAAATGTAGGATTCACCCAGGACCATCCAGTAGTTTTCCATAGCTGAGCAGGGAATCAAATCTGGTCTTCTGAATCATAATCCAATCCCCAATGAGCAGGCTAAGGTTTAAAACAGATTATATTCTGTGTTGTTGTAGGTTTCTTCTCTGGTTGCAGTAGTCTGCAGTGCCTTTCATGTCCCTTGATTTGTGTTTGGGCAATGCTGCGTTTGGTGGTCCCTATGTAGACTTGTCCACAGCTGCATGGTATATGGTAGACTCCTGCAGAAGTGAGAGGATCCCTCTTGTCTTTTGCTGAACGTAGCATTTGTTGGATTTTCTTGGTGGGTCTGTAGATTGTATGTTGTGTTTCCTCATCAGCTTCCCTATGCGGTCAGTGGTTCCCTTGATGTATGGCAGGAACACTTTTCCTCTGGGTGGGTCTTCATCTTTACTCTCGTGGCTTGTTCTTGGTCTTGCAGCTCTTCTGATGTCTGAGGTGTAATATCCATTGGCCTGGAGAGCCCAGTTGAGGTGGTTCAGTTCATCTTGGAGGAGGTGGGGTTCGCAGATTCTTTTTGCATGGTCTGCCAAGGCTTTAATGGTGTTTCTTTTTTTACTTGGGTGATGGTTGAAGTTTTTATGTAGATATCTGTGTGTGTGGGTTTTCTGTAAACGGTGTGACCCAATTGTTGATCTGGTTTACAGATGACTAGGACATCTAGAAAAGGTAGTCCTCCTTCATTTTCTTTTTCCATGGTGAATTGGGTGTTTGGACTTCAACCAGAGAAGTCAGACATAGCAGAGCACCTGATGAACCAACCTGGACACAGCATATTATTTGAGAACATAGAAATGCTGGACCACTCTCACAACCACCATGTCAGGCTACACAGAGAAACCATTGAAATCCACAAGCATGTGAACAATTTCAACAGAAAGGAAGAAACCATGAAAATGAACAAAATCTGGCTACCAGTATTAAAAACCTCTAAAATTAAAACCGCAAAACAGCAGAGGGAAAGCAATCAGGGACATCTAATCACCTCTCAATAAAAGATTGCTCCAGGCACTTCCAGGCTATCAAATGCTAATCAAGGTGGCCAGTTGAAACATTCACACCTAGCTCCAGCAGACAAGAGTCCTTTGTCCCACCCTGGTCTTTCCACAAATATATAAACCCAATTTCCTAGTGCCAACAGACCTCACTACCTCTGAGTATGCTTGCCATAAATGCAGGCGAAATGTCAGGAGAGAATGGCCATAGAGCCACAAAAACCCAGTGATTCCGGCCATGAAAGCCTTCAACAATAGATTATATTCTCATAACATTTTTGGCAGAGCCACTCCCCCAAGTGGTCAAAGACATCTATTGTCAGTGGCCCATGATTTTTCTTTGCTACTTAACTTGTATTGAGTGTACTTTGTTTTGCAAATGATCACTTACAGATAAGCAGAAGCACAATTTGCAAATCTAATAGGTGAAGCACTGTATATCTGAGGAAATATTGTCATGAAAACAGATTAATTGCAGCGAGTCCCTCATATCTAGATTAACCCTTGGCCTCCAGCAATAGGATGTGGCAATGCCTTGGTCCCTAATCTTGGGCAGAACTTTGTAAAACTACTGTTTACTCATGGGAGCCTCTAGCCAGTGGATTCTGAGAACAGAAGTGTTGTAAGCTCTGGTTAAGGGCATCTTTGTGGTGGAGAATAAGTCTGGCTAACCTTCTTACATAAATGGAGAAAATAGTTCCTAGAATGGTCTAGTGCAGTGGTCAAGCAATATGTTTTCATGCAGAGCTCACACACATACACCGGAGTCTGGCTGCCTTTTATAAAAATAATATGTTGATGTTTTCAGACATATGGTTACAATGTGATGCACACTTATTCATTAATGACAAATAAAGATACTTTGAACACAATGCAGTTTTTAAAAGAATAGGCTCCACTCCAAGCACATGAGAGTGACAATGCTGGTGGAGGGTAATGTCAGTTTTATTTTCATATAAATGAAAGCATAAATATATTATTTGTAAAAGTAGCAATGGCCTTCTGTATGAAAGCAATGAAAGGAGAGAAACCTGAAGTTCTGGAGAAATACATCTCTGCATTAATTTCCTTGCATACATCTGCATGGTAAACCTTTGTTTAATCTGCTGTTTGCCATCTTCACTCCAATAATTTTAGCCACATTTTTAAGGTGGTGCAGCGGATTAAACCACTGAGTTGCTGAACTTTCTGACTGAAAGGTCAGTGGTTCCAAGCCAGGGAGCGGGGTGAGTTCCTGCTGCTAGGCCAACCTAGCAGTTCAAAGGCATGCAAATATGAGTACAGGTACTGCTCTGGCAGGAAAGTAATGGCGCTCCATGCAGTCATGCCAGTCACATGACCATGGAGGTGTCTACAGACAACACCGACTCTTCGGCTTAGAAATGGAGATGAGTGCCAACCTCCAGAGCCGGATACGACTGGACTTAATGTCAGGGGAAAACTTTTACCTTTACCTAATTGTGTGGATTATTATATGTTATCCTCAGCATTGAATGTTTGCCAGTGTGTTTTATTTTGTTGAAGGCCACCCTTAGTCCCTTCGAGGAGATAGACTAGGCATAAATAAAATGTTGTTGTTGTTGTTGTTATTGGTGTCCTTGCACACCTCTGCATTGGTTTCCTTGCACATTCACTTTGCTGGTTATTCTTGTGGTTTTAAACAAAACAGATCCTACGCTTCATTGGTGATAAAGGCCTGGAGGCATGGCAAGAAGAAGTACTAGGCAATTACATAGCAAGCCGAGGGCTGGCCAGTCCTTCCCTGCGGAATGACCTTCTGTGCCAGGTGGTCTCTCAGGTGTGGAAGAATATGGACTTAGAACAGTGTCAGCGAGGATGGACGCTGATGGCCACCCTCCTGGGGACCTTCGCCCCTTCTCCAGCTCTGGAGAAGCCTCTACTAAAGTAAGGAGAGAGGACTTCTGTTTGCAGTGTGTTGTTGGGGTTTTGGTGGATTTTTGTTATCCTTGAACCATTGTAGAAACTTAGTGAATGTTTTGGCTTGCTTGGTTTACAACACAGGTTTGTGTCAGACTATGGCCTGGAGAGCTATAATGGCATTTGCCAGCGAAAACTCCTGATGTCCATGCAGCAGATGGAAAAAGACCCAGAAATGTCCCGAAGTTTCCCTCCCACCCAGCTGGAGTGGACCACCAACCAGAGGAAAGGCAAGATGGTGCTGGATGTCTATACCTATAAAGGTAAACATGTTTGGTAGCTTATGCCATCTTCTCATTTAGCATATAAATTGTGAAAGCAACGTTTAAAAAAGCACACAGCAGAACTGGAAGGTGAACCTCGACATGAAATGGAGAGAAGCTGGGAGAGTTCTGAGAGAGAGAGAGACTTTACATGTCAAATTGTTCTATTGTACTCCTATGTGGTCAAAAGTAGTAGGAATTTCAGGAAGTTGGTCTGGATGGCCCTTGGGATCTCCTCTAACTTCATGGTTCTTAATTGCATGTCCCAGTGTAATGCAAGTCTTGATCTACTCAGCAATGCTAATTTGATGTGTTATCAGCAATTAGCAATGGTTGTAAATGGTCATTTTGCATACATTTAATCTAGAAATGAATTAGTTTAAATGCTTTGACATCAACACCTCATAATCAAATGTTTCCATGTAGAATGATTTCATCAACCACTGGAAACATCATCTGTTCATTTTGTTATTTTCTTGACTGCCCTTGGCCCTCATTATGTAAATTATCTTTTTATAAATGTTTTGCCATTTTCTAAAGTTCTTTTTTCTCTCGCTCTCTTTCTCTCTCTGACATCCACTGCCTTTTTGTACATTTGTGCCACCTGGTAGTCTGAAATAGCGAGCTACATCTGTGATGAGATGATTTTGCTCATGGTGGTTGTTGTGTGTAGCTTTTTTCTTAGATATCGATTCTTTCTACTGTTTGTTGTTGTTGCGTGCCTTCAAATTGCTAAAGTTGATGACCTTATGGTGAATCTATCACAGGGTTTTGTTGGGATTAGTTATTCAAAGAGGGCTTGTGACTTGCCCAAGGCCACCCAGTGAATTTCAGTGGGTGAGTGCGGATTCAAATCCTGGCTACCTGAGTCATAATCCAACACTCAAACCACTACACTATGCTAGGATCTGGAAAGAAAAACCTTTAGGTAAGGTCTAGGTAAAAATCTGTCAAACTGAAGTACCAAAGTTAGTCCAAGGAAAGTGTTTTATCTTTGTTGGAGGCAGAAAACATCAACATTTAGGCTATCCTATAGTTGATAATTTTTGAAGGTTCTCTCTCTCTCTCTTTCTCTCTCTCAGATTTTCTTGTTTGAGGTGTTTCATGTGTCTGGAGATGCATCCAGATTTTCCTGTGATTTGGCCAGAACTATGAACAGGAGTACTCACTATTGTGAGATATTGTTGCTATTTAACTTCTGTCCTTTCTTTTTCTCCTGACCAGAGGAGATGCTTTCAGCTGAAGTGGACTCATGGACAACAGGAGAGCAGTATGCTGGTTGGGCCTTGAGTTCAAGGTACATCCAAAGGCAAGGGGAAAAGTTATTGTAAATCAAGACCAAAAAAAAAAAAAGGAACCGACTGCAATCAGGCAGAGTAGGAACCCGTTTACCTTAGAAGGAGGGCAAAAACACACCCTCTGTATTTGGTGTAGCTAATGGCAGTATCTTCTAACAGGCTTTTGAGTAGTTGATATGCCCTCTGGTTCCTTGCATGTCCATTGTAAACATTGTTCCAGCCCTACTTTAAAGCAGTAGAACCATTTAGCCAGTTCACAGCAGTTCATTTCAACCAACAGTTAAAATGTGTCAGGATTGCCAAACTGCTTGTTGTGGAGACAAACATGAGAGCTCACAGTCAAGTTCTTACAGGCTTGCTCAATGGCAGTGGTTCTCAACCTGTGGATCCCCAGATGTTTTAGCCCAGAACTCCCAGAAATCCCAGCCAGTTTACCAGCTGTTAGGATTTCTGTGAGTTGAAGGTCAAAACATCTGAGGACCCACAGGTTGAGAACCACTGCATAATTGAAGTGAAAACATTAATGAATTATTATATATTATGTGGGTCATGAATCCGATTCATTGACGGCCATGCCAATATGAAGTAATCAGTTGCAACAGACACCTTTGTCTCATAATTTTGTGCAAACATGTACTAAAATCTCAGATTTTAGTGTGGCATTCACACTTTCTTTTATATACAACAATTTTGGCACAAATAATAATAACAACTAGATAGGTAAATGCTGCTGTTCTTTTAATGGTTCATCCAAATGATATCTCAAATCACCATATGTCTTTATTACATTGTAGTCCCTACAAATTAATTCAGCAAATCCCAATTCAAAAGCAAGAGCAGATCTATTTAAAAAAAATCATTCAAAGCCTCCTTTTGGTTGCATTTATGTTCCAGAGTAGATGCACTAATTCAGGGTTGGATGTTAGATATGCTGTGTTTCTTTAAGCAGCTACAGCTCAGTACCACAGATTCTTCCCAAACCCAATTTTAAATGTTGTTTTCCTTCTGAATTTATTCAGTTATTTGGTGTGCCATTGAATCTTAAGCTTTCCAGCTTCTAAGACATGAAAATGGTAAACTACCCATCCAAGGAAAATCTTGATGTGAATCTTGGAAATCATTGGACTATTTGGGAGCATTAGAAATATGTTTGTACATTTATGCTCATGCACAAAAGGTGCTTCTAAAGTAGGCTTTTATTATGCTATCAGCCTACTTTTTCAATGGAATTCTTGTGTATGTATTCGCGCTCACACATCTTGCCATTTGTAACACTCCAATGCAGTTCTTCGACTTTAAAAAAATTCTCCCTCCCTCCCCTTCCTCTTTTATGAATCTGTCTCTCTTCAATCGGCTGACTCCAGAGGCCTGGATACGGTCCCTCGGGGCTGGACTGTGTCTATGTTTGCAGGCCAAGGATGGCAGGACTTAGCAGGCTGTGATTTTGTGCTGGACCTCATTGGAGAACTAGAGGCAGGCAATGGGCCCTCTGAATCCACCCCTGCTTATCCTATAACCCCTGAGCAGGATGAAAGCTACCTACGACAGAACTTTCCAAATAGGTGAGTGACTTCTGCATTGCATCTCTCTCTAGTGTAGCGTCAGAAGTCCGTTCTCTTCTGACCTTTCCTTTCCTTCTCATTTTCCTCTTTGTCAGGACACCCTTGAATATCCCTCCTGCACCAGATATCCGGGCTCCTTCCTTCCCACCTCCATCACTGCCTCCAGACTTTGACAGTATTGCCTATTCAGGTAAGTATTGCTAATCCCAAAGTGGGGTTTCAAACTGACTCAGCAACACAGTCATGAGTGTGATCCACATTCTCCTCCTTGAAAAAATCAGGATGCACGCCTGCATTTTTGTGTGTGTTCCACTAAGCATGGTGTTTCTGAAAGATGGCTTCCCCTCACATTTGTTCTGCCTCAAATATGGAATTTTAAAAGAAATCCAAGTAGTTTTGTAAAGTAGTTCATTTGCATCCCCTCCCCCTGGTTTCCCAACATTTCTTCGTTTTTCTTACACACCCAAAATACAATCCATTAAGGAAGATGCCAGAATGAGTGCTGCTCTGCCTCCACCCACAATTTGAAGTGTTGCGAATTATCTATAAATTTCTGTAAGACTTGAACCCAAGCTGTCTGAAGGACCATATTCTTCCACATGAGCTAGAGACTTTCAGGAAAGATCCTTCACTTAGAATTAAACCATTTCTCTAGTACTCCTCACTTTTTGGACAGGCAAGTATAGAGAAAGATGCTCCTCCACATATAGATGTCACAAGCCATTTAGGGCTTTAAATATAATCACAAGCACCTCTAACACAGAATGGAAGCATATTGGCAGCATATCGTTTTGGAAGGGGCTTTTAATGGTTTGCGATACTATTTTTGTTGGTCATCTTTTAATAACTGTGTTTCAAGTGGTTTTAATTCTATTGTCGAAGGCTTTCATGGCGGGAATCACTGGGTTGTTGTAGGTTTTTTCGGGCTGTATGGCCATGGTCTAGGGGCATTCTCTCCTGACGTTTCGCCTGCATCTATGGCAAGCATCCTCAGAGGTAGTGTGGTCTGTTGGAACTAGGAAAAAGGGTTTATATATCTGTGGAATGACCAGGTGAGACAAAGGACTCTTGTCTGCTGGAGCTAGGTGTGAATGTTTCAACTGACCACCTTGATTAGCATACAATGGGCTGACTGTGCCTGGAGCAAACTTTTGTTGAAAGGTAATTAGATGTCCCTGCCTGCTTCCTCTCTGTTGTACAGCACAACAACAGAGAGGAAGAAAAAAAGTTCAAGCACATTTTAGACACTGCTATATATGAGCTTTTGGTAAGAAACAGGAGAGAAAATATGCAGGATGCTCTGGTAATGTTTAAAAAGGGTAAAAATACTTTTATTTTTACCCTCAGATAAAAGAGTAAAATTGACAAAAGAAAGTTATCTAACTTTGATAGAGGAGTCTCTAATGCCTCCTCCCCCTTATACACAGACATTAAAGAGGGGGCTTAAAGAGGGGGCTTTAATGTCTGTGTATAAAGCACCTTGAAGTAGATGGAAGCCTCAATGATGCTCCACCTCAAACAAAGGGTAATCAGGCACTAACGACTTTTGGGAAGAAGGGCGAAGTGACCTCTACCTGCAAGCAGGAAGCAAAATGCCTTGAGGCATGCACTACAGGGTTCCCTCTGTCCCTAACTGTTCTGTATACAAGTGTTGATTCTTCTTCACTTCTAACAGAAGTAGGATGTAATGATCATAATGACAACACCATTTACAGTGGGTTTTTTTGGGTTTTTGTGGGCTGGCAGTTCTAGCCCTGAAGTGTCAAAGATATGAACTCTGCTAGGGGAAATAACAATGCCAGGAAGGATGATGAAAAATGGGGAGATATATGGTCTCATGATAAAAATGTGGGTTTCCCCCTAGAGCCGGGCAGCAGAAATAGCCCAAGAGGAGTGGATCATTATGTGGATGGCCTCTTTAGACCACTGCTGGATCATGCGGCCAGGAATTATTCATCGGTAAGAGTACTCTTTTCTCTCCTGCTGCTTCTTTTCTTACATATTCTTCCTTTCTGAGAGTTAGCATTGCCTTTGTGGTCTGTTTGGCATAATTGCTGTCCATTGTCTTATCACTTTGTCATGTCCTCAGGGGTCCATTTTCCAAGGCAATGACTGCTATCTAATTAGCGGCATGTGTCCGTGTATTGACTTTTGTGTATGTGGTGGATGGTAATTAATAGTGCCTAATGCAAGGTTCCAGGTGTGCACTATGAACCTAGCAGGCACAAGTCTATCTCCCCAGCCATTGCTCGTGTTGGTTGGGAAAGACAAATAATATTTTGTGTTCTAGATGCTCAGACATAACAGGGAACAAGGAGCAACCCTCCCACCTCAGCAGATAATTTCTCCAGTTGGAGGCTGAGTAGTTGGAGTTCCTATTGCACACCGAGTCTGAGCAACTATTCATTTATTTACGGCATTTGTAGCCCACTTTTCTCAGCCTTACGGTGACTCAAGGCGGCTCACAGAATTAGCACATTTAATGCCAAACATTCAAAAATACAATTAAAAACATATAACTCAACATTATAAAAGCATTTATAAACAATTTAAAAACACATTATGGCCAGTGTCATCCTGTTAAAATCATTACCCAGCAGCATTGTGTAGCCATTCCATGTTCATTCTTCCTATTTCATAATTACCTATTCCACTGTATTTCCAATCGCTTGTTCAAAAAGCCATGTTTTTACTCTTTTTCTGAAGGTCATGAGGGAGGGGGCCAATCTAATATCCCTAGGGAGGGTGTTCCACAGCCGAGGGGCCACCACTGAGAAGGCCCTGTCTCTCGTCCCCGCCAGGCGCGCTTGCAAGGAAGTCGAGATCGAGAGCAGGCCTTTCCCTATTTCTTCCTTCATCAAATCATAAATACCTTTGAAAAGTTGCACCCTCTGTAATGTTCATGATTTCCACTCCGGTGCACTAGATCAACTGTGTACAAAATGTTCTCCCTTTCTCTCTTTTTCATTATTTACAGGATCTGGACAGTGAGGGGAGTCTGACTGGACGCATGAAAGGAGGTGGGAAAATTGGGCCCGGTCAGCAAGGCATTTTTCCAGGTAAACATCAGTGGGTGGAAAAGAAATAAAGTTGTGACCAGGTGGGGAAAAAACTGTACTTTGTCTCTTTTTAATACCAAATACTTGTTCACACTGTCCAATTCTAGTGCAAAGCTTCAGATGAAGCTGAGATCATATGTGAGTCATTGACTATGAAATATATAAGATGTAAACCATTTTGAGATTCACCTTTCAAGAGGGTTCTTGAAAAGGATTTGCCTGCTCATTTTGACCCATTACTAAGAGTCCTCTCTTTTCTCCTTTTTATTACATCCATCATTCTTGCATATTATTTCTCTGTTTAGTGCAACAGCTGTCCCCCTGAGAGCCAGACAATGAGAAGGTCTTTCTGTCTCCCTTAAGATTTTGCTGATTGCATTACATTTGCCACTGTCTCAGAGTGTGGTGGAGGCTTTTAAACAGAGACTGGATGGCCATCTGCCAGGGGTGCTTTGAATGTATTTTTCCTGCTTTTTGGCAGGGGGTTGGGCTGGATGGCCCACAAGGTCTCTTCCAGCTCTATGATTCTATGACTTTCAGTCAAGGAAACCACAGAACTGAGTCTGCAAGACCTAAGCAAAGCATTTGATGGCTCACACATACAACAAAGTTGTAGCACTCCTCAAGATGACCTCTGCTCTCTTTTTTCCCATATAATTTTACTGCAAAGATATGAAGAATGGAGAAGGGTACAAGAGTGGATATAGAACAGGGGAATTTTCAGCCTCTTACATCTTTGTCTTCTTCCATTGTTATCTAATACAGAAAAGGTTTTTATGCTTGATAGCCGTCAAAAGCAACGTGCTGTGATTGAGTCCCTGATTTGTGAGAATGAGACAGTGGGGAACATTCACAAGACACTGAGAAAGGTGCATGGAAATGACACTATCGCAGTACTGTTAGTCGCTAGTTAGATTCTTCCACCAAGTTAGAGAGTTTCTGCTACTTGGCCATTGACTTATAAGTCTGAGGGGGTTTTTTGATCTTCTTTGCTACTCTCTTCCATCTTTTCCAGTTTTATCAGCTATTTAGTGAATTGCTGTTTTTGAATTATACCTAGGGTAGTTTACTTTTATTTAATGAAGTTTTCCCTTTTGATGTCTGTTTATTACCTTCTACAGAGAAAGATGCTCAGTGTGAATTACTACTACTACTGCTACTACTGCTACACTGGTACCTCGTCCCCCCCCCCCCCCCCGCAGGATTGAGACCCAGAGTGGCTCATAACTTTAAAAATAGACAAGAGATAAATAATAAAAAAGATTTGAACATTTAGCAATTATTAAAATATTTCAATTGAAATAGAATTAAAATAAAGGATGCATGTATTTGTGAATGTGTGTATACTTTATTTTGCTTTTTTAAAAAATAATAATTAGAATTGCAATATATTCCTATATATTGCAACATGGTGGATGGGACAAATGGGTATCTGTTTTAAAAATGAAAGGTGTGGCCCTGAAATACATTGTTTGTTTGCACTCACACTGTGGAGTGTGGGAATACCCATGGTTAACAGGAATCATGGACTTGGTTTAGTGCAGAAGCGGATGTTATTGCCCCAGCTTTCCCATCACTGACTATGATGACCAATATATGTGAACAGAAGTACCAATCACTTCTACTGTTCTTCTTGGGGATCAGTTTGCCATGGAACCATCTTTCTTTACTTTTCTCAGGCTACTCAGGAATGATGACCATGCCAGCATACCAGCCTATGCCCGTCATGGGAGGAATAATGCCTGGACTAGGTGGAATGGGGACAATGCCAGGTAACAAAAGTGTAGGCACTGGACTGAAGCAAATCAGATATTTCTGAGGAAGAGACCACTTTTCTGCCCAGCCCTATGTACTACCATGTCCATTTTCCTGATGAAGAAAATCAAACTTTTACTGGATGAGGGAATATTTGCAGAAACTGAGTAAGCTAAGTACAAAAGGAGAAATTGGAAGGAAAAGAGATAAACTGAGACATTATAAAAGCACATGAGAAAGTAGGACAACAAAGGACTAACTGAGACTGCCATAGGTGCATAGGTAAAAGGGTGGAGAATATGTTTCACAAGTTGCTTGCTACTATAGCTTTGTTCCAAATATTTTTTAAAACATAGCAAATATGTTGATAATCATGAAAGATAAAATAGCTTTACCCTATGCATAATATGAATGGGGAATGAAATCTACAGTATATAGGCAATGAAATTCACTGCCTTGCATGTGTATATAGCAGAGTGCAGAGATCATTAAGGCTTGCACCCCGGAGAGCATTTTTGTCAGTGAAGATAATATAAACTGTGAAGATAGTGCAGGGATAGAAAATAAGAATCTTTTTTTTAAAAAACTAACAGATTATGTAACCAAAGCTCTCATGGACTACATAGCCCACTTCATCACATGCCAGGAGCGTTGCCTCACTTGTCAGGTTATTATTTATATATATTTGGATAAGAGGTGGGAGAGGATTTAAGAATTGATTATATGTATTTCCTAAGAATTTAACATATGTATTTCTCAGGCTATGATGCCATTCAGTGTATGGGCCCCAACTAAGTTAGATAAGGCTTAGTACTGTCTTATGTAACACTAATATAATTCATAATCTTCCCAGCAATGAATAAATTCCATAGTTGCCAGACCAATGAAGAACTGAGGGTGGGATGGGAGACATCATATTCTCTAGCTTAGTTGCTAAAAATAAATATGAAACAAGGGTGAATGTAAACTTGAATGTCACTAGATTGGTGTCAAAATGTAGATTAAAGTGCAGTCATATTCAAACTCCAGATTTTTAGGCTGTTTTTGGAAGGGTTCTTGGAGGATAGACTTCTGCTGAGTTCTGCAACCATTTCTCCTCACTAATGGAACCCCCAGTGAGGAATTGCACCATTAATACCTATGTGTTATGGGCATCTATGGTTTCTTTTATCATTTTGTGACAATATGTGTCCTCTTTAGGCATTTTCTAGGTCCTCCAGTGTGACTCTGTGGTATTCCTTTGTCAGAAGTTCTTCTTTTCAATAGGGCTTTCTATTATCCACCATTTTGCATACCCATGTGAAGTCTAAGAATGGATCCCCCATGGATACTGGGTTTGCTCTGTAACAGAGAGTGGCCACATACTGTGAGAAGGCTGAAAGTTTGCTCTGAGACTTTTTATTACCATCTCTCTCTTCCTCTCTCAGCTATGATGATGCCCCAGGCTCAGCCTGTAATGCCATCACTAGATCCCAATCAAGTGGCAGCACAGCAACAAGCCTTCATCAACCAGCAGGCATTGCTTCTGGTAAGTGAAAAGATCACAAAAGGGACATGTGGATCCTCCAGATATTGTTGAACTGCAACTTCCATTATTCTTCATCATTAGTTATATTAGTTAGGACTGATGAAATCGTAATACTATGTAACAAAACTTGAAAAGACATTTTGTTCCTGGTTTAAAAGTGTTATTTCTTGTTTATTTGGGCAGTCATTTCTTTGAAAGTAGTTGTTATACTCCAGAAACTTCTTTTTTTGTGGCCCTACAAACTATGTTACATTGATTGAAACTCTATAAGATATTCCTTGAAAAACTGTATCAAAATGTGTTACAAAATGTTCTGTAAAAATAATGTTTTTGCAGTTTAATAAACTTTTTCCATGTTTTATGTCATTTCCTAATTGGTTCTAATTAAGAAATGACATTGATAACCCAGGAACAAACATCGTGTTACATAGTATAATCTGACAACTGAAGGTCAAGTCAAGAGTAATTGGTTTTAATTGTTTATATGGTTTTTATAATATTCGGTTGAATGTTTTTAATTGTACTTTATGAATGTATGGCATCCAGTTCTGCCAATTTCTGTAAGCCACCTTGAGTTGCCGTAAGGCTGAGAGAGGCGGGCTACAAATGCCATAAATAAATAAATAAGTTTGTAATAGAACTGTGTCCTTTACCATACGTCTTGCTCAGGACTGTCACATAAGGAGACCACACTCTGTTCTAGTGTAAATCTTGGGCTTGGTGTCAGTACTTCCTTGCTGCTTTTTTCTTCAAAATGATTATTACATTTTTAAGGTCATAATAACATAATTGGTTCAAAACCTGGAAAAAGAGAACTGCCATCTTGATTAAGCTAAATGATGCTCAGATTTCAGTGCCCCTTACTGATCAGTTGGTATCTATATTGTATGTCAACGATAAAATAAGACACCATTTTCCAAAATATTATTAAATATGAAATATGTGGCACATGAGAATCCAGAATGAAAATATTGTGGATGAGAATTCCTATAATCCCAAATCAGCATGGTCATTGCTGAATATAATATAAGTTGTTCTCCAAAACATCTGAAGCTCATGGAACATCTGAAGCTACATGTTGGATATCAATTCACAGGTTAAATAAAGTTTAGAAACATCTATATTTCATATTGCAGGCTCAGCAGATGACTCTTCAAGCCATGACACTTTCTCAGCAGCAGCAAGGGCCGCAACACCGGCAAAGAGAGAGGTCTCCTGAATTTCCAAGAGCAAGGCGATCACCCTCAAGGAGGAGGTCACCAGAACCTTCAAGGCCATGGCGAGGCTCTCCACCAAGGTCACCTGAATTTCCAAGGCGGAGAACATCAACAAAGAGAAGGTCACCTGAACGTTCAAGGGCCAGACGGGCCTCACCGCAAGATGAATCACCCGAATCTTCAAGGCAGAAACAAGATTCTCCTCCTCCACCTCAGTCTTCTGTAGCTGCTAAACCCAAACGCCTCAATAGTAGCCAGAAGAAAGTATCTGCTAATCACCAATCAGAATCTCCTCCTGAGGCTCCAGAGCTGGTATGTACTTTGGCAAATTCAACAAACACCCCATCACATCTGAGTGGCATTCTGTTTGACATGAATGGACCAAAAATATAGTGAACTTCACAAGCATGTCATCAGAGTCTCCCAGTATTGCCCAAAATTCAAACTACTGTATGAAGCTGCATCCACAAACTAGTTCTAGTAGTTTTTGTAACTTTTCCAAACTCTGATGGGTTCCAACTGAAGTATAAATATTGCATCTTAAAAGAGTTAACTGACAAATGAGAATGAGCTAAGTATGAGGAAGATCAGTACAAATTAGCAGAAAAGATGTGCATGCTTGCGCCCCCATGTGTGCATGTGTGTTGTTTATTGTCCCTAATGTGACCTGCTCATTTTACCTGGATGGCTTAACTCCAAGTCCGTATTTTGTGAAGATCGAATTCTGAAATGAATGTGAATCCCAGTTTAAAAGCAAATATCTAAAAAAGATACTAGAGACACTGAGAGGAAGCCTGGAGAAGTTAAATAAAAAACCGAGCTCTAATAAAGGACATCTTGTTGTCTAGATCCACATCTGCCAAGAAAAGGAGCACCCAGGCATCAAAACAGGCACACTTTCAAAAGAAACTATCCAGAAAAAAATAGAGTACTTCCAAAAAATTGGTGAGTCACATGTTATTATTCTTCACTTTATTTTTCTACATCAACATCTGTTTCCATGAATGCAAAGTATTAATTTTCCAGTTGTTGTTACCTACCCACAGAAAATGTCAGTAATATACTGAAAGTATTCTTACATTAGGAGCCCCCGGGGGCGCAGTGGGTTAAAGCACTGAGCTGCTAAGCTTGTTGATCAAAAGGTCGCAGGTTCGATTCTGGGGAGCGGCGTGAGCTTCCGCTGTCAGCCCTAGCTTCTGCCAACCTAGCAGTTCGAAAACATGCAAATGTGAGTAGATCAATAGGTACCGCTCCGGCGGGAAGGTAACGGCGCTCCATGCAGTCATGCTGGCCACATGACCTTGGAAGTGCCTACGGACAACGCTGGCTCTTCGGCTTAGAAATGGAGATGAGCACCACACCCCAGAGTCAGACATGACTGGACTTAATGTCAGGGGACTACCTTTATCTTTTTTATTCTTACATTATAATGAATATTTTCAATTCTTCAGTTCTCAAGGGTCAGGAAGGGACCCCAACAGACTAAGATCATGTGCTTCCACACCCCAGTTGTTTAGCCCCACAAAATGATTTTACTCAAATGATATGTTTGGAGGTCTTGTGGATTATTCTTCTTCCCTGTAGTGTGTGAAATGGTTCAGAAACTCCTGAAGCCCCGTCTACATTGACATTATAACACAGATTGAACTGTATTATATGGTCAGTGTAGACTCAAATCATCTAGTTCAATGCAGTTAAGGTCTACTTTGACCTTATAATGCAGTTCAATCTGTATTATAATGCAGGTATAGATGGTGCCTGGGTGTATATTACTAAAAGGTTTTCTCTTTCTTGTTATACTTCTGATACACCAGAACTACAGATATTAAAAAATAAAAAGAAATGGTGTGGTTTACACAATACTTAATTTCATATAAGCTAACCAGTTAAAATGTGGTTTATATTTTAAGTCCCTTCAAACCTCTGCTTTTATTTGATTATTTTAACTGAAATGATGAGCCCCCGGTGGTGCAGTGGGTTAAACCCTTGTGCCGGCAGGACTGAAGACCAACAGGTCAGAGGTGTGAATCCAGGAAGAGCACGGATGAGCTCCCTCAGTCAGCTCCAGCTCCCCATGCCAGGACATGAGAGAGGTCACCCACAAGGATGGTAAAACAAAGGCACCCAGGTGTCCCCTGGGCAACATCCTTGCAGATGGCCAATTCTCTCACACCAAAAGTGACTTGCAGTTTCTCAAGTCGCTCCTGACACACACACACAAAGAAACCCTGAAAAGATACCATCAAGTCTAGGAAAAGCAGAAGTAAGCATCTGCCAATGCTTGACCTTCATATCTCTGCAGGGCAACAACCAAGTCCTATGAAGTCAATAACTCCCCCATCAAAGACCTGGAAACCTCCAAATAAACTACAACCAGAGGATCAGCAGAAGCCTCAAAATGCAGGTGAGCAATGGTCAAATACAGACAACACGTACAGGAGAAGAAACAAATTCTGAGGTATTGGGTGAAGGCAAAGAAGAGTTGAATGCTTCTTGAAGAACAGCTGGTTTGATGCAGCAGCATAAGCATAAGAGACAACATCACTTGGTGCACAAAGTATTTTGAGAATAGAGGCACATTATAAGGATAGGAAGGAACCATTTCCCACAACCAGCATATTCTCCCATTGTCCTAAACCAGTTATGGGCAAGCTTCGACCCTCCAGGGGTTTTGGACTTCAACTCTCACAATTTGGAATTCTTGGAGTTGAAGTCCAAAATCCCTGGAGGGCCGAAGTTTGTCCATGCCTGTCCTAGACAGTACCAGTTAACAATTTTTCAGTTGCTGTTAAAGTGTTCAAGTTGCTTTTATTTCTTTGGCTCTTGGCTCATGTCCACTGCCACAAAGTTCACAGGACAAAACTAGTTTGCACTCAGTTAACTCAGCAAACAGAGAGTGAAGAGGAAGGGCAGGCAGAATTTACTCTTTGCAGTAGACTTGACAGCAAGCTAAAGGGCAATGCTCAGACCAGAGCAAATTGCTACAATCACTCATAGCTCACAACTTCTTCCTCATTAGTACAGTAACTTTTGCCATCCTGACCCTACTGTGATTTTGGAGGCGTACCCTACAACATCTTTGAAATGTTGGAGGTTTTTCTTGTCCTGACAGATCATCTCTTAACACCTTTTTGTATCTCCATCCTATTGAACAAAAGACACTGGGGACCCTAATGGATTCTACTAGTATACATGCTTTATCTGTCTCCTACTCATGAAGTATTCCTGTATTCCTCCTGGGAATGGTTAGATTCAGCCATTCCTTTTCCTCTCTCCTAGATTGAATTAATTGTGTGCAAACTGTTTTTGTATTTTGAATACTCTTGGCAGCAACTGGAGTGCAGGGATGAAAAAGACAGGAAATAGAAAGAGGAGATAGAAACTGCAGGTGTATCGACATTGTAAATTCAGTGCAGTTTGACACCACTTTAACTGTCATAGTTTAATCCTGTGGAATCATGATAATTGTAGTTTTACAAAGCATTCAGCCTTTGCAGGTGCCTTGCGAAATTACATGATCCAGGATTCTATAGTATTGGCAGTTAAATGGTGTTAACCTACATTGATTCTCCAGTGTGAATGCAATTTGGGACATTTTAAAAACTGCTCCATTTGTGGAGGGGCTCTCTTGGACATGTTGGGATAGTTGGAGAATTTCAAGAGGTCAACCTTCCTTTTCCATCCTATCTCTACAATGTCTTTATACTGGCTGGTAATTGAATTCTGCTAGCAAGCGGGCCTCCTTGCTTTTTCTGGCCTCAATAACAAAGGAGCTAAAGGCAGAACACAGCCTAATAGGGAAGTAGCAAGTTTGTGAGCATGAGACTGAGATGGGACTCAGGAGAAACTACCAAGAGGGATGTGAACATGGGACATAGAGCTATGTTGTAGGTCTCTCTCAAAACTATTTTCTTCTTTAGGCTTAAAAGAAAATAATCAAGCACAACCTTCTCTGCCAGAACCAAGCCAGGAGATAAAGAACATTGTTAAAACACATCAGAATCGGCCCGTCCCACCACCCGTACCTGCCAAGCCTCTCAGGTGAGGAGTGGGCTTTGTTTAGACCTTTGAGGAGAAGGATACTCTCATTGTTGCTCCCATGCCAGCCAAACCTTTCGTAGTTTACTGTTACAATGTGGATAGACATCACCAAAACAATGTATAGACATTTCCTTGCATGACTAATAACTAATAATTAAGGCCTTTGATCTTTGATATTACTGTTTTTAAATTGTTTTAAATTGTTTTTAAAATGTGTTCAATTTTAGCCTGTTCTTGTAAGCCGCTCCAAGCCCCAGAGGAGTGGCGGCATATAAGTTCGAATAATAAATAAATAAATAAACTAATTGCAAAACAACCCATTTAGACAGATGTCTTGAGATGTTCTCTTTCCAGCATGGGAGCAATCATAGAAATGTTGTAGTTACAGGCACAGAAGAAAACCTGTTCTCTGAGTACAAGTGTTTAGTTGCATGTGATTCCATCATTTTTGCATCCAGTAGATTGATCATGGGAGGGTATTTTGTTTTCTTTGTTTTTCTTTTTTATGTTGCTTACAGAAATATTTCTAAACCCTTTGTGAAAAAACACGACCCGAAGGAAGAAGCTCTGGCAAAGCTGGGGATTGCAGGATTGGGTCCATCACCAGTAAGCATTATTTTGCCACTTCATGCATTACAAGGGGAGTGAATGTGATCCAGTATCCAAAGTCTTGTTGAGATTTTCAAGTCTACATTTCCAGACAACCAATGATGGCCTCTTGGTATCTTTGGGCAAGTTTCCCATCCTAATCGATCTCACAAGCGTGTTGTGATGATAAAAATTGTATAAAACCTATATGGCACCTTGACCTCCTTGCTGGAGAAAAAAAGATACACATATGATGAATTTACATATTACAGAAATAACTAAAGTGACAGTGTCAGGACTCCTGTCTTTTTTTTAGGTTAACTACAAGGGCCAAATGAGGTGGGGCAGGTTGAAATGACTTCATGCTGTTCACATGATGCACAGGTTGCATTTGCCTTAATGCCTAACAAGGCTGCTTAATGAAGTCTTTCCCAAGGGATGCTCTGGAGCTTCCCCGTGTCTGGTTCTGGCTTTGGTTTTTAAGTGTGTGTGTGTATGACTAGAGGATTTTATCTAGTTTCTTCATACCTGCCTTTTCAAGCCTTAGCCTTCTTTTGATTTCTTGATTATCGTCTTGATGTTAATTAGTGAAAATCTGCCATAGAAAATCTTTAACATTTTCAAAACATTTTATTACCCACTTTAAAGTTACATATATCATCTGATCTTTTTCTTTTCTTAATATTCAGTACTGCTTTTGCACTTTCTTCCTTAGCTACTTTTTTTCATGTCAGGAGCGACAGGAAACTGCAAGTTGCTTCTGGTGTGAGAGAATTGGCCATATGCAAGGATGTTGTCCAGGGGACACCAGGATGTCCCCATCCTTGTGGGAGGCTTCTCTCATGTCCCTGCATGGGGAGTTGGAGCTGGCAGAGGGAGCTCATCCGCACTCTCCCCAGATTTGAACCTGCGACCTGTTGGTCTTCAGTCCTGCTGGCACAGAAGTTTAACCCACTGTGCCACCAGGGCTCCTTCCTTAGCAATCACCAATAGATATTCCAAGTTGTTATTTTCTGCTAGCAATTTAATACCACTGACCAATCTTTGTTGCTTTGTTGTTGTCCTCCTCCTCAATTTTTTTCGCCACCTTCCTCTGAATGCAATCCTGCTTTAAGTCTGAAGTCCACTTAGATGGATTACTATGTTTAAACCTCCAGTCAGGTTTCTTGGGAGAGATATTTAGCAAGTTGGACGAACAAATGTTTCTTGTCATCTACAGTTTAGGAGATCAATGCCAGGAAACGTTCAACTCACCTTTTCTGCCTCTGAGTTCTGCATTGCTGCCATATACTATTAGTGGCAAAATTGAGCAAAATGCTAGCCTTGTATCTGTGGCCAGGTTTGATCCTTGTTTTCCCTTTTTGCACCTAGCAAAGCCCAACATCACCAGAGAGGAGCATGCCATCTCCACCACCTCCTGGCAAGCTGTCTCATTCCATCAGAGAAAAACAGTTGCCCCTCATGAACCTCTTTGCTCGGCCATCCCCTGCCTCTCCCACTGCTGCCTCGGTGCTTCCTCCTCCTGTGGCATCACCCCCTCTGCCTCCACCACCCCTCCCTACAGATTATACCCCAGAGGAAACAGGTGTTCAAGGTGAGCTTGCAGGTCTTGTACCTTCCCTTTCTGTGGGCTTCCACAGACCAACCGGATGTGGGTCAATGTACTTTGCATAGCAGACAGCATGTTTTCTCAGCAGAAAGCCTTTCAATGGCAAGCAATCATTTTATTCATACAGAACTGCATTTATTCTTCAAACTTGACTAATACTGAGGCAAAATGAGTATTTCTGTACTATGTAGTAGTGTCTGTCTCTATTTTTAGCATAATTCATTTGTCTACAGCACAAAAGGGAGTGTTAAGCGATAGCCTTTTTTCAAAATGTATGTCATCTAGTAAAGGTAAAGGTTTCCTCTTGACATTAAGTCTAGTCGTGTCCGACTCTGGGGGATGGTGCTCATCTCCATGTCTAAGTCAAAGAGCTGGCGTTGTCCATAGACACCTCTAAGGTCATGTGGCCAGCATGACTGCATGGAGAGCCATTACCTTCCTACAGAAGCAGTATCTATTCATCTACTCACATTTGCATGTTTTCAAACTGCTAGGTTGGCAGAAGCTGGGGCTAACAGTGGGAGCTCACCCCAGTCCCTGAATCAAACTGCTGACCTTTTGTTCAGCAAATTAAGCATCTCAGCAGTTTAACCCACTGCACCACAGGGGGTATCTCCTCTGCTATAAATACCTACAATATTTTCCCAGAGCTGGGGCTCAAAGCTAGTTTACTAACATTTTATAAAGATAGAAAAGAACATGTGTACTAATAAAACCAGGGGCTCCATGTCATCTACTTATAGGCTATTTTGAATGTATAGCTTCCAAATATTACTTTACTTCATCACTTTGTCTAACACTGCCAAATGTTTGATATTTTTCTTTTCAATACGGATATTATTGAATCTCATTTTACTCCTTCCACTATTTCTGCTTTTATCATTGTATATGTGTTTTTCATTTCTAAAGGCACCCATTAATTTTAACGAGATAACGGCAAAATAATATAAAGCTTGTCAGCTGCCTTAAGCAAATAAGAATCCTTCTATACAATATCCAGATATAGTTGACTTATAAAATAAAAAATAGCTACATTTATTCATAAGAGTAGAATAGAATCCACAGGTGAACAATACTTGCATAAGGGTGAACAACAAATCAACCGAAAATGTACATGTTTTTGAGATCCTTTCATTAGCTAAGGTATAAAAAAGCATCTATGTGTCTATACATAAGCAGAGGCATGGAAGTCCCAACTTTGACTAGTTATATTAAGCCATGGAATCCATAATTAAACTCTGTCTAAGAATGGAGAGTTCAGGCTGAAAGAGTCCCCAGTAAACGTACAGGTATTAAATGTGCATCATCTCAGAGCCTGCTGAAAGGAAGACACAAAGTGGTGGTTCCCCATTAGATGATATAGTTTTCTCTATGCCTGTTGCTTTTCTATGGTTCACCAACTACAGGCACTAGGAGACAATGCAGCTCAGCCATAGGTGCCCAGGGTTGGTTAGACTACAACTTCTTTCAAGCACAGTCAGTGCAGCCAGTAAGGTCTAAGAAGACAAATTACAATGTTGTTGTTTCTGTTGTTGTTCTATGCCTTCAAGTTGCTTCTCACTTGTGGTGACACTAAGGTGAGTTTTTTAAATTATAGGATTTGTTCAGAAGGGGTTACCATTGCATTCCTTTGAGGCCGAGAGAGAGTGAGGGTTCCCATAGTCTCATAGGACTTGGCTTCTGGATCTTGAGCACATTCACTAAGCACCATCCCCTGAATTCCACAGAACGTTGCCATGGCAGTTAAAATGGAATAATAGTACTATAGCAGTGCAATGTGATAGTGTTCTTTTCCTTGGAGAAAATGTGAATATGTGTAGTTAAAGGAATCATAAAATACTGCTTTTAAGCTGCTTTGAAAGCCATATTAGTAGAAATGTGGAACAATGTGGAACACTTCTCCTCTGATTCCTCTTCTGTCACACATAGGCTCAGCTCGAACAATGAAGGAAGATACCAATATCAAAACCCAACTTATTAATCTCTCTGCGAGTGTCAGCTTCTCCTATGCTAATTCTAGTTGGAAAATCTTCCTACGCAAAGAGGTAAGTCAATCAATCAAATCAAATCATTTATTTCGGTCATTGACCAGCACAGAAAAGAGGTAAGTCAGAATTCATCAAACCACAAAATTGCTTTTGGTGAAGTCCCTAGTTGTTAACATTTACAAATCCAGATTGCCAGTACAGATTTAAGGTGAATACACCTATGGTGAGAGAGTATCTCATAAATGGGGAGACCCTATAGTTAGACATGTCACAGCAGTTGATTAGGTTTATCTGCTTCTAGCTTTAGATTGTTCTTGAATTATTTCCTAATTTTAGAAAGTATCATTTTAAAAGTGCTGGATAAAAACTATGATGTCTTGCTGTGTGTCATAATTTCACTTGATAAATTCTGCATGGTAGAACTGAGACTAACCCTGGTGAAATGGGTCTTGTTTTTTGTTTTATGTACCTTCAAGCTGACTCCAGCTTATGGTAACCCTGTTGTAGAGTTTTCTTTACAAAAAAATCTTTTTAATCTGAGAGAGTGTGACTTGTCCAAAGTATTCCAGTGGTTTCCACAGTTGAGTGAGCATTTGAAATCTGATCTCCAAATATCCTAGTCTGACATTCAAACAACTACCCAATGCTGGCTCTTCTAAATGGGCCTGTAAAGGTAAAGGTTTTCTCTTGACATTAAGTCTATCTGGCATTGGACAATGCCGAAGAGCCGGCCTTGTCCATAGACGCCTCCTAGGTCATGTGACCAACATGACTGCATGGAGTGCCGTTACCTTCCCACTGGAGTGGTACCTATTGATCTATTCACATTTTCATGTTTTCGAACTACTAGGTTGGCAAAAGCTGGGGCTAACAGCAGGAGCTCACCTTGTCCCATGCATTTCAACTGCTGACCTTCCAGTCAGCAAGTTCTTCCACTAGTGGTTGATAAACTGTGAATCCATGATAAATGGGCCTGTAGGATGATAAAAATTATTAGTTATTAATTTTGCAATCACAGTGCTGAAGGACTTATTAATCTTCCTGCTATAATGGGATAGACTATTTTGAAACTATATGAGTGTTTCCATGTTTTAGCTTGAATTACATAAAAAACTAGAATGAAACTAGGCTCCCTGTGCCAAGAAAAGAACTTATTTGGATGGATTGTTAATTTCCTATGATCTCCAGACTTGTGAGTCCTTGAAAGCATAGGTATCAACCCTAACTAGTTACCCCAACTAGAATAGACACATTGGATCACATAAAGTGCTCAACTAGAGCAATTGATTCAGTAGGCCTATTCTTTTATTTCTTTTTTTTAAAAAAAATTTAATGTTTCTATTTTTTTCCACACAAGAGGGGGAGGTGGAAAAGTCATGAAAAAAGAAAGAAGAAACAAGTCTGGGGTAGTAGAGTTATTGTTAGTAAATATCTAGTAGGTCGCCAACAGAGAGGAAGGGGGTTTGGGGGGGAGGCATAGTGTATTATGGTATTAATAATGGAAACATCTATTTGTTAAAATCAATCACCATTAAACATCTTATCTAAAGTATTAATAATTCTATATATCCTCTATAGTAAAGAGTGGGCCCATTCTAATTGGGAATAGCAATTGTTTTTAGGCCAAAATTCACATTAATACATTTGGTGTGAGTGGAGGTTAATTTATTTCTCTGTGTGTTAAAGAGAACTTTCTTTTTGATCTGTTCTCCAACAGGTTTTTTACCCCAAGGAAAACTTCAGTCATCCTTATTGCTTGAATCTATTGTGTGATCAGGTGAGCATCAGTATGTGTAGGAGAATAAACTCTCCCCTTTCTCCCATTCCTGAATTATTAGCCTCTCTACCAAGAATCCATCTGTCCGTCCTTCCTGTCTGCCTATCTTTCTCCATCCCCTCTTTTTTGTTGTCATAGTTTGCCTTTTCCAAAGTACGCACCTGCTTTCTTCTTTGAGCTTCTAGCTTCAAAGCTTTCCTCTTGACATTTTCAATAAAAAGAGAGTGAGCTTAACAGAAGTCAATCTCCCTATCCAGATCATCACAGACACTTACTCAGAGTCTTGCATTCGGATCTCCAGAGAAGAGAGGCGCAAGATGAAAGACCTTTTAGGTAAGCAACTTCTCTTACTCTTACTCCATTCTGCCTTGTTTATTTTATTGATCTTGAACACTACTGGGCTAAGGGCAAGGCTCAAGTCTGGATCTTCTTACCATTCTATTGCTCGTGATCAAGAAACTGGCTACCATATTAAAGCTCCCCCATTTCAATCTCCAATTTGCCAACCCTTTTGAAAATGCAGAAAGATTTCCAAGTGTCAGAAGATCACCACTCTGATAAAGCTCCAGCAGAATAACCCATTTAGTTTTCTCAACGCAAAAAGAATGAAGGAACTCTGTATTAATTATTACTGACTTCAGAAGATCAGGTCCTTGCTTGCAGAAATTTGATATGTGCCAGTGTGAAATTCAGATCCAAGCTCTTCACCCATAGAGTAATGCAGGCTTCTTCACAAACAATAAATTGTTAAACCGTGAAAAAAAAGAGAGTAAACACAGCCATAAGCAGTAAAATCAGGTTGTATCCTGTCTTTACTAATGATTCCCACCCGTTTGCATTCCTAATAGCGGACTTCAAAGTGGGTATGGATGCCAGTTCAATTCTAGAAGATGGGATAAAGAAGAGGATTGTGGTGGCTGCACGAGATAACTGGACCAACTATTTCTCTCGCCTTTTCCCAGTTAAGGTAACTCAGACTGGCCTTTGTTTAAATGACAGGAGAGAGAATCTCTTGGGCTCTTGTACTTGGGATGGGACTGACTCTTAATCCCCTTGGCCTTGCCAGCAACAATGTCAACTCTGGTGCCAACCCTTCTGGGGTTTCTCTTTGATTAAAAATTCAATTGAAAAATGCATAGGAATCAAACCTTGGCTCATTCACGAACTAATTTGGTATTATTAACCAAGTTAGTCATCTCTCAATCTTCTACTTGCAAACAATTATGGGCAAAGGATAGAGGGCAACAAAACATTTTGCTTCCTGTGACAAAGGAAAATAGATTGCTGTTTCCCAAATACTGAAGGTCATGAGGGAAAAGAAATAGGAAAGAAAAACTGATTTTAATGTGCACAAAAGAAAAAGTACAATGGAATGTGAAACAGAAAAATTACAATGTATGTAGAGGAAATAGCAAATAGATGAGAAGCAGAATATAAAGTAATTTGAGAGATTTGAATATTTTGTTTCTGTATGCTTTCAAGTCATTTCTGACTTTTGACAAACTTAAGGCAACCTTATCACAGGGTGGCCTTATTTGGGTGGCTGAGAGTGTATGACTTGTGCAGGGTCACCCACGGGGTTTTCATGGCCAAGTGGAGAATTGAACCCTAGTCTCCAGAGTCATAGTCCAACATTCGCACCACGTTGACTCTCTGTTGCAGGAAATGCTATAAAGTATAAAGAGACATGAGAGCTCAGAAATGGATGTGTGGAGAGGAAGAGAGGAGAGCAGACATGATGGTACTACTACAGGACAAATAAAGACAGACAGAAGAGAGGAAAAGGAGAATAGTAGCCAAGAGAGACAGTGTTACATGTACTTGGGTATGAAGAAAAAGAAAGGTGAAAAATAGGAGTGCAAACAATTTCCTCAGGCAGTTAACAAAAAAGCATCTAAAACCACACAGTCACAATTGTGAAATAAAGTACATATTCTACACCAAACACAACTGATTAGTATGATTACTAAAGATTGCTGAGATAGTGTTGCAAAGTCCTCACAATACTTAAAACGCTCTGTATAAGTAGTAGGTAGTTGTAAAAGAGCTGTGATAAGGGAGGGAACTGCCCAAGGACAAACAATACCAAAAAGCTAAAGGAGAGCTGGTGGAGCATAGAGGAAGGCCAAGGGCGGAGGTGAAGAGTTGTGAGATAGGAGAAATTGTGGTAGCAGAGACACTTGGAAGATAAGGGGAAGACCCTGTTGAATTTTATCTGGACTGCCATTAGACTTATTTGGAAGAAAGAAAAAACAAATCTGTGATTAGATAATGGACTGCCTGGTATCATTTATTTAGTGGTAGCAGCAGAACTATTAAACACTAGCTCCATCTACTGATTGTCTAGTGTGGTGTTCCTATTTTAGTTGGAGCTGCTGAGAAATAAGTAACTGTTTGCTTTTCCAAGGCTTTTCTTGGATTTGTAAAGATGCAAGCTGGGGCTTTTCAGGTTCCTCTTTTCAAAGAAAGAGGGTCACTCTGTGACAGTAATACTATTGTTTTAACAAATCTAATACAGAATAAAATAGAGCTGAAGGTTGATCAGCCACATTCTAAACATTTCTTGCACTACCTCTATTGCAATGCCTGGTGATCTCTGCCCTAAATGTGTCCCTAATGCCTGAGCCACCAGGAAAACATTGTGCTGGCCTTTTGTTTTCAGAGATTCTTTCTTACAGGGAGATAGTGGGAGTGATGTCCAGATTTTGGGTGTTTCTCATCGAGGATTGCAGCTGCTGAAGAGAGCAAAAGAAGTCAGCTTCAGCCCTGAATATCTGAAACTCCTTTGCAGCTACAGGTAGGAAGCAACAAACTCTAATGCAAATGAGGGAAAGGATGGTTCTGTCTGGGTTTCTGAGGGCTGACATTTGCTCTGTAGAAGTAGCCCTTAACAAGATGACATAGATTTTTTTTCCTGCTTGTTGCACAAAACACATTTATATATAGAAATGCTGGCTGCAGATTCAGCAGTCTTTTGTGTGCTATGGTTTTATTTCAGTCAGGCTAATATGTTGTACTCACTTGGTATCCTTTGCATGCCATTCAATTTTTTGGTTATAATGGATTGACACATTTTGAAGAGAGACCATGGGTCATTTAGCTTTGTACTAATTTCTTCCAGAATTCAGCTCATGGGTTTGGCTTCAGTTCTCTGTAGTTGGAGCTGGGAAGGAAACTTTCCCAATGCATGTTGGCCATTGGCTTTCTGTTGGGCTTTCTTTCATTTTTTCACTTCTTTCTTTAGATTGGTTTTAGAGTTTAATTTATCTTTTTTGGATTTTGCAGTTATGCAGATGTGCTGTCTTTAGAGCTGATGGGTCAGAACATCCTTCAGTTCTCTCTGAGGAATGAGCAGCTCATACTCCATTCTCCAAAGGCCCGTCAGATTAAAGCCATGGTGGAACTCTTCCTGCATGAACTGAAGCAGGTGAGAGGAAGTCCTGTGTGCTAGTCGTCTCTGCCTCCCAAGATGTTATCCTTCTTGTCTAAAGTAAAATTTAGGATAAAGATTCTACCAGAATAACCACAACATCTGAACCATGCTTTCCCTCACTTCCTCTTGTCCTAAAAGGATTCCAAGTATGTCATTGCTTTGCGAAGCTATGTAACTGACGACAAAAGTCTCTTGAACTTCAAGAAAGGCGACTTCATCCGGATAGTGCCCATGGAGGGCCTGGAGCCAGGTAATGGGCATCTGGCCATGAAAGGCCATGTTACAGTTTAAACCCTTTTTCATGTTAATGATATGCATCCTTAATGATATGCAAGCCCTCTAGAGGGACAATTCTTAATCAGTCAAATTATGGAGACAGCTGTGGCAATAACCTTTGCTCAGGGTTAGCCGGTGTCCATTTTGATTCTAGAGGCAGAGAGTTGGGCAGTGTTGGGTGAAGGCAAGTGTAGAAATACAGGCAAGGAGCAAAATTGGGTATTCACGTGCACCTGGCACATGGTGTAAATGCATACACCTCAAGTGTTCAAAACCAGATGCTTGGGAGTGGGGTGGGGGGAGGGTTATGTTGGAAGATGCAATCTCAAATTCCCCCTCAGTGTTGCTTCTCCCTAAAAGTCAAGGAGACGTGAGGGAAATCACAGGACATTCCTGGAAACTTCCCTTCCACTCAGCCTAGCCAATGAGCAAAACAGCAGAGGAACTAGCATTGAGTTGCACCCAAATGCAATATGAAGTGTGTTCTGTGTTTCTTTTTATTCCAGCACACCTCTCTCTGCCTCCTGCTCTCTCCTTTCTCCATGTGACCCAGAGAGGGAAAGTGCTCATAACTTGTTCTGGCAGCTCGAGTACCTAGTTCTGTGATCAATCAGGACTAAATTTGTGGTCCTGCTTGTCTTCCTGGAGCCAAATCAGGCTCAAATATAAGATTGAGCAAAAGCCATTCTGTCTCTGAACACTAGGTCCACATGCCCAAGCACACTTTCCTATCATGCATACTCAGAAATCAAGTTACTTAAATGGCTAAGGAAGGATTTGGGTACATGTGGGTGTACAAAGACAGTGGTGGGGTGTCAATGAACCATTATCATAGTATATTTGTTCAGCTGTACAATCTCCTTGAGCTGCAAGGAAATTTTTTCTCCTTCAATTTTAGTTCTGTTTCTCAGGATGTGCCAAACTGACTGTAGGTTATTTAATATGATACATTCAATTGAAAGAAAATTAATTGTAGAACTTGTGTTTGATTAATTTTAAAAGAAGAACATCTGAAATGTATATGGGTCAGGGATAAAATGGAATGAAACGGAACTTAACTGATACAACTGTCACTGCAAGTGCAACTACTGAAGGAAATATCCAAATAGAACTTTTTCTTTGTGAAAAATCAGTAAGTACGTAGCCATAACTCTACATATACATAAAGGTATGTGAGCACACCTGAAATAAATCAAGCTGCATAACCAAATAACTAGATGTAACTGAACATAACTAGCCACTAGCTTCCGAAAAAGAAGCTTTTTGGGTTTTTTCATCTAATATCCTTCTTACCTGAGCTTCATTCCCTTTCTCTATAGGATGGCAGTTTGGTTCTGTTGGTGGTCGCTCTGGCCTTTTCCCTTCCAGCATGGTGCAACTTTCAGCAGCACCAGATTATCTCGGTCTTCATATGAATCGAGAGGAAGAGGGCAGGAAGAGCCTAAGGAGAGGCACACAAGAGAAAATCATTAGTAAGCAGGTGAGGCAAGTTTGGGACTATGCACATGGATCCTTCAGGAACTTTCATTGGAGCATGTCATGATCCAGGGAATGGCTTTTTGAGTGGCTCCTAGGAGGCTTAAGAAACTTTGAAAGAGGGCTTCTCAAATAAACCAGGCAAGATGGGAGAAAATGCTTTCTTTTTGTTATTGGAAACTTGCAAACCTCTCATGGAGACAACAGTATACAGAGTTGTGAAATTGTCAAAGGCAAAGGGCATGGTATGACATGTCCTTCAGCTGCAGTATTTTTTTCCTGACATTTGTTTTTATGTCCATTCAGAACTCTACACCTCCTGTGGTATCAAAAGTCGGGAGCACTAGCACAGCTCCTGAAACTTGCCACTACACTATGATGGAGTTTGCTGCAGCCCATTTCCGGGGAGCCCATCCAAAGTGAGTAAAATACAACAGAGGTTCTGAACCATTGCAGTATTATTGAGCCCTGTTATGGTATACTTATTATAGTTTATGAACTACTTCCTTTTCTTACTTTATAACCATAATATGGGAAACTTATCTGTGTGATGGTCTATTATATGCAAACTCCCAAATAATCTATTATCTGAGGATCTCAGAGCCCTTCCACACAGCCATATAACTCAGACTATGAAGGCAGAAAATCCCACAATATTTGCTTTGAACTGGGTTATCTGAGTCCACACTGTCATATATTCCAGTTCAAAGCAGAAAATGTGGGATTTTATTCAGCTGTGTGGAGGGGGCCTTAGTCTCATGTGAGTGTATCTATACTGCTTACACTATTCCCATCACAAAACAACTCACCTGAAGAAACGGACCCATTTTATTTTACAACAGGATCTTATAAGCACATTTTAATGAAAAGCAGGAGGAAATATTACTACATCAGTAGTACTCCCTTTGCTTGCTTCATGTTTAACAAACTGCCTCTACTTACTGTAAACTATCTTGGCATACTTTTCAAAGTTGGAGCTGTGTGTCAGGGTAGGGATTTTGTGAGAAGGAAAGGCAACATCTTCATCCCCGGGTTCTTGCATTTTTCTGGGCAGAAGATCTTAATTAGATCTGAATAAGGAGCAGAAATTGATTTATATTAAAAAGGCTTATGTTTGTTTAAAATGTTAACATAAAGTTAAGGTGTTTTGCTTGTTGGTTATTATGGCGAGTGAGCTCACTAAACAATGGATGAAGAAAGAAGAATTACATTACCTAGCTTGGTTTTTTAAATGAAGTCAGTCATTTCAGCATCACACTCTATAATTGAATGTTGTGTGTGCTCATGGGGAAACAGGCAATAAAGCCAAACTTGGTCTGATCAGCAATCTTTGATGGAGATGACAAGAGGAGAATCATCATCATCATCATCATCAGTGAAAGAAAGGAGAAATAAAGGAACATAGAGACTGGAAATGTTGAATAGCTGTTCTCCATCTGTTCTCTGCCTTTTCTCTTTCAGGAAGGAGAGGACAAAAAGGGGGGGGGGGGAAGACTCTACAGTCAGAGTGATGGTTTCTCTGAACTCAGGATAAAAGGGAATAACTATAGTTCCTAATTACGATATTTATACAAAAACAATTTTAGGGTGCAGCAACATCAGTCAAATGATGTTGCTGAACCCTAAAAGCAAGTGCATTTAAGTTCTCCCTTATGGAAAATGGAAATCTCCATTACATTTTGGAGATTTTATGGCAAATGATGCCATAATCTTTAGGTAAAAATGGCATTAATGCAAGACAATTACGTTTCTCAGCTATTAAACTGATACCCTAAATATGTCATTGAACTGTTAGGGACAAAGATATGCCAATGTGTGCGCGCATGTGTGTATGTGTATGCACACACACACACACACATATACAGCAAGGTTTCAGAAGTGTTCTTTTTAGTTGCCCAAAAACATCTACTCTCCCTTAAAATATATTTGCCTTTAATGCTCTCAAGAGACAAAAATTAGCAATCTTCTTTAAAACTTCATGTATTCAGCATAGGTATTTTGCATATTGATCCAGTTACAAATAGGATTTGAAGTAGTTTTTCTGTGTAGGTAACACAGGCCATCTTTTTCGTAATCAACAGTCCAAAGTTCAAAGCACCGCTCTGTTCTGAGAGTCTAATAGCGTCTCTGTAGTCTGTTTCAACTAACTTCTAAAAGCATACATCTGTTTCTACTGAAGCCTCTAAACATACAGTTCCTACCGGCATCTGAAAGCATACAGTTTCTAAAAACTGACTCTGAGTCCTGAACAATCCCAGAGTCCCTCCCACAACAAAGAGTTAAAGAAAAACTGCAAACTGATACACGCATATACAATACAATAAGCAACTTGAATTATGTAAATAACAAATAACTAGTGGAGGCTTGAGAAGGTTGCTATTTCCAACACTCCCCGTGCCCCTCTGTCACAGAAATATAACTAATACGTAACCCCATGATTTCATTTATAATGAGTGGGTTTAACCAATTCATAACTAATGGTTTTAAGTAATTTATTTTGATTTTGCACAGCAAAAATGATCAAAATTTCCTCCAGCTCCTAAGCTGTGTTCATCTTGTCTTTGCCTCAACATCCCTGAAAAAACATGGGACACAGCATGAATCGCCATTTGGACCATATAATATTCCTCTACCACTGCTTTGTGAAGCCATATCAATCAGCTCTAAAAGTAACAAAGAGTTTGCAATTATACCTTGCAGAGAGGGACATTATTTTTAGTTACTATGTTAATATAATCACAGCTTGCATTATTGAAAAAAGAACTAATTACTGGTAACTAGGTATTGTCCAAGCTCTGCAAATAATTAAAAGGTATTTCTAGAGTACATCTAGATTGGAACCTTCTCTCCCATGCAGATATCCTGAAGGAAACTGAACCTGCTGCTCTCCTTCAATACTACAACATGCAAATAAGGGATTTTCATGAGCAACCTTCCATCAAAATGTCAACCAAGTACTCATTCATGCCTTTGGATCTCAATGGAAGCAGCCTTCCCAGCAGCAATAGAGATATTGTCAGTCAGACAATGCATCTTCCAAATGCCTCTTCCAGAGGAGAAGAAGAAGAAGAAGACTTTTCCCCTTTGTACCAAAGGATTAGAGCATGGAAGATAGCAACTGGTTGTCCAATTGAGAGTCACTTTCTAGGCTATCAGTCACCATAGTATGAAACCACAATGCAAGAATCACAGGTTCTGATGTATAACAGCTACAAGACTCCATCTGCTAATTAAAATTACAGCGGAGAATGATACATCTGGACTGTGTTGGAAAGAATGAGTACGTTTTGCCTTATTTAGGAATGTATCTCACTACACCTGCCAAGGATGCTCTTTACATGGTCTCGAAACCATGGCTCGCTATTTTAAATTAGCCATTGTTTTGAAATTTTGGGATCGTTCGTGTTGAATCATCATTCAGTACATTGTGCAGTAAAAATCTGTGGTGAGAATCTGGACAAATCTCAATATAACTTCATGTGTAGCATTGTCTTAACAGGATATGTGATATAGAATGGGCAAAATGCTCAAAATGCTGTATTCATTATGTTGCATGCAACAGAAGGATGTAATAACCCACACCTTCCTTTCATTTATCAGATGAAGATGTTATTGGTCCATGATGCATTTGTTCGAAATGCAAATTATATATTTAGTCTGATGCATTTTGCCTGATTTATTGTGTTTATTTTACATGGATTCCCAAGCAAATCTGATCAACTGTTCAGATTTCTTACTACCCAAATTCCCCCTTTTAATTCAGTTGTCTTGTTTAAATCACGCTTGACACTTCATAACAAGTTCAGAAATTCTTTTCATTTGCTGGAGGGATCTGAATCTTAAACAGTTTAGCTTGATTTGTTTTACTTTGATTCGCTATAATCATGTCTGTATAAATATTTTCTCTACTTCTTGTATATTACAAAACCGTGTTAATAAATATATATATATACATTGTGTTGTTGCTACTGTGGTTGTTACTCAGAGTTCAGAGAGCTAAAATATGAAAAAGGTTGCTCCATGATTTGCAGTGTAAGGAAATATGTGGCAGTAATGTCTAGGAGTGCCTTTTATGAAACTCTGGCTTGCACACCAACAATCTGCTGCCATCATACTTTATCATGATTGCCCATGTTTTGATGGTGATCCAAGCTGTTGTCCCATGCCGGTTAGACTACCACAAAGGCAGACCAAAAGCTCAGGTAATACAAATATCTGGATGCTAGTGGGGACCAAATAATCTCAACATTTGACTTTAGTCTTCTGTCAGTTTCATTGACAACCAATGTATTTTCAGGAAAAAAACAAAATGGCAGTGTTAATCAATCTCGCCTAATAGCATGGGATTAAAAGGTCATTCCCATCCCCATGTAGCCCTGTGCATGTGCTAGGATCTACTACAAGGGTCTTTCTTGATTCCCTACTACCTGCAGTGATGAGGTTAGTGTTCATTAGAGATAGGACCTTTTTAGTGGTAGCCCTGAGTTCTTAGAACTCCCCTCTGATAGACCTTGCCCTCTTTATTCTAGACTTTAGGTAGGCCTTCATGGCTTTCCTCTTTAAGGTTATCAGTGGTAGATAACTACTTGTCTGAACGTATCTCCTGGTACAAACCATCACGAAACTTAAGATCATCTGGAGAGACCCTGCTCTTATCCCTACCAACATCGCAAATGCGTTTGGTGGGGACGAGAGACAGGGCCTTCTCATCAGTAGCCCCCCCACCTGTGGAACGCTCTCCCTAGAGACGTCAGAATGGCCCCCTCCCTCCTGTCTTTTAGAATTATTAGTGAGCAGTAAGTGAAAGAGGATTTTAATGCTTATGGCAATGATTTGACCCGGACTAAATTTTAGACTCTGATTTTAATAGGCGTGCGTTAATCAATTGTTTTAATTATTGTTAATACCTTTTATATTTTAATGTATTGTTGATTGTGTTATTATGATGACACCATATGGTGTATTTGTGAGACTGCCCTGAGTCCCCCTGTGGGGGGAGAAGGGTGGGGTATAAATATAGGAAATAAATAAATAAATAAATAAATAAAAGATGCTATAGTGTACATCATCAGAAAAGCTTTTCAGTGCAATGGCAGGTATCTGTCCTTGTAGAACTGAAATAATTTAAAAGTAGCCAGTGATAGCAAGATATCTACAGTCTCATATGACAAGATTTCCTTTGAATCTAGAATTGACTTAATAAGTTAGTGCTAAAGCCTAGGAGTTCTGCAGCTTAAGCCAGCTCCATGCAGGTTGACCGAAACTATACACTAGGTTATATGGGCAGCAGAACACTAAGCTCTGTTTCTTCTTTTACTTACAAGTAAGCACATGGGCCTCAGTAGTGTTTCGAGGTTTTCAAGACAGCAATAAGGAGCACTCAAAATTCATGACATGTAGGTCTCACAATTAGAAAGCAGTTATCAGTAATTTCTACCTTACTTTCAAATGAAAATATAGATTTCAGTTGATTTAGGCACATGTTTCTCTGTAAAACTAACGTAATGGACATCTTCATAATATTCCTGTCTTTATGGAGGTCCTACTCCACCACCCAATATGGAATAGGAAACAGCATTATACCAGACTATAGATAATTTGTCCATCTATCCCAGAACTGTCTACACTGTGATGAGGCATGGCTCTCCAGATGATGTTGGGTGCAATTCTCATCAGTCCTAGCTAGCACAGCCACAAGTCAGGGATGATGATGATAATAATAATAATAATAATAATAACAACAACAACAACAACAACAACAACAACTTTATTTATACCCCCCACTATCTCCCCAAGGGGACTCGGGGCGGCTTACATGAGGCCAAGCCCAGCAATACAATACATCAGTATACACAGTATACAGCAATAAAATCAGGAAATAAAATTAAATACAAAACCATTATAAATACACATCAAACAAAATAAAGCCGCAACATTTAAACACAGAAATTGTGAGAAGTGCAGTCCAAATGTCTCCAGAGGACCACATGGGCTCCACTTGTGATCTATACTGATTAGCGGGTAGACGGGGATCTTAGAAAGAGCTCTTTGTGTGCCTCCATGTTCTTGATTAATTTCCAGAATAACACCTTAACTTTCTTTCTACTAGGTTGGGTTGGGAAAAGATGAGTGCTGAATTGGAGGACCCAGCTCTCTTGGTTCAGCATACTAAGGTAAATCAGAGATTGGGAATCGTCTCTGGATACTGTTTTTTCATTTATGTTTCACTTTGGGAAATGAATTGGGGAGACTGCTGGGGCTAACTCTTTTCAGCAGGGCTGGGGAGTCCTTGTACCTGTTGGATCTGTTCAACCATTAGCCAAAATGAGCCAGTTGTTGTAAGTAGGAGGTGATATGAGAGGATGACACAATGTTAGAGGAGAAAGCTATGTCACAGAGAGCCTTCTAAGTTAGCCTTCAGTCCCCGAAGTTAACCTGCAGCTTTCAGGTGTGATGGGGGAATCTGTTCCATTGCCAGTGCAGCTAAGTTGACTTTCTGGTAAGGTATGGTTGTGGTTACTATTGCTATTACTGTATGCCTTCAAGTCAATTCTGACTTATGGCAACCTTCTAACAGACTTTTCCTGGCAAGATTTATTCAGAGCCAGTTGTCCATTGCCTTTCTCTAAGTATGAGAGTGTACATAAGGAATAGAGAGGGGTGCTAGAAATGTCTTGCGTTGGCCGTAGTTCCCTGTTGTTTTCAGTACAACTCCCATAGCCTTTTATAATTATAATAATATAATAGTAATGATATAATGATCCTGTCCCCTGAGACTCTAAGAAGCTAAAGTTAAACTGTCAGGAGGAACAGACGTTAGCTTTGCTGCTGTGCTGTTTCCATTTACAGTGTTCCCTCACTTATCGCGGGTGTTACGTTCCAGGACCACCCGCAAAAAGTGAAAATCCGTGAAGTAGGGATGCTATATATATATATTTACAATCTCACATCGGCAAGTAGTGTCTCAAGCGGCCACTCGGGGTGTTCCTATTGACTGAGGTGCGAAAGGGGGTGGCACTCGGCCTTACTGCTTTCTCGATTGTCATTGGCCGCACAGATGACGCTCGAAAAGGCGGGCCTGCATCCTACATTTCTGTTTGTTATTCTCCATTTTGGGGCAAAAACCTGCAAAGTAGTGAAAATACAGCGATAAATATTTTACATTAATATTATTGAAAAGCTGCGAAACAGCAAGTCTGTGAAAAGCGAACCACAAAGTAGAGAGGGAACACTGTATTCATCTGCGGATGTGCAACTGTTTCAACCAGAGCCATCTTTGATTTAGAGAGAGCGTTTTCTCACCTTGCTCTCCATTTTCTGATTCCTTGTATTTTAACTCCTCACAGGTACCAATCCAGGAATCACTCCTGTTCTACTCTAACGGCAAGATGAATGACCTGGCTACAAAAACTTTTATGAGTACGTGAGGGCAAGTTCCTTTGGCCCAACTAGTAGGGATATGATGGGGACTGTGGCTAAGAGTGCTGCCGAGTACAGAACTCCACCAACATGCATACTGCAGCCATTGGGTTAGAGCAGGCATGGGAAAACCTCAGCCCTTCAGATGTTTTGGATATTAATTCCCACAATTCCTAACAGCCAGCAAGCTGCCTGGGATTTCTGGGAGTTGAAGTCCAAAACACCTGGGGGGAGAGATAAAGTTTGCCCATGCCTAGTATAGAGGCTGTTCCTTTCTTGTCAGCTCCTTCATGAGTTGTTCAACACCAGGCAAGGACTTCTTGAGAGCAATTCCAGCCTCTTGGCAAACATTGTGCCATGGTGGTGCACCTTGGTCTGTCCCAGCTGGTCTTGTTTCTATGGGTGTAAATATACTTGAGACATGCTCAGGTATATTCCAGCAGCCAATTGGTGGCAAAAGGGAGAATAGGTCTACCAATGAGCACCTTCTTGCTCTGTTGCTGCTGTGCACCTGTGATCTATACAGTTGTTTAAGGGGTAAAGGACACTTTGCTTCAGTGACCCTAAATGTGCGGTGCCAGACCTGATTTATGCAGTTCAGAGAAGGGATTGAAGGGGCTGTCTGTTTCTATCTCAGATGGAACTGCCAATATCTAGTTGTTGTTGTTTTCATGTCAGGAGTGACTTGTTTTATCATCCTGTGGGAGGCTTCTCTCATGGGAAGCTGGAGCTGAAAGTCGGGAACTCATCCTGCTCCCCAGATTTGAACCACCGACCGTTCAGTCAGCAGTTTGGCTGGCACAAGGGTTACCCACACTGTGCTACTGGGGGCTCTCAGTTGTTGTTAATATTATTGGGTAAAATGAGCATATTTTTGTGTCGTTTCTCTGTTCCCAGTGCATGAGGATTCAACCAAGTGGGTTATATTTCTAGCCAAGATTAATGCTATCTCCTTGTTTTGCAGCTCTAATGAGGTTCATGGAAGATGCGCCTGGCATCAAAAAGAAAAATGAGATTGATTACATCAATGAAATCCTCCAGGTTTGTGGTTCTTTCAGTGATAGATGTGTCAAGGTGAAGGTGATTAGAACGGGAGCTGAAGGAGCAATGTTTTGAGGAGTGATATCACAGTCCCTCTGAAATGAAAGAGTTCCTGAAAGAGTGGCTAATTGAGTACAAGCAGGTTTTATCTCATTTTCCAGTCCATGTATGAGAAAGGTAACAAAGTGCAGTGTGTAGGCATCATGTGCCCCCAGAATCCTTTTTGTAAAAGAAAAAGAAAAGAAAAAAAATACTCCCAAATGCTGTCATAGAACATTTGGGGACAATGCTTTTGCGGTGGGTACAGCCCTCGGAGATTTCCTAGGGGTGAATGCACTTACTTACATGGAGGATACAAGACATCAACATTAAATTTAAACCAGTCTACATGAAAACTAATGTAAAATACACACAGAAAGAAAATTCAACAAGTGAACAATATCAGCAGGGAGCAAAAAGTAGGTTCATAGTCATGATTCCTGAGAACACAAAAAGAAATGTAGAAAGGCATAAGGAGCAAGAAAAATGAAGGGAAGCGACTGTAAACTGTAAGTGAAGGGAAGTGACTGTAAAGTTCACAGAAGTTTGCTTTACTAAGCCCTCTACGTTTGAAATGTGAGTTATTTTCGGTAGTGATGTACAGTAACTTCATGTTTGGGACATAATAGTCTTACTCTACACACCCAACAGAGATGGCAGTTAGTATTACTTCATTTTTTTCCAAAGCATGCTAAAACATGGTGTGGTATAGGGCAGAAAAAGAGACACTCATGTTTATTGTATTGAGTTGGGGACAATTTGAAGGCACATGGAAGGAGTCACACATCTGTATTAAAGAAGATACTGTGAAACTCTTTTCTCTCACATTTTCTCTGCCATATACAGCTCTGCAAAGAAAATGAGAATTTGCGTGATGAGATTTATTGCCAAGTCATCAAGCAAGTTACCCAAAACCCTGAACAGTAAGTCCAGCTGTAGTGCGTGATCCGAAAATTAAAGCAGGGAGGCAGGAGGTGGCTTGGGATGAAGGAGAAGCAAACATGAAAGGGGGTGTTGTGTGGTTTCCGGGCTGTATGGCCATGTATGTTTTGTAAGGAGGCTTCTGCTCAAAATGAAGTATTACTGTAATTATTCTAAGGTAAGATCCCAAGAATTGTAGTGGCTAACAAGCAGGGCTGTAGACAGAAAAAAAATTAGGGGTGGTGGTGGTTTGAAACCTTTTTTTAGCAAATCTAGCAAATCATGAAGAGTAGTTCAATAACACAACAACAACATTTTTAATACAGGCCAAAGACCCTTATTGCTCCGTAAAAGGTATAAGATACAAGGTATGCAAGGTTAGTAAGGCCAAAAATAGCCAAAAAATAGTTGTTTTTTAACACTGCCATATATCCCAGTTCAAAGCAGAAAATGTGGGATTTTATTCACTGTGTGGAAGGGCCCTCGGATAACTGAGTTTAAAGCAGATATTGTGATTTTTTCCCTTGATATTCTGGGATATAGGGCTGTGTGGAAGGGCCCCCAGCTGCTGTGTTCTGCTTGCCAATTTCCATCTCTCTTGCCTGCCTTCACTCCTATGATCTCTAGTTGCTTCTTATGAGCCTTGAATTGAATTCCTTCCCTCTGAAGGTCAAGAGCTCTACAGACATGATGGACTCCAAGACAGCAGCTGTTTAAGACTCTTTGCTATTCTTTAGCAATAAATCTGTTTGTTGATAACAGAACAGGTACATTAGAGTTCCTTAGTCATAAATACTATTTATGAATATCATCTTCAGGTAGAGTCACTCTTTCCCCCTTTTTCTTCCCTAATGTTTTCTCTCGCCCCACCCCTCACCCACCCCATGCTCTTTCTTCCCCTTTATCTATTTCAGACAAGAAGAAGTTGTATTTTTATAATTGCATGTTTCTTTCTTCCCCAACAGAGACAGAAGCCGACGTGGGTGGCAGCTCTTGAGCCTCTTGACTGGCTACTTCCTCCCTTCCAGTACTTTGCTACCATATGTCACCAAATATTTTCAGCAGGCCAGCTCTGAAAGCTCCAGCCCCTTCATAGGTACAGACTTTGAGGCCCTATTTGGCTTCATTTCTTTTTCCATTCCTGGGGGCTGATTTGGTAATTGAATTCATGCTCCTGACACTCCTCTTGTCTTCCCTTTTCCTTGCCCCAAAGTAACAGTCAACCTGCACCTTGACACCAGCTGGTTGAATGTAGCGAGTTTCATGGAGTGAAGTGTTCAGTCCTGTGTTGTTTGTCTTCCCCAGAAACAGCCCGAATTTGCCAGAGCAACCTTCGAAAAATGGTTTTGAATGGAGGCCGAAGACGCTTGCCATTCCGTGGAGAGATGGAAGCTTTTTTGGTAATCGGGTAGCAAATGGGAGATTTGAAGGAGAGATTTAAGGGGACGAAGCCAATATTTGAATTTAGAAGGCAGGTGCAAGCAGAAGATCTGTGAAGTGTCAACCTTTAGTGAATAAATGTTATGAAGATCACACATGGAAATGGTTTGCTATGTGAGATAAGAAGTGTTTTGAGGAAACATTTTTACAGCACATTTCCCAAACCTAGTGCCCTCTGGAACTGTGCTACTACAACTCCCATCTTCCCCAGGCAACATGGCCAGTGGCCCAACCTCCATGGAAGCTCTCAAGTTTGGCAAGGCTGCTTTACTGCTTTCAGTTGCCCACTGATAGGGCATGAGATGGGCCTCAGAGGTTTCAAAGGGGAATGTCAAGTGAAATGAGAATCGGACATGTTGGTTACAAGTATTTCTTTGGGTTGCTGTGCTGGAGGGGGAGAGGATTGCATATATGTGAATGCCTCAGGGTGTTTCCCATTCATATAGGATTCTGCTCACCCGGAAAACACTACCCACAGGATTTGATTTGTGCTATAAACATAGTTTATTAACTTAAGCTAGTTGGTTTAAATATTTGTGTTTCTTCAAGTTTCTTTTTGAGAAGATAATAAAAACTGCAAGAGCACAACACATTAAGATTTATTCTAACATTTCATTCATTTCAGTGATATTCATTTCAGTGATCATTCATTTCACTGAAATCAGTGGGACATCAATACTCAGTATAGCATGGCTTATGCATGTGGGTCGGGGAGAGTAAGGAAGCCTTTATTGATTTTTGTTCATTTTATTTCCTGTTGGTAGAAGGGACGAAGCTCACGCCGAATAGTGATCAAGCTAGCTGGAGGCCAGGGATATCCAACAAAACTTAAAACCTTCACGGTGAGTTTCCACTTTGGTACAATTGCCAGTATATTGTAGTCGCAGTGCTGGTGGAAGAGCACCCATCTCCTGCACATTCACCATCACAGATACCCCAACACTACTGACAAAACCGAGAGTGCATCCAGATGGTTGAATAATAGTAGAAGGTCCGACATTTTGTTAACCCAATTTTATTTTGGAAATCATCATCATCCCAGAATGTTTTCTATCAATCCGAGTACAATGAGAGATTTTGGATACCAGCTCCCAAGTGGGTTTATTTTAACCAAGTACAACATTGGAAAGAACAGGAACAAAAGCTGAGACTTTTAATTCAATTTGGAAATGCCCCGAGAGTGGGCTACAACATTTTGGGAGAGCCATTTGGATTCAGAGATTCAGTCCTTCACCTCCAGCCAATAAAGTGATTTGTCATTTCTGGAAGGGCTCATTCTTGGAGGAGGGCCTTATTCAAAACTAATCTTTTGCTGAACCAGTCGCCTGTTCAAGGATCCTTCAGAACCTCTGAAGATGCCAGCCACAGATGCAGGCAAAATGTTAGGAGAAAATGCTGCTGGAACATGGCCAAACAGCCCGAAAAACTCACAGCTACCCAGTGATCCTTACGTTATTCAAATTCATGATGTAATATCTTTAAACAAGACTTCCTTTCCCTCCTTTTGGCTGCAGGTTGCTGCAGAAGTCATGAAGGAAATCAGTGAGTATCTTGGGATTGCTGACCAAGAGGAGATTCAGGAATTTGCCATCTTTGCCAGCCAAGGACATGGTAAGACTACCAAAAGCAGTACTGGCACAATGGGAATTGAGCAAGAGGACACTTTGAACCTGTTTTTCTTTGTATACCAGTAGCAAACCTTTCTTTTTGAAACCTGGGCAGGCAGCTGCCTGGCTGGATGACTTGTGAGTTGTATGGAGCTATCAAGATAACTACTTGATGGAATGATAATTCTACGGATGTACTGGATCCTGTGGATAAGTAGATCCTGATAGATTAGTGGTTCTAGGATTGCCTATACTAACTGTTTGTGTTGCAGTTTTTGTGTCCCACTTTTTATCTCCTTTACATTTTTTTGTCCATGCATGCCTTTGTTCTGTTTCAAAATGATGCCAAATTTGGGTCATCCTTCCTCGCTCCCTCCCCCATACTTTTATTGGCTATTGAAAAAACAAAATAGCTAAAGCCACTCAGAGATCACTCAGCACAGAGTTCTGCAAGGTTAAAGGTGGGCAAAACAAATAAACATGAGAAAACTGTGGGAGAAGACTGGTGAAGAAACAGATACATGCACATATTAGTATGGGCTGTTAACACTCAAAGGGAAAAATGTGCAATTTAGTCAAAGGGTTAATGATTATAGGAGGTAGCATCAAGCATGTTCTGCTGTTTGAATGGGAGAAGAAATGCAGGACAAAGAAGCTGAGCTCCTGTCTATATCTAATGAAATATAAAATTCCTCCTGGGTGCTTGCTTACATGGTGGCACAGGACACTTGATCATTTTGGTTCAGGGGATTGGATCGGCTGTCTAGTTGTCATCTGGCTGTCACACCAGGAATACTGGATAACTCCTTGCACCATGTTGTAAAAAGTACTTATAGTACCCTAAATAATTAAGTAGATTCTGGCCTTAGTTTGGGTAAAGGATAGAAGGCCCTCAGGAAGATGATAAGGATTGCCAGAGACCTAAGACTGTATAGTGCGTCCAAGAAGGCCGGGGAGCTGTGAAAGAATTCTCAGTTTGATACCTTGCTTCATCTAGAGGAGGCCCATTGTGATGTGACTTGAGCTTGTTATTAAAGGAGAGTGCAAGGCCATGTTTTGTATTAAAAACAAACAAGATGCAAATGGTGCCAGCGGTGTCTGTATAGATGGTATAGTGGTTCCCACTAAAAAGTCACCTTGGGCCCTTTCACACAGCCCTATATCCCAGAATATCAGAAGAGAAAATCCCACAATATCTGCTTTGAACTGGGTTATCTGAGTCCACACTCAGATAATGTTGGGAATTTCTGCCTTGGTTTTCTGGGATATAGAGCTGTGTGGAAGGGCCCCTTGTGCACAATGTCCCAGTGTAGGAAAGTGTAACTTGGGCTAGGGTATAAGGCTCAAGCATGCAGGATTGTCCCTTTGTCTTCTCTGCAGGCAAGGTGGTACGACCCTTGCGCCAGAAGGAGTATCTCCATGACTATTTGCTGGAAAACAGTTCTATGGAGCTGAGTTTCTCCAGGATTACTTGGAAGATACCACTGCACTTTGAGAATGAGAATTATATCAACCTTCACTACAACCAGGTAAACTTAAGTAGATGGGCTTTTATTATTACTTTATTCAAGGACTCCCCCCATTCAAAGCATTCAACCAAAAATGGCTTTGCAAAAGCCTGAACAGTGATTCACGCATTATTTATAATTAAATTTGGGACATTTACTTTCCATTCATATTGGGCTATTTTGGGTGGAACTTGTGTCTTGATATTCTGTTGTCAAACAATATTTTCAGTACATAACTATCATATCATCATCATATCATATCATATTTAATTACTTATTAATCGCCCTCCATCCGAGAATGCTTTAGGCAATTTACAGCTAAATTGTAAAAGATAAAATACATACATACAGAAATTAAAAATTAACAGAGCTCAAATGCTCTAGTGAAAGGCCAGGTCTTAAGTGCGTGAGTAAAAGGTCCTAAGTCACGCATGGCTCTCATGTAGGGTGGCAAGGAATTCCATAAGGCAGGGGCAGAAATAGAAAAAGTCCTGCGTCTGGTACTTTCCAAGTGCACTTCTCTAGGACCCGGTATATAGAGTAAGTCATGTTGGGCTGGTCATTGCGACCTCCGATGATGGGAGAAGGAGAGGCGGTCTCTAAGGTACGATGGACCCTGGCCGTAAAGAATTTTAAAGGTCAGAACTAACATCTTATACAGGCTACGGTACTCAGTTGGAAGCCAATGTAAATGTTGCAGCACTGGTGTTATATGGCATTTCATGGGCGTTCTTGTGAGTAACCTGGCTGCCGCATTCTGAACAATATGGAGCTTTCGGGTCGTAGACATCGGAAGGCCAACATACAGGGCATTGCAATAGTCCAGCCTAGACGTGACCGTGGCATGGATGACAGTTGCCAGAGCCTCGTCAGATAGTTAGGGTACCAATTGCCTCGCGTGTCGTAGATGGAAAAAGGCCTGTTTGCCAGGGCAACACCTAAACTCTTAACAGTGGTTGATGAAAATAGGGTGGCACCATCGAAGGTGGGTAACAGATGAGTCAGACCTGCCGGGCGGCCATGCCAGAGAATCTCAGTCTTCGCTGGGTTCACCTTCAGTCTACTAGCACGTAGCCAGTTCGACAGAGCCTCCAGACATCGGATAAAATTGTCTGGAATTGACGTTGCTCCAGAATGTTTAGAAAAAAACTGAGTTATCTAACATGTAGGGTACATATAGTATGTTGCACAGTTAACACCTACTGAAAATTTTCAGGGAAAATGCATGTTCTCTTGTGGATTATTTCTAGGTGTTGCAGAGTTATATGACAGGGAAACTACAGTGCAACAGTGAACTAGAGCAGCAAGTGGTTACCTTAGCTCTGCTTCAGCACTGGGCCAAAGGAGCTAGATCACTCCCTTCCACGTAAGTAATTTTTCCACTTTGTGGGAAACTTGAAGACCAAAATCAGATTCCTTTCCTAAAATTGACCAGATCTTTCAGGGGTGAGAGAAGTATATGCTCATGAATCCAGCCATTTTCCAGTATGCCCTGATGCCTTATTTCACACCCAAGCTGAACAGCAGCTTTTCCAATATTCCAAAAATTATATTCACTGCTATTAACTCTGATTATTCCTTATCCTGTGTCACAGGATTCCGATCCCAGTATTCTATGATCAGAGTCATAATGCAAAAGGCCCAGTTTGATCAGATGCTTACTACTTTGTGCACTTTCTTCCTTGAAAGGATAAACAATTCAGTCTGAGTGAGGGTGAAACTAAATGAAACACCACAAATGCATTTTGAATGAAAGACTTTAAAAATCTATAAGATTGGGGGGGGGGGGGTCTATTAAAGACTGGGAGTTTTGCATTCATGGCATCTTTTTTTTTTTTTTCCTGTTCAGCCTTGGTGCTTAATATTGCTTTCTGCTTAATATTGGTGTACAAGCGCATTTATTTTTATTGTATGCTGCCTTTCTCCCAAGACAGCTCCCAGACATAAGCAGTTAAGTAAAATGGTCATACTTTTGTTTGCCTAAGTAGAGAAGAGTTAAGAAGCTGCATTCCTGATCCTGTGGTACAACTCATCAACCTAGAAACCATTCACAACTTTGTCACCCATGATCTGGAACAGAGACAGCCACTTGAACAACATGAGGCAAAAATACAATTCATTGGTGAGTCCATCTGTGCTACAAGGTCCATAAGGCTGCCATGTGCATTTGTTGTTCTATATATTCCTGATTTAAAATTCCCCAGTAATACAAAAGATCTCCCCATTTTAAATCTGACATTCTGTCAAATATGTTTTCCTCCTCTGGAAACAAATGCACAAAACAAGAAGGCCTAACAAGTTTCTCCTTTCATATCATCACAGAGACTGAAAACTTATCTTTATTTCAGTGAGCATTTTAAGTTTGATTTGTGCTGTTCCAAATACTGCTACTTCCATCTGTTTTAGCAGTATCTTATTGCTAATATCTTTGTATTTTATATGTAAATGCTTGGATTATTTTAGCAATAAGGAAAAAATTATCTGAAAGAAAAATATAGGAAGTTCTCTTGTAATAAACCATATGAACATAAGGTGGACATTTGACTATAAATCATATAGGCATTTTTATATAGAGGGACTATCAGGGTCAGCAGACCACAAAATGAAACAAATGTCTAACATCCTTCAAAATCATTATCACCCCTGTATTCCTTGTAAATGTAAGTGGATAAGGGTTATTTTTTTTGCACTTTTGCAAATAGGAGGGGGTTTATACCTGCTTTGTTACAGGCATCTGAAAAGGCAGGTTTAGTATACAGAAAAGATCCAACTAAGCCATTTAAAGTGTTCAAGTCTTGGAGTCATGACAGCATTTGGAAACACCATGGCATACAATACTTGTCTTTTAGCCACATATTATAGCAGTGGACAACATCTCCGCATAGCAGCATGTATTCAGCATAGTTAATAACAAAGTTATTAGTCAATAGTCAGAACTGTAGTAGGTTTGCCCGTATGGTTAATGTTAATATTACTTCCCTTGTTTCTTTGCCAGAGCATATGGTCCAAATCCCACTTTTTGGTTACAACGTTTACTTTGTGGAGAGGATCAGTATCCCTGGGCTGCTGAAGCCCTGTTTTATAGGAGTGAACCAGGAACAAATCATCATAGTGGATGGAAAGCTCCAGGTATGCAGCAAGTGGAAATTCTGAGTACTATGCTTGGTATTTCTTCCTCAAATTTCATGGAATACTTATCAATAGAAAACTTAAATGGTAGGTGACATTACACTGCATACACATGCATAAGTGTAGAAATTTTAGTTAAAAGAATCAACCCAAAGAACTGGGTAGATTTATCCACAGGTTAATGTAAGTACTGTACCTTAACAAACTAATGCAGGGATAGGAAAAGTGAATTCCTCCAGATGCTGGGACTAAAATTCCTAGCATTCCTGAATGTTGATTTTACTGTTTAAGGAAGTGTGGAGTTTCAGTGGGCTGTACTTTGCCCAACACAATCTAATGCATCTGGGCTTTGGTCCCTGAAAGCTATCACAATTCTGCATCCCACCTGCATTTTAAGGTGCCACTCATGATAGTGCTCAGTGTGATAGTCAGCAAAAAAAAAAAAAAAAAAAAAAAAAAAAAGCATGAAAATGCTGTGGCTGCCCAAAATAACTGTTATTTATTTTAATAGCTTTTCATTCTTTGTAAGTATTGAAATCGTTTCACAAATATTCATGAATTTTTCATTGTCATGGCAGCAACATTACGGAATATTGTTAAATTATAGGCATTGTTTTAGTTTTTGAGGAGGTTTCTTAGTGGGGGACAAAGTACAAGAAGCCCCATTCCCCACGGACAAGCCTAGCCCTGACTTGCCATTTATTTTTATTTTTAAGTCCTTTGTCCAATTAATAGAGAAGACCCTTTGATTAGTTTGGCTCTAAACTCTGAATATAATTCTTTCACAAGCCAGAAATAAGATTATTAGTGTTAAAAAGCCCATCTGTTACTGTGCATTCAGCAGTGAAAGGAAGAGATAAGTTTTGCAGTCTTCAGGATGATATGCAAGGTGCTGTCCTAATGGCAGATTCTCTCTTCATGCCCAGAACCTTCACTGCCGAATTCCACTGAAGGAGATACAGAGAATGAGGACCATGCCCCCTCTGGGTGAATCTGGAACTCCTGGCCTGGAAGTGAACTATGGCTCACCAAATAACCCTAAAACTATCTGGTTTGAATTGAAACAGGTAATACTAGTTGGAGTCTAAACTTGGAAAGTTACTTTTTTAGACTTCAACTTCCACCAACCTTTTGGCAGCATAGTCACTCTGGATATAACCTCCACTTCAATTTAAATATCCAGATGTATAAGGGGTAGCTTCAGCTTTCGTATTTCCCCCAAAACACAACAGTTTGTGGATTTCTAGTGAAAGTTGTGGCCTTATACAAATGCAACATTTAGGAAAACAAGGGGAAAACCAGTTGTTTCTACAATCACAATGCAGGAATTGCATAGAATAAATAAGCCCTTCTGGTTCTTGCAGCCAACTGCAAGAACCAGAAAGGCCTACTTATTCCATGCAATTGAATTGAATTTCCAGACAAACCTTAGTAATATGATAGCCTGTTGCATGGGACTAGACATGGGCTGCTACTGGAAGACTGTGTAACCCAAGCTTTCAAATAGGAAGGCCTGTTTTGCAGCCTCAGTGTCCATAATATATATGTGTGTATGTGTGCATATGTGTGTGTGTGTATTATGTACTTGAGGCAAATCATAAACCAATAGAGATCTTTTGGTTTCTTTGGTCACCCAGATTTTAAAACCTACAACTCAGTCCCACTCAGGATAGCTAACAGTATTGCTTGTTTTATTCATTTAGAAGGAATGACACTATCTTTATAGGACAATAATAGTACAAAACGTATGGTTCTGGAAAATGACACATTTTTGTAAGGCTCCAGAAGAGCAAAGCAGTAATAGGCTATGGCTATATATATTTTAGCAGTTCGGCCTTCTTTTCCTATGAGATAGCTGAGTGAAAATTTTAAATGCATATAATTCGTTTGTTTATAAAGGACAAAAGTATGGATTATGAGGGGGTAGATCTGGAAGAGAGGAGTCTTTGTTTCACTCAGGTTTCTATCTTAACAGGCTAAATTATTGTACCATATAATTGCCATCATTGCAGAAGAAGCTACAGACTCCGAGGCTTAGAAGACGACATTTTTCATCCACTGAATTAATGAAGAAGTTGTAGTTTTACAAGTCTTTAGCCTTCTGTGCCAAAGACTGCTAGTGCCTCATTAAATTACAGATCCTAGGATCTCATAGCATGAAGTTCTGAAAGTTAAAATGGGTTCAACGTGCAATTATTCTTCAATACAGACACACCCATTGTTGTCCCTGGAAGGGGTTGCTTGTTGATTTAAGGCACTCAGCCTTTCTCCCCTCTGTTCTTATTTATTTCATTCAATTTTATACTATTACTAGTTTTGCTGTTGCTACTATCTTCTGCTCACCATCCTTTCCGATTGTCATATGTTCTGATTTACTTGAAAGAAAGGAATTAAAGAATTTTTAAGAGAAAATATATGTAAGTTGTATCTTCCATATATATAAAAGTGAAAGTATGCATGTATGTTTGTCTGGTTATACCACAGAATAGCTCCCTGTGATGTTACTGAGAAAGAAACGTGACATGTGTAAGAAGGAGGGGGGAAAAGAGCCATAAAGAGAGTGTTGCCATGGAGACACTGTGATGAGATAGGCCTCCTGGAAAAGGGAGGAGGGCAGTGGTCCCAAGGAGGGCAGTGGTCCCAAGGAGACCTGGGCAACGCTGGATATGTACGATAGTTGAGAGTTAAAAGTCATTCACAAGCCCTTTGATTTTTAACACACTATTAATTACTTCCTATTAATCAGAGCCCGCAGTCCTAACAGTGAGTTAAGCCGCTGAGCTGCTGAAGTTGCAGATCAAAGCTCAGCAGTTCAAAAACATGCAAATGTGAGTAGATAAATGGGAACTGCTCCAACAGGAAGGTAACGGCACCCCATGCAGTCATGCCAGCCACATGACCTTGGAGGGGTCTATCGACAACATCGGTTCTTCGGCTTAGAAATGAAAATGAGCTCCACCTCCCAGAGTTGGACATGACTTGACTTAATGTCAAGGGGAAAACTTTACTTTATTAATTACTTCAACATGGGAATAGACTGGGAATGCTCCTAGAACATAGCCCTATAGCCCAGAAAACACATAACACCCCACTGTCCTGCTTTACCTTGCCAATTAATAGTACCTCTTTCTTAAAAAATAATGAGAGCAGCCACTTTTAACATTCGCTTTATTTGCAGATTGCACGCAGTTTTTAAAGTAACAAAGACCAGTTCTACACATACACTGGTTCGAAGGTCTGTTTTCCAGTTCTGTGTTTGTCTATGAGCTCACATAGTAAGAACATACAGTGACCTCTGTAGGGAATAGAGCTAAGGCACATGTCTACAAAATGCAGTTGTAAAGGTTGCTATTTGAGAGCATGTATATAGAAAGTCTCATCTGGCCCACAATCTTTGGACAGCTTTGCTACAATTCTGAGAGGTTGATCAGGATAGTGCAAGAGACACATTGAAGCAATATGGCTTTGAAAATGTAGAGAGTTGATAGTCAATATATTCTGACTAAATTGACTCTTCCAATACACATCTGTGACAACTCAGAGCACAACTTAGTACATAAAGGAAAAAAAGGGTGCCCCTTTCTTTGCTAAAATAAAAGCATTCAAGTCATGTGCCCAGAACATGGAAGTTACTTTGCAGCCAGGTTCATTTTTCCTTGCTAGAAATGCTTGGCTGAGAAAGCAGCTGTCACTGTGTACTGTCAGAATAAAATCTGTACACTATGGCTCTCAGAAAAGTATGGGAATAGGGAAGCAGCAGTAATCCCTGTAACATCTACTTATTTGCAGCAATCTTACCATCAACTGCTGCCAAGGTTTACAGGCACAGACCTTCTCTTCTGTGCCAATAACTATGCATAGCAGATTTGCCCATGCCCCTATTATCCATGCTATTGGGAGGCTCTTTAGCACCACAGTGAGCAACACTATACTGCAGATAATACAAAAAAATACTTTCCACGTTGTTTCAAGGTGCGCTCAAAAATATTTTATGTACACTCCTGCCAACATATGTTTTATGCATGTACAAAAACCAAGGATCACGTAAGAGGCGTTACCTCTTTGCCACACATGAAGTGTGCTTGTCAACACAGAATCTGTAAGGAATCCATTCAGGAAATCAGGTGTCAGTTACAACCTCCCTCTAAGTCAGTCGTTCTCAACCTGTGGGTCCCCAGGTGTTTTGGCCTACAAGTCCCAGAAATCCCAGCCAGTTTACCAGCTGTTAGGATTTCTAGGAGTTGAAGTCCAAAACATCTGGGGACCCACAGGTTGAGAACCACTGCTCTAAGTATTCAGATGGTTTAGAATCATCCTGTACACCTAAATAGAGATATAAAGTAATAATACAATGTTACTGAACAATAACATGTAACATTGCAAAGGCAATTTTCCTTAAAGATATATTTGGTTCTGCAAATGTTTGTACAAATACATCAGATTAACACGTTCTTCCCCTTTTAAATGTCTTGGGCACAAATTCTGTATACTTTTGATGAACAGAAACAGAAAATATGTTTATAACAAAGAATTGACTGGGTATGCACGTTTTCACATGGTCTCTGTTCACTCCTGAAGTTTCACCAAAAGACAGAACTCTTAGCTAGAAAGCACTACAAATTATAATGGCATATTATAAACAAAAGTGAACATTAGAACAAAAAACTTTATAACCTTCTCTTAGTTATGATTTAAAGTATGATTCGGCTTGTGTGATTTTAATTGCTATTTTAATGTTGTTTTAATTGCTTTGGATTTTAATGCATTTGCTTATTTATCATTTATTAATATGTGGCATCGAATTGTTGCCTTTGTAAAGCTGCTCTGAGTCTCCTTCGGGGTGAGAATGTCAGGGTACAAGTGTGGTAAATAATAAATACATTAGTTAAAATAAACTTGCTGGGCCTGGTTAATTGCTCCATATAAAAACATGTAGTAATATCGTGATGAAAACTGGGGGGAGGGAGGGTGCATAAGGAGAAGCCAGCAAATGCACATTTGAACTCTTAAATGGGGGTGAATGGAGAGGCACCTTGCAGCAACAAAACAGCATGCAGGATTAGAGCTGAGGGCAAACAAACCCCTCCCCGCTGCTTACATACATCCTGACTGCCCTCACCCAGCGCAGCTTTGCTCCTTTACTATAAAAAATGTTAACTGCACCTTGTTATACATGGCTTCCATGCAATGTTTACTTTGGTAATTAATTTCAATGCACAATCTATTGCCGACTCATAAACAGACACTTCTGTCAATATGCTCTCTAATTCTTACAGTGTTTGTGTGGGTCAAACTTCTTATTCTAATGCAAGAGGAAACTTTTCAGAATAAAAGAAACATATCAACATCTTAAGAAAATCAAAACTGGCAGCTGCAACCTTTTTGGATTTACTTTCAATATCAAACTAGACACCAATTTTCTCCAAAGTAAAAGTATTCTGTAAGAAATTACTTCTTCATCACAGGAACCCTGAGTAGTATGGCTGCAGGTCTTGTTTAAGGCCGCTGCTGGAAGCATTTATACTAAAAGACTAGATGTAGGATAATTTGGGATAGCAGCTGGGTTCTACATTCCAGTCCCTTTATATTTGCTTTAAAAAGCAAAATGGATTGTAAAGTAGTCAAAATACCCTATAACCACAGGATCAAATCTTGAGAGCATTGTTTCAGTCAGTTGTGCAGCTGTAGTCACTGAAGATCTGTTCCCCAGAGATAGTTTCTGTTAACTATCATCCCCACCCCACTATTCCCCCTTTTTGCATCATTACAAATAACAGACACAATGAATCCACCAGAGAGGAGGTCTTGGGTCCAGTAGCTACAGGAAGCAGAAAAAACAGCTGTATTCCCAGTGTCATGTTTCCAAGCTCATGATGTCCTGCCAGTCCTTCTCATTTTCACACTTACTCCGGTTTTTGAAGAATACCTTGATCAGTCTCTGTGCTTCTTCTTTCACTGCAGAGAGAAAGGGTAATAAACAAGACAATGGTGAGCAAGCACACACACGCCACTGCTGACTTTTAAGTTTTCGTCAATAACAAGGACAGACAGTACATGCAAAAGAATCGGCTTCAGGAGTTGGAGGCCCAAATATCTGGAGGGCCACAAGCTTGACACCTCTGCCCTTAGTACTCACCGATCTTACGCAGAGGATTCTTGTCTGCAGCCAACAAGTGAGAGAGATGCCGGGCAAAGCCCTTAAACAGGTCCTGTCAATTAGGAACCAAAACGGTAAAAAATAGAGATGAAAATAACCTGCAATTGCTGAGTTTTTATGCAGTATGCAATCAAACATGTTCACCAAGGAATTCTGGTATTGGCACAATGGTATCGTATTCCTACACATCATGTGAGGTACTACACAAATAAAAAGTTCTCCTCACCTAATGTATGAACTCCTTAAAATAATTTGAAAGTTCAATCTCATATGAAATGGCAGAAGCTCCCGAGAATGCAAACTTGAGCTTTACTAATATTGCACAGGAGCCAGTAAATTTCAAAATGCAAATGAACCCAAAAATGTGCTGGTCTTTGCTCCAATAGTGAACTATAATGATCTCATATAGCTACGTTCTTGTAAGCCAAATCAAAGAGGTCTTTCTGGAAAATCAGACAGTCCTCTCTAACTGCCAGAAGAGTGATTTGGGGATCCAACTACTTGTTTAAAAGGCGAATAATGAGGCATCAGAACAACTGGAATGACATTACTCCACATCAAATAAGTTCAGAACAGATCAAACAGAAATTCAGGTGAGAGTCAAAATATCTAGAAATACTTCATATCATAAATTTGTGAAAAGCCTCTGAAAATAACATCAATAGTGAGGCAGGGTTTAAAGTATTGCGTATTATATCTTATTATAAATCACGCCGCTGCCACCACTTTAAAGGATTGGGGAAAGAAGAAGAGACCTTTTACACTGTCAGGGGGGAAAATATATCACATCCCACCTGCTGACACCAGTATAAAGGATTTCTTACATGGAAGTATTATGTGTATATGATGTAATGTGTGTGCCCTGGTAGAAATGAACACCGCTTCAATCTTCTCCTGGTATATTTGCTGCTGCCACCTAACACCTTAGGATATTAATGATGATTCTCTGAGGTAAACTATTCCCTGCCAACCCAATACAGCTCTCCCTTAGCTCCCAAAAATGACTGTGATGTTAATATGTTAAAGAAACTACAATTATCCCCACAGGAATGAATTACAATTGAGGCTTCTTTAAAAGTTGAAATAGAGAAAAGATTTATTGATAAGATCAAACAAACAACTGACTTCTTTGATGAGGCACAAAAGCTTGAATGGTTACTAAAGTACAATAATCCTGATGGTTTCTTTAAACAGGTTACTTGACTTAACTACTACCAAAACTCCTCATTCTACAATAACACAGAAGCAGTGAGTTCCCCAGACTAACCTACTCAGGCTGTCTTCAGAGCAATTAGCCCACTCTAATCAGAGTTCTCTATAGCTAATCTACTCTACCCAGAGAGCAAACCACTTGTGTAAACACCCACAAGCAATCAGGCAACTACTTGACCAGACTGGCCAATAATGCAGCCTTGCCTGCCACAAACGCTCTCTGTCAGAAAATCCTAAGCTCAAAAATACCTCTCCTCTCTTCTGTTCCCAAAACTCATCTCCCTTCTTCAATTCCCAAATTCAATCTCCCTGCTCTCTTAGAAGCTGACACTCTTCCCTCCCAGGACTTGGCTCCTCCCATCTGTCCTAACCAATCCTAGGAGATCTCCAACTCCTCCCCTCTTCTCACTTTACCCTCACAAGATGTCTGCTTCCCTGGCTTACACTCCCAAAATGGAGGCCTGCCTCATTGATATCCCAGGCTTCTCCTTCGGCCTACTAGGTAAGAATCATTACACAGGGACATGATGAAAGTCCCAAAAATACAGAACTGCTGCCAGATGTACATATTTCTTCAGCTGGATACAGTATGATGCACACTCAATGAATGAAGCAATGGAGAAGAAGAATATATTTCTTTGTAGTCATAGTCCTAACCTCACTAGGGACTCAAGACATTGGCTCAATACTGTTGAAACTATCTAATCTAAAGAGCAACATAGAAAGCAAAAACTAATTTTAAATTTCTATTCAAATGGGGTGAAAACACATTATGTGGCTCATAACTCACCTTGGAAGCAAACCTGCCATCTTTGTAGAAAGGGGTCAGGTATTTCACAACAATATCTGCTGTTTCTTTAAGCGATAATATCTTTGTAGGTGGTTGGATTATTTTGGTGGTTCCTTCTTTATCAACTTGTGCTAAGTTTGGATCAAAAGTGACTTTCTTTTTCACCAGTCCTCCAGCTTTTCCCTCTAATTGCAATAATATGGATGGTGTAGTTGTCGTCCTGAGCCTCTTTTCAGCAGGGCTCTCCAAATCCTTGAGAGAGGGACAGAGAGACATGAAAGAAACATCGTGTGGCTAAAAGCTAGGTCAACTTTCTAAATAAACACTGTATGCCCCCAAAACACCCAACCTATCTGTTTTCAAAAGCACTCAGGCCTGATTAATACCATAATGGAATGCTACCAGGATATACACCAGGATAGGGGTTAGGAAAGAATCAAGCCTGAAATCCTGATGAGTTGCTGTTTCCAGAGTTGACAATACTGAGCCAAGGTTTGACTCAGTGGAAGGCAACTTCCTACATTTCCATGTCATAGGGGAACATGTATGCCAGTGCAAGGTTTTGCATGATGCAGATTCCCAGTTTGTTCATGCTTTCCTAATACAAGAACAACTTCCCTAAACCTCTAAAAGATGAAAGTACAAAGGAACCAAGCCAGAGATTTGACTCAAGAATCCCTAGTTAAAATGTATGCGCAGAGACTCAATCATATGTGCATAAGCATTTTGTATAACTGTGAGTGGGCATGTAGTCCTGATCAGAGGAGAGGGCCAGAGGGAAAGGCTCTTGCAGTTTTCAAAGAAGACACACTTACCTCAATATAGCCTTAATGAGGACTGATCATAGCAGATGTAATTATCTGCATATCAGCTTTTTCACCTACCTATAAGAGAAATCTCCTGAAACATATATAGGAATAGTTCTCGGTACACTGAATAAAATGGCTTGGGATTTTTTTAAAACAGTGCCCTGATTAATTTATTCCGGAGCTACACATTGATATCTGCTTAATAACCAAAAAGACAAGACAAAACACACATACACACGTGTGCGCATGCACGACCTCTTTCACAAACACAGATTTTTATAAAAAAGTAATAAATGTGAGAGTGGAATGCAAATTAATTCAGGAAGAAAGCAACCTAATAGCTTTGGGCCCAAACTATACACTAAGGAACAAAAAAAAAGGCTCTTAGGGAGTGCCTGCTCTGTATCTATTCAAAACATATCAAGTGTGTCTTGAGATAACCCATCATCTCTTCCTCATCAGGATAAAGGGAAAGGCATCCTTAAGAAACTTCACTATGATGCCAATGATTAGTAGCATCTGACTCACCTTAAGCCACAGCTATTAAAATTCCCAACTGCTGCGGCAGCTAATACAGAATTCATCAGTTATTGAAATCATGTGTCCCCTAAAGAAAACCATTGGCCCAAAATCATTTAAAACTTACCTCAGCTCAGAATTCGTCATCAGTATACTGGATTTAAATTGTCCTGGCAGAACTTATTGGTTTTTCCTAGAATTCAGTCACTCAATGTAACAGTTTTACTTTCTCATCAACATATGTTGTGTGATTTTTGTTTTTTTGTTTTTTAAATTATCTTTATTAAATTTTCCATAATACATCTTAATAAAACGCATTCTATAAAAATGGAAGCAGAAAGAAGATAGCAAAACTGAGAAAGAGAAATGGGGGCAGTAGGAAAGGGGACTAAAGGTAGGGAAAGGGGGGAAGGGAAGTGGGCAGGACAGATGTGCAAAGAAAAGAAAGAATGGTTTATGTTAAAAAAAAAGGTTGCGAAACAAAGATAAAGAGTTTCATTTTCTTTTGGTCTGACTTCCCGGTGTCTTCAACGAGGTTTTCCTTTTCCTCTTCTGTAGGTTTCCCCTATTTGTTCTCCTTCTTCTCTAGTCCATTATTTGCTTGCTGGGGTAAAATTGATTTTATCCTTACATTTCCCTTTCCCAGTCACTTCATCTTATTTAAAATAGTCATTTACCAATGTCCAATCTGTTTCTTTCTCTGTAATTCCTTTGTACTTCTGTAGTTACTACTATATGTAGTGTGATTTTTGGAGTGGGGCAGGGTATAATATAAATTCCACCTTACAGGTATTAATCAGGTATCTGTCTAATGGCTTCTTTCACTACCTACCAAGAAGTGTCTACATTTTTACCACATATTAATACTTATACTGAAATCTGCTCCAGTTTTTTTTTGCCAGAGACAAAGGACAGACTTCTGGAGGATTTCCATCAGGCAGTCATCATAAAATAACACTGATTTGGGAAAGAAATCGTTCAACAAATATAGATGAATCTCAAAGAAGGTCCTATTACAAAAGGCAGCACAATAGAGAAAGACAGTGCTGTTGTCATCAATGTATTTGCTACTCCAAACATCTCAGTTCATTACACAAATTCCAATGGCAACATCTTAGCCTTATTTTAGCAGTTGCAACAGAAGCTTTCCTACATTCAGTAAAAGCTCTGAAAAATGAATAAGCAGCAAAAGCTCAAAACAAAAACAAAAACTGTGATTTTCTTTCTGTCCTAGAAATGTTTGCCTGTGTGAGAGAACAAAAACGCCAAAGTGATTTTAATACAGTATCTCACCTCAGTTGATCCTGGTCTCTTCCCACTATGATTTTCATTACTGTTGGCTATTTCCTTTTCTGTCAAATGTCTAGCACTGCTAGGGAGATAATCAGATAGGTTTGAATGCACAATGATTCTTCAGAACAGTAATGGCAAGGCAATGGTTTGTTGCCCTGGAGACTAGGACACAGAACAATGGCTTCAAACTACAGGAAAGGAGATTCCACCTGAACATTACAAAAAACTTCCTCATTGTAAGGAGAGCTGTTCAGCAGTGGAACTCTCTGCCCCGGAGTGTGGGGGAGGCTCCTTTTTTGGATGCTTTTAAACAGAGGCTGGATGGCCATCTATTGGGGGTGCTTTGAAGGCAATTTTCCTGCTTCTTGGCAAAGGGCTGGACTGGATGGCCCATGAGGTCTCTATTATTCTATGCACAATCAATTTTTAAAGGATAAATATTAAGATATACAATCAACTTAAAGGCATACATATTTAAACCAAATCAGATTTTTAAAACTCTTAATTTAATTACTGCTGTTTTGAAAGTTTACCCAGCTGTTGATTTTCTGATGGCAGCTCATACCACATTTTGGGAGCAGCTGATGAAAAAAATTATCTGGTTATCAGTTGCTAGTCTGGTCCTCACTCAAAGAAATAAATACTCCCCAAAAGGCCCGAGCATATAGTGTGGATTACATGGCTTGAGTTTACTCACCTTGATTTTTCAAGGGTTGATCCGAAACATAAGGATTCTGCTCCTGAGCTGTGACTTCTCAGACTCGGGACTTCTGTTTTCTTAGAACTGTCTTTTTCCAACTGGGATGTGTCTATTTCTTCTTTGGGAACAATTTCAGCTTCCTGTGACAATGATTTCTCCTTGCAGACTCTTTGAGAAGGCAACTGAGGTAGTTCCTTGAGATAACTGTTTGGCTCTTTTGTCAAATCAAAGGATTTGGATCCGTCTTTAGGGACTGAAAAGAATTTGGCAATGTTTTGCGACTCTTTCCTTGCTGCTTCTGCTAACAGTTTCTTCTTCTTAGTGGGCTTGTCCTTTTTAGTGGGACTAATTCCTAAAGAAATAATAGCATTGGAGGGGCTGTGCTTTCCCTTCTCAGAGACTTCATCAACATTTTCGCTGGTCACTTTTAGCTTGTTCTCAAGAACATTATCAATTTTTACAGGCTCAGGATCACAGTGAGAGTTCTCCATCCAGTTTGGGCTTGCCTCTTCTTTCACAGGGTTAACATCGTCTTCTTCTTTAGCTGCTAGAACCTCTGAAGCAGACTGGAACACTCCCGACGTCATTCTGATTCCAATCCCTACCCTCTTGGGTTTAAACTATATGAGAGAGAGATGAGAAACCAGTTGACTAAAGCTTCATTTGTTGCCGACCAGTCTTACCTCTTGGATACATGAAATCAAAATTTAAATAGAAAATCGCAAATTATGTTTGGAAAGAATTAAAGCATTAATACAGGGAAAGGCAATCTAAGAGATAATTACAGAAATTGGACATTACAGGCAAGATCAACAATAAATAGCTCTACTTACCGTATTCACTTTGGATGCTTGAAAATATTCATCCTCCGTTGTTACAGTAGGTTCAGTCTTCACCTTGGGAGTGCCATTGACTCTTGTGACAAGAATGGAAAAAAGTTCTCCATCTTTGGAAGCTTTGTTGATTTCTGATACCTTTGTGCAGAAAAGATTTTTAAAAGTCCTGAGGTTTTACCATCACTTACAGAACATTTAACTCAAAAACAGACACTCTGTGCAAGGAAATGTTCACAAATCATTTTTGTCCAAATTAAACACTGAAAAATCTCCTCTGGTCATGTCCAGTGAGTAAGACACTAGAAGAAGAGCCACCAAAGCCAATCTGCAGTAGAAAGTGGCAGTCCTTCAGGTAAGCAGAGCCTGAGAGACTTCCATCAATCTGTGTATTTTGATATTTTACCGACTGTATGTGTTTTTATGGTTGTAAACCGGGCTGAGTCCCTCTTATGAGATGAGAAGCTCGGTATATAAAACTTTGAAATAAATAAATAAATAAATAAAGTGGCAGACCTTCAGGTAAGCAGAGCCTGAGAGACTTCCATCAATCTGTACTGAAGAGAGGCTTTGGCCAAAAGAGAGATATTCAGGTAAACTAACTGTAATGTAAAACACAACGAACAAATCACTCACACACACACACACACACACACACACACACACACACACACACACACATATATATATATATATATATATATATATATATATATATATATAAACCGGGGCAATGAGGAGACTAAAGTGGTGGTGTGTGTAGCTGAGGCTTGACTTTTAAAATGTTTTTACTTGAGGCACTTTTTTTAAAAGGAGTAACTTATGACCCCAACCAGAATCCTTTCTTCCAATATCTTCAGCTGCATTCTTCTGAGGTAAATCTTCTTCTCAATAAATGGACATGAGTCTTAATTATAATGAACTGATCAAGGAAATATTTATTTAAGGATTCACAGGTGTACAACGTTTGATGGTTATTCTCTATTCCTTTATATGTTGTTACAGTTGACTTTAGTTAAACAGTTTCCAATATAACTCTCAGTATGGCTTTTACTTCCACCAGAAGAAACTCACTATTTAAAATGCCTGCTCCTGCCAAGTGGCAGTTAGCTCCGCCCCTTTGGCTTCTCTAACTTGGATACATTCTAACAGTCGGTTTCATCACTATGGCAATGCCTCAGCTCAGGCGACACATAAGCTAGCCTGCACTTATCATATCCCAACATCAATAAACATATTATAACACACATTATAATTAGCTATTTCATTACATTACGCTCCTACCCCTAAATTATTGCTGAAGATGAGAATAAACCTCATTGAAACCAATATATACCTATATCACATATATAAACATGCATATATTTTAACATTTCATATTTACTGGTTTAATATAAACCATACATAATGTTACAATTCAAAGATAAACACACATTATAAACAATGCATTCTTACCCCCACCATATTTATTTATTTATTTATCGTGTCATCAGCAACCATTGTATTACAATTCTAACAGAGCAAAACAAACACAGAGATTAAAAAGAAAAAGAAAAAAAAAGGGGGGGGGGGGAACCACGCAGATTTTGCAAATTTGGTATTTGGTTAAATGTCCTTTGACCAGTATCTGGCCACTTGGAGTGCCTCTGGGGTTGCCACAAGAGGACCCCACCATACCTCCCTTGGATGTTCACCTCTCTCACCTATCCTTCAGTTGTCTCCTCCCAGCATTCTGCTACTATGTTATCTTTATCTTTTATACAGATGACATCAATTTTTTCTCCTCCTATACTTACAACTCCTTAGATCTGTTCTACCAGGTATATTCCTTTTAAAGCAACCTGGTATTGCATTAATAAACTCACTAATTGGCCCTTCTATTTTTTAATATATACAGCAAGATACATCTGGGATTATACTTTGTTCATTCAAATACCCTTATTCCAACAATAAATATACTTGATAATCCTTTACCATCTTACTGGAAAGACTGAATCAGTTTTCATATAGTAAGGTTTCAGTCTATTAACATAGACCTCTTCACCTCTTCTATTTCTACCCTCCTTGGACACAATATAATTCACATCAGACAACTTTTTTACAACCACATAGGGTCCTTCCCAAACCATTCCCATCTTGTCGGATCTCGGCTTCAACAGCAAAACCTTGTCCCTCTCTTTGAGGACTCTGTATCTGACTTTAGCATTTCGACTTTCCTCCAGCTTCTGCTGTGGTGGTTTAAGTCTCTAGGAAACAGTATCCTGAGCAATGTCCGTATATCTTCTTGGTCTTTCAATATAATCTGCAACGTCTCTTTCGTTGATCTCTTCTCTACCCTCCGAAATAGTCTCTAGTATGTCCATTAGTTCTTTCACTTTCTTCTCAAATAAAAGTTTAAAAGGACTGTATTCAACAGCTTTTCATTTCATCTTGCTTTGGCCTTCTTTATCACCGACAGGCTTTGTAAAAAAGTTGTCTGATGTGAATTATATTGTGACCAAGGAGGGTAGAAATAGAAGAGGTGAAGAGGTCTATGTTAATAGACTGAAACCTTACTATATGAAAATGCTTTCCTCTCTGTATCTCCTATTACAGGTTTTGGGTTTTGTCATTTTCTCTACTGCTGTTTCTCTATTTTCTGTCTCTATCAGTCCCCAAAAGTCTCTTAAAGGAGTATCATCTCCTTGCTCTCTGGCAAAGGCAACTACATTTGAGTCAGTAAGTTGCAGTGTTATAGAATTACTATTTTCTTCTACTGCACATCCAGGCATCCTATATCTGGGCTACTGCTGTTCCTCCCCGGCTCCTGACTCTCAGTAACAGCATTCACCTTTTCACTTTCTTCTGCCAAATCATTGCCAATTATTACTGGATCTCCCAGAAATTCAACTACTCCCATTTGCCACATTCCTTTATATTCTTTATACTGTACTGGAATCTCAGCTATGGGCATCTCAAACGCAGGCCCATATATTCCTTTCAGTAAGTATCTCCCGTTGGGAACTATCTGATCTGATGCCACTATTTTTCTTTGTATCAGTGTTACTTCTGCTCCAGTATCTCTTAAACCTACAACTCTGTTACTATTCACAGTTATCTGTTCTCTATAATCTTGGTCTCTTTTATCTTCCATACTCTAATATTCTAACTGGCTCCTCTTGCTCCTTTACTTCATCACCTTTCCTTTCCACTGCCTCTCTTGAATCTCCCACCTTTTGTGTGACCATGACATTTTTCAGAGGGAAATTCATCCTTTTCTCAGGGCTCAACTTGAGGCATTTAGATTTAATATGCCCAGGCGCTTGGCAATGGAAACAAGTGATTATTTCAGAGTTGAACCCCGGCATCTCTTTTCTATAGTAGTTACTATTCGTCCGATAAGCCAGTGCTGCTATGTCTCTCCTGTTACTGTTGCTATTCCTTACATAAATTAAAGATGGCGCCTCCCCTCTTGCAGCATTCTTGTTCCCAAAGTTTCCAGCGAATGCTTTTTATATGGCACATCCATGTTCCTCATCTCATAGTCTGCTTCCAGTTCATCCAGGACTGAAGCTACCTGAGCCACATTATCCATCTTTTTGCCTTTAACATACCAACACATTTACACTGGCACCAATTCATAAAATTGCTGCAAACAAACAAGGTGTTTCAAGTCCTCAAATGTGCTTACTTTACTGCCCTCCAACCACCTATCAAAGGCCTTATCCAGACAACAACCCATCTGGGAGTAGGTTTCATTGGGCTTTCTTCTTACTTCCCTAAAGTCTTTTCGGCTTTGTTCAGCAGTTAGGCCGAATCTTAATTTTACTCTTTCTTTAAATAGATCATAATTGGAACTCTCCTCGTTCCTTAAATCAGCATATATCTTGCTTAACTCACCACAAATAAGTGACCTCAAATGTGCCATTTTCCTTGTTTCTGGCACCTCAAAATCCTGACATGTTCTTCCAAAATTGGCCAGAAATGCCTCAACATTATCTTCCTTTTGATATCAGGGAAATTGTTTCAGATCTGAAGCTGTAAGTTCAGTTGAGAAGAAAGGACTGTGTCTTGTTGCTCTCTGATTTCCTCATCCCCAGTTCTAACATGTGTTCCTCATGCCTCATTCTTTCTAGTGCAATCTCTCTATCCTTCTCTCTTTGTTCTCTTTCCATGTCAATTTTTCTCATTTCAAGCTGTAACTTTAACCTTTCCATTTCCAGAGAGGTAGTCACTTGCTCCTGACTCTCTTCTGGTTATTCAATAGTACCCTCTGCCTTCACCAAAGACTGATCAAAAGAAACTCACTATTTAAAATGCCTGCTCCTGCCAAGTGGCAGTTAGCTCCGCCCCTTTAGCTTCTCTAACTTGGATACATTCTAGCAGTCTGTTCCATCGCTATGGCAATGCCTCAGCTCAGGCAACACGTAAGCTGGCCTGCACTTATCATATCCCAACATCAATAAACACATTTAAAACATGCATTATAATTAGCTATTTCGTTACTTCGTGGCTTGCTTGAGTCCCCAGCTTGATTTTAGGCCTGGAGGCCCTTCTCTTTGGCTTTATTTTTTCTTTTTGGCTTGGCAAAAGAAACCCTTTGGCGAGATTTGCTTGCTAGTTCTTCTTTTACCACTTTAAGTGGGCATTTTTTACTACTGTGCCATCGTGCCTGGGGCTATAGAGAAAGAGGCATGGACGTGACATCTTTCCCCAGGGGATTGCTTCTTGCCCTCCTTTAGGGAAACTGGAACTCCCAAGGACCAGAACACAACAAGTAACTCGAAATGGTGTTTATTGTTGGCAATGAGTTCACTTTCTTAGGCACAAACGTGATGTTTCAACAGGGAAAAATACTTCATAAACTCTAAAGTCCAGGGTCCTAGGAGTTATAAGCTGAGAAGCTTTTCCTGTTCCCTCTCTCTCTATGGTTGTGAATGCCAGAGCAAACCACAACCCCAGTTCAGTGGCCCAAGTTGAAGGACAAGACCTTCATATGGTGCCAAAGAACCGGAAAGAAGGCGCCTGAGATCTTCACAATTCCATTCAGGGTGGTCTGAACATAAAGAATAAGACTCAGGGGTAAAAACCTAAGAGTTGGTAGTAAAAAATGCCTTGACCAGGGGCTTTGGGCCAAGCTTTGAACACGTCCATCCAATGAGTCTTTTTCTGAGGTAAAAAAGGTGAGAGAGATACCTTTCCTTTCTCCCTTGGAAGGGGAGGAGCCTAAACAAAAGAACTGGGGAAACAAGCCAATTGGTGCACAACAACAATAAATTGACAGCTATAATAACCAATGAAATTTAACTCTACATATACAAGGTAGACAGGAATAAAATGGCAGTTTAAATCCTGCAACTAACAGTTCTAAATATATGTGGCGCCACACGTGCCGTCACACTAACCATAAAATAATGTACATATTTGGTTGGTGGCTTTCTCAATAACATCTGAAAGTTAAGTGGCCCAACAATTGACTCTGAAAGGTAAAAGTGCAATTAATCCTGCATCAGATGACTCTATAATTACTTACACCTAGATAGACCACTGAAACCCCACTTCCCCACTGCTGCTGTTGGACACAGAATTTGGGGGGGGGGGGGGAGGATGAGAGAGATCCATGACTCCAGCCAAGTCTCTGTAATCAATGCTAAGTTGCTACATTCATCCATAATCAATCCCAAATAGCAGATGTTTTACCATATTAGAAAATCTCCATCAAAGAAACACAGATGTTACCAGAGTTGGCTGGAAGCGTGTTTAAGTCTTGTAAAAAGTCCATCTCAGTCTTAATTTATTCTTCTGGAAGGTTCTGACAATGATTAGCGTGGTTCGGAATCACCATGTTACAGCCTTTAAGCCTTTGAAGAAGTCATAATTCCTTCCATTATCTCAGCTGTAACACTTTAGGGAATGTGACTTAAATTCATGAATTAGAGCCACTGATATGCTCACTTAAACATATGAGCAATACCAGTGGATAATTCTTAATGACTTCAGAAAAGAAAAATAAACACATTTCATGTGACAACTTTATTTTAAAACTACTTGAAGTGTCCTAGATGTATGCATCTGATCCTTACTTGAATCCTAAACTGTAGAAATTAAGGATGTGTATAAACGGATATTCTAAGAAAAATGGCAGTGGAATAGAAGATAGTAAACAATGCTTCTCCTTCAGACACACACAGAAAATGTTTTCTACTAACTTTTTCATGGGGTCCGATGTTTTAAATGGTCAATAAAGCAGGAGAAAAAACAAGTCCATTTTGTATCCTTGGATCATCAACTGTAACATACCTTCTTTAGAACAGTTGCTTTGTACAGGTTGGCCATTTTGCTTGACTGGAAAGCCTCATACTCCATTTCCACAGCCCATGATAGGGGATCCGAGGTAGAACTAAGAAGAGAGGGAGGGAATTTGTTTGCTATCTTCGAAAAAATATGCTTAAAAATGCAAGTGACTCTTTGTGTGAGTCTTCCTGTGGCTGTGATACACATGTTCATCCTACAATGATAGGATGAAAAATCCTCACCCCCCCCCCCCCCCCCCATGTACATGGATCATGGACAACTTATGTGGACTTCAAAGAAACTGCAAACCAACTAAGAAATATGGCATTATAAATAAAATATGGCATTAGAAATAAAAGACTAGAAAATGTGAAACTGAGAGGAGCTAAATCTATTATCCATTCCTAACGGAAAAATGCAAATAGTTTGAAAAACTCACTGGATGTACTTTTCCAATTGTGAGAAAAAACTATGCCTTTAAAAGCTGAAATCAAGACTCATGTAGAAGCATGGCAAAATTAGCATTTATTCATTGCAACTGTGGCTAAGATTTTTCCTTTGGAAAGTTTTTAGTCTATTGCCCAGTATTTCTACAGCACTGGTAATTGAAATACCAAAGCCTCTTCTCTGGTAACCACATACAATATTTATGCAGTACACTGCTACTCTCTAGTGGGGAGGAAAGAGAACTGCAACCTTTGGGGGGGGGGGGAGAGAAGGGATTTAGCTGTAGGGTTGTCCACTTTTAAAATCTAAACATTTTTATAAAACATGTTTTATCACCACATGCAAAAATGACTCCACAAACATATGTTTAGGTTTTGATGGAAGCCAATATTGCTGCTCCAAAAGGACAAAGATTTTGGGTCTTAACTTAACTTGAAGCATGATATTTGGTTTTTAACTTGAAGTGCACAGTTTGTGAGTCTTTATTTCTAGGCCTCATAGCATGCATTTTTTCCTCAGCCGGCAGCAATGGTACGTATATTATTTATAGCCTGACATGCATAGAGATTTTCCCAGGACAGCTTTAAATAGAAATATAATTATGCAATAAAAATAGTAAGAGTGGCACAACAAAAATCGCAAAATAAGAAAACACCAGACAATTTTTTTCTTTTAAAATAATAAAATTTGAAATTGGGGTATTGAAGCAATGAGATGTGCTGTTGACATCAGATTTAAATACGGATAGGAGGGTGCCAGTGCATGTAAGACTTCTGTTACCCCATATCCTTCCATCATCACATGTGCATATAAAGAACCCAAAGGGCCATTGCAAAACATAGAACACTGGTTCTCAACCTGTGTGTCCCAGATGTTTTGGCTTACAAGTGCCAGAAATCCCAGCCAGTTTACCAGATTTAGTATTTCTGGGAGTTGAAGGTGAAAACATCTGGAACCCACAGGTTGAGAACCACTGACATAGAAGCTTGCATATATACTTTGAATGACAAACACACAAGGACCTCTATGAGAGATACAGGAAATCAGTATGAGCATCCCACATGCCCTAAGTAAGTGATCTGTTCTTGTTCTATATATGTGTCTGACACATACCAATAGTAGGGACAAGGAGAAGAAACCCGTGAAACCCATGGTTATAGCTCCCTACCCATCTCTTGATCCTGCTGCTTGTTGGTTGTTGCTCAGTGCTTCTTCCAGCATCTTCAGGCAGTGTTCTCTAGCCTAAAATTGAGAGAGAACACTATTATGGAAGAAAGAAACAAAGTGAAGCATTATCTTTAAACCTGTGCTTTTAGGTAAAGTACATCTAGTGTCTATTTTTTTATCTATTTTTATCTTTTTTTTAAAAAAAGATAACCTATTCCAATAACCCTCAATCTAAATGTTTATTTTAATATACAAGCAGTCCTTAAGTTGCAAACAAGATAGGTTTTGTAGGTTTGTTCTTAAGATCGAATTTGTATGTAAGTTGGAACAGCTCCATTTTATAAGTGTAACTCCAGCCAAATACATATATATTTAGCTTTGGATAGCACAGGAAAGGGTTAACACCTCTGTTGTGTTTGTTTTGCTATCTGTGCAAAACATCTGTTCAGAATGTGCATCTGTGCAAAGCTGTGCAAAGCTTTCTGTCCCTGTGGGATTTGGAAAAATTTGGCTTATTGTGGAAGCAACGATTGGTGAAAAAGTTTCAGTTGAGAGACGTTTTCTCCATGATAATTCTTTCAGGAGTGAATTTCCCTTCCAAGTGGGTGAATTCTTTCACTTCCTGTTGTCTCCCCCCCACCCCCCAGATCTTAACTGTGAATTGTTTGTAACTTAGGATTGCATGTATCGTGAATCAAATCTAGTTAGTCTCCCATCAAAAGATGCAGTTCTTGGACTAATATGAACAAGTAACATTTAGGAGGAATTGTAACAGCACAATTCGAAGTGCTGGTTATGACCTTTAAAGCCCTAGACGGCTATTGGGCCGACCACATCCCCTTGTATGAACTTGCCCATGCCCTGGCATCTTCAGGAGAGGCCCTTCTCTTGATCCCACCTCCATCTCAAGCCCAGGAATGAGAGAGCAGGCCTTCCTTCTTGGTGGCTACCCTTTGACTCTGGAACTCCTTCCCAAGGAAGCTAGAATGGTCCCCTCTCTGCTTTCCTTCTGGCAGCAGGCTAAAACCTTTTCATTCAGGTAGGCTTTTAAAGGTGGTGTTTAAGATCAATTCAGAGGGTGCTATAGTTTTTAACTGTGAATTTGTTTTAATGGTTTTTAACTGTGAATTTTTAAATACTGTTTATATTTAACCCTGCTTAAATGTTTGTATATTCATATATTTTAAATGGCTTTGCTGATGTGTTTTTATGTTAAGCCGTTTTGAGTCCCCTTCAGGGAGATAAAGCAGGACACAATTAAATAAATAAAGACAATCAGCTCCTGTACAACTTTCTGATGCCACAATTCAGAGCAGGAGATGTGTGGCTAATAAAATGGATTACTTAGAGATAAATTCACCTCATCTCAGAGGTAGTATTTAAATACAGAGTGAACAATGCCATACATGGGATAAAATTCTGGGCTTGATAATTTCATATTTTCTTTGGCCTTAAATTAAGGAAACACTTTAGTTTAGGAAACTCTTCGGGTTTAGGAAGAGGAAAAGTATTCATGTTAATCACAATGTTGCTATTAAGATGAATATTTGATTTTACATCAGTAACATCTAGGAAATGCTGATGAAATGCATTGATTATTCTTGTTGAACTAGGACACCTACTTTAGTAGTACACAAATAAGCAGGACAGAATGCTGCTCTAAATATTATTCTCTTACCTAAAATGTATTTTATAACAGCAATTATTTGTCCTTCTCTCAAGGCTACAAGCACATATGTTCCTCTCACTGGGTTGCTGTGAGTTTTCCGGTCTGTATGGCCATGTTCCAGTAGCATTCTCTCCTGAACCTCAAGACCTTATCAGGTGGCAACAAACTAAATTGATTTCACAGAATCTTACCTTCACTGTGATTCTAGCAATTTTCCGGCTGGCTGCATCCTTCAATGGACAATCGGCATCTGCCACAACAGACAGACACAAATTCAATTGTTGCCTCCATGTTTTTTTATACGATACCCTATTGCTCACAAAAGATAGATTTGATTCCAAGATAGGAAGTTGTATTTTGCCACTTTTACCCACACATCTTTAGTTTTATAATTCTCTCTCTTGGAGAGTCCAACAAAATTATATTATAAATCAATATTTCTCTTACATTACTTAACTATTGTTGTTCTCTTGGAAATAACAAGAAAAACAGCAATTAGCTTTCTATACATTATATTTTAAAAGGCAGGGAGTGCATTTTTTTTATACACATGCTGCTTTGTTCCAATTATGAAATGATATAGCTTTCGTATGTAGAGGGCGGATATATCTATATATCCTATAGATATATTTTTAGCAACATGATGAAGTCTTTACTATTTTCTCAAATTCAGAGTTCATCAAAATGTGAAATTCCTTTATTTTCTAACTATTTGTAATTCAGCTTTATGCTAGGTTAGCAATTCACTTCTCATGTTCCAACAGTATGTAGGCTACCCAGGAGGCCAAGCAGAAGGAAGGAATGGTTCAAGGGTGATAAATTCTGCTTCCCCACAAGCCAGAAACCTGTTCCTGAGAGCTGTGTCACATCAGTCATGGAAACAGCATTTAAAGTTTGTGATAAAATATACTGAAGAGCTGTAGATAAGCTGTTCAGTGAGGTGTCCCGTAACTGGTATGCATTACGATTATCAATAGATGTTTAAAGTAAAATCACTGGGATTGCGATAGCTTTCTGACATGGATCTTGTCCTGAAAAAACATTCACTTCGTGCTTTGGAGTTGTCAGCCGAGGCAGGCCCGTAGCCAGGATTTTGTTTCAGGGTGAGGGCTGAGTTTGGTTCGGGGGGGGGGGGGGAGGCTGAGTCTGAGTGAAAGAGGGTCTACCCTAGCAAACCTTTTGCATCGTTACCCCAATACCCTCATGCATATGGGATATATTGAGCATGGTGATCAGATCATGATATGAATAAACATAACAGTTTAAATAATGTACCAGTAAGGCCTTCTCGCGGACTACCATGAGAATTTCGGGGGGGGGGGGGGCTGAAGCCCCCCAAGCCCCCCCCCCCCCCCCCCCCCCCGGCTACATGCCTGAGCTGAGGTTAAAAACAGTTCACTTAAAGATTAATCTCATGCTATGGACTACATTAACTCTGGACTCCAAACATGGATGTCTAAGCTCTTTAGTTTACAAGAAGTACTTGTTGTTGTAAACAGTGCCAAGTAGTTTGTAACAGTTTGCTCAAGAACATAAAAAGGGTTTCCTTTTCTAAAGGGATCCTAAAAACATTATCTGAATCATTCTGATCTATAGAATAGTATAAAAATTTACCTGGAAGAACAAAGTTATCCTTTTCGGGTTCTTTTCCCTGAAAGACATAAAATTGGGGGGGGGGGGGGGGGGAGAGAGAGAGAGAGATCAGACATCTGAATTAGGAACATCATCATCAATTGTCACATTCTACATTTTTTTCAGATTCTGATACACTTGCATAAATATGAGATATCTTTGAAATGGGATCCAAGTCTAAACGCAATTTATGTTTCATGTACACCTCCCTTATATACATAGCCAGATTAAAACTGAATACAATATTTTAAATAGATTTATGCATGAAACAATTAAATAGATTTGTGCATGTGGACAACTTCAGGTTTTGGAGTATTTCAGAAATCTGCATAAGCAATTCTCAACTTGTATAATTAAAACATATAAAATGAACATTAACATGAGGTTAAACTGTTGAAAATATAAAAACCATTTAAAATTAAACTTTAAAAGCTAAAATACAACTAAAAGATGAAAAGTAGTCAAATCATATATTAACAGGATAAGAAAGAATACGAAGGATAAAATATGTTGGGCCTGATTTGGATACTCAAGACTTGTATCTAGAGGACTCCTTAAGCTTCCTATGTTTACTTAGTAAGTCTTTTTTTACTCTGCTAAATAGGGTTAGAGTACGAGTAAAATCTTTAAAAGCTCATTCAAAATATTTGCAATTACTTTGATCCTCCTAGATCTCCTTTTCTCTAGAAAAATCAGAAACATGGAAAAACTATCTACACAGATAGACGTTGGAAAGTGATGGGACAGAAAAAAATTCAAGACACACAGAAAGCATGATGAACTGGAAACAAAATTTTAGTCACCAGTTCAGAATATGCGTAGAACTAAAACTGGGACTAGAATATGCATGACACACAAAACTTGCTGCCACATCTTCAAGCACCCAGATGTAAATTTTGTAGCACTGTTGAAAGTGAGAACCAGTTCTGCCATCTTCTCATTAACAGAAACAAGTTCCAGGCTAAAGTTCAGACAGCATACATTGTGAACTCTTGAGGGATTGGAAGGTTTCTTCATGTTAGGAAGTGTATCGAGTACAGATCTGATAGCTAACATTGGTTTTACTTAGGAGGATGATAACTCTGAACCCTTCCCTTTCCCCTTCTGTATTCCTTGGAGCTGCAGGAAAATCAGCTCTGGGGATTTTCTAGGCCTCAGGGGCAGGTTTTTGGGATGTGTAGGAGGCTTCAATGGAAGGGTGATTGCTTGTTTCTGTTCTTCTGCCAACAAAAGTCAAGCATTGGATACTGATTTCCCTTAAGTGGAAATACGTCCCATTGATCTCAATAAGGCTTATTTCTAAACAGACTATATAAAATTACCTTACGCAATTGCATCTGTTTCCTGTAAAAATTATTCCATTCCTTTTTCTGATTTTCTTCATGAGCTTCAGACACACTCCCTCCATCTTCATCATATCTATGTAATAAAAGTAACCCAGAAAAAATGGGAATACATTGCTTTTAAAGGAAAGTAATGCAAAATTACAACAAATCTTGAATCCAGGAATCAGATCACAATTTCTCAGATAACTGTGAAGCCAGATTCATTCCTTACAAGGCATGACCCAATTCAGAGTTAGCCATTTCCTCAGAAGTAATAGCAACTTTTGTATTTCTTTCACCAATTCCAAATGCCTGTGCACATATTGTTGATCTGCTCATACAACCCCAGTATCTGCAAGACCAGTATCTGAATTTATCCACATCCAAAAAATATGATCTCTGTAGGCATTTTCTAAGTCATCGAGCACAATTTTATGGCATTCTTGGGCTGGAATGTGTTCATTTATAGGATTTGCTGTCATCTGTGGTTTTGCATAGTTACACAAAATCCAAATCCAGGAATGCATCCCATGGATACTGAACTGTTCTAGGCACAAAAAACAATGAATCCAGAAGATATCAGAGATACCTTGAAGGGCTAAGATGGATGGCAACTATGGAAAAATCCAGCTCTGCACACATATATTGCCCAAATTTTTGCTGAATCCCACTCACAACCAACGGGTGGCATTGGCACCTGGACTGTCATGGTTGAAGAAAAATCCAAGGCTCCAAAAATGTCAAAGGAGCGCCACTGCATACACAATAAAATATTTGGGCTATTTAGGAAAAAGATGCTCAGACGGAATACTTGCAAGGCAACGATGTAGACAAAGAGGCACTGGTGACTTCTTCCAAAAGAATGATCATAGGTAGAAAAATCTACATGTCTGTCACATGCTCCATAATTAAATTGCCATACATTATGAACTATATGTTTCTATCTTTAAACAATATACATAGAATTTCAGAAACACTTTCAGGGAAGGAGCAGGAAGAATCTCAAGCCATTTCTTTTTCATTTTATCTAGTTTCACCAGATTTCTCTCTTTCTTTTCCTTTCTGCTTAATTTAGTCTACAGTCGATACATTCATAGGTACAAGTTTGCCTATTATAGCAGAAGAACTCAAAATAGCAGAGGCTCTGTTGAATGTTAGGCTAGCCATGAGATTTGGCAAGTATACAAAATATGGCTTTTCCTGTTTAACCACCTCAGTCCCAAATGGAACTCAGACTGACGCTATCTGATAGGCTATCAAAGCAGTGTTGTTCTGCTAGCTTTTTGACTTTTAAAAACTTTTAAACATATTTTGAAGAAAGTTGCTTTGTCCATCTTTAATTTAATAATATTCTTTCTGATATGACAATATCATTTACAGAAGGTGTTGTTGGGGGACACCTGTTCAACCCCACAACCTTTGTCTTGTGGGGTTCCTCAGGGCTCAATATTGTCTCCCATGTTGTTTAACATCTACATGAAGCCGCTGGGGGAGATCATCCGGAGTTTCAGGGTACGGTGTCATCTGTACGCGGATGATGTCCAACTCTGTCACTCCTTTCCACCTGCTACTAAGGAGGCTGTCCAGGTCCTGAACTGGTGCTTGGCCGCTGTGACGGTCTGGATGAGGGCGAACAAATTGAAATTGAATCCAGACAAGACAGAGGTACTCCTGGTCAGTCGCAAGGCCGAACAGGGCATAGGGTTACAGCCTGTATTGGATGGGGCCGCACTCCCCCTGAAGACGCAGGTTCGCAGCTTGGGTGTGACCCTGGACTCATGGCTGAGCCTGGAACCCCAGGTTTCGGCAGTGACCAGGGGAGCATTTGCACAGCTAAAGCTTGTGCGCCAGCTGCGCCCGTACCTTGGGAAGTCTGACTTGGCCACGGTAGTCTATGCTCTGGTTACATCCCGTTTAGACTACTGCAACGCTCTCTACGTGGGGTTGCCTTTGAAGACAGCTCGGAAGCTCCAACTAGTCCAACGCTCGGCAGCCATGATTTTAACAGGAGCGGAGCGCAGGGAGCATACAACCCCCCTGTTGCGCCAACTCCACTGGCGTTGGCCTTTAAAACCCTAAACCGTTTCGGCCCAAGCTACCTATCCGACCGCATCTCTGCCTATGAACCCACCAGGACTTTGAGATCTTCCAGGGAGACCCTGCTCTCGATCCCGCCTGCTTCTCAAGTTCGGCTGGCGGGGACGAGAGATAGGGCCTTCTCGGTGGTGGCTCCTCGGCTGTGGAACGCCCTTCCTACGGACATTAGACTAGCACCATCTCTAATGGTATTCCGCAAAAAAGTGAATACCTGGCTGTTTGAGCAGGCGTTCGAATAATTAGTGCAATGATTGGGTAATGAACACTGGAATGGAACAATGGATGACGAATCTGGAACATGTTTTTGATGACGAGACGACAGTGAATGGGTATTGTAGTAACTGTTTATTAATTGTGTAACGTGTTAGGTTGTCAACTGTTTCTATACTGTAGTACTGAATTTTTGCTGTTCGTATTTGTTGTGAACCGCTGTGAGTCGCCTTCGGGCTGAGAACAGCGGTATATAAGTAAGGTAAATAAATAAATAAGGACTCAGTAACAATAAACCAATGGATTCATTACAATCAAAACCAGGAGCCTGATTTTTGACATTGGTCATGTATTATTCACTAACCCTTTGGTTGCTAAGGTACCAGATTATCACCAAGAAATAAACACCATCAGAAACATGTTTGCTAAATAAGGAATCTCTACCTACTTATAATAAATGGTTTCCTTAAAAAAAATTTTTTTACATAAGGAGTAAATGTACAGATGCAAACTATGCAGGTTGAGTAAAGTGAAACATTATAAAGTGTATCTAAATCACTGATACAATATAAGACTTAAAATGCATAAAGTATAATTGGCTCTTAATTTTTTTGTATTAAACATGATACGATTTTTTATATTACAGGCATTCCCCCGGTTACAGACAAAATAGGTTCTGTAGATGTGTTCTTAAGTTGAATCTTAAGTTGGAAGTATAACTCCAGGCTATCTATCTAAGTTTTTTATAGTATAGGGAAGGGTTAACACCCCTGTGACAATTGTTTTGCTGTTTGTGCCCCAGTTCAAAAGATTCCACCTCACTTTCTGTCCCTGTCATAATTGAATTTTGAGAAATTTGGTCTGTTGTGGAAACAAGGATTAGCGATAAAGCTGCAGTGGAGATACCTCTTTCCCATAAAAGCTCTTCCAGGAGTGGATTTCCCTTCCTAGGGGCATATTTCTCTCAATTCCTGTTGCCTTGCCCCATCCCCTTTGTAACTATGAGTCATATGTAAGTTGGATGTGTACAACTCAAGGACTGCCTATATTGTATTTGTTGCCACTTCTATTATGCCATTTGTAACATGGACTTTGAGAACAGCAGCACTGGGAAGAAATCAAACTGGTGGGGTTGTTGGGCCCAAGCATTTACTCAGGCAGGTGGGAGAGAATCAGATGGGAGTGGGGAAGGTGTTCACATTGGCTTACTTGCACGGGTGGGAGGGTGGAAAGGATTGGATGTCCCCTTTTTCTTGTTATTCCCATCCTATCTTGTGAGTAAGTATATGAGGGAATGTGAATGGGCCCAGTCACTTAGCCAGTACATCTGTATTTTAAATATGGTTTGGGGCACCTAGCAATATTATTCTTCCCATTTTATGGTGGTCTGTGTCCCTAACCTTTGTGAAAATGAAAGCTAAATTGTACAGCATATTCTTTTATACTGGAAATTAAAGAACCGCTGCAATATATTCTAACATTTGATTTAAATTGGAAAGAAATATAATATGCATAATTTCATTAAGCTGAGCCTTTTCAGGTCTTATCATTCTATTAGGAATTTGCATTATGGAATTAGTTATTGAACTGGTTAGTTCATCAAGTGATAGTTACTTTCCAAAATGGGGAATTCTAGCTTTCTTGTGCTTAAGTCTAAGGTAGCAGTTCTGAGTAAACGATTGAAACTACCACAGGGGAGCAGAGAGGGACAGAGAGGAAATCTGTATTTTTGACTAAAGAACTTGCTCCGTCTTCTCTAAGTTGTGTCAAAGTTGTGTACCTGTAGCCTCTTTTTCCTCCTTCATAAAGGTCTGGATCATAGGAATTCCAAGAGGAAGCAGAAGGTCCAGTGCAAGTTCTGCTCCAGCCACTCGTGCTCTGCTGTAGTGCCTCAACCTTCTTTTTAACCACTGCTGGATTTCTACAATAATCACAACACTTGTTGCACTCTGGGATGGCATCTCCAAAGAAGTTGGCTATGGCAGCATGGCGACAACTAAAAAACAAGCAGAGAGTTTCCTGAAGGAAAGAGTGAAGCAACGAGGCAAATATAGGGAGATGAAAGAAAGAGAACTACAGATACCTATATGACAAGAAGAAATTATAATTATCGGCACCATTTAATTTCCCAAATTTCTAGGTTTCTGAAACTCACTGACATCTAATTTTAGAATAATTTTAGTACACAATCTGGTTAACCACAAACAGTTTGCCAACAGTTGGTCTTTCCAGCTTTCATGCAGAAATTGTAATAACAGTTGTGACTCTCAAAAAAACCACAGGCATGAAAAGTTATAAAGAAGACTTGTTTCAAGGTTGGTTCACACTGTCCTTTCTCCCACTCCATACAAGCACTTGAACAAGTGGAAAAATACCGTGGTATCTGCCATGTGAGGGTAAACATCTACATGGAATGAAAATAACTCAAAATGCTTAAATGTACAAAAGAAAAATTGAAAATATGAACCAAATCTTGTGCTGATTGAGTTACTTTCAGAAATGAATGGACCACTGACAACTTACAGTTTCATCTACTGGCATTTTCCCTTTGATTCTTGCCATTTAAGACAAAGTCTTAATTATTTTTTTTAAAGAGCTGCTTCTAAACTTTTCTGCTTGAAATAGAATTTACAGACCTATATACACTTTACCTCATTCACACAACAAAAAATTTATGGTCAAACTCATTAAAGTGTTATCTAACACCACTACCCCACCCCCAAATAAAAAGGATCAATAGTTTGGAGATCTACAGTTTGCTAAGGACATCAGGTTAAAATAATACAAAAGTGCTAGATTTTGGTCACCCTACGACAGGACTAGCAGCAGCATGGACTCTCTGGCTATATCTGTACACATCTTATCAGTTTTATATATATTTATAGCAGAAATGAACATGTGGCAGATGTTGTGGAATCCCAGCTACCAGGGATATTGGCCTGTGCTTAACCAGCCCCAGGAAATGAATTTTGTCACCCCAGCTAGACAATAACCTTTTGTCTAGCTGGGGTGAGAGAAGGCATGTACATTTCTATATTCTAGCCTGGGAAAGCATTTCCAAACAGCCAGGAGAAAAACCAAGAAAACGTATTGCCGAAGGCTTTCATGGCCAGAATCACTGGGGTTTTTTTGTTTTTTTTTTTTGTTTTTTTTAGTTTTCTGGGCTGTATGTTCATGTTCTGACGTTTCACCTGCATCTATGGCAGGCATCCTCAAAGGTTGTGAGGTTTGTTGGAAACTAGGAAAATTGAGTTTATATATCTGTTGAATGTCCAGGGTGGGAGAAAGAACTCTTGTCTGTTTGAGGAAGGTGTGAATGTTGCAACTGGCCACCTTGATTAGCATATAATGACTTAGCAGTTTCAAGGTCTGGCTTCTTACTGGATGGGGAAATCATTTGTTGGGAGGTGATTAGCTGGCCATGATTGTTTCTTGCCTGGAATTCCAATTTTTGAATGTTGTTCTTTATTTACTGTTCTGATTTTAGAGTTTTTTAAAAAAATACTGGTAGCCAGATTTTTTCATTTTCATGGTTTCTTCCTTTCCATTGAAATTGTCCACATGCTTGTGGATCTCAGAGAAGCCATTGAAATCCACAGTCTCCACCTGGCTGAGAGCAAGTTTCCAGCTGCATCATCGAAGACCTGCTCACGGGCCTCTATACCGAGAGGCTGCAGAACCAACTACCTTCAGGGCATTACTCCTGAAACAGCTGCCTTGTTGGAAAACTATTACAGGCTCCACAACGAAGACCCATTTAGTGAGCAGACCCTTCAGGCAGTGCAGAGCATTGTGTCCTCCATCTCTGAAGCCAAGAAAGAACAGTGGATCAAGCTGATCACAGAAATCAACATGGGTAGGAGCAGCCAGAAGGCGTGGAGGCTGCTAAGACGGTTGAGCAATGACCCCTCACAAACTAATACCCATGCCAACATAAAGGCAGATAAGATAGCGCACCAACTCTTGAAGAACGGGAAAACCAACCTTGCTACCAAAGTAGGAAAGAAACCAATAGCCAGACAACCAGAGATTGAGAACAACAACCTCCATGAACCCTTTACATCTACTGAATTGGACATGGCTCTCAATAAATGTAAGAATGGCAAAGCAGCTGGCCTGGATGATCTACGGATGGAACAAATCAAGAACTTTGGTCCAAAAGCAAGGCGCTGGCTGCTGGAGCTGATGAACAACTGCACGGCATCCTGTCAGATCCCCAAAATCTGGAGGAAAGCAAGAGTAATCGCCATCTTGAAGCCAGGCAAAGACCGTAATGATCCAAAAAGCTACAGACCAATCTCCCTGTTGTGCAACCTCTACAAAGTTCTGGAGAGACTTATTTTGCATAGAATTATGGAAAAAATAGACCCTTGTCTGATTCCACAGCAAGCTGGCTTCAGGAAAGGCAAAAGCTGCACATCGCAAGTGTTGAACCTGACTCAGCACATAGAAGATGGCTTTGAAAGACAGCAGATCACAGGAGCTGTCTTCATAGACCTGTCAGCAGCCTATGATACTTTGAACCACCGCCTCCTCCTGAGAAAAATGTATAATATCACAAAGGACTACCACCTCACCCGCCTCATAGGAAACCTGCTACAAAACAGGAGCTTTTTCGTTGAGTTCCAGGGTCAGAGAAGCAGACGGTGGAAACAGAAGAACGACCTGCCTCAGGGGAGCGTGCTTGCTCCATCCATGTTCAACATCTACACAAATGACCAGCCACTGCCAGAAGGGACAGAGAGTTTCATCTATGCTGATGATCGTGTCATCACCGCTCAAGCAGGGAGCTTTGAGATGGTAGAACAGAAGCTCTCCGAAGCTCTAGGTGCTCTCACTGCCTATTACAGGGAAAACCAGCTGATCCCTAATCCATCTAAAACACAGACATGTGCCTTTCACCTTAAGAACAGACAAGCATCCCGAGCTCTGAGGATTACCTGGGAAGGAATCCCACTGGAGCATTGCAGCACACCCAAATACCTGGGAGTCACTCTGGACCATGCTCTTACCTACAAGAAACACTGCCTGAACATCAAGCAAAAAGTGGGTGCTAGAAACAATATCATACGAAAGCTGACTGGCACAACCTAGGGATCACAGCCAGACACAGTGAAGACATCTGCCCTTGCGCTGTGCTACTCTGCTGCTGAGTACGCATGCCCAGTGTTGAACACATCTCACCATACTAAAACAGTGGATGTGGCTCTTAATGAGACATGCCGCATTATCACGGGGTGTCTGCGCCCTACACCACTGGAGAAATTACACTGCCTATCCGGGATTGCACCACCTGACATCTGCCGGGAAGTAGCAGCCAATAGTGAAAGGACCAAGGCAGAGACATCTCCAGCTCATCCCCTGTTTGGGTATCAGCCAGCACGTCAATGACTTAAATCTAGAAATAGTCATTTCTAGATTTCTACAGAGACACTCGCTGGAACATCGCAGCAAGCGAGAGTCCAAAAGTGGCAGGATCAAACCCAGAACCCCAACCAATGGCTGATACCAAATGAGAGACTCCCCCCTGGGCACACAGAAGACTGGGCGACTTGGAAGGCGCTGAACAGACTGCGCTCTGGCACCACAAGATGCAGAGCCAACCTCAAGAAATGGGGCTACAAAGTGGAATCCACGGCATGCGAGTGTGGAGAGGAGCAAACCACTGACCACCTGCTGCAATGCAACCTGAGCCCTGCCACATGCACAATGGAGGACCTTCTTGCAGCAACACCAGAAGCACTCCAAGTGGCTAGCTACTGGTCAAAGGACATTTAATCAACTACCAAACTCACAAATTTTGTATTTTGTCTGTTTGTTTGCTTTGTTCTTTTAGAAATGTAATATAATTGACTGGTTGCCCTGACACGACAAATAAAAATAAATCGAAGACTCAGCCAATCCCAGGTCAGGGAGGCAGAATTCAAATTGTAACAATGGGACAGACTCTATTTAGCTCCTTACAGGAGCACATGTTTCTCAGACTTGTTCTTTGGGGCAGGAGACCACAAGTCTCCATTTCTGATCAGGATGAACAATAAAACACCTCTGTTCTTGTCTTCAGGTGCTTTGGTGAGTTTTAATCTCACCAAACTTTGGGTTTATTATTAATTATGGTTGAATATTAAGTGTTAGCATTTCTTGCCAAGCAGAATTCTCAAAGTATTGTGGTCTAGATTCAATAACAAAAGCACTGCTTAATATCTTCTTACTAGTACTGTATCCAATAGTGCCCTTTTATTTGTACTAACCTAGAAAAAGCAAGCCAATTCACTGGGAAATCCACACTGTCACAAAGCAACGTTGGTACACTTGTTGAAAGTTTTACCTTAGCCGTTTCTATAACATATATAATATACTTGGGGAAGCTTTAATATGTGTGCAAAAAGACATGTGTCTTTTCTAAATTTTAAGATTCTAGAGCTACATAAAACTTCATGAATGTACTTTCTCTGAACAAATAATAAGTACACACAGCTGAATAGATTTAGAAACTAACCAAATATATGTTCAGTGAAACTCTGGCTTATGTAAAGTCAGAGAATAACAACACTGGATTTCTAGTAGAAAGGGTAAGAATTCCAGCAGGGACTCTTGTGGCATTTTAAAGGGCTATCCATGTATGCTGTTTCCTACTACCCTACTTTACATACTTATCACAAGCAATGGAGGACAAGATGTCAGACAGAGAAACCTCCAAGAAATGATGGCTTTGCGGCCCTAATAAGCAAAACAAGCAACCATTTGTGCCAAAATAGAAAAGGATGGCACCCCTCAGGTAAAAAAAAAAAGCTCACTCAATGCCAATAACATTGACAAAGCCATCTTTATAATCCTTGCAAAATGGCACTGACTCAAACCAGTCTTGGGCTTAAAGAAAGCATTCTTTTCACGACCACTGAAATACTATCATCCTAATTTCCACACACACCCCATGCCCTTCCAAAAAAATATGCTAATATCACTCAGATAGAAATGTCAAATGTCTTTAGCAAGTAAGTCTTTTGTCTTGAAGACAAGAATGATGATATGCAATTCCAGCCTATCAGGAGCACAGCCTTTATTTTTGAGATAGCAGCAACCCATAAAATGGATACTTCTCTCTTCTTCTACAGGACCAGCAAAGAAAAAAGATCAACTCATAACTTGATGGAAAGTGGAATTGCAACAGATATCAAAGTATAAGAAATATTTTAGGTAGTGTGAGAGGAAGCTACAAACCTCTGTTATGAGACATCTTACCAGACCTGCTGGAAAGTTGCTTTTATAATCAAGAATAGGATCTGTGTTGTTTTTAATGACATTACATGTTTCAATTGTTTTAAGTCTTACATTGATGTGATTGATCTTTATGATTTTAATTTTAACTTCTGTGATCCGCCCTTTTTGATGTGTTCATTTGATATAATTCTTGATTTTGAGTGTGATTGAAACCATGTATACTGGGTTGTTGTAGGTTTTTTCGGGCTATATGGCCATGTTCTAGAGGCATTCTCTCCTGACATTTTGCCTCCATCTACGGCAAGCATCCTCAGAGGTAGTGAGGTCTGCTGAAACTAGGAAAATGGAATATATCTGTGGAATGACCAGAGTGAGACAAAGAACTCTTGTCTGCTGGAGCTAGATGTGAATGTTTCAACTGACCACCTTAATTAGCATTTGATGGCCTAGCAGTGCCTGGGGCAATCTTTTGTTGAGAGGTGATTAGAAGTCCCTGATTGTTTCCTGTCTGTTGTTTTGCTGTTGTAATTTTAGAGTTTTTTAATACTGGTAGCCAGATCTGGTTCATTTTCATGGTTTCCTCCTTTCTGTTGAAATTGTCCACATGCTTGTGGATTTCAATGGCTTTTCTGTGTAATCTGACACGGTGGTTGTGAGAATGGTCCAGCATTTCTGTGTTCTCAAATAATATGCTGTGTCCAGGTTGGTTCATCAGGTGCTCTGCTATGGCTGACTTCTCTGGTTGGAGTAGTCTGCAGTGCCTTTCATGTTCCTTGATTTGAGTTTGGGCAATGCTGCGTTTGGTGGTCCCTATGTAGACTTGTCCACAGCTGCATGGTATACAGTAGACTCCTGCAGAAGTGAGAGGATCCCTATAGATAGTTTGTATGTTGCCTTTCCTCATCAGCTTCCCTATGCGGTCAGTGGTTCCCTTGATGTATGAAAGAACACTTTTTCTCTGGGTGGATCTTTGTCTTTACTCTATCTACAGACCCACCAAGAAAATCCAACAAATGCTTCATTCAGCAAAGGACCTACAACAACCCAGTAATTCCGGCCATGAAAGCCTTTGACAATACCATGTATACTGTTTTTCATGTTGTGAGCCGCCCTACATCCCCTTGGGGAAAGGGGGCGGGATATTATTATTATTATTATTATTATTATTATTAAATTTGCTAATTTGATTTGCTTATTTGGATTATGTGCTGCTTACTTGGTTAGAAGCGATCATTGCTCTGATCTGGAACAACTAGAACCGCATCCTGAAGGTTCTGACCTTTTGCTCACACCATAAGAACAACACTAAACTGTCTCTAAAATGTGATGTTCCCACAGGAGAAGGAAGAGTAAGAGAGAATACAATGACAGATATTCCGCTTTTGAAGAAAAATAGGAAAGAAGTGGACCCATCAACCTCTCAAGATTCCCTGGATGAGACCTGAGAGGCACCTTTGACTTCATCTCATTGGGGAGCATTATTTTATCTTTGGATACAGTTTTGAATATTTGTCAGCATAATTGGCATAGAAATTCCCTTTAAGTGATAACAGATTTTTAAAATCGAGTAATGTTATTTTCAAGGTTCAGAATAGGGATGAATTATCAAACAAAATTATTTTAGGTATATTCACTGTTACCAGATTAGTATGTTCCTAAAGACATAAAACTTTCCTTTTGAGAAAGGAAACAATACAGTTAAAAAAATTTTTTTTAAAAAAAACAGCCTTGTCCAGAAAGGCCCATTTTAAATAACATGGACATGAATATGGAAGTCACTGAAAAAGCTAAGGTTTCTCTGATCTCGACAAAAAAGACATTACTGAGAAAGACATCTGTACTCAAATGTTTCCACAAGCCCTGGAAGAATTTCAAATGTTCTCAGTTCTCTTAACATTCATTAACTTCGTCACAAATAGTGGATTCTTTCTCCAAACTTAATAAAGGATTTAGCAGCAACAAGGGAAGAAAAATCCAACCACACTGATAAATGGATGGAGAAATGGAACTTCTGTAACTTCTCAGACTTTATGAGAAATGTTTTAGTAAAGTGTGAAGAAACTGTGCTGCAATCCAAGAGTTACACAAGGAGCAACAAGTGTTGATTTCTGTGGCAAGCTCTGTGTTGGGGAGTCTGTACTGACAGCAAGGCTACCTCCTCCTTCGTGCACATGTAATATGAGACTTCACATCTCTAGGACTACTAACAACAAAAAAAGAGAGGGAGGAAGGGAAAGAGAGCGAGGGAGGGAGGGGAAAAAAGAGCAAGCAAGCATAGGAAGAGACAGCAATTGGCTGTCAGTAGCAGGGACAACAGGAGCACAGCAAGAAAAGAGATAGGCGACAGAGAGGGTCAGAAATGGGGAGAGAAGCCGACATGAAATGACTATGAAATGAAAACACCGAAGACAGCAAAACCACCAGTCCTCCAACACTTAATGGGTAAGGATGGCTTCTATCCATATTTGTCCTAATATTAGGGAAGTTGGTGCTCTTCAGTTTATCTTTGGGTCACTATTTCATTGAAAGTGTTACATGGGATGGCAGGGAAAAGTGTGTGAGTAGAACATCTTACATATAGGGGAGTGTGGCGTGGGGAGACAAAATTATTTGGGGGGGGGGGTTAAGTCAAATGAACAGACTTCAGTTTCAGGATGTTTACTTGTCTCTGACACTGCCCTCCCCATCCTCGAATTAGGCACTGAAAGATTTCCAAATCAGCAACACAGAAAGTAAAATTCCAGGAGCAGCAATTACAATTTATATGACTCTCCTAAATGATTCAGGTTAAAGGAATTTTGTATCATCTTTTAATTTACAGCATATTCATGGGAGAATTTCTTTCCAGGACCTCGTTACAGGGCATGATATTTTCTGCCTGTCTGCTAGATTTTGAAGGAATGTTATAGCAGTTGCCAAATTACATGGTGGTTGCTAACTTGTGTAGCATTATTTTACCCTAACAGCAATAATCTTTGCTTTCAGCAAAAGAGGCCAACTGCTTTCGTACACAAACCAGAGTCTGTCTCAGTTTTCTGGACTTTGTGCCAAACACATGAAATTCAACTTTTATATACACATACTCAGTTCTCCGGCAAACTAAGAATGTAACAACTGTAGAAATGTGGCCCAAGTTTCAATATAGTCCTTTATTAAATAATAAGTATTCCAATATCCCATGTCAGCATACCCCAGCTATCTGGCAACACTGGCCAGTGTAGCTTACCTCCATACATGTGCCCTGTTTATAACACATGACACAAGGAAAGAAACACTTGCCCTGGAAACAGGTGTTTTTTTGTTTTTTTTTTACTATTTCATCAGCAACAATGGCCTATTTAATTGATACATAAACCAAATCTGGTGCCCTCACTATAAGGCATACCATCAATCTATAAGCAATGTTCTTCTGCAATGAATATGGGTCAAAACAGGCGGGTTCCTACACAACAAGATGAACTGCTACACACACAAACACATATTAAAAGAGTAATCTAGACTTTGAGGAGCTTTTCAGTCACCCTGGAGATTCTGTAACACAGATTAATGTTGCTCCAACAACAACAAAATTTTTCAAAGAAAGACTTTGCCAAGAAGCTACAGAGGTAACATTTGGCAAGAAATTCCACTTGGACATGTTCAAACCAATCCTGGCTATCACTTAATATAGATAACTGTTGTTCCTCCTTGGATGTTTGTATGTGTACCATGCTAGGCCTGTTCACAATTAGCATTCTGTATTTTGAAATTGTTACACAACATTGAATGGCTTGATCTCATTTGTAATTGTAAAATAAAATAATAATGAATCTTTCTGTATTCAGGCTGACACACACTATTTGGGCTTTGATCTATAAAAGTTTAGGACATAGTCTTATATTGCCTGACCTCCTTTTAATCCAGTGGCATCCCACTTGGTGACTACGGTTCTACAGGGTTCTGTCCTGAGCCCAGTGCTATTCAATATCTTTATAATTAAGTTGGTTAACAGATAAGGGGACGAGGTTATTAAATCTGAGATGACACTAAATAGAGAGGGATAGTAAACACACTAGAGAACAAGATCCAAATCCAAAATTATCTTAGCAGATTAGAAAGCTGGGCCAAAACTAACAAAGTGAATTTCAACAGGGAGAAATGTACACTTAGGCAATAAAAATGAAATCCACAGACATAGGATATAAGGAATGAGTCCCACAGCTCATGATTGACATCTGAGATACATCACTATCTGAAGATTTCAAGAGACATATAGTGGATTCTTAAAGGCAAAAATAATTAAAGCTAGTCAGAGGTGAAGTGATCAACAACCAGCACATTATACTTTACTAACTTTGGAGAAATTTGCATTACTTATGTTTCCAAATCATTTTTAGAAACAGCCTCAGAGACCATAAAAGCAGATACAACCTTGATGATATATTTCTGGTCCTGATATACCTGAAACTGCATATCCAATACATCAGATAACATAGCTAGGCATCCACAGTGAAAACTGAGTGTAGAAATACTTCAGGTTAGTTATGTTTATTTATAGTGATTTAGCCTCAATTTTTTTCCACTTTGAAGGCTTATAAAAGTTAATTAACAGAATTGTTTAAAACTTGAGGAACAGCAAGCAATCTCATAGAACAGGTTAAAAGACTGAGAATCTACCACGGCTAACGAAGTTTCAGACTTGATACCAAGAAGCCTCCATGGACAACTCAACCCACAAGCACAAAAGAAAAGAGAATAGAAACTCTGACAAGTCCTCTATTCACTTGCAATGATGGAAAGGACAAAAGAAGGACCTCCACAAAGGATGTCAATATTTAGGTGCCTATAGAAGAAAGCCATGGGGAAGCAGATTCCTTTCAGGTCCTATTAATCTAATTTCTGGAAAAATAAAATATCACATCCAGCAATTAATCCCACACTGCCTCTATCTTTTTCAGATATATGTTTGATTACTTTGTCCATCTGCCTTGTAATGAAATGCTTTGTATCGAGTTGAAATTAAAACACAAACTCAGTCTCATTAACATACAAATAACACACTCCTCCAAAACTCTACAGCAGCCATGTGCAGATGTCAAAGACAATAGGTACTCACAAAGCATGATAGCTATATAGTGTAAATGGCCCAAGTTAATTTTTTTTACTTCCCAATGAATAGTATAATTTGCTTTTCAATATGTTCTGCATACATTTCAAATGTATTCATTTATTATTTGTTAGTGATAGACTGGGAATGACAAGTCCAAGATAACCCAGTAAGTCTTCTGGTTTGCAGGAGGCTTAGGGATGGTTCTCCTATTTTCCAGTCCAATATTCATAATAGTCCAGGTATGTGGCAGGATCTTTACTGCCACATAGCTTTCAATTCACGGAACAGACCATTTACTTAAACATTCCAAAGACAATTCCCTCAACATTTGCTGCTACTTGTCAAGGTATTCTTCTACTATGACACTTTTTTAATGATTTGTTACCAAAGGCAATTGCCCCAAGTTATGGCTACTACAGATATAGGACACTTTGAGGCTGGCATCCAGGTACTCATTTCTGTAAGGTATATTGTTTAGAGTTGCCTACAAGGGTAAAATAAAAAAAAACAACCCCAAAGAACCCACATTCTCCAACTGATTTATTTTTACCACTCCCTACTTCACATGACTGCACTGGTGGAAACTTTCAGGTTCTCTTTGAATTGGAGTGACTTTCAAATGACACAGATAATATATGTTCAGAAAAACCTGTTCTTCAAAGGTATTAGACTATTCCTACAGAAGGGCACAGGACTTAATTAGGTCGCCACTCCTTCTAAAAGAAGTCTAAATCCTAAGATTTCTGTTATAAAACAACTACATGGTATTGTTTGCTTATAGGGATCTGTTTCTCCTGTTAGCTGAATACTAAATAAGAAAAAGGCTAAATAAAAAGCAACACAGAAAAATATAACAGAAATACAGCCCAAAAGTTTCTGGCAAAAATAGCCTGAAGAGTTTGGCAGAAGTCTTATGCAGCAGCTACAGAGAAACACAATTTAAAACATATGTCTGGGAATAGGACAGAGTCCTGGCTTGTGTTAACCAGCTGTCATATAGTAAAGAGGCTTCTTAGTCTCCATAAAGCACAACTGCCAAAGAGCATTTGCTACAGGCAAAACAGTAGAGCAAGCTAGTATACTGTCCATTCATATCAGAAGCACACTGACTATGGAGAAACTAAGGGGACATCTACAGTGTATAATTAATGCAGTTTAAGACCACTTAAACTGCCATGACTCAATACTATGGAATTATGGGAGCTGTAGGTTGGTGAAGCACCAATACTCTTTGGTAGAGAAGGCTAAAGGCCTTGTAAAATTACAATTTCCATCACACCATAGAATTGAGCCTTGGCAACTAAAGCCAATCACTAATTCTATAGTGCTGATGCAGCCTCAAACACAGCAGTGACTTTCTTCTGCTTCTCACGTTTGGACTGTCCTTTTCCATGAATTCTATCAGCTATCTCTTGAATTTGTCCACCTGATGTCCTTCTGAAGGACACTTCTGAAGAATAGGATGAACTAAAAAGACACTCTGGGAAACAAGAAAAGCTACAGTAAAGTTTTTCATGGAACATAAGCTAGATTTGTGAGTTCCTCCTTCCAATTAGTTACTGTGGTAAGCAATGTTCAAGGCCTAGCCTTGAATCTCCAGTTTTCATGAGTCTTCTTCAAATGGGAGATGTGGGTGCTAATTCTCCAGCTTTAGTGGTCTCAACTGCAAGGAAAACGAAAGGGTTTTGTTCAAATCTCCAGCCCAGCTACTAGAGGAGGAGTTTGCAAAACTTCACTGATTTATAGCTGCAGCTTGCAAAGGCTGTATGGGAAGTATAATATTTAGTTAGTTGGCTTCTTCATTTTATCCTATGTTCCTTATCCTATATCTGTAAGTCACCATGATCTGGGAACAGTTCAGTTAGCGATGTTTTAATTTCAGAACAGGGATATATGGGGGGAGGAGGCAAGAGAGAAAGAGAAATGAGAATGACAAACTGTGGGCAACTGTGGTACATGCTTAATCCATAACATTCAGTGTCATTATCAGTCTCCCTAAGTCTCAGGTTTTGGTTAGGAAATCCTTGAATGGGTAATTCTACTAGTTTTTTTCTGGAAACAATGAAATCATGCATTTATTAATACATAAAGACATTCTGCATAAATAAGCTCTCTTCATTTCTCCAAATAGTTCTGGAGAACTTCTGTACAATGCCCAAACTGTTGCACTAGAAAGTTGTAATCAAGTCACATCCCTTCAATAGGCCTTATTATTATTTAATAATAATCCAGCTGGTCAGCCAATTCTGAACTCAGCACCAACAAAATGCATATGTAAAAGCTGAACAGTGTCCTTCCTGTCCACGTATCCATTGTTTTTTACTTAGGATTCAAAGGTTAAAAGATAAATCTATGTCACCCTACAGTAACATTTCCATGTTTTGTTCATATATTATGAATGACTGGACCATCAAAGTAAGATAAACTATGATGTCCCCCAACCAGCCATGGGTTCTAACTGTCATTAGCAACAACCTCTTAGAGATTTACAAAGAACCTGTGTCACTCACTTTTTGGCAGAATCATTCTCTGATCATGCAGTGACCAGTTCTCTCATCAAAAAATACTTTTTAAGCTGCTGCTGCTTCCTCAACATATCTATTGACTGGCCAGTTGGGAGTAGATCAGAATAGTGCTCAGCTACATTCGCACAGCAATGACATTTTATATAATAAAACTTTATTTATATTTTCCTCCAGGATCTCTCAGAGGATGCCTGTTATTCTGTGTCCACCAACAGGAACATAACTGGATGCTGTAGGGGATCTGCCACACCTTAGGATTAGAAGGGAGATGTGTTATAGTTCTGCCTAGGAAGAACTTCATAATATGTCTCTCGGCCATCTGCTTTGAACCTTGCATGGCTTATCTTACGTTGCTTGGCCAGTCGTTCAACAACTTCTCTCCTGGATTCTATACTGCATGAGCAGTTTTGTTTTGGCTTACTTCCATGTTTGTTATCACAACTGCACCATGCCCACAGATAAAAAGATAAATTTTACTGCAGTGGAAGCATGAGGGCTCACTCGGCATTCCCTTAGCAATAAAAAAAAGATTGAGACAGACTACAGAGGTTCTAAGAAAAATATTTTTCACATTCAGAAAATCTTATTAGGTGATCATGCCATAGAAATATATTAGGAAAAACCTAGAGAGGAGGTACAGATGAATGCTACTTAATGGGGATGCTTCTCTATAAAACCAATTATATAAAGGACATGCTATAGGCCTCTTTGATATTACTTGATATAATTTTTTACACAATGTGCTTGGAAGAAAAAACATGTTTTTAATTTGTCTGTGTTCTGCCTCTCCCAAGACAGCTTAAACTCTATTTCTTATAATCCATTTAAATTTATAACAAGAATAGTAGCTTAGTGGCAGAGTTAACATTTTGTCTGCGGGAAAACGCACAGCACAAAAACCTATGACAACTTTGACAATTAGTCTTCAACAATTGTTAGCCCTTCACATTTAAGGGTTTGCTTGTTCATGAATTTCATGAAAATATTCTCCATAGTAATTTCTATGTCCTCCTGTGCAACTATAATCTGCTTCTATCAGAAGCTGACCCTGGGGGATCTACATATTCCTAGAGAATACTTCTTTAGGAATACCTCTATAATCAACATCTGGCAAAAGGTGATCACTGAGTTCCACTGAAGGAGCTACAGAATTCTAGAAAGATATTTTCTCAGGTTAAAAGAAATGTTTTGTTGTTTGATTGACATTTTTTGCACTTTCACAGAGGTCTTGTGCCCCAAACTCCCACTAATGTGAAGGGCTGACTGTAGACAGGCCAATACCCTGGGCCCAATAAAAGGGAAATTGTTATGTTCCTAATGAATTCATGTACTACAAGAACAAACTATCCCTGAGACAAAGAAGCTGCTTCTTCTTTGAATGTGAACCGTGCCACAACCATCTTTTGAGATGTTTCGCTTTCTGCATAAATGCTAATTCTTCGCAACAGGATTCCATTTCACAGGTCCACAAATCCATGCCAGTTCGCAATGTGAAAGCCAGACCTTCAAAGAGCCATAGAGAGTGCCAAAGCCCCACCCACATAATGGGACTCTAATTATTTTCCTAAAAGACAGAAAATACTGGTGTTCTCATTCTAAATCTGGAAGCTATTTTATGGTTCTCCTCCCACCAAAAGTGGTAATTAAAAGTACAATAACAACAACGAAGAAGTATTTTGAAGCCTTCTTAATGTATTAATTTTAATCTTCACAAGTGTCTTGGTTATTACCTTCTGGGTAATCATGATTTGCATTCAGTTCACCAAGACCATGACAAACATTCTGTCCAAAGGATCATGCTGTCCAATGTGTTTTAAACTGGCACAATGACAGTATTGGAATATCAAGAAAAGTTACCAACTGAAATACACTGGCTAATCATGTCTGCTTGTTAAAAGTAGCTAATACCCCTAAAATATTGACATGTTTATTGTGCTATAGAAAATCTTCAGGAGCTTCCCCATGAGCCAACTTTCTTATCAAAAAGCCAAAGATTTGTTTAGGCACCCCTGAACACACTCAATTCCATTACATTTCAAAAGTTGAACAGGATCAGGGCTAGGCACTCTTTGGGCAGTTTGTTGTTGTCAGCTGCCACCAGCTGACTATGACTTATGGCAACCCTATGAATGAGAGACCTCAAAGTCACCCTGTCATCAACCACAAACTCAGGGCTATGGCTTCATGTATCCACCTACAATGCAGTCTTCCTCTTTTCTTACTGCCTTTCACCTTACCAAACATTGCTATATTTCCTAATAAGTCATTGGTAGATCATTAAAAAATACCTGGGATCTTCAAACAGGCCTAGAAATTAATTCTGGCAGTAATTCTAGACAGTCATTGCCAACCATAGTGGATGATAGTGGCTTGTAAAGATCAATAATAGGTAATTCTGTTCAATATTTTAGCATTCAGCTGCTGCCAGGACAGATGGATAAAAGCACACAGGTATACTGGTAAATATAACACAGTATCATAGAAATTTATTTGGCCCTCACTTGTTAAGCATAAGGAATGTGAGGTTTGTTTTTTCACCTTCAGAATAAATAGCTAAATTTAAGCGTTTATTACAGTAGGCTTACCAGAAGCAAAAGAACTATTCACTTTTCAATGTTTAAGACCATAGAATGTCGCTAAGTATCAGAAAGGTGTAATTTAGAAGTTTAGTGACTGGGGACTCCAGTGTGGAAATAGAAGCAAAGAGCAATTATGAGTCTGACCATCTATTAAAGGGAGGGTGGAGAACCCCATACAACATTGTTCTGAGAAGTAAAGTCTTAGGCTCACAAAATCATCACATTGCTTTCATGTACCACATGAAAGGAAAATTGTATGACATTCCTTCTTTGGAACACTTTCTGGGAAGAAAGTGTCTGCAATGCTGTCAGGATCCAGATGGAAGCAATTTTTAAAAGCATTTAACAACAGATAATGCCTTTTTAAAATTCACCTGCAATCCATCATCAACTGACAAGAATGGCATACCGGAAAAGCAAGTTTGCAACCATTACTACATTATACAATTGCACAGAAAAAATGCCAAGGTTGCTATGAGCTGTAATTAACTTCCAAAGGAACTGGAGTGCTATTTGGCTGGGCAGTGGCTTATCCAAAATGGAGAAGGATAGACTGATAAGAGAAGAGCCAAAGCTGGTTCTCTTGCGAATATGAGCTATTAACTTAATGGCTGGATTTTTCCATGTTCATTAAAAAGATGTTACACAAAGCATTATGCCTATTAGATATTCTTTTTTTATGGCACTGGATTACCTCTGCCTATAAAGTAGCATGAAAATGCAAGCATAAAAGTTCTTAGAGCCAAAAATAAAATGTCACTGATAAATAATATGGAATTGAGATTTGCAATTTATTAAGGCATTAGAGTTCCTTGGAAGATAATTAAATATCTCATAAAACAACAAATCTCAGGATTCTACAGGACAGAGATAAGACAGTGGCAATTACAGTAGTACTGAAGTGCTAAGTGCTATGCTTCTGGAGTGCAAAAGAGTCCTTTATCTGTGACAAGACAGTCAACTTAGCCTAACACCATGCTGGAAGACATGTGAACATGAACTTTTTAAAGAATTTCTTTAACAGTTCTCCTCATTTATACTACAGTACTTTACTAGGCGGGAGAAAAACAAGTTCAGAATGACACAGTTCCCCTTCCCAGCTGAATGGAAAAGCCATTCATTGGAACTGGATCATGATCCCTTTCTACTAAAACTGCACTTCCACAAATTGCCTCTGCTAACAGAAGCAACAGCTTTGAAACAAAAAAGTGCAAGTTCTTGCAGAGAATTCTAATTTTTCTACTGAAACCCTGCAGCATTTATTCTGTCCAGATAAAATGCATTATCCTTTAACTGTAGTTGCAATTAATATCATTCCTATATATAATGAGTCCTTTTGTGAACTAAAATCTTTCCTAACCAATGCAGTGGTACACTGTTTTTCACCAAACCCTGGAGGCCTAATTCTTTCAACAGGACTTTCTGCCCAACCCACAACCTCCTTATGCTGAAAGAATGTTAAGTTGCTGTGAAAAATTGGTTCAAGCGCTCCAAACTTTGCACAAACAAGTCAATTAACTGCTGCAATTAAGATGAGAAAATACACACACATCTCTGTATAGATGTGGCCTGAATACAGCAAAAACTATTTTCCACATTTTTGTTTTTCAGTCAATTTCCATCCAAAGGATAATAAAGAATGAGAAGAAAATAACTGTTCACACAAAATAGAACAATTAAATAAGCACTTAAATTAGAAATGCCTACTTTAAATCCCATTAGTTTCAATAGGTGAATGACTAAACATGATTAAGGTGTATCTACACTGCAGAATTAATGCAATTGGACATCGCTTTAACTACCATGCCTTGGTGGTAGGGAAGTATGAGGTTTGCAGTTTGGTGAGTCATCAGCACTCCTTGACAGAAAAGGCTAAAGACTTTGAAAACCTACAAATCTCAGGATCCCATAATGTGAAGCCATGGCAGTTAAAATAGTGTCAAACTGCTTTAATTCTCCAGTGTAGATGCACGCTGTGTCAGGATCCAACCTTCTGAAAATAAAATGCAATATATTTTTGAGCTGTAGTTTAAAATGCCCCTAAAAAGATGCTTGTCTTAATTCATAATAGTACCAGTAAGTGCTATTATTTACTGCTAGAACCTTGAGATCATGGCATGAAGAAGACGGAATCTAAGAAACTCTAGAACAAAAGTAAATCCATCTGTCTCAGTGGAATGAAACTTAGAACATAGAATGGTGTTCAGTATAGCACTTCATGCAGATGTGAGACAGACTTTTAAAAGTGCTAGCTTTCTACTGAGATAGGACAAGTCATCTCTGCTTGACTAGACACCTAGCTGGTTACTTCCTTAATGGAAGATTCAAAAGAATCTTCTCATTTAGTTATGAGCCAGCTTTACATCTCAGGGTGCTGCCAATGTAGAAGACACACGGTTTATTTACACTGGCTTGTACATGGGAGTATTCGATGTAAACAATGTATTTAAATTAAAAAAAGTATTTATTATATTTTGTACAGTTAAAAAAAGAATTTTCAGGCCAGTGAGGTATAGTGGTTTGAGCATTGGACTACAACACTGGAGATCAGGGTTGGAATCCCTGCTCAGCCATGGAAACCCACAGTGATTCTGGCCACGAAAACGTTCGACAATAGCTTTTGCTGGGTTTGAATGTACATTACATGTGTATCATCTAATAAGCCTCCTCCAGAGGAGCGGCATGTGACTGGAATCCAAGGGCAGAGCCCCGATAAACTTGTTTTGCTGGTGAGCTAGACTTAACAACAAAGAAAACTGCTGTTTGGTGTTCATAAAGTGAGGCTAACAGCAATACTCTAGCATATATTCTTCTTACTTCTCACTCTTTTGTGTCCCAGTGTCACAAACGTGGGCTGATCCAGACAATGTCTTACAAAGACTTTCAGAATGAACTCTATGCTATTGGTAACAAGCTATGGCTCAAACTCCAGAGACTACCCAAGGCTGAACCAGTTGAAATTGTGTCCTTTTCTGTCATTATCTTATTCATTGGTAAGTACATTTTTTCTATATGTTTGCAACTAACTAGACTTATCAGATGGGCCTACTCTGTTTTGCAAATCAACAATAAGCTCTTTGGGAGCTCTGCTATTTCTTTTGTTCTCTCAAGAATATTAACATGATTAAAGTGTATTTGTACAAAACATACTATTCAATACAGATTTATACTGGTAAAATCTACCTCATGATTATGTAAGCACTCTATACTTGTGAATGTAGCAAGAGGAACTACTCAAAATTTTATCAGCTGAATGGCATGGGAGATCTCCATATTTATGAAAATAGAAATCTAAATTACAATGTTGTGGTGTTGGTGGCGTTTATATTTATTTCTATCCCATTTTCTCCCCAGCTTGGGACTCAAAGCAATTTACAACAAATTTAAAATTGAACCATTAAAAATTCTCAAGATACTAATGTTAAAATGAGATCAAACAATCAAAAATTTAAGACCAGATTAAAGCATATATAATTAAAATGCAAACATGCCCCAGCACAACAATTAGCAAAACACAGCACATTATGCAGTCAGTCTATCAAATGCCTGTCTAAACAGAAAAGACTTTATTTATCTGCCAAAAGAAAGTAAGGAGAGTGCCAGTTTAATTTCTCTGGGAAGGGAGTTCCAGAGCCAGGGGCAATAACTGATAAAGCCATCTCCCACGGTCCTACCATATGTACTTTGGAGAATGGAGAGGGGAGGAAGAGACTAGGAGTATCTCCATCCTGTCTGAATTACGGTTCAATTTGTTTGCCCTTATCCAGTCCAGTACTGATGATAGGGACTGGTTTAAGACCCAAACAGCTTCCTTGGTTTATAGTAGAAAGATTGTACGCCCTCTAAAGATAGAGTTGGATAGACCAAGACTCTGAACCCCACATTTCCAACCAACCTCCCCCAGTGATTTCATATATATGTTAAATAGCATGGTGAATAAAACTAAACTCTGGGGGACAATGGTCAGGGAGTCAAACATTCTCGGTTTGCCCCTCCATCAAGGAAAAATAGTGCGAAGTCCCATCCCAGCAAGGTGACCCTTAGTGATACCATGGTACTGAAAGCTACCGAGAGGTTCATCCGAACCAAGGACAAACTCCCCCATCTAGCCTCCAGGGTAGGTCATCCACCAAGGCAACCTAAGCCATTTCTGTCCAATCACCAGGATCAAAATTAGTTTGAAATATACCTTGAATATGTTTTTCATCCACAAATCCCGGTCAGCTGGGAGGCCACTAAATACTCCAGAACCTTGTCTAAAAAACTGAGTGTTAGAGACTGGCCAAGAACAATCCGGAATGGTGAGATTTGAGGATGGCTTAGAAGTTTGAATCTGGCCCAAGTAAGAGTGTATCTTAAAAAAATTATCTGTAAAGTATTAGGCACGTTATTCTTAGTAAACTGTCCTGTCATCTGGATTGCCCTGACCACTTGAAACAGCTCTCTTGGCCAGCTTCCTGCATACATAATAGATCCAGAGAAGAAACTTTGTCTTTGCTGCTGGTATTGCTCCAGAGTTAGCCCCCAGATATGTTTTACCCTGTATTCAATCAGATGTGCTCTGAGTTTTCTGCCAATGTCACACTAGTTGTTTTCTCACATCACCATCACCTCCCTGGAAAAATAGGAGTCCATTTTGGCTCTGCTCTATGAGAGGGGATATCCTAGAACAGTGTTTCTCAAACTCTGCTCCTCCGGGTGTTTTGGACTTCAGCTCCCAGAGATCCTAGCCATCTTACCAGCTGTTAGGAATTGTGGGAGCTGAAGTCCAAAACATCTGGAAGAGCAGTTTGAGAAACAATGCCCTAGCAAGATCATGTCCACCATACTAACCATTTCTGCATGCCAGTCAGAACTTTTACAAAATTACCTATCAAGACAGCAGGAGACTCCACAACAGCCACCAGAAATCCATCTGGATTTATAAGATCCTGGGGTGGACCATCTTAATAGGTACTCCACCACTGAATCTTAGCAAGTCTAAACCCCAGCAGATGGTGATCAGCCCATAACCATACAGCTCTAGATAATGTAGTTCCTATACACCCACATCATATTTGCTACACTCACTACAAAAAACAAGGAAAAGAGTGTCTCCAGGAGCATGCGTAGGGCAGATATCTCTTGGGACAAATCAATTGTTTTCATGGCAGACATTAATTCCTGAACTCCTGCTGAGAGGATACTCAGCATGAATGTTGAAACACCCCCACAATAGAAGCCAAGAGGATTCTACCATCAACCACAAGATTTCCAGCAGCAGGGTGTTGAGCAGCAGAGTAGGCGGTACACCAACAGAGTGCTTAATCTGTCGCACATACCTAGCTTCAGGCAAACACACTCAAACTATAGGATAGGGCACCTGGTCAGGCGGATGGAATTTTCTAACTCATCCCTATTCACTGCCATCATTTTCCCAACCCTGTAGGCTGTATACAGTTCCCTAGATCCCCTTTTGCAGCTCTCAGGAACTCCTGAGATGCCATGACAATTTTCACCATGTTGGGAGGAAACCAGAAGGCAAAACAATTCTTGTGATTTTTAAAAATTCACATAAAAATGTCTCATAGTGGCCGAGAAAGCCCACCTCCCCCCCTCCCCCAATCGGTAAAGGTCATGGAAGGCACTTCTGAGCAATTACAGAGGGTATGTAGTCCACTAAGGACTCCATGGGGAACAAATGCATCCTGTAGATCAGGGCTTCTTAAACATTTTCCACCCGAGACCCTTTTCTGCCTGATATATATAGGTGTATAAAACAGGTATAAAAATATACATTTACTACTAATAAATCAGCACTTGCAACTCTTGATAAACAGGCTGATTTTCCTATTTATGAAGTATAGCTGAAGCATATTCTGCAGAATCCACTGTAAACACTGCATAATGTTGCTAACAGATTCATGTAAATGTCTAAAATAGCCACTAGGCTTTTTGCAATCCCAACACTGAGCTAAAAGGATCCCATTTAGGGTCAGGATCCACAGTTTAAAAAACAGTGCTCTAGACTTCCACAGTTGCCCACAACAGCCCTAAAAGGACCTCTTTTCCTCAACCTTTTCTACATCTTTTCAATGCCAAGTCTTATTCATCCAGTTATGCTGTCTAATTTATGGGTCCTAATGAATCTGGTGGTCCTTTCCTTTACCACATCTTCCTTCTTGCTTTTGCTGGATGCATTAACACTGATCCTGATAATTAATCATGTATACCTTCTGAAATTTCTCTTGCCACAATCCCTATGGCATGCAGACCAAAGTAGGCAAGTTAATGTTTTTCTAGGAGCAAGAAATTAGGCAACTAAAAACAGATAATCTTTGCACCATAATTTGGTCACATGTACTCTGCAGTTCTTGCATGGCCCACCAATAATACTGCATTACTAATTTCAAAAGAAAGGAAATATATTTAAAAGCTACAAACAACCATGCTTTGAAATATAATTGTTTAATGATTAGTTGTTCTATGTTTTACATGTATATAGATAGATAATTTCATTTGATTAGTACAATGCTCATATTATTCCATATTATGTTTATTGCTGTAATGTTTTGGTTTATGCCAGGCATTGAATATTTGCCTTTGTATGTGTAAATTGCCCTGAGTCCCCCAGGGGAGATAGGATGGCCTAAAAATAAATATTATTATTACTATTCTTATTCTTATTATTATTATATGTCCCTTTTCTGTTAATATATTCAAGACACAGCTTTGCTTCGCCTTCTACTTAGCATTTCCAAAAGCTAATTTGCTTTCCTTTTACTTTATATGTCAGCTGTAGTACTTTTGATGATCATCATTGCATGCAGTTGTTGCTGTGGCCAGTGCTGCAGTGGAAGCCCTAAGAAAAAGAGCAGGAAGATTCAGGTTCGACCAGCGGTCCACACATAAGAAATGATTGCAGAACATATGAGGAAAGAGTATGCAACCATGCTCAGTCCTGGCAGAGGAACGGCCTCATGTATTAGAGTGGAGAACATGACAGACTGAAAGCACCAAGCAAAGAAAAAGGTGGAAGAATAGGAGATTAAACTTCAAGCGGACTATGGTCTTATGCAATGGCCATCATAGGATACTGATAAAGTCAGGGAGTTCATAGAATTTTTTCTATTTTTTTCCTATTACAAACAGTAGTGGTGCTATCAAGATACTAAGATGAGAGTGACACACTTGGCTGCAACAGAAAATGAAAAAACAAAACAGCAAATAATGTCCCAAAGAAATTTTCATGGATTAAAGCAAGTTCTGCTTCTTGACAAAGGAGAGTTCCAGAGAGATACAGAGTACGAGAACTACCCAATGAACTCCAAACTACGTGCAAATGTTCAGCAGAACAAATTACAATATGAGCAGTGTTTGATCTGGCTGCTCTACTGTCCACAGCCAAGAGAACTAAATCATATGTCTGACCAAATAATTCATTCAGGAGAAAAGATAATGCAGCCTTGCAGCTGACACATGATCTTAGAGACTGCAAAAGAAAAACAGGAGCAATCCTCTTTCCTTTACTAAGAATAATGCCAAAGAAAACTAACATACCTATTTGCAATTGTCATTGCTTATCCAAGGAGGTAGGAGAAAGTATATTGAAAGCTGTAATGTTATATTGTTCTATGTGCCTGATTTAAAGTGAGTATCTTCCTCTTTCCTTTTCCTTGTAAAGAAAGGAAATATAGTGTGTTCTTACCCCAGGCACAGAATTATTTTACTTGCATGTTACAAACCAGTTTTAGTCCAAGAAATAGGGGGAAATGAGCCACATTGTCCACTTGCATATTTCAAATTTACAAGCCAAGTACATTTTCAAGGGGGGGGGGGGGAGATGTAACACATAGTTTATATTGAACTGCTGCCAATTGTAAGGCCACTGAGTCCCCTTTAGGATGAGAAGAGTGGGATATAAATATAGTAAATAAATACATACATACATACATACATACATACATACATAATTGTAACACCATATTTAAGGCAGTTTGAACAAGAGGACTCCACCCCCCCCCCCCCAAAAAAAACAAAGACACCCTTTCATTTCAGATCCTCTTATTGGTTACCCATAAAAGGGATACCAAATGCACCATTCCTTGTGGCCTGTAGTTTAAAGTATATTTAGCCACAGTAAGATGCCAAATTACAGTGAGGGCTGTGTTAATTCAAGAAATGTGTGCAGCAGCTGGCCGATGGCATTATAACAACTGGTAAAGCAAAAGTACAGCCAAGAATGAGCTTCTCAGTTAGGTTTACAACTAAAAAGAAAGGCTGTCTGTATATTTGGCTTCTTCTTCTGGGAACCTCAAACAGACTTACACATGTGCAAGGCCGTGGCACATGTAATGGAGCTTGGCATGTGTAAATGGAAACAGAAAAGGTGGAGAATGGGAATACAGTCAAAATCTAATGAATTAAATGCACTGGTGACATAATGAAAGGATTAACAAGGTAATCAGTAATTAAGCATATCTACAAGCCTTCCCATCTGTATTAGTTTAGAATGTCAAAATTATACTGTACTGCAAAAAGGAAAAATAATCCATTAAAACAGCTACATACCACAAGCAAATAACTGAGAATTATCCATAGAAGGTCATTTGACATTTCTCAGTCCAAATAATATTCCTTTATTTGTAATTTCCTTTTTTTAAGTGATGCATTTAACCAGGTCAACCCTGTTATATAAGAATCTGAGGGATTAGTAACCAAAGAGCAATGGTACACAAAAGGACAGAATGAAAAGAAAAACCTACAAAGCAACACCATAAAAGAATTCTTATTTTACAGCCATCTTACTAAAGTAGCATGATGTCTAACGACCACTAATGCTTTTTCAGCAGTAGAAGCAACTGAAGCCTTCTCCTTCTTCATTATTCTTTAAAAGCTACAAGAATAAGAGGTTCTTGTCAGTTTTATGTTTCATTATTTCCTCTTTCTGCCATCATGACAAGGGACCACACTGGCCAGATGCAGTAATTGACAAAAGTTGCCCATTTCCCAGAAAGATTTTGCAAAACCGAAGTGTCTAGATATCATTGCACAAACATTTTGGCAACTACAACATTAACACAGAAAGTTGGCTCAAAGAAGCATAGATACTGCTAACAATCAGAGAGTGAGAAAATGGTACAACAAGCAGTATTGTATAAATTTAGTGTCAGCTATACTGCGAACAGTAGGTATTAAAGCTCTTCCCCCATCAACGAGTAACAGCAACTGAAACAATGGAGGACATAATACGTGTAGTATTATTAATTATAATCATCTTTGTGCAAATATTTGCAAAGATATGTTTTAGGACGACTTTTATATAAGTAATCATATTACGTCAGTAAAGAACATTACAATTGAGCAATAATTTATAGAATATCACAGTACAGTAGAGTCTCGCTTATCCAACCTTTGCTCATCCAACATTCTGTATTATCCAAAGCAATCTGCCTCCTGCCTGAATTCACAGCTGTATCAATACATTGCAATGTTTTGGTGCTAAATTCGTAAATACGGTAATTACTACATGTTGAACTGCTTTTTCTGTCAATTTGTTGTAAAACATGATGTTTTAGTGCTTAATTTGTAATATCATAATGTAATTTGACGTTTAATAGGCTTTTCCTTAATCCCTCCTTATTATCCAACATTTTCGCTTATCCAACGTTCTGCTGGCCCATTTATGTTGGATAAGCGAGACTTTACTGTATGTGTGACTGTTCTTAACAAACAGCACTTTGGCCTTATTCACAAAAGTTCTGATAAGATTTGTAAGAAATTATCACACAGAAGGACTGGATGTCAAATCTTGTTATTTTCATAATCTCACAAATGCCTAGTGGTAAGCTTTGGATTTTCAAGAGGAAAAATATCATAGATATTCTGGTACAATGATTTAACATAGAAAACCATTTTTATTACATACTTGATGTCTGAGCTTCACAACTTTTTGACCCATTAAGCTGACTGCAGCCCCCCAATAAAAGACTACATGACTAATGTACTTATAGAAATGTGAGTACTAGACTTCTGATACAGCTCTATATATTTCTGGGTGTTTGGCTTCCTCTGGCTTTTGGCTTCCTCTAGTTTCTGCTCTCCCAGACAGACTGGAAAAACAAACTGATCAAGGCCTAGATGAACTGCTTCTCTGTGTTCCCCTTGCTGGGACACTTCTTACTCAGGCCTACACTAAAACAAACAATGAACTTGTTCATTGATCCTTACTGTTTGCCCTATATGCATACATGGGTTTGTTTGTTTAGTTAAAAATCTTTGCAGACTGATTAAGACATACCAGTTTATTTATTCTGGGTGTGTCTATTTCAAGAGTTACTGCCTTCTGGGGAAGGGTTGGTACAGAAAAGGAGAACCAGCAATTATACAACGACAACCAATAGTAATTTAATTTCAAACTCAGCTGTTTCTTTAAATATGCACAGCCAGAACATATCTCAGGGCAAAGGGGCAACATGGCACAATGATAAAACTAAGCTTTGGATCAGACAGTGTGTTTCTGTTTGTTCAATAAGGAACATTAAAGAGACATTTTGTATCCTGAATTTTAAGACATGTATTCAATCCTTGTCATTGGAAGTATCCATGGTATTTGCAATAGCAAGCAAACCAGTATTTTCAGGTGACCAATGGAAAAAGAAGGTATTCTTTAACCCTGCCTTCTCATGTCAAGTAAGCAATATTCCATCAAAATCCTGATGAGCAGAGATGGTGGGGAGGCAGTATCATTTACATTTAGTAAAATCTATTTAAATAAAGCATTAGGTATGATATAACAAAGTGTCATTTCCTAAAATCTTTAAAGTAGTCAGCTGAGCCTGCAAATTAAAGGGAAAGAGAAATGTGAGTATTGGCACTGGTTATTATACATTGTTTCCTCTGCTTACTTTAAAATATTCTTATAGGACATTTGTTAATCTAGCGCAGAGTGCACAAGTTGTGGTTTTCAAGGTGTTTGGGACTCCAAATACCCAGCTTGTCCAGTGGTCAGGAATTCTGGGAACTACAGTTCAAAACACCTGGAGGGCAACAAGCAGTGCAAGCCTGCTCTAGAAAGCCCACTGCTTATGAAATCACTCAGCTGCATTTTTAAAAAGAAGCTAATACAATGAAATGCCCAATAATCAATTACTCTAATGTACAATTCCTTAAAAGTTATAAGGAATGTACAGAGCTCTCCCTTGGAAGAGGCAAAACTTCCAAATATAAATACAAAATATCTGCGAAAGAGGAAGAGAAAATTTGAAAAGCAAAAAAGACAAGTAATACAAAGTATAGGAACACAAGTAAAACATACAATTTAATATACTGTAAAGTGACATAATCTTCAACTGCCATTTCTAAAATGTAGATTGCAGATTTTCTTTTAAAGAAATCATTAATGCTTATTGGACCTGTTAATTATCTCCAATATAAAGTCTAAAGTAGCCACCACAACCTAATTGCCTATGAATTTCCACTTAATATAATGTTTAGTTGTTGCCCAGGCTTGAAATATATTACTCAGAGAGTGATAAATTACTCATTGCAGTCATGGTACAAAAGCAGTGATAGTTTTCTGAAGGATCCCTTCAAGAAACAATGAGGTTTTGAATGAACACAAGGCTACAGATGGCAGTCAGTGGATTATTCGGACAAACAGAAATCTCATCACAATGAAGGGATTTTAGGATTCTGAAACAGAATCATTAGTGCAATTCAAACTATATGCAAGTGATGCCCTTTGAGATACTTTAGAAATACTGATTTTATGTATACACTGACACTTGCTTTAACCTTTTGTGGGATACTTAGAAATAAATTACAGTAAGGTTCACTAAAAATGCCAGATCAGGATGTTTAAAAGAACACAAAGTACCTAAAATTACTTAGAAAAAAGACTAAAAATTAAAGGACAATGTAATGCTATAGCAGACGTCTGTGCCTGGGCCACATTTAAAATACTATACACAGTTTTGTCCCATCACAACAGCGATAACAGCAGGAGAACAAGGATGACAAAAATGATCAGGAAATTGGAATAAGGATAAAGAACCTACAGCGGGCAACCATCTTTTTTCCTTCTATGATCAGTGAGGTTTTAAGAATGCCTTCAATAGATCTAATGGACATTTTTTTAAAAAAAAAACATGCTGTGGTGGCAAGGAACTGTTGCTTGGTTTCCATCCTGCTTGCTTAGAACAATTCAGCCCTTCAGACAAAGGAAATCTTGTATCCATTGGCTGGAAAAAAGATAGGAGTGAGGCCTCAGGTTCCTCAGTCTCACTTTAAGAATAAATGCTGAACCAAATAAGGCCTTCAGTTTAGATGGGAAAAGTCTTAAGGATGCAAGAGCAAGACTCAGATCACAATGTAGGTGACTTCGGTATAGCTATATATAAGGTCGTACTGCAAGGAAAAATCTAAAACAAATGTTATAGCATGTTTATAAAAAGCCTGATACAACAAAGAATGATGTTGACTGAACAAGCAGAAGATTTTCTTTCACTACACGACAGATAATCAAATAAAAGTGACTGCTGGTCAATCTGGAGGAAAAATTCCTTAAAAGTGAACATGAAAAGTATATGGAACCCATTGCTGCAGAACAAGGCAAGCACACTTTTTCAGAAAGCTTCAAAAGAGAGGTCAAAATAAAATCCAAAAACATATACCTATATGACTGAAACAGAAAAAAACAACCAGTATTCAGATACTGAAGTTGGGGGGTTGGCCATTTCTATTATACTCTAACTACAATATTTCTAAGATTAATGCTTAATTCAAGTAACAACTAAGTATTTAAAATCTTTGTTATTTAGATATTTCAAAACTACATACACATACGAGCACGCGCGGACACAAATACATAGTTTGTGTAATTTTTTTTTAAAAAAGAAGAAAAAGATGACAATGTAACAGAAAATTCTCACCTACACAATATTAATTTACTAAGAAATGGAACTGAATGTTTAGGTTTATATAGCAATAGTTAAAATTAGATAAAAGACATGTAGAGAACTGGAAGAGAAGATAGGAAGAACATTGGACAGTATGGGAAGACATGACATATATATATACACACGCAAAGCACATATACACAGACTGGGCCACAGCAACGCATGGCAGGGAATGGCTAGTGCTTAATAAAAACTTATGCAAAAAGAAAAAAAAACAGAAAAAAGAAACAACTAACTAACAACCAAAGTGAATTTTTTTACATATCCACAAAATTATCCAGATTTAAACTGAATTCTTACCCTATCAAACCTTTCTAATGTTTTAACTGGCACGTTCAATGTAGCACAATTATTACTCAGATTTAGTCAAAACATGATGAAACTAGGTGTTCAATTAAACCATTGTCTTTCAGAAGCCTCTGCAGAGAAGGGGAATAATATCTGATGGCTGTGTTAATCATTTACTAGAGTACAAACAAACATATTAGATATTATGCTTCTTCTATTTCCGCAACTAAGAAAAGTCTTCTGAGAAGGCAAAGTGTGCTTAGCAGAATTCAGAGAAATAAACTACATAAAGCTTCAGGTGAGAACAAAATCTTTTCCCATTCTTTCTAAAAAAAATTGTTAGAATTGTTAATAGGTATTTTGCAACAAACTGCCTTACTGATTACATCTTCGATAATACAGAACAAGCATCCCTTATCTGGAAATCCAAAATTGAAACACTCTAAAATTCAAAACTGCTCACAGGGGTGGTTGAGAAGTAACATCTTTTCTTTCTGGTGGTTCAATTCATGCAACTTTGTTTCATAAACAAAATTATTTAAAATATTGTGCAAAATTACCCTCAGGCTATGTGTATTAGGAGTGTATGAGACATCAATCATTTCATGTTAAGACTCTCCATGATATCCTGTTTGTATTTCAAAATCTGAAAATCCAAAACATTTCTAGTCTTAAGCATCTTGAATATTTCTGTTATTTCAATTATTTCTGTGACATGACTGATATTTTATGGGAATTGATTTGTAGACAAACCATAATGGTCACATAGAGATGAGGATAAATAAACTTTACCTCTGCAGCTTCTTTTTTTAATACTCTGCGACTAGACTAAGACATAATTGCTAAGCAGCACTGTTTTTATTCTAATAAGGAAGCATCTAAATATTTTTCTAGCTGGAAACATGTTTCAGATACAAATTAAGCATGGCTTGCATTGAGAGGGATATTTTCCCTAATTCATTCCTGTTTTGTGTAACATTTAGGGCAAAATTCAGAAAGCTAGACTAGATACAAATATAGTGAAATTTAGCTGATGTTTGATTCTCTCTGCACCACATTACGTCAGCTTCTGCACAGCAGCAAATGTAAAGTGAGAGAATAATCCACATCCTTTCACTGAGAACAGAATTGAACAGGGGAATTAAAAGTACAAGCAGCTTCCAAAGAGATGTCAAGCTTTATTTAAATGCTGTAACAACAGGCCTGTACGCAATCCAATGTGAAAGGTGACTGGAAAGCAAAATTGCCTATGATTCTATGTAACTTTCAGAAAGGAAGCCTTTAATATAAGACACAGTTGCTTCAGGCATTTCTATTAGGGTTTTCAGAATGGAAAAGAGCCTTAAAGTATAAAGGCTTCAACACCTTTCAGGGTTGTTCTGAAATGATGGATAGAATCAACTTGATGGATAGAATCAACTTTATACCATTGCCAGATGTGAATACAGGATGAACTATGGTTTCCATTTCTGCTGGATCTTCAAATGGGTTTCCATTTCTACTGCTCTATAGCAAACTTAGCACATAATTCACATGCTTAATGTGATGACAGTGCTGGTGTCAGTAAGAGGAAATTAATATAAATGAAAAATTTCTCACTGAACTCTAAAAAAAATCACACCTGTATTGAAATCTATGACTTATTAAAAAGGAAGAATCTATCTAAAACCCTTTTTGGATGCTCATTTCTGAATGAATATACTAAGTAGAGTCACTCATCATGACAGTCCCTGTAACAGAAGCTCTAAAAATAGTAAAAAAAAAAACATCAATAGCTCTGTTGATGAAGTCTAGTCGTATCCGACTGTGGGGGGTGGTGACAATTCCATTTCTAAGCTGAAGAGCCAGCGTTGTCCATAGACACCACCTAGTTTATGTGGCCAGCATGATTGCATGGAGCGCCGTTTCCTTCCACGTCAAAGCAATACCTATTGATCTACTCACATCTGCATGTTTTTGAACGGCTAGGTTAGCAGCAGCTGGGGCTAAAAGTGAGAGCTCGCCTCACTCCCCTGATTTGAACTGCCAACTTTTCGGTCAGCAAGTTCTTACAAACAAATTCAACTTAAGAACAAACCTACTGAACCTATTTTGTTTGTAACTTGGGGACTGCCTGTACTTGAAGGTAAGTTTATACAATATTTTTAATAATTTTGTGCATAAAACAAAATTTTGTAGACTTTACCACCAGAAAGCAAAGGTGTCACTATTTCAGCCTCTTCTCTGGACAGTTTCAGATATTGGAGTATTTTAGATTGTGGAATTTTGAATCAGGATACTCACTTTGTATAAACTAATGACTTTTAATTTCCCATTCAAGACTAAGACGCCGTTGGACTGGATGGCCCATGAGGTCTCTTCCAACTCTTTGATTCTATGATTCTATGACATTTCTGTCCTCTGTTGATTTCCTTAGTCCACACTAAAACCTTTTCTAGTGATTTCTGCAGTGCCATATGATAGTGAAGCAACTTTTAGAGATCAGCCAGGTATACCGAAATATCATTAAAAGGAATGAAATTTACACTCATATCTAGTGTTTCTGTTTCTTGAGCAAATAGGATACCTAGATTTCTCCAAGATCATACCTTTATTAAAGCCAAATCCCATACTTAATCAGATTGACACAGGGCAGCACATTTTCTGTTTCAATAGAATCATAGAATCAAAGCATTCGAAGAAACACCAAAGGCCATGCAGCCCAATCCCATTCTGCCATGCAGAAACACAGAAACACAGCACACCTGACAAATGCCATCCAACCTAATTTAAAAAATTCACCACCCTTCAAGTCAGCATGTTCCACTGTCAAACAGTTCTTACTGTCAGGAAGTTTTTCCTAATGTTTAGGTGGAATCTATTTTCCTGTAATATGAATCTATTTGTCTGTTGCATCCTAGTCTCTAGAGTAGCAGAAAGCAAGCTTGCCTCCTCAATGTGATATCCTTTCAGACATTTACATATGGCAATCATGTCCTCTCTCGGTCTTTTCTTATCCACGTTAAGCATACCCTGCTCTCTAAGATTGGTTTCCCAAACCTTTGATATTTTTGTTGCCTTTCTCTGGACACATGTCCAAAATGTGGATTCTTCAGTAAAGTCATAAAATCATAGAGTTAGGAGAGACTACAGTGGCCATCCAGCCCAACACCTTCCTGCCTTGCAGGAATATATAATCCAAGTATTTCCAACAGATACCCATCCAGCCCCTACTTAAAAACATCCAGAGAAGAAGACTCCATCATACTCTGAGGAATTCCAGTGTTGAACAGCACCCACTATCAGGAAACTTCCCCTAATATAATAGGTGTAATCTCTTTTCTTGCTGTTTGAATCCTTTTATCAATAACTGTTACAGAACTGCTACCATAGCATAACTGAAGAGAACCATTTCAAAAGAGAATTGTACTTCTAGAAAGTGATAGGAAAGAAATATACATATATCTTTTAGTCTGGAAAGCTAAAAATAAGAATAAGGAAAAGCTGAAACATACACAACTCTCAATGTGAGGCAAAGATTATTTTGTTTTTCTGGGCTTTTAAATCTCACAACATTTCTCAAATTACATATTGAAGTCTTACTAACATCTACATACCCCAGCTCCTGACTCTCATGCAATATAGCAATCATGGTATTCTTATCCTTTTAAGAAAAATAGCGAAGAGATCAACTTCAAAAGCTAAGGGAAATATATTTACACTGGCGCCACCATAACCTGAAACTACTCTAGTGATGCTGAAATTGTTTTTTGCTATTCTTATTCCTGAGATTTCAAGGTTTTTATTGTTTTAGTATCGGCCACCATAAAAATGCTTATTATGAAAGGCAAAATAAAAATCTTGTTAATGAAATTTATGTTTAACTCTCCAAGGCCTGGAAACAATGTCAGCTGCAACCATAACTGCTTCTCAACTTTTGGAAGACCTGAAAACTAAGATTCTGACAAATGACTGGGCTCTCGCGGGACTAGTGGTGATAGCTTCGTTTGTCACTGTCATCATCGCCCTCCTCTTATTTGCCATTGTCTTTGGCTGTTGCTCGGCTTCAAGCAATAAAGAAGGTTCCACATAAACATCAGTAACTGTCTGCTCTGTGGAATTTCAAGAGTGCTGCAGTGTGCCCAAGAAGTGAAAAATACGATTGTTTCTTGTCACCCCTATTTCACTTAAGTGTGCATTACTATTTACAATGCATATAACTGATGCCAAATGGAACTGGAATTTAAAACCATGTGTTGACAAGTCTCTGACTTAATACTAGGGCTTTTTTAGCAAGACACTTGTAAATAAATGACTTTTTATAAGAATTGTGAATTTCAAATATTCAAAAATAAACAGCAAATCAAATTTATATGACATTATCAACTATTGTATTCCTTCTGTACTAAGATGCACTTTTCCCCATATAAATGTTTCTAAAAATGGTCTGCATCTTAGAACCATAGGTGCTTTTATGCATACATACATATACAACTTTTTTCTGTTGTGTGTTTTACAGTTGATGCCGTCTTAGAACTGAAGAAATGTGGTCATCTCTTGCATTCTAAAGCTTCTAAAACCCTATAAATCTTCCTTATAAAAAGTGCATTTTGGTTCCATCTTTTGCGCTTTATACATATTCTTGCATATATATCCTATTTTTCACATTTTAGTTACTTATAGCAGCAACTATATTATATTAAATTGTTTTCACCCTCAGTTTAGGACAAGATATTTGTGTAGTAGTTATTTGTCTGTAATCATAGCTCCAATGACAAATTTCAGCACATTATACAGGGTGAGACAGGGTAACTTCCTCTTTTCAAAACTTAATAAAACCCATTGTATGAATCAGAATTTTTTTTATAATGTAGGCGCATACCTAAAGTTTTGTTTTACATCGTTTTGAAGATCAAATTAGGTAGGTGACATCCCCCATTCTCCATACACTGAGGAAACTGATTTCTGGTGTTTGCCGTGACTCTTGCCAGCATAGCAGGTGTTAATGTTCGCAGTTTCTTCCTGGATGTTGGTCTTCAAATCTTGTAGGGTCCTTGGACGGTTCACATAAACACAGGATTTCAAAAAATCCCATAGAAAAAAATCACAAGGGGCCAAATCTGGAGAGCAGGCCGGCCAATCCAAATCCGCTTGAAAAGTAGGCCTCAATGGCAAAAGAACACTCCTCACTGTTCCAACACATGATGGCGACTGAACTGTGTCAGGACAAAACTTTATACTCCCGCCTCTCGAACGAGACCACTAGTGCTCCACTACTTCTTCAACCGACTGAATGGCGCACATTTTTAAAAAGGAAATTATGCTGCCTCACCCTGTACCTCTAATTCTTCAAAGCACTAAATATTTCCAGCTTAAATACAAAAATATTATTAACAAAACATTATACATATGTAAAACATTTCTACATCAACATGTTAGTTTGTTTCTTTCAAAGGTAAAGGTAAAGGCAGAGAGTTTCCAAAAAAAAAAAAGAGGGGAGGCGGACAGCAATATGTAGAATGGAGTTCACATTAAATTCTTTTGCACAAAAGAAACAACAGAAATCAATTACAAGCCCTTTGCACTGCCATGTACGCATCACAGAAGACAATCTCCCTGCTCCAATACCAACTGTAAAAGAAATAAAGATTCATCTATTTATAGAATCCATCTATTCAAAGAATTTATTTATAGAACCAAAATACATACCTCAGTTCTTCAGAGAAGGCAACCACGGCATCAAAGTCTGTCATCATAGATTTATCAGATTCTTTCAAGGTGCCTCGTTTTTCCTGAAAGAGACAAGCTGAATAAGCAAAATCTTCAATATGCACATGTAATTTATTCAGAAAAGGTTTATTCACAACAATGCCTCCTTTTATATGTTAGCATAACAACACAATAGCCAGATAAGCTGTATTTTTAATTTTATTTTCAGTTCTATAGGAACATTGCAAGTATGGAAAATAATAACCTTCACATGTCTATCATATAAGAATATAGCAATGTGTCTTTTTTCACCTTACTATTTATACCAAAGCATGTCTACTAATATTGCAGTGGACACCTTTACATTCAGCCTGTGTCAGTTATGAAAGCCTCTGCACAGCCATTTATGATAAAATATGGTAGGTTCAAAGTCTAAAGGCACCAGATTCCATTTAATCATGGAAGTTAAACAGTATCAGCTCTGGTTATTATTACTTAGATGGGAGACTGCTAATGAATCCCATTTGCTATAGGCTATACTTCAGAGGAAGGAACTGGCAAAACCACCTCTGAGTATTCCTTGTCTAAGAAACCTCTACAAAATTTGTCTACAGGTGACTGTGCACACCCATTTGAGTAAAGAAAAGAAGCAATGAACCACAATACATAAGACTCTTACCTGGAGCTTAGCAATTTCCTTCTTGATAAGGAAACTGACCTGATCTCTGTCAGCCCGAGAGTAATAGAGTCGACAACTGGATGGCTTACCATCTCTCCCAGCTCTTCCAGACTCTTGGTAGTACCCAGCCATAGACTTTGGTATATTCCAATGTGCAACAAATCTACATAGCATAAAGCAATAAAACCATTATGCACAAATGCACAGAGAATTAGAAATAGACACAAAGTCCAACCTAAACATAACTCATACTGTGATGAGCTTCTATGAATGTATTAAGTGCATCCCATTCATAACAAAACATATAGGGGAACAACAGTAAGCCTTACTCATCTGGGACTACTTGGCACAATGCACGCACCTGACATTAGCTTTGTCAACTCCCATTCCAAAACTGATAGTTGCAACAATAATTGGAACTTTCTGTTCCATCCATTCACTCTGAACTGATGTTCTCTCTGCTGCCTTCAGACCTAAGGAACAAAGACCAATCATACAATATCAGAAGAAAGTGCCTTCATCACTACAGTTTATTCTACATAAATGTTCACAAGTCTGTTTTCAAATTTCTCTTTACCTCTTATCTACTGTTTTGCTAGTGTACACGACAATAGTGATAGAAGATATAAGACTTTAACATCTCTCTCATGGACTGAGAATCAGAAATTCATTAGTATTTCATGTGCTTAGGTTTCATGCCCCATTCATAAAAAAACAGCAATGTGCAATGTCTATCTTTGTAACTGACTGGTAAGAAGGGCACTGGATAGGTAAGGACAGGCCTAAAACCAATTTATTGATCAACAGAGCAGAATCTCCTTCTTTGGGCCCATTCACATTATACGGCTATCATATGGTGTTATGATTCCACTCTAAAAAAGCATCCTATAGAATCATGGGATTTGCAGTTCAAGGAAAGGTAATCAGAATTCTCAGGCAGAGAGCTCTGTTACCTCACCAAAGTGGACTTGTGCAGTGGGAATGAGCCCTATATAATTGGATCTTCTGCTTGATTGCAGAGAGCATACATTGGATAAAAGATTCCAGCTTTGGCTGCTCATATAGTTGATTATGAGCATGTTTGCTGAGGAAGTGGCAGCTTTCTCCACCTTCTTTGGCCATTACTGCATTTTCAATTCTGGCCACGACAACATCAGTGGTGCTGACTGTCCAACTCAATGTTTAAGTATACTTTAACAATCTCTCACAATGTTTTTCATGGGCTCACTGTGTCATAAAAATCACTAGGCACCTACAAAGAGGAACTAATAAGTTCCAAAGTGAAGAATTTTTATTGATTAATGATCAGTTTCAAGTAGTCAGTTTTACTTAGTCATTTCTAGATTAAGGAAAACTCACAGCAACCCATTTCTAGATTAATTTTAACCTCAAAGAATTGCAAGTCAGGTTCTGAAAAAAATGTCTGAAGCCACAGAACCATCTTAGAGAAATTATTTATGTTACATTAATGCTATATGCTGCACATCTTGTTTTATTACTCCCCTCCACATACTATCTGGGTTTCAGCATCAAGTAAAATTAAGACAAAAGTGCTTGAGCTAGGAGAAAACAAGTCCCACCAAGAAGTAGATATTGGTAAACATGCCTGATGAAATACAGAAAAGATGTTCCTTTTAAAACAGGCCATTCTTCATTTTTTTCCTTATCAGTGCAAAACCTGATACATTTTTAGCCTATCAACTATAAGAGGTCTCACCATCATTGTCACACATTTCCCACAAATTGGCCTTTTATGATAAAACTTTAAAATCACAGAATTTTAATGCTCCAGTTGTCAGCATCTCTTATTGAAAGAGGCACCTACGTAGCAAAACTGGTACCAGTCAAAGGAAGCAAGTCTGGGCTATATGATCCAGTAATCTGGGAGTATTGTATAAAGCAGCATCACTGATTTGCGCATATTCACCCTGATGTATAGCCTCTATCCCTGGATACTAGAGTTACACGATAGACCCTACTTAACAGGTTCAGCAAGCGCCTGGTTTTCTATTTTAATAGAATTTATAGAGCAGGTCTAGTAAGAACCAGTCCTTGTCAGGGAACTTAACTGACCATGCTTTAAATCAAGAAGAAAGATAAACAACTCTTTTACCCAGTGAATAAAAATCTGCTAATAGCAATACAAGCTTTGCTACCTGCATGATATGCTTTGGCTCTCAACCCTCTATAGCTCAGCTCAATGGCCACCTGTTCGCAAACTTCTCTCATCCTGCAATAGATAATTCCACAGCCAGAATAAACCTGCACACAAGTGGAGAAAGTAATATCTATTAAAATAACACAAGTAAATCCAGACATTATTAAATGGTAATATGAATGCAAGGTACTAAGAGAAGATAATATCTTTCTGACTGCATCTCCCTCTATGAACTGGCACGGGCTTTAAGATCTACCACAGAGGCCCACCTCTCGGTCCTACCTTTGTCTCAAGCGCGGTTGGTGTGGACGAGGGAGAGGGCCTTTTTGGTGGTAGCCCCCCAGCTCTGGAATGCCCTCCCCAGGGAACTTAGGCAAGCCCCCACAATACAGCACTTTTGGAAAGAGTTAAAAACGTGTTTTTTTCAGCAGGCATTTGATAATGTTTACAATTGTAGCCAGACTGATTACCAATTTAGCACTTTGAACAAGACACAATACACAAAAGAAAACATTTGGGGATAAGGCATTATGTCAAGCAGATACTGCCTATTCTACTATCCATCAGATGCAACAGCAGTAGCAACCACAATGGGAGGCAGGATCTTTCATCAGATGCTGGACTTGGCATTCAGATCACTGCCTGCATGCTCTTCTCTCCCTAAAGCACACATACAGTATATGGTACTTGAAATTGATATATCCTCATACTGCTCTCCATTATAATTTTTTGTGTGTCTTATGAGCCATGTATTCTCATATGCCCAAAGTATAATAGCTTCAGTTTATTCATTTTGGCTTCTAGGGAGAACTCAGACTTGTTTTGCTCCAAGAACCATTTACTTGTCTGTTTGGCAGTCTATGGTATTCATACGAAAAAATATGGTGTCATTCTGTATCACATTTCAAAAGTTTTCTTATCTGCTTTTCTCACTGTTCAGCTTTCACAACTACACACAGAAATACTATGCATGGAAAATCCTGATATTGGTATTCAATAATTTATCTTTATAGTTAAGGCCATCATACTTTGACTATATCATGACAGGGTATTCTGAAGTGTCTCATTTAAAGAATCACCACAGGTAAAAGACTTGACCACAAGTAACTAGCTTTATTGAATCAATTCTCTAGAATCAGAATTCACTGTTTTAGACATATCAACTACTGAATTTTACATATTCAAACTACTAATATTTCTTGAAAATTATGCTTGCAAGGCTAAAGTGTTCAGTGGCAATCCTATGTGGACTGCCCTGCACATAAGCCATATTAACATAGGGAACACATTTTAAATCAAATAGATAAAATTATTGTACAGTAAAAGCCATAACTTTATGCACACTTATTTGTATGCAAGTTCTACCAAAATCACTGGGGAATTTTTTTTCAACCTGTCAGAATTCACATTACTCATCTATATTGTTTACTGTTGATTTATTTTAAGGGTTCTAGTCCCCTGCTCTTTTAATGCTCTCTTAATAGATAAACAATGTGCTACTATTTACTGGGGTTTTTTTTTCAACACTCCCTTTTTCACACTTTGTTAAGACAGTAACATCTAAGAAACTCCTAGGTTTTGTCTTACAATGTTTTGCGAGGTAGACAAATTTATCTTACTTAGAGATTTAACTCACCCCTGAAATATCCTGCTCCCCAAGAGACTTCAGACAGAAATCTTTCAGGTTTTCATAAGGATCTGTTAAGAGTTCTTTATACTGCACATCATAGAAAAGATTGGGCCTGAAACATGGTGTCTTGAAGGTAGTGACAGGAAGCTTTAGTTTAAGTGATGCTATGATATCATCCTGAACACGCTTGGTAGCTGTGGCAGTGAGGGCTATGCATGGTGTGTTGGGTATGCGACAACGCAAGGAGCCAAGCCGCAGGTAGTCTGGTCGGAAGTCATGCCCCCATTGGGAAACACAGTGAGCCTCATCCACTATCAGATAGGAGAGAAGATTGCGAGACACCAACACTTCCAATGTGGGCTGAAAGGAAGAAGAAGCTGCCATCTCTGGTGTGATGTACAAGAGCTTTGTCTGTGGTGTCTCACTCATCAAATCTGTTAGGATGGTCTTTCTCTCCTGGGCAGAAATCTTGGAATTAAGGGAGCTTACTCTGACTTTTAGCGAGAGCAAATGATCCACTTGATCCTGTGGAAGAATATCGAACATATTTTAAAGAAAGAACATGTATATCAAAATGACAGCATCTCAAAGAAAAATAAACCTTTATTATTTCTGCACTTTACAAAGCTTATCTGCATACTTTTTACCATGGTTGAACCATTTATTATTTTAAAGAAATCCAGTTTAAATTAACTACCACGGAATAAATCCAATTTTAAGCCCAACTTCCACTATGTAACTGGCCATATTAGCTATAGGTAAATTGACAATTTAACTTGTCTAGAGCAAGGGAGAACCACTGCAGCCCTTGAGATAAAACATCCAGCCTACGACTCCCAGGCATCCTTGCCAATATTGCCAATAATAAGGGATTCTGACTGGTGCACACCAAAATATCTGCAACACAAAATATCTGCCCATCCCTATTAAAATACAATAATAAACTATAATTACAGACCTGAATTTAACTAACAAGATACTTTAGACAAGGCAGATTCAGATAACAAGGCATCTGCTCTATTTCAGACATCTCAGATTTTTTTTTACTTTTCTCAATGAAAAACAACATCACAATAAGCCAGGGAACTGCAGAAACACACATTAATTAGTAGAAACAGCCATCTAGTGCTTATTACCTAAGTGTTCCTGCTTGCTAACAAACAACAAGCCTCTTGTTGATAGTTTTACTATAAAGTTTTCAACCCAGGGTATGCCCTACATTCAACCAAAGGAGAGAAAGAACCCATCAGGCACAGATCAGATCTGCCATGTTTAGGCACTTTTATTTCAATCAGGTGTGATTGGGCGTATCTTTAATAATCCAAAGTTCCAACGTTTCTTTTGCTTTCCCCCCCAATTCATTTTTATCAAGTAAACGTGAACAAAATTTACAATTTTTTTCATTGACAACAGGGGATAGAGAAGCTGTCACCTTTCGATCCCTACATAACATGATATTTTACCTGAATCAGTGCAATTAATGGTGACACGACAATGGTAATGCCTGATGCCAGAACTGCAGGAAGCTGGTAACACAGGGACTTTCCTGCCCCAGTGGGCATGCATATGAAGACATCCTTCCCTCCTGCAAAGGCAATTTTGTTATGTTCAGAATTTTTAAAAATTAAACAACTCCTGGGATTCTGTTTTGGACTCAGTGTTCTAAGATAAAATAGCTAGTATAGCACAGCAGCCAAAACACAATCCTGTCCAGACAGCTTGGGTCTGTTAGGTACCACGTCAAGTTGGGTGGTTCTCTCATCAGTGTGGATTTGTATAGAACAACAAAAATGTGTATTACTCAGATACAGGCTGAACAGCCCTTCTCCAAAATGCATGGGACCAGAAGTGTTTAGAATTTTTAAAAGGAACTGGAATACCTATATTTGCATGTTATGTACATGAGATATTTTGGAGATGGAATCTGATCTAAATAATAACCTGAAGGTAATTTCATAAAATATTTTAATCATTTTGTGCCTGAAGCAATGTTTGTGCACATTGAACAGAAGGTAAGGGCAATACTGTCGCAGTCACCCATATGGACAATTCTAGAATATTTCAGATTTTGACATTCCAGATAAGGAATGTAACATTAAAAAGTACAAATTTCTCAAGTGTGTTATTTACTCAATGAAACCATGGCAGTAATAAAAGGTATAGGAATTTTGTTAGTCATTATGTTACTATATCTAGAAGAACCTGAAGCAAAAACAATCATAACAAGGATGAGAAAAAACCTTTAAGGAAGACAGAAAACTTTTTAGCTTCACTATATTTTGCAAAGAAATTGACTTGCAAATTACCTTTCACCACAGTTAAGGTTGCACTTTTCTGCAGTAGGGTCTTGAAAGAGTCAAACCCAAAGACATTTTTCAGAATTTGTTGAACTCTATCCACTCTTGAGGAAGAGCAGCTACTCATCTTATAGGAAGATAACTGGAAATAATTGAGAGGGGTAAAGATGAGGTTTTAATGCAGTTATTTCCTCCACTACACTTCATATGTAGTCTTAAGGAATTTTCCCATCAGAGTGGAATGCTCTTTGAAATTGTCTTTGAACTTTCACCATTTGAAATGTATCTTATAGTAATAAAACTTTATTTGTATTCTGCCCTATCTCCCCAAGGGGACTTAAGGTGGTTCCAACAAACAAAAAACATAGAGGCAAACATTCAATGCCTCACCATAAGTACAAACATAAATACATTCACGATCCACCCAATCATGAAGTAATCCAAGATCAAACAATCAATTAATAAAAATAAAATAAACCCAAAATTACAGTTACATTATAAAATTGTATCTCATCATAAAAACATCCAATTATTTCTAACCATAAAAACATGAGCCTCAGCTTAATGAGCTCCCGGAGGTTCATTAAAAAAAATAAAATACAAAATTAACTACAATTGCCATAATATCCAACAGTGCTGGCTGACCCACCAAGGCCAGAGAGCAATGATAATGATAAAAATGAATTAACTGACTGTCATTCCCTAGTCCCCCTCCTCTCCATATGCTGAAGTGCACAAGTGGGTTTTTAATTGTTTTAAGGAAGGAGGAAAGGGGCCATTTTTATCTCTTTGGGGAGAGCATTCCAGAGGTGGGGGGTGGTTGCGGAGAAGGCCCTCTCTCTCTTGTTCCCACCAACCATACTTGAGATAGGGGTGGGACCGACAGCAGGGCCTCCTCCGTTGAGCGCAATGTCCCAGTAGGTCTATAAGAGGAGAAGCGGTTCTTCAAGTAGGGAGGACCCAAACCATTAATGGCTTATTTTATTTATGCTCTGTATTTATTTTCACACAATCCGTAAGTAGGGGACACTCTATCATCTAGAAAAGAAAACCTTTAACACTTTAAAGGTTGTTTGCTGCTGGAATGTATAAGGAAGTGAAACTTAGCCTAGGACCAGTAATGACTACTATCTACAAAGAATAACTATGTTTTCCTCTTTTTCAGAAATATGTATAACTAATATTACTCATACCAAAATACTTTCCTTCCCATTCATTACCAGTTACAGGGAACTGGCTGCCTGTTTATTTTTACTGCATCGTGACCACTGCTTTCACCCATGCTGCTGCTTTTAAAATTTGTCCTCATACAAGGCAATACTTGAATTCACTTGGCTTTCATTATTTCAATTAAAGTGAACTAAAATATTCACTTTAACTCACCCAATCCTTTATAAACCTATGGGGAAGGGGGAATGACAGTGTGTCTATAACAAGAAATGACAAAAAAATTGGAAATGTATATTATTATCTTACAAATCACATCTTTTAAAAATAGAAATGAAAGGTCTTCAGAAGACATGTTGTGTCCTCATCCATTTTGCTATTACAAAATATGTATGTGTCCGTTTCTCTTATAAGGGATTGGTTTAACTTGAAGTTTGCTAGTAAAACTGAATTACCATATCATGAAATGATGTACCATAAACTTTTTTTTTTCATGTCAGGAGTGACTTAAGAAACTGCAAGTCAATTCTGGTGTGAGAGAATTGGCCATCTGCAAGGACATTGCCCAGAGGATGCCCGGATGTTTTACCATCCTGTGGCAGGCTTCTCTCATGTCCCCATATGGGAAGTTAGAGCTGAGATGGGAGTTCATCCCGCTCCCTGGATTCAAACCGCCAGCCTGTCAGTCAGCAGTCTTGCCGGCACAAGGGTTTAACCCAATGTGCCACTGGGGGCAATTAACATCAAATGTTTGGAAAGCTCTGCTTTCAGGAAATAAGGAGCCCGCTTCTCGAATTATTCCATAAGGATTCCATACACTAAGGACTAAAACCAGCCTAAATGGAAACTCTTTTCCTGCAGACTCCTGGTACCCTTCAGCTTTCAGAAGCCAGACCACTCTGGCCAAGAGCCCTGAAGGGGAGTTGCTGTTTCCCTTTTACTGCACTGAGGCACACTACACAAGAGATTCATGACTGCACATGTAGTGAAAGAAATCTTCCCAGAGTTTTGAACGTAAGGAAATGCACATTTCTGGTAAATAAGACTTATGTGTCAAGAAGGAGCTAGAATCTATTTATGGCAGTGCAGCAAAAGAAGTTGTCAGCATATCTGAAGATGATCTTAAGAACCTCCCATTTATCAAGTGGTGTATTTTGGAGAAAATACGGTTAAGAGCACCAGGTGCCATTGTCAAGAAAGTAACAAATCCAATAAATGTCCAGAATTTTGCTATGCCTTCTGGCAACCTGCTGGTGATGTCTGTATATTGGTTTCATAGAAACCCAAAATATTTTCCTGAACCCAACACTTTTAAGCCAGACTGTTGGAAGGAAGCAAATTTAGAGAAAAATCAATTCTTGGAAGGCTTTGTAGCATTTGGAAGAGGAACACACCAGTGTCCTGGGAAGTGGTTTGCTATCATGAAAATTCATATTCTAGTTGTTTTGTTCCTTTGCAAATATGAATGTAGTCTTTTGGATTCACTACTGAAAGAGAGTCCTCTCCACTTGGTGGGCACACAACAACCCGAGGGACCATACAGAATTCATTATAAATTGAGAACATAAGCATGATGCCCAATCCAGTTACTTACTAGTGCTACAGAACTGAAAAGGCATTGATCCGCTGTGTTACAATATGTTTTGTTTGCAAACAGTTCCCAGATTTGAAAACAGAACTTTGAATATAACATATAACGTACTTTTTAGATAACGCTAATGTTATGTGCACGATTCGGCATTGAATTTGTAAGCCGCTCTGAGTCCCCTTCGGGGTGAGAAGGGCAAGGTATAAATATAATAAGTAAAAATTGGTGTTCACACATCCTGAGTGCCCAACTGTCAATATCTGAAAGGCCTGTATGGCTTCACACAGCAATCTGGAAATGTAGGGCAAGGGCCATGGCTATGGATCCTACGACATCCCGTGTCAAGAGCATCCTGAGGCCTGGACATCACTCCGTCCTGCTCCTGAAGGACAAGGTTTATAATCCCGACGAAAGCCCAGGTTGAAATAAACCCCGCTCAGTCTTACTTTCCCACCCACCCCTTCCTCCATTTGATGTTGAAAGAGACTAACTAACATGACAACTTCTTGGGAAACTGGAGAAACTACGGCTACAAGTTCATGTTCCTCCGCCTCCGCCTCCTCCTCAGACCTCCACATCCTTCCGCCATCGTCGTTGCGGCCCGCCGTGAAACTAACTCGCGCGCAGGCTCGCTTTGCGGCAACAGAGGAAGCTCAGGCGCCGCCTGGCCGCGGGGTGATGACGTGTGAGGCGTTAAAGAGACGGGCCTCCCCAGAAGAGGCGTCGGGCTCGAGGCCTACGAGGTGGCCCAGCCCCGTTCGTCATACTCTCTTCTCCCATTGGACTCCCCTCCTTGCTCCCGCGAGGTGAGATAGCTGGGAAATCGGGCTGCCATTTGGAAGGAAGAACTGGTTGCCTTGGAGACCTATGTTTTCGCACACACGCACGCCCCGCCCCTCGGCGTGCTACGTCGTTCCCGCGCGCCGGACAAGGATTCCATTGAGGGGAAAATGGCGGCGGCGAAAAAGAGTGTTCTGTCTTCGTTGGCGGTTTACGCGGAAGATTCCGAAGCCGAATCCGACAGCGAGGCCGGCGGGGCGGCCAGCGAGCGGGGAGCGGGGACGGGTGAGGCCCCGAGGAAGGCAGGCGAGCGGGCGGGCGGGCGAGCGGGGAAACTCCCTTGGCCTAGCTTCACGGAGCTTTCTTTGCCCGAGCCCCCCTTTGCTCCAAGGCTGTTTAGATGGAAAGGCCAGGGGAGGAGCGCCTTTCTCCTTGCCGTGAAGGAACAGAAGGTGGTATCCTGCGCCATTACTAGACTTTCCCCACCTAACTGTATCCTGTTTATACTCGCAGCGGCATTGTGGTCTGTTTCTCTTTATAAAGACTTCCTGAAAGAGGTCAGAATGAAGCAATACGACACCCAGGCCCCCAGAACCTTGCCCCTCAAGCTCCTAACGGTCGAACTAAGTGCGCCATTTATTGCTTGAGTGGGCAAAAGGTATCATTATGACTATATAAAAATATGCTTCGCCTGATCCTGTGGCCCTCATCAGACTTCCAGGCCTCAGCTATTGAACTCCTGTCTTCTCACCTCCAGGAATTCATAGCTAACACCTCCCAACAAAGGATCCCCCCAGACAGCAATCAGCCAGGCTTTGAAGCAACAAGGCCATTCAGTGCGAATCAGCCAGGCTTTGAAGCTGCAAGGTTATTCAATGCTAGTCAAGGAACCCAACTGCAACATTCACACTTGCCTCAAGCAGACAGGAGTTCTTTCTCCCACCCTGGACATTCCACAGATACATAAATCCCACTTGCCTAGTTTCCAACAGACCCCTCAACCTCTGAGGATGCCTACCATAGATGTGGGCGAAACACCAGGAGATAATTTTTCTGGAACTTCAGCCCAGAATACTCATAGCATCCCATTCATAGGGTTCTCTGTTGGCTTCCAGGTTTTTTTTAAGGGTTCATAACCTTTCTCTTCCAGGCTGTCTTCTTTATTAGTGCCATAATTTCAATTTCAATCTTGGGATCCCTTGTTATATAATTTCTTGTGACACCAGAGTTTTCTGGTTGAGTAGGCTAAATATCTCCCAAAACCACAGATTTTTTAAGGGTTCACAACCTTTCTTTTCCAGGCTGTTTTCTTTATTAGTGCCATAATTTAAATACAGTAGGCCCTAGGGATCCAATGGGGTTTGGTTCCGTGACACACATGCACCATTATCTACCAAAATCCATGGATGCTGAAGACTTTATTACACTGTGTAACATGGTTTTTGTTCCTCGGTTATAAATGTCATTTCCTAATTGGCTCTATCATAAAAACATGGAAAAGGTTTATTAAACTGCAAGAACTTTGTTTTTGCGGAATATCCTGCAGTACATTTTGCTCTAGTTTTTCAATAAATATTTGAGTTGCAACCTCTTCGAAATAGTTTGTGGCAACTCCAAAAATGAAGTTTCTGGAGTATAACAACTAATTTCAAAGCAAGTACTGCACAATTAAACAGGAAATAACACTTTCAAGTCAGGAACAGATTTTTTTTCCCAAATTTTGTTACATAGTGTTATATACAGTGTCATACTAAAATGGTGTTTCTTATTTTAAATGGCAAAATCATGCCTTACTTTTGAGGTTTTAAAGAATATTTTCAGGACATGAGTGGTTGAATCCATAGATGTGGCAGGCCGACTGCACCTACAGTTTTAAATTTATTTCTTAACAAGGACTGACACAGAAATTTGTATGTGTAATTGATGCTATCTAAATTTTAAGAAAAACTTTTGGTACTTTCATATGTACATTTTTTTGTCTTTTTTGAAGCCATGACTATATATCTAGATCTGTAATGATAAGAGATGCTACACATTTGTGGTCTTTCCTTGCACAATGGCCACAATTCTGTGGCATGTAAGACAGAGAGGAACCATTGACAGTGCCAAATTATACCGATCTGTCACCCCTTTAACTTCCATGGCTGAATGCTATAGGTTCTTTGGAGTTCTAATTTGTTGTGACACCAGAGCTTTCTGGTTGAGTAGGCTAAATATCTCCCAAAACCACAGGTTCCCCAATTCTAGCATATGAAGCCATGGTACTTAACATGGTGGCAGACAGTTATAATTCTGTAGTGTGAATACAGCCAGTAGTATCTTTAGTTCATTGCATATCCGTATGTTGTGTGTATTCCCATTGGGATGCCAAATTACTATGATTATGTAAGATTATTTACCAGTATTTATTTATTTCTATCCCACTTTTCTCCCCAATCGGGTCTCAAAGCAGCAAAAAACATGTCAACAAAACATACCATTCCTAAAAATAAACATAATCAACAGATCAAAACTTACCTGACACTCTTCATTATTTTTCTTCCTCAATTTGGTTGTACCAGAAGAAAAAGGAGGACTTGTTTCAGAAGGCTATGGTGAAGATGACTTCAGCAAAATGGAAGGCGAGGAGGATGGTTACGATGAAGATGAAGATGATGATGAAAACAGCAGGCAGTCGGTATGTACTTATTTTTGCCCATTTTGATACTCAGTATATCTTGTTATTGCATTTTCTAGCGTAGCATGAAAAATAGGCATGCTAATTCCTTGTTTCTTTGTGTTTCTTTTTCCTGGAAGTTATTTTGAATGTGATGAATAGTATCTATTTATGGGTTACTAGAGTAAAATACCTGCCCTCATCCAAAAAGAAAGTGAGAGAGATCAGGATATGTTGCAGTTTATCTCTGAGACTTTGGCATAATTTGTTCTAATTAGTAATGTCTATGGTTATTCTTTACAACAATTACTTTCATGAGAGCATGACAAGGTTGGTCATATAAGTGGCACATGCTCTAATTCAGCTGTGGAAACCCCCCCCCCCCCATATAACAAATTGATATTATATGGCAGAGGAAGATGTCAAGGAGGAAAAGGTCCAGATTAATATACTAGAGGGGATATTATTTTACATCATGTGTTCCATCAATTGTCTAATATGTTACCTTTGTCCTTCATGAAGCATGTTACTATTTGGTGCTTCCTAAATGTGTGGTTTAAGTTACAGTATTAACTCTGACTTTTCCACTTTCCTCTTCTGTCTGAGTCCTTGAAACTTTCCATAAAAATATAGGATTAACTACATAAATAGAGCAGAGGTAATTTACAGACATTTTCTCTTGCCCAGCTGAATTTTTGTCTACTACAACTACTACAACTATCTTACAAAATATTATATGAATAATAATAGTGTTAACTAAGTATGATAGTTGGGACCCAGTGCTGGTAGCGCTATGCTGGTTGCGTCACGTGGTTCTGAATTAGAGAAGGGAACACGTGCACCAGACACAGCACCACATGTGCGAGAGACCGCACACAGTGAAAGACGCAGCTACGACAAAGTTGATAAGGTAGTTCAGTAGAAAGTGGGGGGGGGGGGGGGGACAGCAGAGCATACTGATGTAGGCTATCTGGAGATCCTATGCAAGGAATTTCGGTAGAAAGGGGGAGGGGAAACAGCCAAGCATACTGATGTAGGCTATCCAGAGATTGTATGCAAACACGTTCAAAAAAATTGTTGCATTGGAAGGAAGGGGAGAAATATGAGTAGTGGTGAAAATGAATCAAATCCAGTCATTCTTGCATTACTTCACTGTTATCCTGTCCCACCTGTGTTACATTACTTCACTGGTATCTTGCTGCAGCTGCGTTTCTCATTCGGTGCGCTGTCTGGCACACAGTATTCCCTTCTCTAATTCAGAGCCGCGTTATGCAACCAGTGTAGCACTACCAGCAGTGGGTCCCAGCTATCATAGTATGTGTAACTGGTTCTAATCATGATAAATATATGCAGTAATTAATCAGGAATGGGATTGGATTTGCTGCATGTGCTTTGAAATAATTCCTTTTTGTATTTAGAGGATAATATTACAGAGTTAATCCTTAAATTGTATTGTAAAATTGCAACTTGTTACAGTTTGTGGTGGCAAAGATATTTTTAATTCCTTTCCTTATGTATTATAATGCATCCATAACTTCTTTTGGAACATTTCCAATTGTGATTTTGTTACTTAAATTGCATATTTACTAATTTGCAACAAGTAAAATACTACTGCAGCATGTGGTTTCTTGTCTGTATTCCTTCTGTCTTTGTCTGCTTGCACTTGCAATTTGCATATACAGTGGGCTTGGTATCCACTGGGATTTCATTCCAGGGCCCTCTGTGGTTACCAAAATCTGTAGATGCTCTGGTCCCATTAGATACAAAATGGCAAAAATCAAGATTTGCTGTTTGGTTTTGGGGGAGGGGGTTGTATTTTGAAGCTGTGAATTGCTCAATATATGAATACAAGATCTGTGGATATGGATGATTTTAGGTTAGGTAACACAATTTGAGCATTTCTGATTTAGAATTCTTAAATACTCCAAAATCTTTTACCTTTGCTTTCTGATGGTTCCGTGTGCGTAAACTTTATATCATGCACAAAATTATAAATGTAAAATACTGTGTATAAGATTACCTTTATGCTTTGTATATTAGGGATATATGATGTATAAATGATTTTTTTTCTTTACACTTGGATCCCATCTGCAAGATAGTTTATTATGTACATATATGGAAATATGGTCCATTCCAAAATCCCAAACAGTTCTGACCCCAAGCTTTTTGGATAAGGAATATTCAACCTGTAGAATCCTTAGGTGTTAAACAGTGTTTACAAATACTTTAAATATTGGTATTTTTTTCTTTGAAAAATCTGTGCAGTAGCTTGTATTGAATAGGTGGAAGTAGTCAAAGATCTCACAGAACACAGCCTTATGATCCAAGTAGTGGTCTTTTTAGTGTGTAGATTGGAGTAATGTTTTGGCTCTCTGTTTTCGAAGAAGTAATTGACACACTATACTCAGATATGTTCCTTTATATAAAATATCATCTTGTTTCTTCACCAGTTTCCTTGTTGTGCATAAAAGAGCATTTTCTATCAAAGAGGTTCAGTGATTAGTTAAATGTCAGATTGCTCTGCTATTGAGCACTAAAGATTAAAATATCTACAATATAGGTTTTCGTTCAAGCATTCATCAAGATATCCATTGTCACTGGGAAGAGAAGTAAATGCCTGGAGCCATTCCTAAATTCACTACATGTCGGAGAGGGATGTAGCCCTCACCCTGAGATGCCAGATCTGGCCATGGTAGACCATGCCTTAGTCACATCCTGTTGGACTACTGCAACGCTCTCTTCATGGGGCTTCCTTAAAAGATAGCTTGAAAGCTACAATTAATTCAGAGATGGACAGCCAGGTTACTTACAGGAACAGAACTACTCCCATTTTGCAACAGCTCCACTGGCTGTTGTTCTCCTTCTGAGCTAAATACAAAGTGCTGGTAGTTACCTATAAAGTCCTAAACAGTTCGAGTCCAGGCTATTTCTCCAATCACATCTTCCCATATAGACCATCTTGTGCACTGCTGTCAGCGAAGGAGTTCCTACTCTTGGTCCCACCCCAGTCACAAGTGTGGTTGGTGGGAACGAAAGAGGGGGCCTTCTCCATGATCGTTCCCTGTCTCTGGAACTCCCTCCTCATAGAAATAAAAATGACCCCCACATTCCTCTCCTTCAAAAAATGCTTGAAAACACAATTTTGCAGTTTTGCATATGGAGAAGAGGAGGACTAGGACACTCTCCATCTTACTTGGAATGTTGGCTGACCTATTATTATTATTATTATTTATTAACTTTATTTGTACCCCCCTAGCATCTCCCGAAGGACTCGATGTGGCTTACAAAGACCAAGGCCTCAAAACACAACATAATAATACAACACCTAAAGCAAATTAAAAACAGTTAAAGCAATATTAAACAAGCAATAAACAATACATCAAGACACTATAAAACTGGGCCATGTAGCCACTTTGGTACATTTTAAAGAACAAATACAACAGCCAATTTTCATTTAGTATGTTGTAAGTTTTTCAGGCTATATGGCCATGTTTCAGAAGCATTCTCTCCTGACATTTTGCCTGCGTCTGTGACAGGCATCCGCAGAGGTTGTGAGGTCACAACCTCTAAGGACACCTTCCATAGATACAGGTGAAATGTCGGGAGAGAATGCTTCTGGAACATGGCCATACAGCTCGAACAACCTACAACAACCCAGTGATTCCGGCCATGAAAGCCTTTGACAATACAATTTTCATTTATTTTAATTGTGTTTTTTTATCATGTGAGATTTTTTAATGTTGAGTATGTAATTAGTGGATCTTATTTTTATGTAATTATTTGTATTCTGTTTTTTATTTTGATGTCAATTTTTTATGCAAGAAGCTCACTGTTACTATTTTTTATTATGTTGCATTATTGTAATGTCTTTGCATTTGTCCCGGCATTGAATGTTTGCCTTTTTTGTGTGTAAACCCCCCTAAATCCCTTCAAGGAGAGAGGTGGTCTATGAATAAATTGTTGTTGTTGTTGTTTCTAGACAGGCCTTAAATAAAGAATAGCATTTCAGTAAATTACCTTTAAATATAAAGATGAATTACATTTAGCCTTAATTTGATTAGAATTGGTGAACCTTGGTATGGGAGAGCAGGAGTGCATCTATCTGTAGAATCAGTGCAGTTTGACACCACTTTAATACTATGGCTCACTATGTTCAGGAAAGGGAGTTCAGTCCAATCTTGGACAGGTGGTATAACTGTACGATTTCATATACCTGGGGGATACATTCCTGGACTTATAATGGAAACAGGAAACAGCGGATAACAGTGAACCTTATTGAACTGAATGACATCAACTGAAAATTAGCATAGACCCACAGAATTAAAGAGTGAAACTGGGCTTTAAAAAGCAGTCCCCTTGCTACACGTGCAAGAAGTTGCTGAGCCCTCTCTTTAAAGCTTAATCCTGTAAATTCTTTGTCTTATAGGAAGATGACGATTCAGAGACTGAAAAACCTGAGACTGATGAACTAAAGGTATTTTAAGAGTGCTATGGTGGGGTGGGAATACACTGTAAGCCATACTAACGTGATTTAGCTTTTGTTTGCAAGCCATTTTTTAATCTTGTTGGGTGGTGTGTGGGATTTCTGGGAACAAGTAGTCTCAAGTGTGTTAAGTAGTAGAAAGGCAACTAACGTACTTCAGAGTATGAAATATTTTTCCAACATTTTAATACTGTGCTTTAATAAAATGTTCAATCTGTAATACAGTTCAAGGTGTTAAAAATCCCTTATTGAACTATGTAATCATATTTTGTTGCGTAAAGAGATTGTCTTATAAAAACACTTTTACTGGACAGCCCTCATGTGTAGCTCTACCCCTAGCCCCCTTGCACACCAAATATCTTTGGTAGCCTACTGTCACTTTGCTGGCCCAGAATTCAATGTAATTAAGCTCTGTGTGTGTGTCAGGAGCAACTTGCAAAACTGCAAGTCAGTTGTGGTGTGAGAGAAATATTGCACAGTGGATGCCTAGGTGTTTTACCATCCTGTGGGAGGCTTTTCTCATGTCCCCACATGAGAAACTGGAGCTGACAGATGGGAGCTTACCCCGCTATGTCATTAAGCTGATAGAACTTTACATCCCATCAGTTTTTGATAGGTTATCAGCCAAAATGTAGATTTTAAGAAGCACATCAAAGCAGCCTTATCTTTTTAATGATATTTTTAATTATTTTATCATGATTCAATACATTTGTTATACATTGATTGTTTTACAGCAGATACATATTATTCAATACAACTTACCATGAACTTTCTGCTTATACATATTATCTATCCCTCACCGCTGTGCTCCCCTCCCCCCCCCCCCCTCTCCCAAGCCAGGGCTTTTACATATCATCTGTCCAAAATTTCAATTCTTCTGGTGGAGGTAACTTTCCTACTTTGTTTTTTAATCTTTTTCAATAAATTTTCTCCATATATAATCAAAATCACTTTGTTTCTATATACCTCTTTTAACTTTTAATATACACGTCAGCTTATCATTTATTGCCAGTTTCCATACTTCCTTGTACCACTCCTCTATTTGTATATTTATTTCTCTTTTCCAGTTCCTTGCTATAAGCAGTCTTGCTATTGTTAATAAATTTGTTATTGCATCTTTATCCTCTTTTTTCAATTGTTTATTGTATAATAATAAAACTATACTAGGACTTCTTTCTATTTTAATGTTCGTTATATCTTCTATTTCTCTAAATACTTTTCCCCAAAAATTATTTACATATTTACATTGCCACCACATATGTATATATGTTCCTGATTCTTGACATCCTCTCCAGCAATTTTTTGAATAGTTTTAATTTATATTTGCTATTCTTACTGGTGGTAGGTATCATTTCCATAGTAACTTATAATAATTTTATTTAACCCGTAGTAATAAATTTTTTAGATGTCTTTGTCTCCATAATTGTTGCCACTCTGTTTCATTTATTTTTATCCCTAATCTTCTTCCCAGACCTCCTTGAGAGTGTTCTTTTTTTCCTTTCTTTATTTCAATTATTATCTTATATACTTTACTAGTTACTCCTTTCAAATTTTCATGCTCCTCTACAACCCTTCCATTTTGTATTATTTGTTCAAATTGGTTAAGCTTACTTCCGTTTTTATTATTTTTTTCCCAATTTTTAAACCATTGTCCTAATTGTATACAATGGAACCATGTCGATTTTATTTCTCTAAATTCTTCCGTAATCATTTCCTTCTTCATTCCAACCTTTATCCAATCCCCTATTTTGTCTAATTTTTTCCCTTAACTTTTTATCCATTACTTTTTCATTTTTTTTTTTTTGGAAATTTCTTTTCCATTACAATTGGGGTTATTACTGAACCATCCGTTAATAACATTCTCCTATATTTGTTCCATTTTTTTTTTTGTCATGTCAGGAGCAAGTCGCGCTTCTGGTGTGAGAGAATTGGCCGTCTGCAAGGACGTTGCCCAGGGGACGCCTGGATGATTTGATGTTTTTATCTATAACCAATCTTAATCTGCTCGCTTCATAATATTTTTTTAATATTAGGGAGTGCTAATCCTCCCTCTTTTTGCAATCTGTACCATAACTGTTTGTTTAATCTATTTCTTTTACTACCATTACAATATTTATTTATCATTTTTTGCCATCTATTTAGATCTTCTTCTGTAATTTGTAGTGGCAGCATTCTAAATATGAAATTTATCTTCAGAAGTATTTTCATTTTCATTTTTAATGGTATCTTTCCAAAGCAAGATAAATGTATATTTTCATATTCTATTAAAATTTTTTGAACAACTTTTCTCAATGCTACTACATTTACCTCTTCCATTTCTTTTAAATCCTTTGTTATTATTACTCACAGGTATTTTAATTTATTCTTAATTCTAATTCCCATTTTGCTCTCTTCTATAAAGTCTTTTTCTTCTTTCTTTATATAATTAAATAGCATCATTTCTGACTTTATATAATTAAATAGCATCATTTCTGACTTATTCCAGTTAACTTGTAGACCTGTTATTTTCCCAAATATTTCTAAATGATCCTTTATTTTATCCATTTTACTTACTAAATAACAATGTATCATCGGCAAATAAGCTCACCTTCTGCTTTTTCTTTATTCCTAGCCCTTCTAAGTTCTTATTTTTCCTAATGGCATTTGCAAATAATTCTATCACCATGGCAAACAAAATTGGTGATAGAGGGCAACCTTGTCTTGTTCCCCTTGTAACTTTTTTCTTTTGTCACTCCATCATTTATAGTTACTACTGCTGAGTTTCTTGAATAATATTGTTCTAATAATCCTTTTATTCTGCTTCCCATTCCAAATTTGTTCATAACCTCCCTTAATGTCCACCATTCCACACAATCAAAAGCTTTAAAAATATCTAATGATAATATCCCTACTTTTATCTTCCTCTCTTGAACCACACAAATTTTATTTAATACTCTTCCTCTCAAATTTGACATTTGTCTTCCTTTTACAAACCCACACTGATCTTTTCAAATATACTTGTACATGCATTTATTCATTCTATTGGCTATTATAGCGGATAAAATCTTTGCATCCTGATTAACTAATGATATGGGCGTATATGACCCTGGGTCTGTTAAATCTTTATTCGGTTTTGATATTAATATTATTAATGACTTCTTCCATGATTCTGGCATCTTATCTCCTTTTATTATTCCATTATACAGTTCTAATAGTTTTGGAATCGATACTTCTCTAAAAGCCTTATCACATCATAAATAACTGATGCCAAGAGCCACACAGACAACCACCTCCAACAAGACTACTATGAATTAAATACTGCAGGGTGGCCCCATGTATGTGGAACCGTGTCCCCTGAGCAGATTGATAGATGCTACCCAATTTTGGAATGGTCCAGTTGTAGCATCATTTTCAAGAAATTAAAATGGCCTGAAGATATTCAAGCAGCTTTTTTCCCACTTCATATGTTAAACCTTTTTTAAATGGATCCTCAGAAGCGGTATGCTTTCCATAATGTGTCTTTGGCACCCATATGTCAAGAGAACAAACTTTGAAAGTGATATACCATGCCACTTTCTAAAAACATGCTGGGTGTGAACTCCTTAAAAGCTGAGATTTAAAAGTTAAGCGGTGCCTTTATACCTGCATTGTCCATGCAGTGGCAGTATTTATTTACCAGTCTATTGGTCTCTCTTTCTCTCTTTGACCTCAACGGCTATAGCTAAGGCTACTATATAATATACCTTGTGGAAGATGTTGAGATAAAGATACTTATAAAGTTGAAGGATTATGATGTCAATAACTTTAAATGTCCAATTAGAGATCAATGATTACATGGGACTTCGGGAAATGTAGACAGTTTGATTATTCCCAGATTATGTACTGTAAACATAACCTGTGAACATGAATGGATTGTTCCCACTTTCATTTACAATAATTATAATTCATATGACTACTAAAAGAGACAAGAAGTACTCATTAAAACAAAGAAGTAGCATTCACCCATTTATAAAAATCCATAGGCAGTGCTTTTATTAGGACCAACTAAATTCACACGTCTCTCACATCGTTTCATAAGATAAGACCTTACAGCAAAACATAGAAATAAAAGGAGGGAACATTCTGGATTTTGGTAGGCTTCTTATCTTCTGGCCATGGTTTAGAAGTGGGGAAGATTACATTTGTAGCAAATGAATGTGATCAGAAGCTATATAAATTGAGTTGTGTTATTGCCATAATCTTGTGCATGCATTAACATACTTAGCTTGGATTGATCAAGTAATAGCAATAAGCAAACAGTACAAATGCAGCATTTACTGGACAAACTTTATTCTGTGAAATGTTTATATAAAGCTACAAAACTGGGTCAATTCTATTTCGAGCACAGTATTCTGTGTCTTGACCTACAATTGACTTTAATGCCTGGAGAATTCTGTCTCACCACCTGCTACTCTCATTTTTGTATTCCTGAAAGTGCAAAAAGAAACTTCAGATCTTAAAGATGTAAAGCACGTGTTCTCATCTATAATTCCACTAACATTTAACATTAGAAGCAACATAGGAGCAGTTACAACATTTTTATTGTTCTTGTGTGCATTCAAGTTGTGTTCAGCCTATAACAGCTCTGAGGTGAGTGTATCACAGGGATTCCTTTAAAAGACTAATTCAGAAGAGGTTTACCCTTGTATTCCTTGGATGCTAAGAGAATATGAACTCGCCAAGATCACCTAGTGGCTGGGGAAGAATTTGAACCCTGGTCTCTTACCTTTTTCCTCTGTATGCACAGGTCTTAGATAAATTCTTATAGGTTTTTGTTTGGCTCCATAAGTGTTTTTGGAAGTGTTTCTGTGCATAGATGTTAAACAATTCTGTTGTTGATTTTCTTGTTCTCAACATAACCTTTAATAGCATCCGATCAGACTATAATGACTTTCTCAAACTTTCTGAACCTATCATGAGTTTCCTTGGCAAAATTTGCTCAAAGTTTGCCTTTTACTGAGGCTTGGAGAGCATGACTTGCCCAAGGTTGCACACTGAGATTCCATGGCTAGGGATTCAAACCATGGTCTCAGGAGTCATAATCCAACACTCAAATAATTACGCAACATTGGTTTAGATAGTTCTTATTGTTAATATCCATTCAGTATAGCTTTTTTAAAAACCTTCCAATTAAATCTGAGAGATGAGTTGTGAATATTTGTTTAATCCTGTGGTTTGTTTTCTTGGAATCTTCAGTATATTCCTTATTTTGTTTATACCCAGCTTTTATCTCAGAAACAAAGACCCAAACAGCTCACAATCTTAAAAAAAAACTACAGTTTGAAAACCTTCAAAATATAAATATGAAATTAAAAGTAAATGCTACCACTATTAAAGCAATTCATTTAAAATCACATAAAACAAGTAAGTATAAAACTGTTAAAAACAAGTATTTGTGGCTTATTCTTAATTTTTTTCTGCTTTGAAAGCCTTCCTGTAGCAGCCTGCTACATGTTACATTAAACCGTCACATGCTCATTGAAGGCAGATTATTCTGATGTCCATTTAGCAACTCAAGTTGCTGTTGTTGATTTTACTGTAGATAATAATAGAGATCAGCACTTTGCAGGAGTGCTTTTCTCTGGCTTTCCAGTCACACTGCCTAGCAGAACAGCATGTCCTTGTAAACTTTTCAGACATTGATGATGTCAAGGAGTGATTTCCCTTTAACCCCAGGGCATAGTCTTTTAGGAAAAACATATTCCTTAAGTACTGCTGGGAAAAAAAATCACAAATATTTTGAGGAAATAAAGTAGTTTTAATAAAGGGTGATACTTTGTACTGCTGCTGTCTGGGACTTTGTAGGCATGTCCTCTCTCCTTGCACTCTTTGTATTATCCCTTCCCGCCAAAAAAATCAAAAACAAAAAAAGGATTGACAATGACTCCAGCTCCTGTGGACACAAATGAGAACATCCAAAGGTCAGGAGAATGAGTAATATTAAAAGATAAATTACAGACTTTTAAGGCGGGAAATCCATTGTTGACTTTCCTTACCTATGAATCTGTAACAGAAGACTTGGATTTTGCTACTTGTGCAGTCTAGACTAATTTGAGAAACATGTCTGAAGTAGTTTGTTTTGCCTAATTATTCTTTTCTTAGTCATGAACCAAGGGCAAGGAGCTCTGAAGCGCCACTGGAAGAAGTGCCTTGCCCTTCTAGATTCTGCATAATTTTGAGATTCTTTTCATCGCTATACATTGGCGTGGGAAATTTGTTTGTTATAGTTATGAATATGTTGCTCAAATAGCTATTATCCTTACTACTTAAAGGCATTCACGACTGAAATGGTTCTACCAATTTAAAAATTATCAGAATTACACTTGTAAAACAAAATCTGATTACTGAATGTATTGGAGATTCATGTCTGGGCACGTAAATGTAGGGCACATGGAACAAACTTGTTTAACATGCCAAGGCCCCTCTTGAAAAATTCTGGTCAAGTAACTGAGTTGAGATCAACGTGTCTGCTTTAACCATTCAAATAATGACCATGAGAAAATATTTACCTTGTTACATGATTAGTGGTCTAATCATGCTGATATAAGTAAGTCAGTAAACAGTGCCCTTCCCCATTAAAGTGAACATTTAACACTTGTTTCTGTGTTTTAAAACACTTTATCAACTGAGGAGTGCCTTCAGTTGAGACCAGTCTTCCTCTTCTTTCAGCGTTTAGTTAGAATTCTCCAATGTTGGAGACTTGAATTTAAAGGGAGTTTCCCAACTGCAGATTCCAGCCCTTGTTCCTAAACATAGCGCTCAGTGATCCTTCTTTATTTTGTTCTATAACCTTGTTTCTATTTGTTGCTTGACCTTAGTATATTTGGTTGCATCAGTTGAGATGTTGGGTATGACTTTTCAGTTCTTTAATCCAGTCCCCAATGGTATTCTTACTACTAGACTGTAAACTGAAGATTTGAGAGTGAAATAACAGTTTGAAATCTGTTATGATGTTTGGTCTCTTCCCATTTTGGACCCAGTTTGTTAAAATTATGATCCCAATTTTAGGTAATGATTCATTGTTTCTTAACCATTGGTTAGTTCTTAAAGACTATATCACTAAAAAGAGTTAACTTATCAATGTACACAGATCTCCATCGTTTACTACATTTCCACATTTTTCAGTATGTTTTTACCTGTCATGGCTTCTCAAAGATTATGTCATCATTGGTTTGGGGAAATGTCTGTAAAAAAAATTCTTACTTTATAAAGTCTTAATTTTGCACATAATCTATATAAATAAAAATGTAATGTTTGTTTGTGGGATTAACATAACTCAAAAACCATTGGATGAATTGACACCAAATTTGGACACAAGGCACCTGTCAGGCCAACAAGTGACCATCACTCATAAAAACTCTGGAAGACACAGCGGAAGGGACTTAAAAAGCAAAAAAAATAAAAAATACATTGCAGCGCATTTGCGAAACCACATATATACACATACATACACACACAAAACACATGTACACAGACTGGACCACAGCAATGTGTGGCAGGGGACGGCTAGTTTTATAATACTTGAACCTGATCACTACTTTCTGTTCGTTTTCAGTTTGATCTCTAAAATAACTCTAATGTTGCTGCATGGAAACATTATGGGTAATGTGTACATATAGTTTTCCCCTTTAACCCCCCACCCCCACCCCACCCTCCAATTACAATTAAACTTGTATTTAAATTCATTTCGTTTAGGCACCCTAGTCCTGGGGTAAAAATGGAAAAATTTGAAAGATTTGTTTTAATGCCCCAAAATGTCTCTTAAGAACCCACCCTCCCCACCCCCCGCCACACACACACACACCCGCCAAATGCCTCCACATCTCAAAGAGATTTCTTTGCAGGGAAGCAAACCCATCTTGGAGAGCTAATACAGACCCCCCCCCCTTTTTTTTTCATAGTTGTACATTTCTGACATAGATACAATGAGTGATCAGAGACCACAGGTTGCCCACATTTTGATTGTGGTCTACATTGCCTCGAGCAGTTAGGAGAAGTGGATAATAAAAGTTATTATTATTTAATATAAAGAAATTATTACGTGTCTTGTTGATAGGAATAACAATGTGTGTGTTTGCTCATTGTTCTTTTTACTGAAGAAATTTTTTTCTTGTATAATGTATGTTGGTTTAGAATAAAGCATATCCATGTTTCCAAGTAGTACAGATTTTATATACCTGGAAATCACCAAGATACAACTTGTAATCATGCAGCCATAGGAAATGTTACTCCTGACTATTTTTCAGATGCACAGCCTACTGCATTAACAATATCTTCTTTTAAAGATTCTCTTAGCAGCCATGACTTAGAAGCCGAAATGTGTACTAAATTCTGTATACAGAATTCTGGGCGATGGTTAATCCAGGTATTTAACAGAAAGAGTTCTTTCCATGTTTTTCTTTTCTTTTCACGGATGTTGGGTTAAAGGAAATGAGGAATGACGAGAGCAGGCGTTGTCTGCAGTGAATAATCAGCAGATAATCTGACTGCCCGTGGGCTATTCCAGTCAGTTAGTTGCCAACCAAGAAGTAATGGAGTATAAAGGAGTGGAAAGGCAGGTGTGCCAGCAGAATTTTTCGATGTGATATTCCTAAAGTGAGAATTTCATTGCCACCTTGACCCACAGCTCCCTTCTTAAAATAGCACTCTCAAGTTCATTGAACCTAACTCTACACAGACATATAACCCCAAGGTGTCTAACTTTGCTATAATTCTTTAATGTTAATTCAGTCATAAACAAAAAGGGAATGCTAGGTGTTTAGATGATAAGTAATTTTAATATTTTCTATGCTAGTAAGGCTAAATGTTGATACTGTGCCCAGTTCTGGATACCTCATTTTAAAGAAGACATTGAAAAGTTAAGAATATTTCAAGAAGTCGTCAGCCAGGTTGCTGAAGGAGCTGAAAACAAAATCCTCTGGGAAATAGTAAAAAGAGATGGTTGTGTTTACCCCGAAGAAGAGATGATCAAGAGGTGGTACGTAATAGACTTCAGAACATTTGGAGGGCTGTTTTAGAGAAGAAAGTAGATTTGTTCTGTTACTTCAGCTGACAAGAGTAGGGAAAAATAGGTAGAAACTGCAAGGAAACAGGCAAAAGAGTAGGAGACTCTAACAATAAGCACTGTCCAGCAGTGGGGATATTATATTGGGAAATTGTGGGCTTTCCTTCTTTGGAAGTATTTAAACGTAGGCTGAATGTCTATCTAGAATCTATAACAATTTTGAGCTGCTGATGAAATATAGGGGCAGGTTCTGCCACTATAATAGATAAGATCCATTTACCGTATATTCTGGTGTATAAGACTACTTTTTAACCCAAGAAAATCTTCTCAAAAGTCAGGGGGCATCTTATACATGGGAGTAGTCTTATATGTGGGGGTCGTCTTATACGCGGGAATCGTCTTATAGAGCGAGTGCTGAAACTTCCAATTGGATTGGAGAATCTGTGGTTGCCGCATATGGTGGGGGGAGCTCAAAAATGACAATGGCCGCATCCTTGCCGCATGCAGCAACTGTATGAAAGCATTAAGGACAATGCTGTACAAGTACGGTAGAAGAAAATCCATTCATCAGGATTCATGGATTTAATGCGGTCCCAATGGTGAGGTGAAGGGGCACCTCACTGGGAAAGTGTAAGTGAAGGGCGTTGCAAGCTGCAGGCGTCCGGGGTATGGAAAAAAGAGAAAAACACAACTCTTTTACCTCCCTTGTATCCTATTACCATACCTCCTCCTCTGCCTCTCAGATCTTGCTCCTGAAGATGACAGTGGAGCCGTGTAGGTGCGCATGTGCGAGATCTGAGAGGCAGAGAAGGAGGTACAGTAATAGGAAAATCACCATATTGAAATCAAATCTGATGCTTTTAAAAATTTTATTTGGTGTGCGTTGGAAGAAGGGTAGTCTTATACGGCAAATATATCCCAAACTCTATATTTTAACTGGAAAAGTTGGGGGTCGTCTTATACGCCCAGTCGTCTTATATGCCAGAATATACGGTATTTGGTTGGAGTATTTTTGTTTTTAGTTTAGGTTGGGATTTATTTTATTTTATTTTATTTTTGCAATCTTAGCATTCCCCAGAGGAGGAGATTGGCTCTTGGACCACTTTGACTCCCCCCAGGGGTGAGAAAGGCAGTATAGCAATACTATAAATAAATAAATAAATTGGACCCGCTGAAAGTATCTACCCCTTGACTAGATGGTCCCCTGGGTCATTATGTAATTATAATTTTGAATTCTTAAAGACTAGTAATAAAAGAGATAAAGGAATTTTTTCTTTAGGAGTTCTACAACTACTTTTTAAATAGCTTTTTCAAGCTGATTAGAAGGTGAGACATGTCCATTACGTGCCTACCTGATATTCTTTTACCACAAGGGCAAGCTACAACAGACCTCTGTCTCCCTCAAGTGTTGAATGCCACAGATTGTTGGTGTGGGTGCGGTGTGGCTTTCAAATGGGAGAAAAAACCTTCTTCCTTAAATGTTGCTTGCTGGTAGAGCCTTTGGCTTGACCTAGATGAACAAATATTGGGGTTTCTTGACAGTGAGCTTTCTTATGTAAAAAAAAAAAAAAGCATATGTTTTGTACATTTAGTATGTCTAAACCTATCAGGAGACCTGACTTAAAATGAGTACTGAAAATAGTGAGCTGTTATTATCTTATATCATTTAGAAAGCTTACTTCTCTCCAGGAAAGTGCTATCCCAGTTAATTTTTGGGGCTAATTGATACTTTTCAGATTCAGATGATGTTTATCCAATATGTCACAAATTGATTTGTTTCAATTAACACCCTGTACATGTAGAACTTAATTTTACTTATTCAGCAACTGATTTATTAGCTATTAACAATAGTATTGGTTTATTTAAGAAATCATTTGGTTTTTTTTTTTTAAAATATTTGATCCAGTTGGCTTTTCTGCCATATTCCGTTTGTTTGGGTGACTGCAATTCTTGTGCAATGGATTTGTACAGCGTTTTTTTTGTACAATCAAAATAAAAGACAAAGTTAACAATGTCTCCTTTTTGTTTTGTTAAGATCTTAAAGATTTGAATCTGAGGGGCTGACTTCCAATACTGTTATTTCCTGTTTGCACTGCAAAATAAATATAGTTGCAATGGAAGAATCTGAGAAATAGGATTTATTTTACAGAGGTGTGTGTGAATTTGAGTTTGGCATTTGGCCCTGCCACCTTGTCACAAAGCTGGCAAACAGGATGCATCCTTAGGAAATGTTTTGGGCTTTCTCGCAGTATCCCCCGCCCTCACTCTCATTGTTGGAACGCAAATCAAAATGCTTTGCTTTGCTCCCCCACCCCCTGCCAACTCTCATGTATATTGAAATCTGTGTAATAGATGGAAGCTGGTATATACCAGATAGGTTTCAATAAATTAAATGAATCTGTCATCTAGTCCATGCATTTTCCAAACTGTCACGTATTTTTAGATTTGACTTGGAGAAGGTATTATACTATTTGGAATGATTTTTTTGAGGGGGGGGCTATCTGCACGTAGGGAACCATTTTCAATCAAGAATTTTTATTGAATTCCATAGGGAACTGAATAAATGTGAATTATGCCACATCTGTATTGTATCATTCATTATTTCTTGTATATAAATAGACGCTATGTCTTCCTCTTTCCAGGACAAATTATGTTCACAGAAAACTACCATGCAAACTTTCCTAAATGTTTATGAGTCTTTATGCATATGATATGTTTCTAAAGTCGCAAAATAATTTTCAGTCTCTAAAGAATACTTTTTTTAAAAATCCTAGAGGCAAATGGGAAACAAACCCCTTTTGCCCATAACCTCAACATTTCCAGACATTTTCTGTCTTTACACATCTTTTATGCTATAAGATGTACCACAGGAGCAACATACTGTTTTATGCTTTTAATAAACAATAGCTCCGCTTTTTCCAGTTCCTAACCAAGAAGCAGTTTCCCCTTTTTATCTTTCATCCAGAAGACTTCTAAAAAAACTCTGAGTAACATTTTGAGAGAAAGTTATTGAAGTACTTTTTTATTCTTCCTGTGAAACAAAAAGCCATTATTTTCTTTCTGACATATATTGATTACATACGCTAATATTTGTATTTCTCATTTTAAATAAAGTTTAATGGAAACATATTTGGCCCACTGATTTAAAGCACAGCATTAAGGGGTTTTCTACTCTCGTTCAATGATTAATTGATATTGAAGCAAAATTCTAGAAAAAATGTGTTAAATCAAATTGCTGAGGGCCACTGTGGTGTGGTAATTTGAGGGTTGGACTAGGTGTCTAATCCTCAGTCAGTTATCCACAGAAACCCTCTACGAAGTCTTTATTTTGGGAAGGGTGAGAGATGCCTAGTATTATTCCGAAGGCCAGTGCATCAGTTTGTCGTCACACGGCCACATGTCTTAACATGGTCCTTTTGTCATAGATAGCAGCAGAAAGGAGCAACTATATCCATGAAGAACACTTATTTTCTCTTCATACATCTATGAAAATTAGATTGGTCAAAGTAATTTCTGTATACCATGCCATAAATTTATTTCTTTATACTGTAATATACTTGGTGCTGCGTTTTCATGTTGTTTCAAGAACTCTTATTTCATGCATTAAGCAAGTTCAGTCATGAAACATTGTGTGCACTTACAGTACAGTCAACAGAATTTATATCCTCTAGGCAAGGTGAGCTCTTGGTGGTTAATTTACTTAGGAGGGCTGGTTTAAATCACTGTGTCATGAATGAGTCATGAATGAGTCCGAAGGCACTAACTAGCTAGTCTTTCTTAGTGGCTCTGAAGATTATTTAGAAAATATGAGGACATAGGATGGAACTGTCCATTGGTTAAATCTGTCTCCTGTATCTAGCACATTTTTTTATAAAATAGTTTTTTAAAAAAAACAGCAGGAGAAGGAAGTTTGATATAGAAGTTTTTTTTCCTTGAAAAAATGTAATTAGGGATGATAGGAATGAAGAGAGTGACTTCCAGAAAACACAGTAATTACATTTGTGTGCAATGTTACTAGCACTATGTATGAATTCTGTAGCAAAGCTGAGGATGTGTGATATGTGTAATGTGGTAAGTGTTCCAAGAGGTGAAAGCTTTAAGGTAGTATTTCTTTAGATTTCATATGTAGATAGACTGTTCAAATCCTAATACTCTTTTGAGGTTTATAGCATTTGGTTTTGAGGTCCAGCAAAATATATGTTCTTTATTAGATTTGAGATGCAGTCAGTCCCACATATTTGTGGGTTAAACTTCTGCAGATTTGATTGTTTGGGAATTCATGTATTGTAACTGCATTTACTGCTACTTGTTTCACATCATTCTTAAGAGGGACTTAAGAATGATGTAAAACAAGGTTTGGCATGAGGGAGTGGGAGGAGGAAGGGAGGTTCCTTAAGTCCTTAAGACGGTGTGTACAAATCATAAGACTTTTGCCGATTTCTCTTATGGAATTTTATTGTATAGGTGGAATCATTATTTAGACTATTTTATTTGGACAGTTATTCTTGGATTTGCATGGAGAAACAAGTCTTTGGTAGAAATAGCCCATTTGCTGAAGTTTAGTGTAAATGAATAAGGTAGCTGCCAGTTGGCTACCAGAACATGAAGGTGCTCCTTTATAAAGCAACCATGAGCTTGTGTTTTATGATCTAAGTGTTTTTATCACCACTACACTGTGTTCTTTTAAGAAACGCTCATAAAAGCCATGTTACTCTTAGCAGTGGCATAAAAACATGAGCTCTTTATCCCTCAAAGACTCTTTAGAAAGATGTACACCACCATCCAAGATCTCTCTGAACAGATTTCTACACTAGCTTACTGAACCTTGGCCCTCTCCAAAGCCCCCTGCTTTCCCCATCAGAAATAAAAATGGAAGCATAAGGAGCACAGTTACATTGCTAGGCAACTAGTAGGCAGCATTTGTCCATTTGAATTAATACCTTCAGTGTTTTGGAACAATAGATGTCTTGACTAATTATAAAAGGCTGAGAAAAAAGAAAACAGAGGATGGAGCCAGGATGCCATTACTTCCAGTGTTTGTTTTCTTTTGTTTGGGGTCAATTTAGTATTTGTGCTCCTTGATGTTTGCCCTTTCACTTTCTTTGCCTTGTTTCCTTGGGTCTGATACTTTCGTCATCTCAGACTCTCAACTGGCATAATCCCACAGAAATATCCTAAGGAAATGTATTTGTCTGAAGGCCTTATTGACTTGTAGCTCTCTCTTAATATGACACTACAGCCCCACTGGCTGTTACTCTTAATGATTTTCAGTCCTAACTACCTTATATGCTCACGTATAAGACGTGGGCAGAATTTGAAGTCAAAATTAAGATAAATCAAGGGCCATTTTGTGGAAACAGGAAAGCACCAATGCTTCCTAAGGGGACCAGCTGCCCAGCCACTTTTGCTTCCATGTTCCCAGGCATTCAAAAAGGCAAGAAGTAGCACCACAGGGAAAAGCAGCAGGTGTCAGTGCTTCTTTTAGGTTCTCTTGGATTGGGCTAAACTCTTGCCTTTTTCCCCTGTACTCAGAGAAGGTAGTGATTTCTTCTTTGATAAGAGTTGATGTACAGTATAAATACATATTGACCCGTGAAGAAGTTAATCCAGGGTTTTGACGTTGATTTTTAGACTAACATTTCTAGGCACACGCATGAGTATATAGGGCATGTTTTAATGTACTTGACTTAAATAGTTCTTTTATAAACCTCTGACAAATGCATAATGCTTTAGCAAAAAAAATATGCAGACAAGTTCTTACAAAATGAAAAGTCATTTATTATTCTTCGCACGTAATTTCCTCCTTTTTCAAATGACTAATACTTTTGTCATTATCCATATTATAACATTCAGCCCATTCATGCTATGACATAGGAAGCCTCTTATGTCCAATGTTTAACTTTTGAACCAACAGTGCTTTAAGATGATGACATCATGCTCCAGTCACAACTGTGTTGAAGAACAAATAGTTCTCTGGTAACATAGGTTTTTCTTACGGGCAATAGCACAATTACTAACTATTATATGTTAAGAGTATGGCCTAATTTGTATTTTAGCACATTTAGAGTTTGGTTGATTAAAAATTGCATTTGTGACACATGTACAGTATAAAATTCTATGTTATAACATGATACAAAGTGTTTTATAGCACTCTTCAAAATGGTGTCCTCCATTTGTATTGTATTACAACTCCTATGGAACTGGAGGGTGCTGGGTTGGAAAAGCCTAACATGGCATAGCACTGGGCCATACAAAAGCTGGTACTGATAATTTTGTTTGTTTTTTTTAGGGCTTTTCAGAGATGGAGAAGCGAGATCCTCAGGAGTTAGTTGGTGAGTACAAGCTATTGTTTAGTTTCTTTCAATAATGTACCTTATTTCTTCAATTCTAAGATGCAATTGATTGTGAGGCTTAATCTATTGTAAGATATACACTAAATTTAGTACTGGCAAAATGAAAAAGGCTAATATGTATATAATCATATATGATTCTGAGATGAATAAAAGAAATAAAGTGTATTTCATTCTTCAGTCCCTCAGGACCCCAGGATAATGTACAGTTAATTAAAAATTAAAATGTGAACTATACAAATAGAAACATTTCAGAATAGAGTAAAAACTTCTTGACAAATAATTTTAAAACTAAAGTATCGGCAAAATGTAGCATATGTATTCTTGTCCATTTAAAATGTATAGCTAGGCCTTTAGGTACTCCCACAGTGCTGGGTCTTTAGCTTCACCCAGGTTAGGCCAGTCTTCTTCCAATACCTAACATATTTTACTTCCTATTCTATTTTCCTTCTTTGTTTCATTTCTGCCTACCAACCTGGGTAAGAAAATTAGTACTGCAGTGGCTTAAAGCCTGCATGCTTTTAGCATATGAGACACTTCAGAGCTGCAGCCTGACTGAACACATCACTGTATGATAGACTTCTGAAACAGGCAAGAAACAAGAGGATTCTTAGGTTGTGTAATACAGAGGCCTTGCCACCATAGATATGTTTGGCAGACTTCCAGATTGTATTCTGGAATTAAATTTCATATTTTACATTTGAAAGTTCCTTTCCATCATCAAAGCCCAGATTCATTTAGACAACTTATATGAAGTACGTATATAAACATTTTAACTTCAGCATTTATTCGGTTTTCTAATGATTTTGTAATCTGTTAAAAATATTTTCTTGGTAAAAGGTGTAAAAGACATGTGTGTCCATCCAGTGTGTTTTTTCTTCTCCGTCTTCACATCTTTGTCTGCATTCTTGAGCCCACGAATAAGCCAGTTAACTGTAATGCCCTTTCAAAGTTGGATGACTCAGTGGCATATTGATATCTTGTGTACTTTCATACAATTCTGCTGTTGCCAGGAAATAATGAAAACCTACTCTCTTAGGCATTGAACTACAATTGTTTGGGATAAAGAGAAGTCATAATTCATGCTGCCCTTCCTGCCCATTTCAGAGAGCTTTGTACACAATTGGTGGTAGTGCTTTAGCCATAACAAAGCTGTAAACTAAGTATGTTCACTTTGGGAAAGACTGCCATTATAGGCAGTCCCCAAGTTACAAACCTCTGACTTACAAACAAATCATAGTTAAGAATGGAAGTGAGACAACAGAAAGTGAGAGAAATCTTCCCCTTAAAAAGGAAATTCACTCCTGAAAGTGTTATCATGAGGAAAAGGTGTCTCCACTGAAGTTTTATCACCAGTCCTTGTTTCCACAACAAGTCAAATTGTTGGAACTGTTGTTACTGTTACCTAACTTTCCCCCAAATTTAGACTCAGAGCAGCTCACAATTTAGAAGAAAAATACAATTAATTTAAAGCAGCTCACCCCTAAAGTTAAAAATAATAATATACTGTCAAAGTGATAGAAAGCTCTTTAAAACAGTTCAGTCAAGACAACACAGCAGTCCTAACCCTTTAAAAAATCTGTTATAAAAGCCTGCCAGAATATAAAAGGCAACAGGGAGGGTGTCATTTTGGACTTCCAAAGATGAGTTCCAGAAACTGCCTAGAAGGTCCTCTCTCTTGTCCTCATCAATTGTGTTTGCAGTGATGGCTGGTCTAAGAGAAGAGCCTCTCCAAATGATCTCAGAGAGAGGACCTGATCTGTATAGAGCATAATAGGTCACAATCAGCACTTTAAATTGTGCCTAGAAGCAAACAAACAGCCAGAGGAGCTGTTTCAATAAAGACATACTATATTCTCTGTAACCTGCAAAACTGAAGTTTCCAAACAGTCTTCAAAGGCAGCCCCATGTAGAGTGAGTTTTGGTAGTCCAAGAAGATTGTAATTAAGGCATATTGCACCATGGCCAGCTCCCAACTGTACAAAAACATTCCTGGCCACTACAGAAACCTGAGCTTCTAGGTTTGAAGCCGAGTCCAGGAATACACCCACATTTGTATCTTCAGGGGGAAATGTAACTTCATTTAACAGAGACTGTATCCACATTTCCTGATCTATCTTCAGGCAGATCAGGAGTGCCTCTGTCTTGTCTGGATTAAGTTTTAATTTGTTGCCCTCGTCCAGCCCATTCCTGATAACAAATACAGCCTCTTGCATTGAGATGGAAAGGAATAGTAGAATTTGGTATCTATCATCCATATATAGGTGGGAGTGCATCTCAAAACTACAGATGTCCTCTTCCGAGAGTTACATGTATAGGTTAAATAGCAATGGGGACAAGTTGAAGAACCCCATACAATAATCCTGGAACTCTGCTGTTACAAGGAAACACTGACTAATCCCTTCTTACATATCCTTTAAATAACGGTTGAACATTTTGTCAAATCATGGGGGAACAGCTCACGTAAGAACAGTATGAAAACATTATAGATTTCTGTGGAAGGTACCCAATTTCAAGGAAAGATTCTGACATTATGAAGCAACAATAAGACTATAAAATGTACTTGATTTTAGAAAAAACCTTGGCTTTATTGATGGGTAATATTAAGTTCAGATAAAAGCTTTGGTACAAACTTACAACATAAGACAAAAATTGAAAAAATGTCTTACAAGGGCATTGTATGACAAGAATGATGTTACAAAAAGAAGTCTGCACAAAAATGGGAAATTTGTGCTACTTCCAATCAAGAATAGACTAATCAGATTAGATGTTATGTATTCCTGATTTGGATGTATTCTAGTGATCTGCTTCCAATTCATGTATTCTCCCTGTGGCCTCAGTTGCCTCAGTCAAGCCCTGAATTTAAACCATACTGCAAGATATGGATAATTATTTGCTCCGTTGGGCAGTGGCTGGGTGTGCCCACAATGGTGAATCATACCTGTAGTCAACTTCCTGCATTTCTTGTGTGGTGCTCCTTAGACGGGAAGCTGCAAGTGCCCACACCCGATCAAACGTTCCAGCCAGTTCTGCTACACCTGACTTGTGCAACAGCAGTGTTTGTTTGTTTTGTAATGACAGAATGCAGAATACATACTTGTCTACAGATATAGCCTAGCTGCACATACTAATTGCATTTGGAGAAGGAGGGGAAGACGATGGAGAGAGTAGGTGCAACAAATATAGATGTCACCATTTTTTAATTTACTGTCTAGTGCTCTTGGAGCCTAATCACTTTAGTTAAAGTATGCTTATAATGGAAACTTTTTGGCTGATTCTTATCATTTTGAAGCTAGTGAGGGGTTTATTGAGCAGATTCCCAGTGCTTTGTTTTTATATTGCATATCAAGAGAAAAATACTCACTGCCAAATCCATTGGGAATGAAAAATAACACTTTTTATATTCTGTTGTGTATATTATTTGGTCCCTTTTATATCTGTTTGATTTTTGTCCCCTTTATCTCAAGAAGTGCATTCCTGTCAGCCATTTCCTCTTTGGTGCCGATCCACATGAGGGAACGGTTGGCATGTTTTCTCATAGCAAAGGAAGAATGAGGGTGAAGTGAAAAATACACAAAACAGTGTCCAGATCACCAAACATCTAATAAAACTAAAGATTCAAGGGAATCTGTTCTATATAAGATGATTTATTTTGCACACTGAGTTCCAGCATGCTCCATACTAGAAAAATTGGAACTTCCAAATTTCAACTGTCAACATAAAATGGATTACATTAAATGCTTTGGAAAGGATCCAACAGGATCATTTTAATCCAGTATAAATAATTGCAAGGTGGCTGTATTTGTGGCTTACTCATTAAAGGCCATTCCTCCAATATGCTATTTCAGTGCCAGTTTCTTTGAATTTATATTGTCGATTTCTTGCTCATGCAGGATAATATTAAATACTGCATCTGCCTAATAAGGAATATTAGAAAAAGCCAAGGTTTAATTCATAATTGCTTGGACAGGATTCTGCTTCCTTGATCCTTATACACTGAGTGTACAAATTCCATGCTCTCTTTCCCCTTTCTTCAAATGTCTATCCTCCACTGTAACCAAACACAGTTTGTTTTTGACCTTGTTCTCCCATGCCTCCACCCCGGAGTTGTAAAGTTCTTAATCAGACGCAATGTCCGCCTCACACAGTGGCTTTGTAACCTATAACAAGCCCACGGCTTGTTGTCAAGGGATGCTGGAGCCAGACAGTGTTTCTCAGGGGATGTTGGCAAGAGTTCTGTTCTTCACAGAAGCACATTCTCTGGAAATGCCAAAGGACATTTCTTTGTTACTTGTGACTGCAAAAACTTTAACCCTAAATAGCGTCCAGTTGGGAGCAGCAGGATGGAGGAAGGGAGGCAAGCTGCTCAAATGATAGAATAGCTGCCAGGCTCGAGGCAGGACAGAAGAGCTGAAAAAGAAATTCACTGGTTTGTTTGCCTTTTGATCTCCATGGATGTGCATCCTAACGAGCATCATTGGGGCTGGGGTGGGGGAGAGAGACCAGAAGTAGATACCTATCTCCAACTTGAGATATTTTATTTACTCATATTTTGAGACTTCCTTCTCCATCCAAAGAGTCACAGCAGATACAGACACAAAGCAAAATTGGGGTGGGTCAGAAACTGAGTTAATATTTAGTGGAAATGGATGGAAAAAGTAACTACTTATGAACCATAATGCATGTCTAGTACCAGGGAAAGGGCTAAAGTGTGGCACTCAACATTGTCTTGGAGTAATATCACTTGAGGAAGGAGCTTTTTATCCCAGTTCTTTCCATCCCCAAGAACATCCATGCATTTAAGACAGTACTTAAGCACTGCTGGGCATTAATCAGCACATGCCCTCATTTTAGCAGTTGTGATCTTTATTTTTAAAAAAGGAATGGACAGCATACAGTATGAAGCTTGCTTGATATTTCTCCTTGAGTACTATTCAAATCTTGATTAACTTAGCTTGTCTCATTTGAAAAGAGTCTTGCATACAGAAAACATGAATATGTGTCCATGGTCAGACATGAAGATTCTGGATAGATAACAGTGCCAAAGTTCTTAGTCACCAGAGTTAATGGAAATAGGAAGCAAGCAAGCGGACCTTTATTGCATGCTTTAATTCTCAAGGTGGAATTTCTTGGAAAAGAAACTTGTGAGAAATTAATGGGTATTGATATTTGAGTTATCTGTTTTTAAGATGAGAATACCACAGCTATATAAATGGGTGACTTTGTCACTTCTCTAACGTCATAAACTGATCCGATGACCTTCTCTCTACTTTCAGCCTCCTTCTCTGAACGAGTAAGAAACATGTCACCAGATGAGATTAAAATCCCCCCAGAGCCCTCAGGCAGATGTTCCAACCACCTACAGGTGAGATGCAGCTCTTCTTACCCAAAATGTCAACACATCACTTTAGCTTACAGAGGCTGCGTATGTCTCTCACTGCTTCTTTATTTCAGCCAGGTTTTTTCTTGCAAATATTTTCTTAACTTGCATATTCATTTTCTTAGCTCAGCTAACTTGATTTATTTCATTTTTATAATATGCTTTGCTCTGAAGCAGTGGTTCTCAACCTGTGGGTCCCCAGGTGTTTTGGCCTACAACTCCCAGAAATCCCAGCCAGTTTACCAGCTGTTAGGGTTTCTGGGAGTTGAAGGCCAAAACATCTGGGAACCCACAGGTTGAGAACCACTGCTCTGAAGAATCGCAACTGGACCTGAATGTTTAAACCAAGCTTGCACTGGCTTCTTTTTCTGTTTTCTTTTGAATCTTCCTTAAAATGTCCTCAAATTGATTTTAAAACAATGTTGTTTCCATGCTGCAAGTTGTTCCAACATAAATCTATAAATCTGTATCATTTCCTAATAACCAAGTCAGCTTAATATCTTCCAGGATTTGTTGCTTTGTGTGAGTTCTTAAATTGTATTTCTGGTGGTTGTGGGTATAGGACCCTGTTATGGCTCTGATTGCCACCACATAGTACCAAGGGTGACTCAGAATGAAAAAGCTACACATTCTATCTGAACAGGAGTGCCTGTGATTTAAAAATTATCAACTGTTTTAATTCTTCTATGGAGAAATCTGTGGCAAAGTAGGGCATGATTTTCACTAGTTTGGAATAGTGGTACATCTTGCAGTTTTGCTGCATAAAAAACAGTCTGCACCCTGCCTTTACAGATCTCGTGCTATCTCTAATTTGATCTTTATCCCCTAGTCTTTTGCCCATCCTCCCCAAAACTAGTTTTTTAGAGACTCTTTCCCTGAAATGACAGGAATTACTCTTCCTATCACACAACTCCCTTGTTGCAACAGCTCCATGGTTTCCCAGATAGTTTTTGGACACAATTCAGAGTGATGGTTTTGACCTATGATGCCCTAAATGGCTTGGTCCAGGATATTTGAAGGGCCATACTTCTCTTTATGAGCCTGTTAGAAGATCATCTGAAAAGGACCTTCTCTCTGTCCTACCACCCTCTCAATATTTTAACACTTAATGGTTTTAATGACAGAAATTGTTTAATGGTTTATTAGTTCTCCTATTTATTTTTTCATGCATTTACATTGTTTCGGTTTGCAATCTTTTATATTTATTGTTATCTCCCCTGAGTCCCTAGATCAGGGAAAAGGCAAAATGGAAATAACATACATTATTGTTGTTGTTGTTGTTGTTGTTGTTGTTATTGCTGTGGCTGTCATTATTTAACACTATAGATTCCATGTTCATTTCCAACCGCTTTTTCATGGTCAAAGAGGCATGCTAATCATCAAAGTTGCTTAAAGAAAAGATATATAGTTTTCAGGAACCTATGCTGTGTTGTATAGCTTTGGGGAGTTTGCAAAATGTGTATTAATTCAAATAAAGGGTCAGATTTCATTTCTCTTTATGTCTGCACTACTGAATGAAATGAAGCAAAACTTTTGAGATTGGGGAAGAGCCACCATTTAACAGCTTTTACAGGAGGTGTACTTATGGATTCTGTTATTTTTTATATAGGAAAAAATACAAAAGCTGTATGAAAGGAAAATAAAAGAAGGCATGGACATGAACTATATCATTCAGCGGAAAAAAGAATTCCGCAACCCAAGGTAAAAAAATCCTTTCTAGCTATACTCAGCACGTTATGGTGTTGAAAACACTACATAAAGACAAATGTCATACAATGCAAATGGATCGCTTTCACTAGACTATTTTTATTTCTAGCTTCCACAGTTATCACTTCCTATGACTGAATGCAATATTTATCGAAGACTTAGAACTCAGGAAGCAAATATAGCTGAATACATCACTGTTATTTGAAAACTGGAATTTCCGTTTTTGTGTGTGACATTGAATGCTTCAGCAGACTGTTCAGAAATAATATTATATTAGTGTATAATATGTCTGCTGAGTGTAGTTTGTCAACAGATGCGTTCCCCTGCATTATGTTAAAAATACTCAATGAAAATGTTTACTTGTTTGCTACGTTACCACTCATACCCAAAAGAAACCAGGAATATTTCAACTTACGTATATGGAGAAATTTTGAAATGGCTCTTCTACGCAGAGATGAGTTCAATTAACCATTCACGAAGGTTTACATTGATTTGTTAATTTTGTCTTTGGTAACTGAGTCTCTGGGACAGAGTAGTTGGGAGTTTAAAGAATCCCCTCTGAATTTTTTTCACAGATTAATGAGAGCAAACCTAGGTATTAGATAAGTTTGTATCATATTAATTATTTACTGAATATATATGTAACAGCACAGCAACATCATTTTCAGTCTTGCAGCATAAAATAGGAAAATAGCATTTTATGTTACCTTTTCAGGCAGTTTGCTCAGAATTATAATAGTAATAATAATAACAGCAGCAGCAGCAACAACAACTTTATTTGTATTCCACCCTATCTCCACAGGGAGAATCAGGGCAGATTCCAACAACAGAAGGCAAACATTCAATGCCAATACAATAAGAATAACAAATGCAAGTACATTAACAGAGCACACAAATCCCCTCCAAAAACCCCGAAAGTATATCATTTTCAAGCGCACATAAATCAAGTTTACACCACATATAAAATCAAATTAAACAAAATCCACTTAAAATTAATTTAAATTATATCTAACATAAAAACATAAATCTGACTTCACAAAGAATTCACAAGAATCAATAAGTTAGTTTTAAATTATGTTAAAATTCACTGTAGTTACCTGGAATATCACTAAAACCTACCCAACCTACCCAGCCAACAAGCCAAATTCTAGGCGGCAGTCTATTAGCTGGACACAATCAGCTATTAAAAACACAGTACACATTTTGGATCATAAAAGCATTCCAGCAGAAAAAAACCCCCAGAAAATTGGTCTATACAGCATGTAAATTGATTTAAAAAAAACTCAAAAGAAGGGAACAAATTGTCATGCAGTGCTTAATTTGACCTGAAAGTACCTCCAGGGTGTAATCCCTTCTGGATTGGTGTCATCTTTCAGCCCTTCCATGGTAGCTGTTGCGGTAAAAGAGCCTAATTAATTCTGAATGCCCTTCTATCTGCTCCTCTCATTAAAAAAAAAAACCCTGTTCATAATAAAGTAGCCTTCCTGGTTTTCTAACCTCCTAGGTTCTAGGTACATGAACGTTTGGGGTAACTCAACTTTCAAAGGTTAAATATGAATGTGAATGCGAAAATATAGGAATAATGTATTACACTACTCTGTTTCAGCATTTATGAGAAGCTGATCCAATTTTGTGCCATTGATGAACTCGGCACAAACTACCCCAAGGTGAGTCGATGAAGCACTTTCGCAGAATTAAATGAAATTCATGGCAGGCAATGAACTCTGGCTCTGATTCTCATGTGGGATGTGATTGTCCTCGCTTCAAGGCAGCTGGATAAAATAGGAGCAGCTTCCTATCTGGTCTCAGGGAAGGGCAGCAATTGCTGTGTTGCGCATTCTTTAAATTATTTTTAGGAAATATGCATATTACATATCCTATATTGTGGATTCCAGCAAAATTTCAGCATTCTTCTGTTATTGTTACTCTCCCTCAGGGGCTGTATCAAAAAAGAGAACATGGAACCAGACACCATTCTTAAAACTGAAATCCCTGTAAGGGATGTGGCTTCAGGGACCCTCCTCAAAACTACTACTTCCCTGACCCACTATCTGCCACTCTCCTCTCAGAACTATCTATACACAAACTCTCCCTCTCTCACAAACACACACACACACATATAGAAAGATCTTTTATTTGAGACTGTAAAGTTTTTTTAATGTTGGAGGAGGGGAATCTAGAACATAAAACTTTAATTCTAATTTTCTACTTTAATCACTGCTGGGCTATTTTTGCTAATGCTTAACCTTCTCCAAGCCCAAATCTGCTCTGTGGAGTGCCTAGCCTTCCAGGGAAAATGTGGAAGGCTCATCAAGAAGAGGAGAGCTAAGGAGGTCTCCCCACCCCTGTTTCACTTCCTTCCATCAGTAGAATTGCAGTTACATTTGTGGTCTGTGTATTTTTTAAAAAATTACATATTATTTAAGATTATTTCTCTTTTCTCTTTTAGGACATGTTTGATCCTCATGGGTGGTCTGAGGATTCCTATTATGAGGCACTAGGTATTCAAACTTCCCTTTAAATACTTTTTTGGTAGCTGTAGCAATGGCTGGACTTAAATCAATATAACAAACAGTTTAACAGAATTGTTTAATTAAAACAATATATTAATATTTGTTGTGCTTTCTTTCCTCCATGGAGTTCAAAGGGAAGCTGTTTCTGTGATTTATATATTTTCCTCTGTCCGAGTTAGAAGAAGCTTGTATCATGCTTGCTGTAGTCTGAGGGGAACACATGTTTTTAATGGAAAGAGATTTACACTCAAAATAGTATTTTTGCAAAGCTCGAGGGTAGCATCTTTAATGGTGTATTCCTTTTGATCTTCCTGGTATGGGAATCTGTAATGATTGCTGCTTATTATCATGCCTGTCTTTCAGCAAAAGCACAAAAAGTGGAAATGGACAAGCTGGAAAAGGCGAAAAAGGAGCGAACAAAGGTATCAGTTAATATGTCATATGATTGTTAGAAGCCTGTGTACATTACCAAATAGTTAAAACAAATGCACAAAATTTTATAACTATATAGTTAAGATTTTCCATCATTTTTGTAGCTAAATTTTTAATATCATTCACTCAGATTGCACCTTTTCTTCTGTTTTCTGCTAACTAAAACACAGACATATACAGAATGGGTCAAAGTCACAATGGGCTTTCAATATTTATTTTTGGTTTTTAATTTACATTACTATAGCCTGTTCCTCGAAAACTTAGATCTGGCCATGGTGATTCACACCTTGGCTACATCTCGGATGGATTACTGCAATGCACTCTACGTGGGGCTGCCTCTGAAGATTGCTTGGAAACTACAATTAGTATAAAGAGCAGCAGCCAGCCTGTTAATAGGAGCTAATTACAGAGAACAGCTCCATTGGCTGCCTATGTGTTTCCGGTCTCAATTCAAAGTATAGATGATTACCTACAAAGCTCTACATGTTTTGAGTCCAGACTGTTTGCACGACTGTGTCTCCCCCTATGAACCTGTTTGGGCCCTGAAATCCACCCTTCTCATGGTCCCACCTCCATCACAAGCACGGCTGGTGGGGACGAGGTAGAGGGCCTTCTCTGAATTATTTCAGTAAGGCCTTCGACAAGGTCCCCCATGACCTTCTGGCAAGGAAACTAGTCCAATGTGGGCTAGGCAAAACTACGGTGAGGTGGATCTGTAATTGGTTAAGTGGACGAACACAGAGAGTGCTCACTAATGCTTCCTCTTCATCTTGGAAAGAAGTGACAAGTGGAGTGCCTCAGGGTTCCGTCCTGGGCCCGGTCCTGTTCAACATCTTTATTAATGACTTAGATGAAGGTTTAGAAGGCAGGATCATCAAGTTTGCAGACGACACCAAATTGGGAGGGATAGCCAATAGTCCAGAGGACAGGAGCAGAATTCAAAACGATCTTGACAGATTAGAGAGATGGGCCAAAACTAACAAAATGAAGTTCAACAGTGACAAATGCAAGATACTCCACTTTGGCAGAAAAAATGAAATGCAAAGATACAGAATGGGGGATGCCTGGCTCGAGAGCAGTACGTGTGAAAAAGATCTTGGAGTCCTCGTGGACAACAAGTTAAACATGAGCCAACAATGTGATGTGGCGGCAAAAAAAGCCAATGGGATTTTGGCCTGCATCAATAGGAGCATAGTGTCTAGATCTAAGGAAGTAATGCTACCCCTCTATTCTGCTTTGGTTAGACCACATCTGGAATATTGTGTCCAATTCTGGGCACCACAATTCAAGAGAGATATTGACAAGCTGGAATGTGTCCAGAGGAGGGCGACTAAAATGATCAAGGGTCTGGAGAACAAGCCCTATGAGGAGCGGCTTAGGGAACTGGGCATGTTTAGCCTGAAGAAGAGAAGGCTGAGAGGGGATATGATAGCCATGTATAAATATGTGAGAGGAAGCCACAGGGAAGAGGGAGCAAGCTTGTTTTCTGCTTCCTTGGAGACTAGGACGCGGAACAATGGCTTCAAACTACAAGAGAGGAGATTCCATCTGAACATTAGGAAGAACTTCCTGACTGTGAGAGCCGTTCAGCAGTGGAACTCTCTGCCCCGGAGTGTGGTGGAGGCTCCTTCTTTGGAAGCTTTTAAGCAGAGGCTGGATGGCCATCTGTCAGGGGTGATTTGAATGCAATATTCCTGCTTCTTGGCAGGGGGTTGGACTGGATGGCCCATGAGGTCTCTTCCAACTCTTTGATTCTATGATTCTATGTGGTGGTCCCCAACTTCTGGAATGCCCTCGCCAAGGAGATTAGACTGGCTCCCACGCTAACCTTTAGGAAGGAACTGAAAACATGTCTTGGAAACAGGGTTTCGAAAATGGCTAACTGTAATCTAACCCATGAAGCGTTAAATGGGACTACTTTTAACTGCATCTTATTGCTCACATCAACAAGAGCAGGTTCTGTGATGTTTTTAATGTTTTACATGTCTTAATTATTACTTAGTTTTATACTTATGTGTGATTTTTTTTACTTATACTTAACATGTCTTACTGTTATTTATTCTTTCCTATGTATTATGATTTGTTTTTACTTCTGTTAATTTAATTTTTCCTGAATTGTTATGTGTTTATTATTATTTATATTGTTTTTCCTGATGCAAGCTGCTCCAAATCCCTTTGGGGAGAGGAAGCAGTATATAAACAAAGTTTTTATTATTATTATTATTATTATTATTATTAATTATTAATTATTATTATTATTTTTATTTAATAAATGTCTAAGGTACCAGATCTGAATACTTCTTCTTTTGATCTTCTTCTTCCTAGATTGAATTTGTAACAGGCACTAAGAAAGGGACGACAAATGCTCCTTCTACAACCACCACAACAGCCAGCACTGCCGGTGGAGGTAAGTCAAAGATATGTTGTCTAGATTGTGTAGAAGCCATGGGAAAGTTTAGTTTTCCTGATCTCCTTTAGATGTTTTAAAGAAGAAAAATAGGAAACTGGTAGTACTTAACAGCAAGTAACAATAATAGCAATCAACAGCCGAATTTTTTCACCAAAGATGCCTGCATAAAAAAGATCTCTGTTTGAAGTGGAACATTTTGTAGCCCTTGGTGAGAGAGAAAATGCACACAGAGGCCCCATCTACACTGCCACATACAATCCAGATTATCTGCTTTGATCTGGATTATATGGCAGTTTACACTCAGATAATCTAGTTCAAAACAGATAATCTGGATTATCTGCTCTGATAATCTGAATTATATGGCAGTATAAAAGGGGCCTCAGTAAAATACACCATGCTTACCTTCCACTAGTAGGGAGTTATGGTTTTGAAAGAGTATTAAGAAATGAGGATTTTATGGAGTGGAACCAAACAACTGGACACGTTTTCATTTAAAGGAGGGTTGGGCAAATTTGGGCAGGTGCAGAGGCCATTGTTCATGACTCCTGGCTCTGCTACAGGCCATCTCAAGCCCTCCCAACAGTCTTTGGTTTTAAAAAACAACATCAAATCATTAAGGGGGGGGGAGTCTTAATGGATTCATGGGATGCATGGCTACAGCTCTTCCAGAATTCTCTGATAAAAACGATCTGACCTGAGCAAGCGCTGTCAAAATGTAACATTTGCTCTTTGAACACACAGATGCCCAGAAAAGGAAAAGCAAGTGGGATTCTGCCATCCCTGTGACGACCATTGCCCAGCCCACCATTCTCACAACTACAGCAACACTGCCAGCTGTTGTGACTGTTACCACGAGTGCAAGTGGCTCTAAAACAACAGTGATCTCTGCAGTCGGCACCATAGTGAAAAAAGCAAAGCAGTGACAACCACAGTGATTAAACTGACTGGAGACTTTTGGAGGGACTTGAAAGACTGAGACATGCCAGAAGCACCCCACTGGGAAGTAAAAGAGGGGTACTCCCTTCTTCTGGCACAGAAATATATGAGAGACAATTTAAAAATGTACATGAGAAGAGAGAATTGGCTGTATATATCCACATTCCTATATTTATGTGGGAAGAAGGTCTTGGTTTTCTTGTGTGGAACCGTCCCTCAGTATGTTCCGTACAGTGCAATGCCACCTTGTATGATGTTACTTCATCAAATTTTCTAGTTGTGTGTGGTTTCTTAAGCTTTGTGAAATGAGGACTCCGAAAACACTGTAAAGAGTTCTGTTTCTTCCTGAGCCATTTAGTGTTGAATTACTCCTACTTCTTCTGCCATCCCAGTCTTTTGTTCCAGACAATGCCATTGATTTTCCCCAAGGAAAAACTAAGCGACATAAGGACAGATTACATATAGACTCAAGTTTCATGTAGGTCACCCTAGACTGTGTGAGCTATCACTGTGTAACCTGTTAAAATTCTAATGTCAGATACTTAAAGGTTTGAAAGCTTTAACATTTAAGACCAAATGTTAAAAACCAGCAGTAAATATTTTGTCTAGTCATTGGTTATCATTCTGCAAAAAAATGAACTATGCTGATGGGAGGGCGTTGGCAAAGAGGGAGCAGCAAATGGGGAATTTTCTATGTCCGTTTTAAATCTTTGTGTATGGTAGTGACGTTGGTGCTCAACTATACAGTTATAATGCTGCCATTTTCGCCAATGTAACAACAAAAATGCTGTCAATTCTTTGTTTAATCTTTTTTATCTATGTAATTTAAATCTTGGAATATAAAAATGTTTTAAGTCCTGTTGTCATACTTCACTGTGAGCATTTATCTGCCCTCTGTTCTAGTTGGGAAAATGTCCTGAAAAATATGGTCTACTTCAGGGGTCCTCAAACTAAGGCCCGGGGACCGAATATGGCCCTCCAAAGGTCATTTACCCGGCCCTCGCTGAGGGTCAACCTAAGTCTGAAACAATTTCAAAACACAACAACAACAATGCTATCTCATCAGCCAAAAGCAGGCCCACACTTCCCATTGAAATACTAATAGGCTTATATTTGTTAAAATTATTCTTCATTTTAATTATTGTATTGTTTTTAAGTGTTCTTTGCACTACAACTAAGATATGTGTAGTGTACATAGGAATTCATGTTTTTTTCAAATTATAATCCAGCCTTCCAACAGTTTGAAGGACTATGACCTGGCCCTCTGTTTAAAAAGTTTGAGGATCCCTGTTCTACTTCAATAGAATCTAGAGGAGGCATAGGCCAATTTTCTAGCTTTGTGACCGCGTGGCAGGCTGGAGTGGTGTGGGCAGGCCAGGAGGGAGAGGGTTCTCCCCAAGTCCCCTCCCTGCCTTTTCCTCCCCTTCCTCTTCTCTTTTGGAGGCAGAAAGTGAAGAAAAGATGGGAAATGTTTGGATCCCAAAAGTGTTAATCTTAGTCAGGATGAGATGGTGGATGGAAGAAAAAAAAGGGTATCCATTAGACCCCATATTGCCTACTCCTGATATAGAATCCTAGAACTGGAAGAGACCTCCATGGGCCATCCAGTCCCAAGCACTCCCAATAGACAGCCTCTGCAGAAAAGCCTCCAGCCTTTCCACCACACCAAGGCAGCCTATGCCACCTTCCAGGAAGTTCTTCCTAATCTTTTCAGTCAAATCTTTCCCTGCCATTTGAAACGATTGCTCCCTTGTTCCCTGGTCTCTAGAGCAGCAGAAAATCACCACCACCACCCCCCTCCTCAATGGGATACCCTTTTAAATCTTGAAAGATGGTTCTCATTTTCCCTCCATACCTTCTCTTCTCCCCACTAAATATCCTCCAGGAGGAAAAGAGGAAGGAAAAAAGAAGAAAGAAAGGGTGGAAGAGAAGGGAAGGAAGGAAGGAAGGAAGGAAGGAAGGAGGGAGAGAGGGAAGGAAGGGAGGGTGAAAGGGGGAAGGAAAGAGAGAAGGAAGGATAGGATAGTGAGAGGAGGGCCTGAGAAAAGAGCCCAAGGGGTCGCATCCGGTCCTCAAGCCTGGGTTTGCCCATAATCTCTCCAGCATTATTTGAAACACAAAGCTATCTTCTGTTTTGTTATGGGAAGGAAAACTATGGAAGTGGGATCGTGCTAAAGGTAAAGACTAAAAGCACCAGTAGTGATGGATAGTAGGCTTTGATTACTGTAATGTGCTCCAATGTAGTCATCCATGCCACCTGCTATGGAATCTCAGATGTTCAGACCACAAGCTTTCTTAGATTTTCTTTGAAGATGGGGGTGACTGGGCCAAGCGCCATGTGATATGAGCCTGATCATCAACTATCCTGCTTCTGCTCAAGCCTGTTTTAACCAGTGAAGGCTGAGATCATGTATAATTTGGCATGGGCCATCTATGTGTCCATTAACATCAAGAGTGTCCTTCAAAGCAATTTCAATCCCAGATTCTCAGAAGAGTGCGTCCTGACGCTTGGAATTTACAGTGTGAGCTCAGTGGACCTGTATCTGCCTAGAGTTTGCCTTACAGACCATCAAGAAAATTTTAAATATTTCCCATAGAAATGTGCAGTAATATATTACTGCTGCTATTTCTTTGTATTTATTTAACTGCTGCTTGACTTGAGGTGTGGTTGTACTATTTATTCTATTTTGATACGCTGGTTTGATATCTTGATTTTGGAAACTGCTTTGAAGTAAAAGTTGGCATACACTGAACTAAAAACAATACTTTTACTTTGTAATGCTGACATCTGCCCCTACTCCCTCTGATCAGAAGGGCAGACTCTGGATTGCTTTGCTTTCCTCACCCCTCTTGAAATATGTTTGTTAAGGGATTATTCTACATGTTTATCATACATCCTCTTACTGCTCCCTACCTGCAAATGAGTCAGAGCTGCTGCTGCCGTTGCTTTTGCTGGCTCTGAATCTTCTGGGGAGGTTTTATAATCAAACAACTACATTCAAAGCCAGTAAACACAAAGCTATGGACATTCTCCAGGCAACCTCCCTCAAGATTGATTCATAAAATGGCACTGGTGTGCATGAGCACAGTATAAATGATGGATTCCGCAACAGTCTTCCCCAACCTGGTGTTCTTCAGATGTTCTTCAGCTGATGAAGCATGAGATTTGAAATGCATATTATTTGAAGGCATCAGGTTGGGGAAACATGCTCGGTGAAGATCATGGAGGACTTTAATGGCAACATTTCTTCTACAGCATCAGTATGACCTGTTAATACAAAACTTCTGTGCTCTGCTCTCATCAGACTTGGCACTGTCCATTAGTTACTGCCCACTAAAATGAATTCTAATTACATAAATTTGAAAGTATATATTCATCCTCCACTAATCCCTTCTCCATTCTTTGCTTCCCTCCACCTCTGTTGTTTTCTTTGTCAGGATTTATGAATTCTTAGACCTATGCGGTACAATCTATGTAAATCATAATAGTGTTTTATTGTTTGAATAGCACTAAATATCTAGAGAGAATGAGATCCAATACATATGTTATGAATTGACTCCAGTATGTGAGATGTGTTGCACAAATTGAGACATAGACTAACTGAACTTCTTCATTTCATGATTGTTATGTGTAGACTGGTTTACCAGAAATATTGGTAGATAATTCAATATGTCTTTGCTTCACTCAATCTTCTTTGGCTTAAGTTTCCCTTCTGACTTGAGCAAGCAATCATTAGAGTGAATGCAAACCCACAGCAACTGCAAGTATTCCCTCCTGTACCAAAATGATGCTGCAAAGTTCCTCTCACTCCCTTTCCAACCCAACATGGGCAAAAGTATGATAGCTGTGACCCAACGCTATAGTAGTTGCGAACCTACGCTGGTTGCGCAACACAGGTCAGAAGGGGGGGCAGAAGGGGGGGGACAACAAACAGCCAAGCATACTGCTTAAGGCTAGTGAAGTAATGTTAGAGTTATTTACTGTTAAATTATAAACAACGGCTTATGAAGACGGTAAACAGGGTAGAAATGCTTCCTCTCTCCCTTTCTGGCGAGCAATGTTCCCAGGACTCTGACGCAGCTATGTCTCTCACTCACTCCACTGTCTCGCACACCTCTTCCCTTCCTTAATTCACAGCCGTGTTGCGCAACTATCATAGCGTTGGGTCACAGCTATCATACCTTTACCGTCAACATGTAACAACATTACAGTCAGCCATGACCTTTCTCCAGTTTAGTCTTCATAGATCAGATTATTCACAGAATGTTAACTGCTGCTTAACTAACTACTGCTGGAGCTAGAAAGCACCTAGAAAACACCCTCGATGTAGGAGACTTTGGAGGGCTAGTCCAATGGCTGCAATGGAGGCCCATCCTCCTCCTCCTCTCCATCGCCTTTTTTGCCAATAGCACCTCCCTTTCCTTTCCTGCCTTAGCAGCAGGACTCCTCTGGGAAGCAGTTATTACCTTCCAAGGACCCACTACCCAAAAGGGACTTGTACACATAGAAGAACATAATTATATTCCCCAGAAGTAGGGGGATCATGCCCAGTCTTGACTACCTTTTCTAATAAAACTACATGAGTACAGCCTCTGCAGCTTTTAGCCTTCCATTAGCAAATGTGTGGACCATTTCTTTTCTGTCTGAAAACCAACATTGCTTCTGTTCCTTAGCATGTTGGAACAGCTCTCGCCATCCCACACAACACAGCAGTACTCAAAAGTACATAGTGGAACCAGCAAAAACAAGACACACCCATAGCCTCTAGGTTCACAATTTCTGGCTTAGAAGGTTATCCAATTTGCCTCTTATCTAGACAAATAAATTCAGAACATGCTCTACTACATTTGAGCTTTTTATTCAGTCAGTATTATTTCTCCCTCTACAATATTTTTCCACTGAATATTCACTCCAGAACTTTATCTGGCCTTCAAGTAGATTTCTCTGGGAGCAAAAACTTAACTGATATTTCAAGGAAAGGTTTGAAGCCCCTTGTTCTGCTCACCTCTGCAGAAAAGTCCTTCTGACGGCTCAAGCTGGGAACTCTTCCTGCAGTTAGGCAAACTTTGGAATAACTTGTTTATTGACTACACTTTGACCTTAGTCAGTTTCACTCCTTTTTTGTATGGTGAATCAGAGAATAAGTTGTTTTCCTCAGTCTAACTAGGATCTGATAAAGGATCCCCATTAAGAATAATCCAAATTGTATTGGTGCCTCTTCCTGTATAAGTGAAATAACGACCAGGGAATCATAACAGAAAGCAGTGTGCATGCTGAGGAAATGCAGTGTCCATAGATCGGCTTTAAAAAAAAAGAAAGAAAGAAAAGAAACATAGATAAGAATCCTGAGCAGGAAATCAGTGAAAATTTGGCTTTTATTAGTCCAAATTTTATTAGACCTACAAGAAGCACTGCCTGATCATCAAGCAAAAAGTGGGTGCTAGAAACAATATCATACGAAAGCTGACTGGCACAACTTGGGGATCACAACCAGACACAGTGAAGACATCTGCCCTTGCGCTATGCTACTCTGCTGCTGAGTATGCATACCCGGTGTAGAACACATCTCATCACGCTAAAACAGTGGACGTGGCTCTTAATGAGACATGCCGCGTTATCACGGGGTGTCTACGCCCTACACCACTGGAGAAATTACACTGTCTAGCCGGTATCGCACTACCTGACATCCGCCGGGAAGTAGCAGCCAATAGTGAAAGGACCAAGGGAGTGACATCTCCAGCCCATCCCTTGTTTGGATATCAGCCAGCACGTCAACGACTTAAATCAAGAAATAGTTTTCTAAGATCTACAGAGACACTCGCTGGAACACCCCAGCAAGCGAGAGTCTAAAAGTGGCAGGCTCAAACCCAGAACCTCAATCAATGGCTGATACCAAATGAGAGACTCCCCCCTGGGCACACAGAGGACTGGGCCACTTGGAAGGCGCTGAACAGACTGCACTCTGGCACCACGAGATGCAGAGCCAACCTCAAGAAATGGGGCTACAAAGTGGAATCCACAACATGAGAGTGTGGAGAAGAGCAAACTACAGACCACCTGCTGCAATGCAACCTGAGCCCTGCCACATGCACAATGGAGGACCTTCTTGCGGCAACACCAGAGGCACTCTAAGTGGCCAGCTATTGGTCAAAGGACATTTAATCAACTACCAAGCTTGCAAATTCTGTGTTTTGTCTGTCTGTTTGTTTGTTTTTGTTAAAAATGTAATACAAATGTCTGGTTGCTGATGACACTATAAATAAATAAGTCCAAATGTATTATTATTTTTATTATTTCTTATCTGTCTCTTCTCATGGAGAGGAAAGGAATGGGTTGTAGGTTCAGTGAATCTAAAGAGCTATATATAGGCTAGGCCTGCACGAACCTGTGGCCCTCCAGCTGTCTTGGACTTCAGCTCCTGGAATTCCTCTCAACGGAACAAGCTGTCTAGGGTTTCAGGGAGTTGGAGGCACAGACACCTGAAGGGGCACAGGTTGTGTAGGCCTCATAGAGGCCTTGGGGAGACATACATCATTGCTTAATGTCCAGTGCTTAACTGGAAGTGATTGATAATTTCAGATAAACAATTTAAAAAGAAATAATGAGAATGAACAGGCAAGTCACACACTCAGCCCCATGATAAAGTTACTTTAGGATCACCATACATCAGAAACTTGAAGGCACCTGTGGTGCAACAACAGCAATCTCTGTGAGAGAGCCAGTTTGGTGTTGTGGCTTGTTAGAGGGTTCAGATCCCTACCTAGCCATGGGGAAAATCACCTGTGAGCAAATTTTACTAAGAAATCCTCATGTCAGGGTCACCATAAATCAGAGTCAATTTGGAATCCCTCTAGATATTTTGGACTTTTTGTCAGCCTAGGTGAAACCACCAACTATTAGACATTGCCTGTAGTCCATGAACGTCAAGAAGCCTATAGGGCGATCTTCGTTGCAATAAACACTCAACTGGCCACAAGATTCCTTGAACTTGTCACAACATACTTCCAGACAGATACATATGGATGAGACTGTAAAAACTTGGAAAGTCACCCCCACCCAGCACACTTATTTGTTATCAGTTCACCTAAAGGGCATCCATTTTAGTATCGTAAAATGGAATGAGTCAGAGACTGTAAAATAAGCTATTGGACAGTTCCTCAGCTGTAATCATTCTCAAATCTGTTATTAGCCCTAAAGAAGTGAATAGGGTTGTGTTCGACAACAGGGAGATGGAAGTACAAGATACATAAATTCCTCGGTTTTGCTAATTATAGAATTAACAGCAGCTTTGAAGGTATTTATGCTTAAAAAGTGATTTAGGAGGAAAGCGATAAGCAATTCTCCCAATGATTAGAGCCCTTCCCTCCCCAGCCACTTTAAAGTGAATATTTCACTTGGTCTAATCCAATTCTTTTGGATAGACATCCCTAAGGGGATACATCTTTGGGTTGAGAAGAAAGAGGTATATCTGTTGTTTTTTCCCCAAGTAGTCAAAATCAGCTAAGACTTTGGGGGGGGGGGGGCACAGAAGAAGGCACGAAGCCGTTCTCCTCACCTCCCACTGGAGAATGCAATGTAGGTGGCTGCTTTATGTAAGAAAAAGAGAAAATGTCAGGTAATAAAAATGACATGTGATTAACTTTACCTGCAGTTTGAGCCTGTAATGGCTGTTCCCTAAGGGCAGAGATCATTGAATACCAGTTAGCGCAGTTCGTTACCTCCTTATATATGATTGCCTCCTGGAATCTCAGAGAATCCATTAGATTTCGAGGGTGGCCCATTTTAATAGGTCCTCCGCCCCTTCAGGGGTAGGTTGTAGCTGTGAAACTAGTCCTGACTAGGAAGTGATTTGTCCATGACAAGTCAGATACATTGATCACCTCTGCCAAGAGATCCATATCTTCTGAGATGAAAATCGCATCAAGGGTATGACCTGCCGAATGCGTTGGTCCAAAAACCAATTGGGATATGCCCTTGTTTGTCATTAATACCATTAAGTCCCAAGCTGCACCTGACAAATTGGCCTCCAGTGGTATGTTGAAGTCATCCAAAAGAAAAAGTCTGGGTGACTCCAACAACACCTCCAATATCAGTTCTGTGAGCTCAACCAGGGAGTCTGTTAGACAGCAGGGTGAACGGTACACTAGAATCATAGAATCATAGAATCAAAGAGTTGGAAGAGACCTCATGGGCCATCCAGTCCAACCCCCTGCCAAGAAACAGGAATATTGCATTCAAATCACCCCTGACAGATGGCCATCCAGCCTCTGTTTAAAAGCTTCCAAAGAAGGAGCCTCCACCACACTCCGGGGCAGAGTTTCCACTGCTGAACGGCTCTCACAGTCAGGAAGTTCTTCCTCATGTTCAGATGGAATCTCCTCTCTTGTAGTTTGAAGCCATTGTTCCGCGTCCTAGTCTCCAGGGAAGCAGAAAACAAGCTTGCTCCCTCCTCCCTGTGGCTTCCTCTCACATATTTATACATGGCTATCATATCCCCTCTCAGCCTTCTCTTCTTCAGGCTAAACATGCCCAGCTCCTTAAGCCGCTCCTCATAGGGCTTGTTCTCCAGACCTTTTATCATTTTAGTCGCTCTCCTCTGGACACATCCCAGCTTGTCAATATCTCTCTTGAATTGTGGTGCCCAGAACTGGACACAATATTCCAGATGTGGTCTAACCAAAACAGAATAGAGGGGTAGCATTACTTCCTTAGATCTAGACACTATGCTCCTATTGATGCAAGCCAAAATCCCATTGGCTTTTTTTGCCGCCACATCACATTGTTGGCTCATGTTTAACTTGTTGTCCACGAGGACTCCAAGATCTTTTTCACACGTACTGCTCTCAAGCCAGGCATCCCTCATTCTGTAACTTTGCATTTCGTTTTTCCTGCCAAAGTGGAGTATCTTGCATTTGTCACTGTTGAACTTCATTTTGTTAGTTTTGGCCCATCTCTCTAATCTGTCAAGATCATTTTGAATCCTGCTCCTGTCCTCTGGAGCATTGGCTATCCCTCCCAATTTGGTGTCGTCTGCAAACTTGATGATCCTGCCTTCTAAACCTTCATCTAAGTCATTAATAAAGATGTTGAACAGGACCGGGCCCAGGACAGAACCCTGCGGCACTCCGCTCGTCACTTCTTTCCAGGATGAAAAGAAGTCACTAGTCTATCCCTGGGTTTTAGACTCAGGTACAGACATTCAATGTGATTCAGCTCCCTTATAGGCACTCTGGTCAGGTTAAGATTGCCTTTATAGACCACAGCTACCTTACCCCCCACCCACTGCCCACTTTCCCTCACCTGTTTACACAGTACCCTGTTGGGAGGGGCTGAGCGCAGGTTTGAGCACTATCATCTCTCAACCAAGTTTCAGTGAAGCATACCAGGTCAGCCCTTTCATCACTAAGAAGATCATAGATGATATGAGTCTTAGTCTTGACTGACCTGGCATTGTTCAAGAGCAAGGTGAGGTTTGGTGGGTTGATTGGCTCACTCTCCAAGTTGCCCAGGTTGGCCAGGTGACTTGAAGGTGGGATACTTATTAAACACCTTTCTCCCCTTCCTCTATGAGGACATGTGACCCTGCCATCACCATATCTCCCACAGCCTGGGACCCAGGACCTTTCTGGCTGAGCATTTTAAAGGCTCCTCCCCATAACTACAAAACCTCAAATTCTGCAGAAGACAGTCACAGGATTTAAAATGAGATGCATACTCTTTGCCTACTTTTTCAGCTCTAGTGTGATATGGGACACAATAGAGCAGGGGTTCTCAAAGTGTGCTCTGTGGAGCCCTTGGGGCTTTATGAAGCATATTGAGGGGCTCTACAGTTCCCTCCTCCTCCCCATCCCCCCCAAGCCTTTCCTCCTCTTTTCTGCTCCTCTCTCTGCCTCCTTTACCACCAAAATCCATTTTTCTTTACTTCCCTCGTCACCCAGATCCTTTCCCCCTTGCCCTGCTTGCTTCCAAAACCCTATTCCCATCACGCAGGGGGTGTTTTGGTTGTGCTTTTCCTGCATGGCAGAAGGGGGTTGAACTGGATGGCCCCTGGGGTTGCTCCTATTATTAATTATTATTATTATTATTATTACAAAGGCTGGATGGTGATCTGTTGGGGGTGCTTTGATTGTGCTTTTCCTGCCTGACAGAAGGGGGTTGGACTGGATGACCCCTGGGGTCTTCCATTGAAATACTGTTAAGTTGATGTTGGCAAAAAAGTTTGCCCATGCCCGATACATATACATAATATATAATATAAACATTTCTTGGGACTCTACGAAAAACTTTTGCTTCAAAAAGAGTTCTGTGACTGAAAAAGTTTGAGAACCCCTGCAATAGAGCAATGGATTCAAATTGCAGGAAAAAAGATGCCACCTAAACATTAAGAATAACTTCCTGATGCGAAGAGCGAGCATGGAATATGCTGCTGTAGGGCTCTTCCACACAGCCCTATATCCCAGAATATCAAGACAGAAAATCCCACAATATCTGCTTTGAACTGGGTTATCAGAGTCCACACTTAGATAAAATTGGATTTCCTGCCTTGATATTCTGGGATAGAGAACTGTGTGGAAGGGTCCCCGGAGTCTGTTGGAGTCTCCTTTGGAGGTTTTTCAGCAGAGCCTGGATGACTATCTTTCAGGAGTGCTTTGGCTTTGTGTTCCTTTATGACAGAATGGGGGTGATTGGATGGCCCTTGGGTTCTCTTCCAACCCTTTGCTTCTATTCTATGATTCAGACTGGCTTTCCGTCCTTTGCCTTCGTGCTATCCCCTTTGCCAGTCTTTGTGGCTAAAGTACAGTGGGGTTGGGCTCTGGCTGAACTCCTTGCATCAAGTACTTTTCCTGTGGGTGGGAGTTTAACTTCCTTTCTTGAAACAAGCGTGGTAAGCAGGGAGCCTAGGCTTGGCTGCCCAGGCAGATCTTGCCCATACAGGTGTGCATAACTCACAGGAATGCCAGACAAACCTGAGTCACTGAGAGAGAGAGAGACGTCTCTTGCCACTCACTCCCTCCCTCCCCTTCCCTCCCATGTGCGCACACACACACACCTGAGCTGAAAGAAAACTTCTCTTTCCCCACTCTCACTTGCCCAAGTGCTATTTGCCCAGCTATTATAGCAATCCAACACCTCCATATGTCTCGGGTGGAAGAAGACAGCCTGAAGGAGCACTGAAGGAAAAGCAAGAGCAACAGGAAAAGAGAGAGAGAGAGAGAAGGGAGGGGGAAAGGTGGAAGGCAAGGTCTGCTCCATAGAAGCCAGGCGCCCTGCAGAGGTATGTCACATTCACAAGCTCTTCCTTCCTTCCTGAGGATTTCAACTTGGCCTCTAAAACAAAAGAGGGTTTTCCAATTTCTGACGGGGAGGGGACAGCAGGGGAGAAACTGAGGGTGAGAGACAGGACTTTGCTTTGGAAATGGCACTGAAGCAGTGAAGTTTTTCTCCCCGGCACAACTGGAGGAATTTCTTGGCTGGGTATGTGCGGCGGGTGCCTGTTATTTGGATTGTTGCACAGGATTTGGACTTTGAATCAGACCCAACACTAATGAGGTTTGTGGGATTAATTCATTTCTGCTCTGGGCTGCTCCGCTCTGCTTTTTAATGTTGTTTCTTGCCTATCGATTAACTAGAAGAAGTGAAATGAGGTGTGGGGATACTTATGCAGGTAGGACAGCGAGAAGATGTGTTCGGTGCACATTTACGCTCGAAATGTGGGGCTTTCGTGTTTTTTGCCTTTGCACTGCTTGATCCTGGCACCAGTTGTTGATCAACCAGTTTGATGTTGCAGGGCAAAGCAATTTTTTCCCTTTCCTCAGGGAGGCAATTTTTAAAAATTAACTGTATCTACCCACACATACCAACTCATATTGTGAAATCATGAATGGCATTTCTATTAGTTTGAAGCTTTTGAAAGAAAACCGAAATGTTTCTGGAAATAGTATCCTACTCCCTGGGCAAGAATCCTGTACTGTTCACAATTGTATAGTCGGAAGGTATTCAACCAGTAAATTGTATTCAGGCATGATGATAAGAAAGCTTTTTCCTGTTGAGTTTCTACCTATCGCACACAGATATTTTTGTGAAACACACAGGAATTCATGAAGAATAAAAGGTGGGATTTGTCCTGTGAGGCAGAGGTTGCTTTGTTATGAGATTAAACATTTAACAGCTTTTAGGCTTATTGATGCCTACTCATGCTACAGAGACTTTACTTGTCAGACTAAGAATCTTTAAACCGGGTAGTGTTGTAATTGCTGCTTAATTGAAAAAAATGTATTTACCCAGATTTCAGATTTTTTTTAAAAAAATAGTGTGTTGAGCAAGTAAATGAGGGAAAGGATTAAGTCAAGCAGGCAATGTGTACAAGGCTGAATTTGAGATTAAATTGAATGTTTAATGGAGGGGAAAAAGTAGCAGGTACAGCAGAGTTATGAATAAAATGAGATTGTATGTGAAGGATGGGTAACAAGACAGGAGAGCAGAAAATAGAGATGGACCTCATAACACTAGAGAATGAATCCACTTAAATCTGGTTGCTGCCTCCTGCAGGATTATGGGGTTTGTAGTTTAGGGGGGAGCCTTTAACAGCCTCACTAAACTACTAACCCCAGGATTCTGCAGGAGGCAGAAACCAGATTTAAAGTGTATTCATTCTCTAGAGTGACAAATTAGAAAGTGCAAACAAATCTTAATTCATGAGTTTGGCCAGCCCCATAATTTCAGTCTTGTGCTTGGGCTCAGCCATGTCACCTGTAAAATAGTGATAAAAGGAGTGCTTCTGAACATGTATGTGCATATTATCTTTCCTCTCCCCACTGGACCAGACTACAAGTTTTGAGATTCTGGATAGGGAAATGGACTGACCGCCTGTTAGGGGAGTCATTTTGGATTTTAATAGGAGAAAAATTCAGCAATGTACTTAATCTTGGTTATAATATTAGATTTCAATTGCATTTTTAAAAGATGGATGCTAATTGTAACAGTTATTCTGCCTCTGAATAGCTGTTACAGTTTATCTATACAGGCTAGATGGGAACATCTATCTATCTATCTATCTATCTATCTATCTATCTATCTTGTCTGAAGCAAAACTACTGATAAGTGTATTTGTGTCCATCACAGACACAATTTTAACAGTCACGTAAGTGTGTAGAATTATTGAAAAACTGACCACTGCCACACCCATCTCTCCCTATGCCTCCTACCAACAGGCATTCCTTCTGCACAGTAATTGCTTGGTCAGATGCAGCCGCAAAGCATAGTGTGTCCTTAGCAAGAGATTCTGAACAGCTCCCTTCCACCAGCACCTCTGAAAAATCATTAAGCTTTTTTCTTCATTCATGAAATTTATTATTTATCCTGTCAGAAGCGAACCAAAGGTACAGTTGTAATGTATTTTTAAAACACAATGTTTTAAAATCTTGGCATTATACTAAATGTCCTTTGACCAGAAGCTGGCCACTTGGAGTGCCTCTGGTGTTGCCATAAGGAAGTCCTCCATTGTGCATGTAGCAGGGCTAAGGTTGCATTGTAATAGGTGGTCTGTGGTTTGCTCTTCTCCACACTCGCATGTTGAGGACTCCACTTTGTGGCCCCATTTCTTAATTAATGAGATAAATTATAGGCATGTACATATCATCTGGAAGGAAAGAAAAAGAAAACCAGACTGTTGAGAGGGACATTTTTGAGGTCTGGCATTGTTGAACAGTGCCTAAAGGACCACCTGGTCTTTCTGGAAAGGAAGCAAATAAATGAGGTTAGAGCTACACCTCTATGGGTTATGCTGTTCAAGGGTTTACGGTGTGCCTACATAAAGAATGAGGCTTATCTCTGAAGTGCCCCACCTTGTCCAAATTGTTCCATGCTCATTCTCCTTTTAGCTGAGATTTACGGCTAACCCATTGCTGGCAGTGTACTCTCTTCTTGCCCATTCATGCTTCAAGTTGACTGGACTTTGCCAGAACTGCCATGTGTTAACCAAATAGAGTGCAGACTTGAGACATGATGTTTTCTCTACTCCCATGAGAGATAGCAAATCGTGTAGTGGCAATAACAAGGGAGTGATATTACCTCTGTCTGGAGATCCTTTTGTAGACTGCTGCAGCAGTGGAAACAGAAAGTCTTTTCCATTGCAGAGGGCATTCGTTTTAGGTTGAACACTCCTTATCTGGAATTCCAAAATACCCCAAAATCCCAGTTTGGAATAGAATGGCAGAGCATCTCTGATTAATCATGGGCTTCTCTATCTGCAAATAATCTGGTTGGGATATGGCTCTGTCCCTTGTTCAAAACGACAGTAGTACTGATAGTTAGAGAGATAATGTGATGTAGTGCTTAGGATGTTGGACTGGGATTGGAAACCAGCAAGATCTGGAATTTTGAATTTTGAATATGCTCATTTGTCTGCTTCTGAATATTTGCAAATAATATCTGGCATGTGATGGATGGGGCAGTGATGGTCCAGATTAGTGCTCCATGTGGTCTATTGAGAACAGTCTCAGAATGTTAATGTTTAGGAAAGAAGTCTATAGAAACAATGACAATGCACACATGTCTGCAAACTGTTTGCATATATTTATTTCCTCATTACGCTTGCCTCCTTCTTTATTATCCTCTTCGGTTACTTCTGAAGAGGTTAGATTGCAAATTCATTAGGGCAGTGGTCCTTCTTTTTTGTCTATTCTCCAAACCAGGAAGTACATTCTGATTGCCATCCGTCACAGGAACACTCCCCATCTTGCTACAGAGTAAACCTGGAGGCTTTTATCACAGTGATCGACAAATGGCACATGCCTTTGATCTGGAAATTCCAATTACCTTTTACTTCCTGTATGCTGCAAGTTCTAGCCTTATCTCTTTAATTCTCTTTAGGGGGAAGCCAGGTAACTGCTGAACTTGTACTGCAATCAGACAAAACACTTTGAGTACAAAAAGGGTCTGTAAAAATTGATAAGAAACCCTTTTTATTTGGGAGGAAATAAAAATCTGCATATTCAAACTGTCCAATATCTTTGTGCTGTATAACCTAGAGCCCTACAACACCTGTTTTATTGCAGGCTGCCAGATTTTCAATACAAAAGCTTTCTAATTGTCATGCCCTTCTACTGACTTCTATTGCTTCAATTCTCATATTTTGCCTTTATACGGCTTCCAAGCTGCTCTGTATATAGTTGGAACAATCCTCCTTTTTCCAGATCTCTCAATCCCCTCCTCTAATTTTCTCTTTCAATTTCTTGTCCTCGCAAAGGATTTCATGAGTCATTATAACCACTTTCTCAATTTCTTTTTCTTGTACTTCCTCCTGTTGATTGGAATTATAGAGTTGGAAGAGGATCACAAAGGTCATCTTGTCCAATCCTCTTTGACCATGCAGGAATACACAATCAAAGCATTCTTTACAGATGGTCATCCAGCCTCTGTTCCAAAACCTCCAGAGAAGGGGCAGTGTATATTCCTGTGAAAGACCTCTTGCCACTAGGAAATTTTTCCTGATATTTAAGTGGAATTTCCTTTCCTATAATTTGAATCTGATGCCCAGTGTCTAAGGGTACATCTACACTGCAGAATTAATGCAATTTAACAGTGCTGGTACCTCACCAAACTATAACTTCCATGATTCCATAACATTGAACCATGGCATTTAAATGGTGTCAAATTGCATTACATCTATAACTTTAATCTCTACAGCAGTGGTTCCCAACCTGTGGTCCGTGGACCACCAGTGGTCTGCAATAACTAAAATATGGTCAGCCGTCTCACCGTTACTACACCAACTGGTCTCGTGAAACCCTCTTATAGTGCCGAGGCTTATTAAATATGGTTTTCTGTGGGCGAGCAGATAGTGACTACTGGATTGCATATGTTCTATATCAGAAACTGGAGCTGATGTGGTCTGTCCAATGCAATTTTCTGAATCAGCACCCAAAATAACCAAACTGAATCTAAAGTTGACCAAAAACTGATTTGTAACCCTTTTGGTAATAATTTTGGAGAGTGGCCCCTGGTCAAAGTGATCCCTGGTCAAAAAAGGGTTGGGAACCACTGATCTAGAGGAACAGAAGCTGACTGCTCCTCGTCAATGTAACATCTTTTCAGACATTTAAACATAGCTGTTAAGTCTCCTTGTACCTACTAAACTCTTACATTTTTCTTAGTTTTTCTATGCTTTAGAATTTTAATACCTTTATTAAAGTATTCCGGTGTATTCATGTGCTTTATTTTTTGTACATTTCTGCCATGTCCCAAGAAGGACATTTGATGAAGAAGATGTACAATGTTGTCTTCACAATACATGTGGCTTTGGCTATGTTAAATGGCAAATGCAAAGGGTGAAAAAAGTAACAGAACCTGGCAATGTTTATTTTTTAATTTACATCTCTCAGAATTCTTCAGCCAGAATGGCCATTTGCCATGTTATATAGTCCAAAAAAGTAACTTTTCTGTGCTTTGGGGAGCAGCTGAAGAATATGTAGGCATTTTCTACTAAAGGGCATAATGGACAGTTCAGCCTCTGGTGCAGTTTTTAGCGGATAGCTGATGAAAAGCTACATCCTCCCGTTTCCTGTCCCTTTAGCAGACCGATGCCCATTGTTCTACTCATGTGTATATTCCATTCCCTCCTCCCACCCAACTTTCTATAAATATATTAACTTTTCCTCCAGTGTACTTTCCAAAACAAATTGAGACAAGCCTCCATCCAACATTTTGCAAAGAAAAACGTGCATCAGCAGCAAAACATTAAGGGTAACCCACCTGCAATTTACTTGTCTTATCCCCTTGAGAAAGCTGATAGATGAAGGTGAACATCTCAAGGAGAAACTGGATATGGGAGATCCAATAACTGATTATATCTGGCCCATACTTCACCTCACTTTTCCCTCTCATAACCGATAGCAATTTGGGGTACAGTCAGAAAACCAGTATGGGGGGATGTTAAGCTTCTCTCTCTAACCCTCTAAACGAGACACAATTCAAATCAGAAAACATTGTTGAAAGATAACACAACCATATCCAGTTTTGCTTTAAAAGGCTCTTAGTACCACAAACACTGGATTTCTCAAATGTTCAATTCGTTGCTGTTAACACATGCCAGTTTCTAATTTACACAGGACATACAACTTGATCCAGATAAGTAAATCCGTAATCCTGCGTATTTCCCACCAATTAGGGAGACTATGTCTTTTGGAACTAAAACTTATTTATTTTCTCAGATGTAAAACATATCCTCTAGCAGGACTCCAGGAACAGATAATGAGGCGAGGAACTGATTATCAGTCTGCCACTGATAATCAAGAGGAAGACAATATTCGCATGGTATCTATCAATCCCAGGAAACAGCAAGCAATTTACAAATGGCACTCCTTTCCCCAATGGTCTGCAGACCAAAGGGTTGAGAGAGTTTGAATTCTTCTAAATTATTCTGTGTCTCTACCTGAATGAACTTTTAAGGGGTGGAGAGAAATGGCTTACAAGGCTAGAGAAAGAAGTGTGAGGAAAACTTTCTATGTCCAGCAGCCCAGCAATGCCACCGCAGAGATGGGAAAAAAGTCCAAAGACAGAAAGAGAAGGGAGGGGAGGGATGAAAACACACTGAGCCCTTTCATATCTGCTAGGATTTGGGCATAACAAAAGAGCTGTTGTATCATTTGCTTGTTGTAGCACTGGATGATTCTTGCTTGGCACATGGAAGAGTTCATCTTGCAGTAACACACACGTTTAAACAGCTGCCATCAGTCCACAAAAGCCCAAAACACAGAACAGAGAGTGAACAAGCACCCCTCTCAGTGTCCTAGAATGAAAAGAAGAAAAGGAGAAGAATGTCTTGGCAAAGCATCATTTTGTTTCTGATGTTTTCATTACTGTGATTTTATTTTGGTTCAAAGTATTTTCAGTATGGTGCTGTGTTACAAGAAATCTTTATGGTACATTTAATTTCACCTACACATTCCAGTTTTTCCATTTGAGCACAACATTTGTCCACTTAACTCTCTACTGTCTAGGTTAAGGATGGGATATTGCGTAGGAAGAACAATCCACATTTCTCTCATCCTGGTTTTGGTATTCTACTGAAACTGCCATTATAATCATTTTGGGGGCCTAAGCAGGGATATAGTTGGAAGTGCCATCCACAGACAAGAGAAGCTACCAAATTTTATGAGGAACAACTGAAGAAGTAAATATGTTTAACCTGGAGGAGAGAAGATTCAGAGATGACACAATAGCTGTTTTGAAATATCTGAAAGGATGTCATATTGAAGACTGAGCAAGATAGTTTTCTGCTGATGCAGAGACTAGAGCACAAAATGATGGGTTCAAATGACAAGAGATTCCATCTAAACATTAGGAAGAACATTTTTGTGGTAAGAGCTGTCAAACACTGCAACAGCTTGTCTTGGTGGGTGGTTGAATTTTTAGAGGTCTTTAAACTGCTTGAGTGGTCATCTTCTAGGAGTGCTTCAGTTCTCTATTCCTGCATGGCCGGGACTTGAACTAGATGGTCCCTTCCAGCTACAAGAGTCTATGATCCTATGAAAGACAAGGAACTGCAGCGTGATGGAGGGATTGCAAACAATGAAATACAAGAGTGAGCATTTTTTCGGGCCTCACTTTCCACAATGCTAAAAATGTGGGACAATGAAAATTTCACAGTAGGGAAGCAAAACTGATACTTCAGATGCTTAATTTCCCCCCCTCAGTAAACAAAGCCCTGATTTGGTAGAGTAGTGGAGGCACATGGAGACTCACAGCATCACGTTTTGGGTGTTTGAGGAACAGACTTTGGTTGAAAAATCAGCCAAACCAAAAAATAAAAATTGGGAGTTTCCAGGGGAGCTTCCGGGACTGGAAAATTAGGGGTAAGTTCTTAGATGTGGCCTCACTCCTAATTTACTCTCTAGGATTTTCAGACCTGCCATGCTGGACCTCCAACAAGGCCTTTTGCATACAAAGCATGCATTCTGATATTATGCATGACCACATCTTCCTGTCTAGTGACATTAAAAAAAACTACAGAGGAAAAGTCGACAGGAAAGAACCTGCACTTTGAACTCTGTTTTACACCTTGCCTCACCCTGTTCCCCTGGAAGAGTGAAAGTTATGGAAAGATCTAAATGACTGGTGCAAATCTGTGTTCTTTAATCTTTCCTTTGATGTCTGGTCCAATGTGGTCAACTTGGGACTTTCAAAGTTTATTAGTGTCCTTAAATGACTGAGAATGAAGATACAACTGAATCGGAAAAGATTTATTAAATCTGTGGGAACACTTAATGTAAATTCCATTGATTCAATGGGTCTACTTCAGTTGCAAGTAACACTACACTTCAAGCTGAAATGTTTAAGGATTCCAACTTCAAGTAAGAGAAAGTTTACTTTAATATTATTTTTCTCCATTTTAGAGCAGAGGAAGAAGGGAAAGCTTCTTACATCTTAAAAGAATCAATTTCTGTCCTCATCAAACCATAGAATCATTACTTACTTACTTACTTACTTACTTACTTGGGCGATTCCTCATAGTCTGAGATATGGCCTGCCAAGTGCAGTGTCTTGGTGGTGGATACGTAGGTGACTGTGGAGTCCTATTCTTGACTCGCATGTTCTTCCACAGTGAGGGCATCAGTTTCCAGGTGGAAGGCTTAAATGCTGGTGGTCTTTGCTTCTTCCAGCACGCTGACATATGTATAAACTGCAAACCCATATAGCCCCACACGGTGCCATGCAAGAACACACAACTAAATTGCTCATGAAAAGTGCCCTTTAAAGACTTTCAATGATGGAGAAGCCACCACTCTCCATAACAGTCTGTTTCCAGTGTCAAACAGCTTTTATAGTCAAAATGTTCTTCCTAATATTTAGAGGGAATCTTTTTTTTTCTTATAATGAATTCTTTACTTGTGTTCTTGTCCCTGGAGCAGCAGAAAATATTCTCACTTCATTTTCTACATGGTAGTCCTTCATGTATTTAAGAATGCCATACCACCTCTCTATCTTCCCTTTTCTAAGCTTACACACATCCAGTTGTATGTGTTTGGGTGTGTTTATCACATTAGTAATGCACACACAGCTGACCAAGTGGATCTATAAAGCTAATCCATAATGTGAGAATTAGTATGGGAGTCAGGGCCGTAGCCAGAAAAAAAATTCGGGAGGGGTTGAAATTTTCAGGGGTGTGTGTGTGTGAAAATTTAATGGGGGGGGGGGGTGAAACCTGCTTCCTAGCTCACATTGAAGCCAAGAGCACAGCAGGGGGCAGAGAAGCCTTCAATAGCCTGCAGCTCTGCCCCTGTCAACCACTTCCACCAAGTCTGGTCTCTTTAATGAGAGCATTCAACACTCCCCGCCCCACAAACTTGGTTGCTTCGCTACATCGGCTATTGCTGCAAGTAATGACAGTGTGAATAAATTGTCAATATTTGCTTGAGATAGTGCTTGCAGTTCTGGAGGAACTCTTGATTTTTTGCATCTCATAGACTTAGCATGGGGATTTGGTTAATCAGTTAAAATTCATAAGCAAATCAGTTTTTTTAAAAAAAATCTGAAACATTTCGGGGGGGGGTTGAACCCCTAACCCCCCCCCCCCCCCGCTACAGGCCTGATGGGAGTCTCTAGTTTCTGTTTCTAAATTTGCCTGTTTTTAGATATGCATTTAACATAAAAGCATTTCCTTTTTTTAAAGATTCTTGCTTGTCCTAAGTCAATTACAGTTCTACATTTCTCTATGGAATATGAAACAACATATAAAATAATATTAACAAATGTCCTTAATACATATCATAGATGCTTGTGGAACTTCAGTCTATACAAGAACTGGCTTGAGACCTTGTTGAATCTTTTTCTGACCTGGAATTTCTCATGCAAGGACAGGTACAATTACGTCATTGTGAGCAAAATGGCATTCTTAATAAGGGCCCGTTTAATGATTTGTGAAAATTCTTTCCGTTTCCTACAGGGGCACAAACTGAAAAGGGTTACATCAGAATTATTAGTCGGTACCCCTCGAAGTCATTAACTCTTAAAATCGAATATTAGAAGTTCACACTTTGCCATCATTCTGTTTAGCAGGGTAACACTACCTAGTAAATAGTAAATAACAATATTAAAAAATAAATAGTTGAAATTAATACTGGATATGAAACAAAGAAAGCATTCGTTTTATTTTTCTAGTTTTATACCTTGGTTAATGGTGAGCCATTTCCAACAAAAGCTTCGAGAGTTTTCTTTCTGAGCAGCATCTGGAATAATTTCTCAACCTGAGACAGAACACAACAAAAACAGAAGTAAGCACATTCCTGAGTTGCAATCGACTTCCTTATTGAATTCCTCCAGTCTTTCTTCTTTTGTGTACAAAGGTGTGGAGGCGATCTAGACTTTTAAAAAAATTATTTGATCTGCAACTGTAGAGTAGCTGAGATCATTTTATGGCAACGGTGGGTTTTATGACAAATGGAGCAATCCTCCCCATCACAACCGCCACGGATGTGACTCATAGCTGCAAATGTCTAGGCAAGTCTATTGAGAAGTAAGTCCTTCTGGATTGAAAGAGTTTCCAGCTTAGCATGTATAGAACTGCAACCTAATTTTTGGAAATTTGCATCTGATAGCTTTCTTTACTGTTGATCATGTTCTTCAGCATAAATCAAGAATAAACAGACAAAAAACCAGGACGAGCAAGGAGAGGTCTACCATTGGATGGATTTTTGCACAAAAATTCTTCAGCAACAGCTCATTGTTGTCCCATTCAGGAGGAAAGTATGATATAAATAACTATGTCCCATTCAGGAGAAAAATAAGATACAAATCAAATCAATCCAATCAAATAATAAATTGTGGCTAAACCTCCTTGTTCTCTACTCTCTCTGGACTAGCGGGACTTTATGTGAAAATTGGTATACATGGTTCCATATAGATTCAGATGTTAAAGCCACATACTCAACATTGGGTATGGGTGAATTTCCACTTCCATTTAGTACCTTGAAAAATGTATGTGTCTTCAAGTTGCCTGTTGACTATGGCAACCCAATGGATTCCATAGGGTTTTCTTAGAGAAAGAATATTCAGACTTGGTTTTGCATGTTTCTTTCTTTGAAATATAGCCTACATCACCTAGTATTATTGATGGTTTCCCATCCATGTACTAAACAGAGCTGATCCTGTTTAGTTTCCACTCTAAGATCTGGTTATTTTAGAGTATATAGGTGTACAGCAGAGATTTAAATGCTAATAGTGGAACTACAGCTAGCCTGGGGAGTATGATTTTCCTAGAGCTCATCAGAAACAGTATAAAGTAGTGGTCTCCAATTCTGGCAGCCTTTTATAAAACATTTATTGATTGGTCAACACTGATCCCCAGTGACCTGGGACTATCTGTTATTACTCCAATATACAAAAAGAGAGTAAATAATCATCTTTTCAACTATCGCTCAGTCAGCTTGCATAAGAAATATAGCATAATATAGTAAATGAATCTAAATTCCTGAGAAGCATCTTTGGTGTTTCATATGGCATTCCCGATGCCATACTTAGAATGGAAGCTGGAATAGTCCATCTGGATGTAGGTGCCTGGTTCCATATACAGCCATTAGTTTCTAGATCAAAGTTTCAAGACACTCAAACTAAGTCAGTTGGTCTTTTTGGCTGATGTCTCCTCCAGCTGAGCAAAAACTGTTGAGGAAAAACTATCCAAGTGCCTTACCTTCTGTCTGCTTTCATATTCCAGCATTCATTTTAAAGGATCAAAACAATTTATGCAGAAAATCACTGTGCAATTTTAATAGTTAAGTATATACAAACAATGGAAGTAGAGAAAGAACACACAAGATTGGTTTTATTTGCTTTGATATGTACCCTGGTAACAGTTTTATACTGCTTTCACTTCTTGAAGAAAATTAATCTTATATTCACTTTGTACAAATTGCCTGTACACTGATATTAGATGAGCATCATGGACAACAGTGTTGCATGAATACCACTGTCGATGTGTGTAAGTATAGGGGTAGAAACAAGGAAAGGTCAATCCTTCCAATCTTAGAATCATAGAGTTGGAAGAGATCACAAGGGCCACCCAGCCCAATCCCCTACCATGCAGGAACACATACTGTATTACTCCCATCATGCCTTTCTATCTGCTAGACTAGTACCCCTGCACGACTGCAACACATCTGGATGTCCCCTGGGCAACGGCTTTGTAGACGGCTGGTTCTCTCACAACAGAAGCGAAGAGAAGCAATCTGCTAGACGGGTTCAGGCTGATGGGGGATTGAGTTCAATAACATCTAGAGGGTCACAAATCCCCTAACCCTGTTGTACTGTCCACTCATTCTGTAGATTAGGGCAGCGCTTCTTAAACATTTTCTACTCATGACCTCTTTCCATCTGAGACATTTATATATGACCCCAGGTATATAGGTATATTAAATAGGTATAAAAAATCAAAAAATTATAATTAATTAATCATATTAATTATAATTAATCAGCATTTGCAAGGCTTGCTAAACAGGTTGATTTTGCTTTTTATGAAGTTTAGCTGAAGCATCCTCTGCAGAGTCCACTATAAATGCTGCACAAGAGATTTATGTAAATATCTAAAACAGCAGTGACTTTTAATGTTGCCAATTTTTGGGACCTCAGCTTTGGGCTAAGGGGACCTCCCCCCCACACACACACACACACATACAACCTTTATGGGCTTACAACAGTAAAATCACATCAGTCTCAGGAAGTCACTGGTAAAAAGGAAACATACTTAAAAGTTACTAATCTCAAGGATAAAATTTGCAACAGTCTCACAAAAGAATGCATCAGATATGGAATTTTATCATACCCTAGCCATTGGGCAAAGGGGACCTCGTTTGAGGTTGGGACCAGGGGCGGCTCAACCCATTATGCAAAGTAAGCATTTGCAGCATAGTTGATTTTGCCCAGGGGTGCTCTTGAGGCGCTCTTGAGGAAAATAGACCTTGACATATGCGAGTTGTAGTTACTGGGATGTATAGTTCACCTACAACCAAAGAGCATTCTGAACTCCACCAATGATGGAATTAAACCAAATATGGCACACAGAACTCCCACGACAAACAGAAAATATATATCAGTGATTGGTGGTGGTGGGGGGGGGGGGCAAATACTGTTTGCTTACCGTTGAAAATTACCTAGGGCCACCTCTGGTTGGGACCCACTGTTTAAGAAGCAATAGGTTAGCTTAGCTTAGCTTAGCTTAGCTTAGCTTAGGTTGGAGAATACACATATCAGGATCAAACCAGATGCAAAGGAGAACATGTAAATCCTCCAGTTAACTAATTTCCCTTTCTCAGAGATGTGTACATCAGCAAGGTGAGCTGGAAGGTGTAACCTTCCAATGGCTGATCAAAACGCAAAGCACACCAAGTGCAAGATGTATAAATGTGTGCTATGACCAACAGATGTCTCTCACCCCTTGACACAACACATCTCCTGAACATGTGCTAAATGCACCTTCTATTTTGCCCATGGACTGAACAACGCCATCCCTGCAGCCCTTGTTCACAACAAGGAAATGTTCTCCCATGGCATATTATGGGATAGTCTCCAGACTGAGACAGTAGACAAGGAGAGTGACATTTGAACCACCAGTATGATAGTCGGCTGCAGTTGGAATAACATGAGGTGAATGTCATTAAAAGGGTGCAGTGTAAACATTATCTCTCAAGGTAACTTCACAGAGAGCCATTGTCCTGAAAGAATTACTGCTAAGACTGAGAGATTGTTACACCACAGACTCAAACTTGCAACAGTTCATTGTTTGGCAGCATTACTGTTTATTCAGTGATTCTGATCACTTCCCCTGAAGCCACTTCTACACACAAACTTTATGCCGTTTGGCATATGTCCAATCAATACAAACAACAAAGGAAGGTTCATTCTCTCCTTCAGCACTTATTTCCTCTGGAAAAAAAAGTCTGTTAATTTGATTTCTTTGCATTTTTCACGTACATGAGATTGGGAAATAATTGTGTTTATGTGCCTATCCATTTAAACTGGTTGTTTGAACCCCAGTCAGGGGCTCTTTCACAATATACTGTAACAACTACAGCAACATCTTACAGAATCCTTAGTTTGGCAGTTTAAATGGGGGCCTTTCAAATTCTCAGCCACACTTTGTGTGTGTGTGTGTGTGTGTGTGTCAGGAGTGACTTGAGAAACTGCAAGTCGCTTCTGGTGTGAGATAATTGGTCATTTGCAAGGACGTTGCCCAGGGGACACTTGGATGTTTTACCATCTTGTGGGAGGCTTCTCTCATGTCCCCACATGAGAAGCTGGAGCTGACAAACGAGAGCTCACCCTGCTTCCCGGATTCGAACCACCAACCTTTTGGTCAGTAGTTCTGCTGGCACAAGGGTTTAACCCATTGCGCCACCGGGAGCTCCTTCCTTAGCCAGACAGAATAATAAGTATAGAAAAATATATTACCGTCAAAGACCAGTGAAGAACTAATCTAATGTCTCTCACCAAACTATAGACTTTGCAGCTGTCACAGAGTATTGTGGAGTCTCCTTCTCTGGACATTTTTCATCAGAGGCTGACTGGCCATCTGTCAATAGCACTTTGGCCGTGTCTTCCTACATGGCAAAAGGAGGTTGGACTGGATGGCCCTTGAGGTGTCTTTCAACTCTATGATTCTAACCACAAACCCCAAGAGTCCATAGATTGTCATCAGAGCAGTTAAAGTGGTATCTATAACTATGATAACTATGTAAAATGTTAACTGGACAGGATGAAGAATCAAAGTAACATCTTCCCAGGTTCTGGCATATTTGTGTTTCCTTGCTTCAGGCTTACCCTGGATCTTGCCTCTTCATACCCCCTCTGAGTCCTGACTTGCTTAGCTATACCGATTACAGCACTGTTTTGATTCTTGGGTGCTGTTGCACAGGCCACGACATGCTTGCTCCGTAAGGCTCCTTGTGCTAGACCTCAGAGTGCAGTATCGCTTCTCTTTAGGCTGAACCTGGATTCCTCCAGGCTTCGCAAACAGGTTCAAAGTCTAGAGACTTTCTACCATATTCTGTAGGGATGAGGTCACTGTCTGTCCCTCTCCCACACCAATTTGTTTCCCTTGTTCACTGAACTTAACTTGGAGAGGAAATAGATGTTCCAAGCAATAGTGTATTGTTATGAGCGATCCCTGTTGAAATACAAAATGTGTGGGCATGAGGGAAGGAGTTTCTTTGTTTTGTTTTGGTTTTTTGTCATGTCAGGAACGACTTGAGAAACTGCAAGTCACTTCTGGTGTGAGAGAATTGGCTCTCTGCAAGAATGTTGCCCAGGGGATGCCCAGATGTTTTGATGTTTTACCATCCTTGTGGAAGGCTTCTCTCATGTCCCCGCATGGGGAGCTGGAGCTGACATAGGGAGCTCATCCACGATCTACCCGGATTCGAACCTGCAACCTGTTGGTCTTCAGTCCTGCTGGCTCAAGGGTTTAACCCACTGTGCCACTGGGGGCTCCTATAGGGGGAAGATGTCTTGATCTTGGTTAGATAGCAAAGAAACATTAATTTAAAAAACCTGCTCCTTGTTGTGATGCTGCTTGAAACTGTGCTTTTAACATATATTACATGTGTGTTTTTAATACATACTACATATGTTCTCCGTGTGTGTGTGTGCACACGCATATATATGTATATATGTATCACACACCAACAGAGCTATTTGTAATTTGGACTCCCATTTAGGTAGCACTGTAGGAATTCTCACAATGTCAACATTTCACAGCATTGGCCATTGATAGGACAGCACATAGAAACCATCTATATCAGTGGTTTTCAACCTGTGGGTCCCCAGATGTTTTGGCCTACAGAAATCCCAGAAATCCCAGCCAGTTTACCAGCTGTTAGTATTTCTGGGAGTTGAAGGCCAAAACAACTGGGGACCCACAGGTTGAGAACCACTGGTGTAGAAGCCTTCCCCTAGTCTTGCCTCTTGCATCAAGTGTGTCTTTAAAGCAAATAACAAACTATGAAAACTCCACATGGACACTAATGTTTTTTGTCCAATCATCTCCTTATTCATCAGAGAACATCTGGGACAGAGGGGATATACTTTTAAAAGTGGGAAATGACTTGTGGATTTGGGGATGGGGGAAGCTGCCAATCAGTGCTTTGCAAAATTTATATCTGGCTCAAAGGAAAACAAGCAGCAGTGGAACACTAGTGGTAATTTATTATTTATTTACTTTATTTATATACTGCTTTTCTCAGCCCTCAGGAGACTCAAAGTGGTGATAATGGACTTGCTTTGCCCAGTTCCAAGTTCAATCTCCTATTTTTTAATAAATAAAGACAAGATATGGAGTGGGAAAGGCACAAGAAATCTACTATCTGACAAGCTATTCATTCTGCTGTTTATTCAACTCCCATATTCTCAAAACAGTGGCTATTTAATGGTTTCTTGGAATTGTATCCTGAATGAGCTCATTAAAGTTAGACAGTCATCTCTATCAAGCAAATCCTTGTTGGTACAGATAGGAACCGGGCAGTGGGAGAGAGCCCACCTGACACAGGTTGGCAAGGAAATAAATGAGGTCAAAGAAGATATTTTGTGAATCATCAAAGAGTGCTAGGCACTCACATCTGTTTTACCATCACTTCTTTTATGCTCCCACATATAAACAAAAAAGAAAAAAGAAATCCTTAAAAGTTAGTCTTGGAGATCAAATGGGTTTGAAATACTGCAGGTAACTGAGCTGACTGGATGTCTTTCATTTCCTAAACAGTTCCCAGATAACTGCAGTCAAAAAATTGAAAAATCTTTCCCTAAACCATAAAATGCATTTGTTGCAAGTACATGAATGGAAGTGTATACAGTATTTCTACAGGTTCTAGTTGTGAATAGTTTCACTATCAATAACATTTCACTTCTGTAATGATACAGCATCCCCTCGAAGTAGCTAGTGGAAATTTAAATAACATTGTGGTTGTCTAATCCACTGTTTCCCTGCATTGAATACTTACTACACAGCCATGTTAATTACAGAACAGTCTTGCTGAACTGCAAAATTTATAATTATAGTTCTTTCTGCCTTGTTACATAAATGTTCCACCTGCCCAAAAAGAAAGGGGACTTTTAAACCCCATCCTTTTTCAGTGCAGAGAAGTATCATTTCTATACTGATATCAATATGGGACAAAAGTACCTAACCTTTACTATCCTGTGCAGCTTTATGTGTAAACTGGGAGGATATGGGAATAAATACTCATTGTGTTCCTCTTACATCTGTCTTGGCCTTCTCACAGCAGATTTAAAAATATTTACTCAAAGGTATAACCTATTAAGCAATGGTTCTATTAGTAAACATCTTCAATACTGAACCTGTAGCATCATAATTGGACAAATTATTCTCTCAGAATTTTTTTTCCTCAAAGGGCTGTAGGGAGGTCAAAATGGAAACACTATGATTCCACTTTAATTATTATGGCAACATCCTATGTGATTTTGTGATAAGTAGTTGAAGCAGGACTGGATTCTCAGCTGGAAAGCTATTGTGCCTCTGGAAACTACAAACTGCATAATTCCATAGGATGCAGCCCTTAAAGTGGAGATTCGGTGTGGTATATTGATCTGAATATTGGACTATGGGTGCGTCTACACCAGGCATGAGCAAACAGCCAATAGGCTGTTAGGAATTGTGGGAGTTGAAGTCCAAAACACCTGGACAGCTGAAGTCTGCCCATGCCTGGTATACACTGTAGAGATAATGCAGACTGACATAATTTTAACTGCAATGGCTCAATGCTATAGAATTCTAGGATTTGTGGTTTAATGAGGCACCAGTATTCTTTGGCAGAATAATGGCAGTTTCAAATTACATTCATTCTACAGTGTAGATCAGGCATAGGCAAACTAAGGCCCACGGGCCAGATGTGGCCCTCTGGGGGTTTACCTCAGGCCCTCCACATTTTCCCTTTCCTCTTGGCAGACGGACACGGTGATCCACTGCCAAATAGATGGGGGAGGAAGGCACGTAGCAGCTGAAAACTCTCTGGAGTGCTCTCAGCTTTCGTGTGTCTCAACCTCCTCTCAGCATAAGAACGGTGCGAGTGGCCCATTCTTTATGCCAGGAGGATGGCTCAAAGAGTGCCCTCTGGAGCACTCTCAACTGCTACCTGTCTTGCTCTCCTCCCAACATAATGCCAAGAGGACAGCTTGAGTATCAGGGAAGGAGGATGGGGAGGGGGATGGGGGGGGGTCCAGGCAGTCTCCACATGTCCCACCTTCCTCCCAGCATAAGGATAGTGGAAGCAGCCCTGTCCTTCTGCTGGGAGGACAACCCGAGGCTGACCCAGGCCCTGCCCTGCCCCCTCCTAGACCTGTCCTCTCCTAGCCCCATCCTCTCCCAGACCTTTCCCCTCCCAAGCCCACCCCACTCAGTATGTGCCTGGCCCCCCTTCCTCCTTGCCTGGCCCAGCCCACAATGCAGCCCCAAGACAAAAAAATTACCCATGCCTGGTGTAGATGCACCTAAACAGAGGTTGAGCGGTGTTTTTTTTCTTTCATTTTTGAAGGGACTGTGTGAAAAGAAAAACAGTAATGTTGATTTTTCCATCCTCATCCCTCAAGCTGTATAGTGTAAATGCTTTCTTGGACTCTGAGAGACCATGGTTCAAATCCCCAATGAGCCATGAAAATTCACCAGAAATTGTCGGGTAAACAATTTTTTTCCCAGCCTTAGAATAAGGCAATAGCAAGCCTTATTAGCATTTTTTTAAAAAAATTAAAAAATCAAAGTTGTGAGTCTATTTGAAGGTACATAACAATAACAAGTGCTATAATTATAATGTGAAATGGTCCAAGGTTTTCCAACCATAAATACACATGATACTAATATTCTATCATAACACAGATATGACATTCACAAAACAGTAACCATGCAGACTTAAATCACCAAATGTATATGGATGGCAATTTTCTGATTTGGATCAGATTCAGCAACATGTTGAGATACCGGATGATGAAATAAACATTGCCAGGACATGTGCAGTAACAGGAAAAAAGACTCCAGTATTTAACTGCCAGCTTTGTCCCACTGAGTTTTAGTAGATGTGAACATGTAATAGAAAGGACAGTGAGAATGCGAACATGTTATTCAAGAGTTTGCTGAAGCCTCCAAACCGAAGTTCCCAATGGAAGCCGGGTGTTTTCCGCAGCCGCACCCAACATTCTTTGTTGGTTGGTGCCACTTTGGAAATTATTAGTACAATAGGAAATGGCTGACTGGAGGGGTTTGTTTTGAGACTGTGTTTTTCTTCTCGCTTTCTCATTACTCTGCTAGACCCTAAATTCAGGAAGAGGAGGTGTTTATTTTGGCAGTGAGCTATTGTTTTCTGAAAGATACAAGCTTTGAATGGACAAGTTATACGAGCCAGCTTGTTATGTATAGAACAGAAGTTTCTCAAAGTTTTCTTTCTTTGTGGATTAGGCACTTTAGTGGAGTGGAGACTGAAACCAGTAAAAGTGTTGAATGCATTCAGATAAGCACTTGCTGTTGCCATGGGTATATATACACTGCATTTGCTTCTCCTTGCCTTCTTCCAATTTGTGCAGCTCACACTTAGTTCTGACATTATTGAGATGTCCTTATTTTATTACTGGAATTCAGATAAGCTTTGTAAAAACTCAAGATTGCTATATCCAGTCAAAAATAATCTTCCAATTTTCGTGCAACTTATAAAAGGCAAAATAAACTTTGCTAAACACCACCTGCTCACCATGTTTCTTGTTCCTTGCCAATTTTTTTTTAATCTGCTGAAGCCTCACAAAGCCCAAGCAACTAGACTGAAGTCTTTAAAACACACAATGGAATCGGAATTTGAGTTGATATAACTAGCAAGACCATATAGTAATTTCTTTCTTATATTGCCGTTATGTGTCTTCGTGTATACACAGCTTTTGGGATACCCTTATGAATTAAAATGTCTGGATGAACCAAAACAATGTTAAAGTTGAGTTTGGTCCACCCTTTTCTCCACACAACTTGAAATACCATATGTTTATTTTCATGAGGAAGCATTACAACGTGCAAATCCTCCTTCCCTAATAGCCAGAAACAGTACAATCAAGGAAAATCATATGGCCCTTACATACATCAGGAGGGGGGGGGGGGAGATATCCTCTCATACTTTCCAGATAAAAGGCAAGACATGTATGGCCAAGCACTGATAGAGTATGGTCAAAATGGCATTGCCTTTTCCCATAGCTGATTTGAGCCACCTTTAGAAGAGGAAAGTGCGATGATGATGATGGAAGAATACACGAGCTAGAAAATGCTGCAGCAGTTTGCTTATGCCTGAGCAAACTGGGAAGGGCAAAATTCAGCTGTCTCATCTCCTTTTGCTCCATGCTGAATCAACTGAGTGCAAATTACTTTTGTACTTTGATCTCAGTTTGAAGCAATTGAAATAAAACAAAGGGGAAAGGAAGAAAAAAAAGAAACTGAGGCATTTCAAAAGCAGTTGAGAAAATGGGAGAAAGAGAATTCATTGAGACTATTCCAACCAAATCTGGACAGTTGAAGAGTATGGAAATTGTTGATTTTCAGGTAGCAGAAAATAAGAAACAGAATCCTCTGGTTTGGAGCAGAAATCTTTGTTCCCTCTGGAACTCTGCCATGGTCACACAAGCAGATCAAGCATTTCTACACTGCTGATGGGATAGCTCTGGTGGAAGTGAGCAAGAACACACAGAATGCTCACAAAACATTATGGGGTGGCAGGAAAATATTGCATAAACATTTCTTAACGATCCCAAATGCTTGGAGATACTACTGACATATGAGTCTCAGGAAAAAGTGTGTGATCTACATTTATTACTGTACAGTGTGTAATCCTTGGTATTAACACTGATCAGTATTTGAATTGCCTCATAATTAAGTACTATCTCCAAAAGGACTGATGTGATGTGGTTGCGATTATTATTACTGCCTTTTGTCCTTCATTTACAATATTTTATAACAATCTAAAGCATAAAAAACAGCCACACATTTAAAATGAAAAAGCTGAAACTTTCCCAAATTCTACTTGGAATACAGAGGTTCCCCTTTAGCAGTTGTGACCAATCCTTGTTGTTAAATCTCTTCTTCAATATGAAATGAGAGAAGAGGGTGAAAGATTCTACCAGCACCTTTAAGACTTTATGTTTTCATAGATAGTATTCACTTTCTTCAGATGCACTGAAGAAATGGACTGATATTCACAAATGCTTGTGCCAACTAGTTGGTCTCCTAGATACTCCTGGGATCCTTTGTTTCTTCCTACCTTTTATGGTGAAAAAGAGTATCAAGGCTATCTTTTTGGCTGTTTACTTAAGGGCTTTCTCAAGTTGTTTAAAGTAATGTCTGCTGATACTTACCTGGATAATAAATGTTATATTACATCAAGTGAAAAAATGAGGTGTTGTGATAAGCCTTTTACAATTTACTCCATTTTATATGAGAATCAGTGTCGTATTGTACTGTAACTCACAAGTTTTTCTTGATGCTTCTTTCTTTCTTTCTTTCTTTCTTTCTTTCAAGCAAACAGATAAAGCAATATGTTAAGGGAGGTAAAGAGTAAATGCTACATACAAAGTATACCTCAATTAACAAAGCTTCTCAGAGAAGCACCTTTAAAAGAATTATGCCTTCCTAACTCCCCCCCCCCCCCCAATGGAAATGTTTATATCAGTATCAGCATTAAGATTGTGAAAGATGGCTAGATAAATACAGAGACTTTGGGTATTGGGTTGCCTGAATTGAGGTAAAATGGATTTTTACTCTACCTGGTCCACCTGTAGCCATATGTAGATGTCCACAAAAGTCAAAGGTAAACAGCAGCTGCCTCCAGAATCTCTTTCTCAACATGTGAGAACAGCAAAGTGAGAAACAAGAAGTGGGCAGATATGCCTGCTTCATCCTATCACACCAAACAAACATAGACCTATACAGTTGACCACCAAAGTAGAAATCATATGAAAGAATGAGGTTGCTGAACGATCATATCTGAATGCATTTTGGAAGATGCCTACTAGTGGTTTCTGGAAGGTTCAAGGTGTTTGCTCAACTCAAAAGTTTATTTGTCCTGGTTGTTTCATTACACATGGGCATACCACTAGTTTTGAAGAGAAGGTTCACTGAAACAAACTGAACTTTTCTTCATTTCTGTAGTGAAAGAAGCAATTCCTGTTCTTTCTGTGTCATATGTCCCTCTGATGTGTTAAAGAAGCCCAGAATTCGATCAACAGTTGGCCTTTATAACCACAGATTCAGCACCCATGGATTCAATCACCCACAGTTTGAAAATGCACCATTCTCCCCAAAATTCCCCAAAGCAGATTTTGCTCCTGCCATACTATGTAAGAAACACCATTTTCTGTGCTACTGTAAGCAATGGGACATCAGCACCCATGGTTCTTGGTATTCATGAGTGAGTGAAGAAAACTTGAACAGATAGTAAGGATCTATTGTAGTTGCTTAACAGAAATGTACCAGTGTTGTCTTTTTAGTTGGTAGTGCCGGAAGCCTTCATCTGAAACACTGCCGGATTTACCATTGTGCTCAGGTGTGCTCAGACACAGGGCCCCGTTGGTGGGTGGAAGGGGGCATCTTCCTGCCATTTTTTGTACAATGGATTTTGCCTATGTGGTGCAATTTTAAATTTGAAGGTATTCTTTTTCAGAGCTATTCCAAGCATAATATAGAGTTGTTAGTCTATGGGAGTGTGCCACAAAGCAGCCTCTCTCCTTCAGGGCCTCACAGCTTAACTAGCACAGGGCATCATTTGTCCTAAATCTAACACTAGTCTGTATGTGTCTATAATTTCATTAAGGACCAGTCTTCATGGATTGTTTTCCTTATAATCATTAAAGCTGTCTTTATCAGCATTTTGGGGATCATCAGTATGAATGTACATGCTCAGCTCTGATGATTATGACACTATTGCCTATTGGATTTCAGGAAGAAAAGAATGGACAAGCTACTCCAAAAGTCATTGCCCAGGTTGCTTCTATTATCATTGCTTTATAGCATCATCCAAGCAAACGAAGGTAAGTTCCACATATACGTTAGTTTAAAGTTTTGCCCTCATTTACAGGAATGGCTATTGTGTGAGCCTCCTCACACTGTTGAACTGCATTCTCCATCAGCTCTAATCAACACGAACAATGGAGAAGAGTGATGGCAGATGCAATCCAACAACATCTGAAAAACTGTGTGGTGTCTACCCCTTCTGTACCCACATACAGCAAAAAAAATATATAAGTTTTCAAATCACATTGATCAGTGGTTTGCTTTTTGGTGCTCGGCAAAAAAAAAAAGACACCATTATCATAGTTGCATATTGCAGGATGGGGCAAATTGTCTTTTCTTTCACAGCAGTACTTTTACATAGCATGAAAGCACACCTGTTTCTCATTGCTAGATGTCCAAGTTGATGTAAAATAACCAAACGGTGGTGCAGATAAGAAGAATTGAATTTTAAATTTCTGACATTCTAAACCTTTATTTCATCCTATAGTGAAGGACTTAAAGTCCAGTTGTACAGAGTATAGAACAGCCTTTTCTAACCTGATGCCCCTTAGATGTGTTAGGATCCAGCTCCCATCATCCCCAGCAAGCATGGTACTTAAGGGCCATGGGAGTCATGGTTCCACAAACCTGGAGAGTGTCAGATTCACTAGCATCAAGTTTTAATATTTTACTACTTATAAGTAGTCTCAATACAAACAAACTGATCTCTGAAGACACAATGATTCCTGTGTTTTTCATTATATTTGTTGGCCTTCAACTGATATTGCCAGCTCTGAAATTTTGAGAAAAAGGGCTTTTTATATTAAGTGAAGTCCATCATTGCCTTTCTGATACATCCATTCTAAATGTTATCTTCTTTGCCCCTGTGGCTAATTGCGTCAAACTGTCAATCAGTTTGGCATCTGCAATGCAACTAGGATTGAAATGTGTCAACTATGACAGGAATTAGAATAGAACTCAGCTTTGTATCAGAGATGAGGAATATATAGCATTGCACAATGGCTACCTGCAAGTCCTATTATTCCTGAATATTATTATGCTGACTAGGACTTATGGGAGTTTCACTCTAACAGGCGAGCCTTTTTTCCTCATCCCTGATAAATCTATTCCCACATGACATATCCATTCACCTTAAATCTTATTTGTCCTCTTCTGTTGTCGTTCCAAGACAAATCTGTGTTGCTTCATTTCTAATGCATTGTTATTGTTTCCTAGTTAACCGCTGCACAGCTTCCAGAGCTGAAAGTTGTACCATGTGTATCCGAGTGAGCAAGGATTGCTCCTATTGCACTGATGAGGTGGGAGCATTTCATAAGAATTGTGTGTACATCTCAAAGCACCACAGTTTTGGCATTTGTGAATCAGCATACCCTTTACCCTCTCTGCTGCATTGGAAAACACCATGTACAAGATGAGATTGTTGTTCTGCTTCTGCAATCTGAAATTATAACTTACTCAGAACCCAAATTTATTCATAGCTCAAAGTACGAAGGACTGAAAGCAAGAATTGTGTGTCTTCCTAATGCAAAAAGGGGTGTTGTAGCTCCTCATAATAGTGGCAATCAAAAATTGTCAGGCTAAAAGCTGGAGGAGGTTTTACTTCTATTAAAGATCACTACCATTGAAGGTCATAAGCAGCCCATCAACACACAATCATTAAAGGTACAGGAGCAATGTATTGTCAAAGACTTTCATGGCCAGAATAATTGGATTGCAGTAAGTTTTCCAAGCTGTATGGCCATGTTTCAGAAGCATTATCTCCTAACATTTTGCCTGCATGTATGGCAGGCATCCTCAGAGGTTGAGATCTCACAACCTCTGAGGATGCTTGTCATAGATGCAGGCAAATCGTTAGGAGCTAATGCTTCTGGAACATGGCCATGCAGCCTGGAAAACTCACAACAACCTGATACAGGAGCAGCTTCCAGTTTTTACTCTGGCAAGCCTCTTTGCTGCCCACTGAGCAAAATGACGTCATTTAAAAAATCCAAGTAATTTTATCTGTCTGGCCTGTACTTCCCCTTTGCTTTTTGATTTTGTTGTTCTTTCTCAGAAGGGATTTTGGAAAGGCTGGGGGCAGAATTGCTCCTCAGATGCTGTGTGTTATGGGTTACAGAAAGAAAGATGAATGGCAGACAGTGGAGAAGGGAAGAGATGGAGTCATTTGTGGGAATGAAAAAAAGGAGGGGGATAGTGGGAGAAGGTGAGAAACAAAGCAAACTAGGTAACATGAGGTAGAGGGAGAAAATAGTGAGAGAGAGAGCTGGCTGGCTGGCTGGCTGGCAAAAAAAAAAGATGGAGATGAGCCATATATAAAATAAAGAGAGTTCTCAATGGCTTAAAACAAAAATAATATTTGACAAATTGTTGTGTTCTATTGGGACAGAAAACTGTGGAAATGATTTGGGTCTCAGTGCTATTTCTGCATTATTCATTTTCTTGGGTCTCTTCTACATTGTCCTATATCCCAGTATCTGATCCCAGGTTGTCTTCTTATCCCAGACTATCTGGCAGTGGAGATTCATATAATCCATTTCAAATCAGATAACCCGAGATCAGATCCTGGAATATTGGGCAGTGTAGATACAGCTTAGGATGAGTTACTTGTATTTGAGGTCCCTTCCACACAGCTGAATAAAATCCCACATTTTCTGCTTTGATCTGGGTTATATGCAGTGTGGATTCAGATAACCCAGTTCAAAGCAGATATTGTGGGATTTTCTGCCTTTATATTCTGGGATATAGGGCTGTGTGGAAGGGCCCTTAGCCTCATTAGTTTGCCTTCTGTGATGGATATTGGTGGCTGTTTTTGCCCAATGTTATGAAGATTCCCATACAACCATTTTGTGGTGATACCTACTACACTTCCAGATGTCCCCAGAGCCTCCAACGGTAGATGATTCTAGCTGTGGCTATAAGTAACTGTAAATGTAATTTTTCAAGACCCTTTTCATCCTGTCCCAGCCTAATACTGGGGCAGAGAGCAGTTACCCATAAACAAAATACTAAGCACATGTTTTTGTCAAATTTCTTTACTGTAGAACTTCAAAAAGACCCGCTGTGATTTCAGAGAAAATCTAATGAGACATGGTTGTGGTGAAGGAAGCATAGTAGTCATGAAAGGAGAAATGTTAACAGTACAGGTGAGTGGATGGAAGTAAGACAGCTTGAGGAAGGAAAATAAGTAGGCACTAATAACTACACAGAGTGTGATACTCATTTAAATTGACCTAATATATACACCAAGGGTAGGTTTTGGGCCTACATTATGGATTTTAATAGGACCCTTGGATAGGTCAAGGATCATTCTGCAGAGAGGAGAAAGGACAATTGCATCCTTAGGGGTCTAACAGCCCCAGACCATCTCTGCCATTTCCAACCCAAGCAATAAAAAAGACCAGAAGCAGCACTTTGGTGGAAAAAGTAGAGGGAATTGGAGCCTCTTTTAGGTTCTCTCGGGATGGACAAAGCTCTTTCCTTTCGCCACCCAGTCAGAGAAGGAGCTGGTTCACTTTTATTAGTCTGGCTACAATGTTTGTGGATAAGTTGATCCAATTTTTTGAGTCAAACTTTTAAACTGAAATTTGTAGACTTCTGTATAGATATATGGGATTTTTGAATAATTTGTCCAAATCACTGCTGAATCCTTTCAAGTTCTTTGACTGCATATTACTGTTTGCCTTCTGGCAGGAATTTCACATTGATACATCTCTGAAGAAAACCCAAGTGTCCCCACAGAACGTAGCCATGAGGCTGAGAGCTGGAGAGGAAGCTAGCTTTTCCATGGATGTCTTTGAGCCCACTGAATCTCCCGTGGACCTCTACATTCTCATGGACTTTTCTTATTCCATGTCTGATGATTTGGACAACCTTAAGAAAATGGGCCAGAAACTTGGTGAGAATGGATTATCAGTAAGACTGGGTTTAGTTAATTGTGTACAATTTCTGAGTACAATTGACACAATGTACCAACTAGCTACCATTATGTTAGGAAACAAGCCAAAGACTATCAGATATTTGCTACCAGAATATTCCTTTATTCCCTTGGAATTAGAAGTCAATAAAGACTTAACTTTTGGTCCACTTTATCTGCAAGGACTCCTCCATCCCACACTTTTTTTAAATCACTGATCCCAGACAGTTCTCAAGTTACAAACAAGATCTGTTCTGTATGTTTGTTCTTAAGTTGAATTTGTATGTAAGTCAGAACAGGTACATTTTTAAAGTGTAACTCTAGCCTAATTTGTTTTTAGTTTAGGATACACAGGGATTAACACCCCTGTGGTGTTTGTGTTGGTACCTGTGCTCCTGTTTAGAAGAATTCACCTCACTTTCTGTCGCTGAGAAAATTGGATTTTGAAACTTTTATGTTGTCATGGAAACAAGGATTGGTGACAAAGCTTCAGCTGAGACACATTTTCAGGAGTGGATTTCCCTTCCTAGGAGTAGATTTTTCTCACTTCCTGTTGCCTCACCCCTATTCTTAACTATTCTTAACTCATCCCTATTCTTAACTATGAGTCTTATGTTTGTAACTCAGGGACTGCTAGTTTAGGAGATGGAAATCTTACAAAAATCTGTTTCTAGGTATCGTTAGCCAGCTAGCTTGCCAGAAATAACTGCATGGAGTTTGAAAAACATGTTACTAGTTTTGATTGTTTATGTGGTAATTTAATATACTGTGAAATAATGTAACAACAAAATACTAGATCCTGCTCCAAGGACAGTGAAAGGGAGAAAAGATTAGAGGAACAGATGACAATGAATGGAAATGAAGGCAGGACTGGAACAAGATGCCTTGCTGTGTATGGCAGAGCAAAATACAGTTCCTCTAAGTCAGTGGTTCTCAACCTGTGGGTCCCCAAATATTTTGGCCCTCAACTCCCAGAAATCCTAAAAGCTGGTAAGCTGGCTGGGAGTTCTGTGAGTTGTAGGCCAAAACACCCGAGGACCCAAAAGATTGAGAACCACTGTTCTAAGTCAAGATCGATATAGTAGTACCCAAGTCAGCAGGCTATTGTGGCACCTGAGGCTGATGGTCTAACAGATGTCGCTACTTTTGCAGTAAATCGATTATTCTTTAAGAATTTACTATCTGAGGCAACAACTTCACTAATGACAACACCAGTCCCGGATGAATGCCAGCCAATCTTTATACTTTGAACTAAGTTGAATTTCATCTGTAGATCAGAATAAAGGGTTTGACAGAGGTTTTACAGAAAAGATGGGCTTTGGAGTTTACCAGAGGAGAGGGATATAGCACAGTGAAGCTGTTATAACAGGGAATCCTGCTTCCATTACTTTCTGTGATTAAAATTAAGTATATTTTTGGGACGTAAACTGAAAAAAAAAATCCCCAAAAGTAAAATTATATGGGGTAGTCTAGCTCAATCTTAACCTGTTTTACACATTTACTTTGCCTGGGTTGCAAAATACAAATATTTTGATTTTCAATGGCCTGGGTGCCCACCTAATATCAACTGAAGCATGGTGTTTAATCGGTTTCCATTAAGGCAGTGGTTCTCAACCTGTGGGTCCTCAGATGTGTTGGCCTTCAATTCCCAGAAATCCTAACAGCTGGTAAACTGGCTGGGATTTCTGGGAGCTGTAGGCCAAATCACCCGGGGACCCACAAGTTGAGGACCACTGCATTAAGGGAAAGCATGTTTAGGACAGAGAACTTTTCACTTACTTTCTCCCTTTCTTCCTGCCAGCAAACTTCTTGCAGGACTTGACTTCTGACTATACTATTGGCTTTGGCAAGTTTGTGGACAAAGTTACAGCCCCGCAGACCGACATGAGACCCACAAGGTATTTTAAAGTTGATGAATTCCATATACTTCAGAACAAACTATTTGGGATCTTATTGTTATTGTTTTTTAGAGTAATAGTTTTATCTAATCTGTGAGTAGTGCCAATGACTGATCTAAATAATGCTTTATCATGCCATTACTTTAATTAATCTTGTATGTGTGACTTAATTTAGTCATATATAACATATCTGCTTTCAGTCTGTATTAATTTACTTTTATTGCTACCTTGAAAAATTGCACTATTAACTAGGAAGGTGCTTACATGGAATCTTTATGTAGCATCTTTGCTTTCCTATTCATGTGTCTGATGAGATAAGCTTGAAGGTATGGCATCTATTTCTGTTTTAGCTGTTGTCATCATTTGTTTGTGAACCTCTAAAAATGTTAAGACTCACTTTTTTGCTTCATATATCTATTTTTTTTTTAGAATGTATTATCTCTTTCCTACTCTAGACATTTCTAATATCAGTGTTTTGATTTCCTTTTGTAATAACAAGGCATTTCCCTGTTATTTTTTCCTCAGGCTGCGTGAGCCCTGGACTGATGCTGACCCTCCCTTCTCCTTTAAGAATGTCATCCGGCTGACTCATAATATTGATAAATTCAGTAATGAATTAATGAAGGAGCGAATCTCGGGCAACCTGGATGCCCCAGAAGGTGGATTTGATGCCATATTGCAAACAGCTGTTTGCAAAGTGAGTAAAGACATGATGAAAAGAACATAGATATAATGATTTAATGAGAGTTAGGTAAATATATGCTTTCTTTGCCATTCACTGAGTTGTGAGATCAGTGGACAAAAAATCAAGGGCAGCACTTCATTTTAATGAGCAACAGAACAGCGGGTATTTTACTAAGAACCTTAATAACCACTCTAGAATCACCTTATCATTATTTGACCACAGACCTTTTGCAATACACAATTATAGCAATATGATGTCACTCTAACATCCACAGATGCACCCTGTGGAATCCCGGGATTTGCAGTTTTCTTGGTGCATTGGAGCAATAGTGGGCAGAATGCAGCCCATAACTGCATGTGGTCCCTAGAGCCATAGCACACTCCCATTGGGATACTCCAACTTGAGTAGCATCTTAAATCTGGTAAATGTTACGCAAACATTTTTGTAAACCTAGTAGCTTAGAATGGTTGTAAATTTAGTGAGCTGTGCCTTGTCAACACGTAAGAGATAAGAACTGCACAGGGAAGATAACAGAGGAGTGCCTAGACATGGTCAATATTAGCAGGAAAACAACAGATTAACTTCTCATTCCTCTCAACTAATCTCAGGCTGGATTATATTTGGAGGTGATGTCTCATGATTAGACATTTTGCTGATAGTGCTAGAGTAGCTATGAAATTCCTCTAAAGCATAAAATATCTTCCTCTAAAGTTACATTCCAGCTATTGGAGCAGCTTTTGGGCATCTTTCTTTCTTCTGAACAAATGAAACCCCTTTTATACTTGTATCTTTCCCGGTGCCCACAGGAGAATATTGGCTGGCGGAATGACAGCACTCATCTCCTGGTGTTCTCCACTGAGTCGGCCTTCCATTATGAAGCTGATGGTGCCAATGTCCTTGCTGGTATTCTGAGGAGGAACGATGAAAGGTGTCACCTGAACAGAGCAGGAACTTACACCTTTGACACCAAGCAGGACTACCCTTCTGTGCCTACCCTTGTGAGACTCCTGGGGAGGAGTAACATCATCCCCATATTTGCCGTCACCAACCACTCCTACGATTACTATGAGGTAAAAATCCTGGTGGATGGCAATGTTTTCAGCTTTACTAATACTAGCCCTTAGAGTAGTGCCATTTGAATTGTGGGTCTTTGAACCAGGGCTGGTTCTTGAGTGTGGACTACCAAACCCTGACAGGTTTCAGAGATGGAAAGATACAATGGTCCCAATTATGATGCTGTTCCCTGATATATTATGGAGGAAATACCAATTACTTGAGAAACACAGCTTTAAACCGTTGCTTGAAAATGGATCCAACTTTAGAGAGAAACTTGGTAAAGGTTCATAGGGATCTACTCTCCCACCAAGAACAAGATTACCTAGTGTTGTTGTGTGGGGATGGCTGGTATTAAAGGTTGTCTAAGAATTCTCCAGTTATTTATTTATTAATTTCTATAGTGTGTTGAGTACTATATTTAAGTGGTGTTATTCCTTCCCTAAGAAAACTTTATGAAATGCATTGGGTTGCCCTACATTGTCAGGCAACTTGAAGATACAAGCATACACACACTGGGATTTTTCACCATCTCCTAACAAATGACCTGTTTTACTTGCCTAAAATTTCTTTGAATTTGAAAAAATTAAAAGTATTGTAGCACTGTAAATGGTGCTCCATGCAGTCATGCTGGCCACATGACCTTGGAGGTGTCTACGGAAAACACCGGCTCTTCAGCTTAGAAATGGAGATGAGCACCACTCCCCAGAGTTGGACATGACTAGACTTAATGTCAGGGGAAACCTTTACCTTTAGTGCTGTAAAGAGTTTTTAAAAATGTTTATTTGGCTTTCTAAATGTCTATAAAAAGTTTAGGCCAAAAAGGTTATTAGTACCATGAATAACATGGCTATCCCGCTTCGTTTTTTAAAAAACAATATATAATGTTAATGTGTTGCTCATCTTGGTCCTCTTGTGACATACCATGAATTATGTACAGCGTAATCATTTAGGAGTCTGTGGATTTTGTTATTCAGTGCAAAAGGGTGGGATTCAGCTTACCTTCAGGTATGTCTTCATCTAAGACCTTGGTGATGAATATCTTTCAGTTTTTCCTTCAGAGCAAATATTAAAGTCCACCTCTGAAGAGCAGTGGGGACACCCAGTGGCTAGTTAGGTAACTGAGGTTATGTTACTGTTGTGTGTCTTGGAGTTATTTCCAAGCTTTGGCTACCCTAAGGTGAACCGATTACATATGTTTCTTGGCAAGATGTATTCATAAGTAACTTGACCAGGGTCGTTCAGTGGGTTTTTGTGGACAAGGAAGGATTAGAACTCTGACTTCCAGAGTTGTAGTCCAACGAACTACATCATGCTTAGCTTACTTCAGTGATAACTGTTCAAAAAATGGATTTTTATCAGCATTTAAACCAAAATAAATGTAATCAGAGAGCTCCAGTGGTGTAGCAGGTTAAACTGCTGAGCTTCTGAACTTGCTGACCAAAAGGTCGGCGGTTCAAATCCAGGGAGCGAGGTGAACTCCTGCTGTTAGGCCCACCTTCTGCCAACTTAACAGTTCAAAAACATGCAAATGTGAGTAGGTACCGCTTTTGCAGGAAGGTAACTGTGCTACATGCAGTCATGCTAGCCACATGACCTTGGAGGTATCTATGGACAACTCCAGCTCTTCGGCTTAGAAATTGAGATGGGCACCACTCCCCAGAGTTGGACATTACTAGACTTAATGTCAGGGGAAACCTTTACCTGTATGTAATCAGAAGATCCACACTGGATATCTTGAATTTTTAGGCATTTAAGGAAAGTTGTGTTGGTTCATTCCCCAAATTCCTCTAGTCTAGCATTCAGTTTCCTACAGTGTCCAACCACAAACCCAAATGTTGATAAGCAGTGACATGAATGGTATGCCTTGAATCTTTTCCCACTCAGGCTCAAAGGCTGACACTAAGTCCTCCTGTTAAGGCAATGCAAAAAAGCAAACTAGATCATGAAGACAACATTACTCAATATGTAAATAGTTGCTGCAGGAAAGTTCTAGAACTCATGGCAAGTGAGGAAGGGAAGTCTAGCTCTTTCATTGCTATGATCTCTGATTATATTATTAATAATAGCTCCTGGATGTTGGTGTTCATGATTTAAGGGAAGCTTTAATTTATCAGTGGAGACTTCTTTTGAAATGGAAAGCATTTGTAGATGCATTCCACTTTATCAGATGCATCTGACAAATTGAACTGTATCCACAAAGGCTAGACACCTTCTTCCCAGTTAGGCTCAAAGGTTCTATAGAATTCCTTAAATCTTTTTTATGCCAAAACAAACTAACATGGCTGTTTCCTTGAATGCTGCTATTATGGCATTCATGGCTTCAAATATGGCCCAGGAAAAACCTATTACCTGTCTGAGATTTTAAACTATTTTTTAATTAAAGAAGCCTAGCAGGAAGAAGGTAGATTCTTTCTTGTCCCTTTGTGGGAGAGGTTAAAATAGTGAAAGGACAGAGTAAGAGAAAGTCATATCAGTTACTTTAAGACCCTGGGTACAGTCACAATCATATGACAATCTATCATAACTAAATCTTATTGGAATCAATGGGAAAAAATCATAAGTAACTTTTCTAAGTCTAGTCCAGCTTCCCTTGACTAGATCCAGAATTTCCATCTGGATTCTCATTTCTTATGTACAATAAAATCATGAACTCTGTTTCTTACTTTCTTGTTCAATGCTGTGTATAGGATTGGAACCCTCATGTTATAATGCAACTTTTTGTTTAAAAATACAGAAGCTGCACACATATTTCCCAATCTCTGAAATTGGAAGACTACAGGAAGACTCCTCTAATATTGTGGAATTGATCAAAATGGCTTTTGACGTAAGAAACAGTTCCAGACATTCTAAATTGTGATTAATCTTGTTGACGCGACACCACTGCCACTCCTGGAAATAGGAAACTGCTACTAGCCAGCTGTAGTGACATAATTTCAATGTCAGTGAAGCAATAAATGCTTTCCTGATTTTAGTGAGAAGTTTAAAGCAATTTTCCAAGATGCTGGATCGTACACCCAATTTTCTACCTTGATATTTTGGGATATAGGGCTATGTGGAAGGGCCCTTACTATTTACATTCATGGTGAAATTCCTTGATCATTCTGAGGACACATCTGCACTATAGAATGAATGCAGGTGATAGCACTTTAACTTCAATGCAATCCTGACCATTGCAATTTCACAAGTTCTTTAGCTTTCTCTGCCAAAGAGTGATGTTGCCTTACCAAACTGCAACTCCTAGCACTCCATAGCATTGAACCATGGTAGTTAAAGTGGTGTCAAACTGCATTCATTCTCCAGTGTAGCTGTACCCTTGGATTTCTTACACCTGCAGAATATGTAAGCTGCCTCACCAAGTAGAAAAGGTTTATATTTGGTAAACAGTTTGAAAAATTAAAATATTTGATACTACACAGCCCTATATCCCACAATATCAAGGCAGAAAATCCCACAATATCTGCTTTGAACTGAATTATCTAAATCCACACTCAGATAATGTGGGATTTTCTGCCTTGATAATCTGGGATATAGGGCTCTGTGGAAGGGTCCCTTGTCTTCAGATATAACTGTAGTTTAGGACTTACATTCAGAGTAAATCCTGAATGTAAACTCATCAAAAGCATTATTAGAGCAACTTTAGGCACCTTCCAGACAGGCCATGTATCCCAGGATGTAATCCCAGGTTTTCTGATTTAAACTGGATTAGATGAGTCTGCAGTTTCAGATAATCTGGAATAAACAGAAAACCTGGGATCAGATCCTGGGATATAGGGCCTGTCTGGAAGGTCCCTTAGTGGTCAGGTTTGCATTGGACTGCTTGGAATGTAACTGTTGCTGCCAATGTAAACTTGATAATCATCATCAAAATATCCAACATAGTCTCTCTTTAATTCAGGAGGGTTCACCTTAAAAGGCTGCTAATAGTATTGGACAAATAATTTCCTTCCATTCTTAAAAGGGAAGATAAGCGGGTGTTTTTCTGTGGCAACATTGCTACCATTTATTAGTGACATCGTTTATTGGCAGTCGTTATCATCACTATAATAGGCAATCACTCATGATGTTTATCTTCCCAAGGGTCCGTAAGCGACTGTGGAGATGTTTTCTGAATCCACATCCAGGTGGAAGGTGGTCCCTACAAGGGTTGACACATCTTCCTCTTGGCATGCTTCCCCCTTTCACCCTCTATTTGTGTTTCTTTAAAATCCACAACACTGTTGATAACAGCTGACCTCCAGTTAGATATTCGAGGGCCAGGGCTTCCCAGTTCTCAGTGTTTATGCCACATTTTAAAAGGTTAGATTTAGACCCATCTTTACATGTCTTTTGCTGTCCACCAACATTCTATTTTCCATTCTTGAGCTGAGAGTAGAGTAACTGCTTTGGGAGACAATGATTGGCAGTATTGCCATTGAACCATTTTAGTTCTTTCATATAATGTTACATGCAATGGCTACATGTTATGGATTATTGGGACATGTAGTTTTATGAGATATTTAGAATTCAAAGTATCTTACCAAACTACAAATCCCAAAATTCCATAGGATAAAGCCACCAGACAGCTATTACTGTGCAGGATACAAAAATGGTCTGAATGCAGCGCACAGGCTCTGTGTTGCTTAACCATGCACTGGAGCAATTTGGGAACTTTGTTACTGCAACATTAGGCTGCTGACAGTGTATACAAAAGAAAAAGCAACAACTATCCTCTGTGAATATGGTTGAATGTAATCGTCAGATGACTTAATGTGGAAAGGAGGGATCACTGACTTATACTTGTTCTAGGTTTTTTAAAAATGTTTTTTATGTTTTCCTTTCTTGCATTTATTTCCCAGCGCATTCGCTCCAAGATGGACATTCGGGCTTATGACACCCCCAAAGCTATGAAAACAGAAATAACATCCATGAAGTATGAAAAGACAGAGTCTGGTTCATTCCAGGTTGTTCGTGGCGAAGTGGTATGTCGTATTATTTGCATTCCTGATACTCCGAGTGGCCTAAAATAAAAAAAAATAAAACCTTCTTGTATAAATAAGGTGATTCAAGGTACTTTGGTTTTTGAACCATCATATAGACTCTGGGTGAGTGGTAGTAGGTTTCCTATGTGGCCTGAAAAGAGCAGACAAGAACTCCCAAAGATGCCAGAAACAAGAATGGTCTTCTGTTCACGCTCTTATCCTCAAGCCAGAAGAGGGCCCAACTGGAGCCTGGTTGCAGAATCTACTACTTCCAATCCTGACTTTAAGCTCATGAGCTGCTCCTGGTAGAAAGAGACTGCTAGTCAATTATATCCTGCAGAAATTGTAGGATTAAGCACAGTTCTAGGACCATAGCAGTCACTGTAAACCATAACTGTATCTGCTAATTAGGAGAGAAACAGTTGTGACCTATCTCTTTCCTAAATTGATTTTCTCCCAACCTGGGTAAACATAGCAAATGTACAAATGTTTCTTTTCCATCCAGGGAACATTCAATGTTCGTGTGAAAGCCCATGAGAATGTGGGTGGAGAGCATGTCTGCAATCTTCCAGAGAAAGACCGGAAAGGTGTTATTCATGTTAAGCCTTCCTCTTTCAGTCACAAAATGGAGATTGATGCTTCAGTCATTTGTGATGCCTGCCCATGTGAAAAGGTACTTCCGTTTTCATACAGAACTACATTCAGCATATGTGTGTATATAGAATTCTTGTAATGTTTGTGTGTTTTGACCGTGCTGTGACTGGCTTCAAGCGCACAAGGAGAGGTGTGTAAGGAATATGGAATTCCTTGCCTCCCTATTTGAGAGCCATGCGCGACTTAAGGCTTTTTGCTCTAGCACTTAAAACCTGGCTTTTTACTAGAGCATTTGACCCATGTTAATTTTTTAATATCTGTTTGTATGTATTTTATTCTGTACAACTTTGCTATGTAAATCACCTAGAGTATCTCGGATGGAGGGCAATTAATAAGTAATTAAAGATGATGATGATGATGATGATGATTAATAAAATTATTATTATTATTATTTGCACAATTTATTGATTGTGTAGCAGTAATTACCACTAAAATTAATAAGTTTTCTAATTAAGAAAATAAAACTATGTTTGTGATGAACCACATGGAAGAGCTATAATGGAAACTACTCAAGAATTAACCATAGTACATAAGAAGGAAAAAAATTCCAAATCTTGTTTATGTAGTAAGGATTATATGAAACTTATATATAATATGTGTATTATATGTTATGTACTATATGCATGTATGAAACTCTTATAAGGGATTGGCTTAAACTCCCACTTTCTAGTAAAGCTGACTTACCGTGTTGAAAAAGGATACATGTCTAAAAAAGCATGTCACCAACATGAAATAATTGAGGAGCTCTGCCCTAAAATGAAGTTCAAGAGCATTTCTTCTCTCATTCTTTGCAGCAACAGGAAGTTAATTCTGCTAGGTGCAACTTCAATGGGAACTTTGTCTGTGGACAGTGTGTTTGTAATCCTGGCTGGTAAGTGTCTCATAAACGTTCCTCACTAGAGTCTATCCTACCTTCACTTTCCTCCAGTATAAGGTATGGATGCTGCTCCTTGCCTTTCAAAGAGAAAGGTCCTAAGCTTGTCTCAAGTTTCTGGATGTAATAGATTCCCAAGACAGCTGTATCTTTCCTACATTATACAGCAGTGACATATAGGTAGGACCCTTCCCCCAAAACCTGAATCAAGTCCCCTCATACCCAGTGGGCAAAACTCACTTACAGGAGGAATAAATGCCAATTCATAAAGGTGTGAGGACTATTTCTAGAAGTCAAAGGAGCTAAAGGTACATGGATCTAGAGGAAAATGGACAAGTGGTAGAGATCATTCATACCAGTTTCAACATTTTCACAAGCATACAAAGCACAGCTGAATCTTGTGCAAAAATACTTGAGAGTATATTCAAATATAGCGGTTTATTGGGCTGCAAAGCACATCCCAGTTTCAGATAACAGGTCACTATGAATTGTGACTAAGTGTTATTTTAAATTTGCATTAAAGTTACAAACTTTTCTTTAGTTCCCATGTCATTAACATCTTATCAGCTAGTGAAAGTACAGCAAGTAAAGCTACATGTGTCTTCGTGATGGGGAAAAGCTTAATTAGACGAGCCTCTCACATACTATTGTCAAATGGAATAATAGTGTCTTGCTCTTCATCTCACTCATCAGACCAATATTCTTAAGGTTAGATAGAAATGAAAAGTTGAAACTAGTACATAGAGCAGAATACACTGTCTTTAAGAATTAAATTAGACAAAATGTTTAGAAACATATCAGAGGAATTCTCCTGCAAGGTGAGAGATGTATCTCGGAGGACATCTACATTACAGAATTAATGCAGTTTGACAGCACTTTAACAGCCATGGCTCAGCGCTATGGATTCATGGGAGTTGTTTTTTTTAAAAAAAAGGTCTTTAACCTTTTATATTAAAGAGGGCTGCTGCCTTACCAGGCTACAAACCTCATATTCCATAACAAGGAACCATGGCAGTTAAATAACACTGGCGATTTTATCTGTATTTTGGAAATCTACTACATAACCCAACATACAGATACCGACAAAAGTGGTATTAAATAACATTCACTCTATGGTGTAAATGCATTCCTCGCTTGGGTATCTTGGAGTTAACATGTTTAATTTCACTGGAAGATAAACAAGTGTGATAGCTAAGGCATGCATCTCTAGAGAAATCATTTTTGGGAAGTTTTATGATTTGCTCTTGAGTCTCTTTCCCCAGTCACCTCCTGACAAAGGGTGCACCCTTCTACACTGTAGAAAAGATGCAGTTTGACCCCACTTTAAGGAATTCTAGGATTTGTAGTTTGGTGAGCTACCAGCAGTTTGGCAGAGGAGGCTAAATATTCCATGATTCCATAACATTGAGTCAGAGCAGTTAAAGTGGTCTCAAACCGCATTAATTCCAGAGTGTTGATGCACCCAAAGAGAGATCAAGTAGTGGTTTTTTTTTTTCCCTTTCATTTTGAGAGGGACTGTTTGAGGAGGAAAACAGTAATGTTGATGTTTTTTCACCTCCGTCTCTCAAGCTGTACAGTGCACACTGTAAGTTTTAATATGAGTCACCTTGAGTCCCATTTTTGGGAGAAAGTGGGCTATAAAAATAGATAAATAAATAAATAAAGTTGACCATATTCTTAGCTTTGAGCTGTTCTCTCCATAACAGGCGAGGAGAAGTCTGTAACTGCTCTTCCTCTTCCTCTACTGACAATGCGGCTTGTATAAGACCTGGAGATACAGAGCCTTGCTCAGGTCAAGGAGAGTGTTTGTGTGGGGTTTGTCAATGCTACCCTGATCATCAGATCCAGCGCTTTGAGGGACAGTTTTGTGAATTTGACAACTTACAATGTCCCCGCACATCTGGATTCCTCTGCAATGGTGAGTGAGACCTTGAGGGGTAGAGACTGGGATTGGTCTGTTCTTGGTGGATATGATGTGTGACATTTCTCTTGTGGGCTAAACTTTTACTTTTGCTAATGTTGCTGAAGTGTTGTACTTCACAACTATAAGGCTGCAGTTGCTAATGTTCTTTCAAGGGGGTGTTGATGGAAGAGTAGAGTTGCCCTCCCATACACCTGTAACCTATTGTTCAAGATGCTTGAGTTTGGCTGCCAGCTGTCACTGTCTCCTCTCTGCAGACCGAGGTCGCTGCTACATGGGCCAGTGTGCATGTGAAAGTGGTTGGGAAGGTCCTGGTTGTGAATGTCCCACAAGCAATGAAACTTGCATCACGAGCAACGGGGTAAGTACTCATGGTTTCTCCTTCCTCTGAGAACTATAGTTACAGGTGACTAGAGGAGCACAAGCCATTAAAGACTCAAATGATGAATTGTTCAACCAAGATTCTGGATGGCTCAGAGCTGATATAGCACAAGCCACAGGTAGAAATCTTGTGGATATCACAAGCAGACATAACCCACGGGTATAGATACTTTTGGGGATGTTCTAGATTGGATTATCCAATACGTCTGTGCACAGCACTTTCTTTCGCAACAGCTATGACCCAAACTATCAGGATGGAAAAGCTGGGCTTCCCAGACTGTCCATTCCATGATCTTACGCCTGATTCTGTGCTCCTTTTATCCTTCCTGGTGGATGTAGTACTGCATATATGTTGTGGGAGGTGGAAGTGTTTGATATGAGAGCTAAAGGATAATTACACTCTGGCTTACTTATGTCTCCAGGAATAACAAATCAAGGTGGTTAAGGTTAAAATGTGAACAATATTAATTTATTCTTTATCCCTACCGTCTGTTCTTCAGAGATGTAGCTATTATGAAGTGTCTTTTCAATTCTACTATATTTTGTTGCTCTCCAAATAGTCTATTATTCCTACATTTTATTTGGGATTTTTTTAAGTGGAAAGAAAGTATCCCTGATTAGGCAGGAACTCCTTCTCTCATTTGTAACTTTCCTCTTGGCCGTGGAAAGAAATCCACCACTCAATTCAAGTATGTGTTTGTTATTTTTCAATGCATGAAAACAATATCACAAGGTGGGAATTCAGCAGTTACCCCTGCTTCTTACAGATGATCTGCAACGAACGTGGAAGATGTGAATGTGGTCGATGTATCTGTAATAATCCCACTCCTTTTACTGGACCCACCTGCGAAATCAGTGACTTGGTAAGTTACCACTGAGCCAGTGACTATTTATGACTCAGTATTAATAGTGATCAGTATTCATAATGCATTATTCCTTATTACAAGAACTTAAGCCAGTTCGTGCATAATATTCTACTGATGTTGTGCTTAACCTCTAAAACTATATTGGCGGTTTGCTATGTCCCTGATGAACACATCCAACTGGACATTTTTGCACACAGATCAAGATCATTATAAATGTTGTTGCAGATGTATACTTTATTAGCCTTCAATGTTCCCCTGTGTACATTTACTCTTCTTGCAATCTACGTACAATAAGTCTGGATATTCAAGGAAGCCAAGGAGTCCAACAAAGGAGATGTACATGACACATTTGTATATCACAGTAAACTATAGTTTGCATCAAGGGTCCTCAAATTAAGGCCCGGGGGCTGAATACAGCCCCCAAAGCAATTTACCTGGCTCTCGCTCAGGGTCAATCTAAGTCTGAAGTTACTTGAAAGCACACAACAACCCTATCTCATCAGCCAAAAGTAGGCCCACACTTCCCGTTGAAATACTAATAAGTTTATATTTGTTAAAATTGTTCTTCATTTTAATTATTTTACTTTTAAGTGTTTTTTGCACTACAAATAAGATATGTGCAGTATGCATAGGAATTCATTCTTTTTTTTTCCAAATTATAATCTGGCCCCCCAACAGTTTGAGGGACTGTGACTGGGCCTTCTGTTTAAAAAGTTTGAGGACCCCTGGTTTGCATGATAGATGATTCCTCAACAAAAAACATGCTGTGTCTTTTTAGTTTGATTCTCTCATATCTATTTCATTCTCTCCTGTATCATGATGGACGACTAGAGAAATAAGCCAGGAACATATAGCTGCCAATTCAAGATATAACAACAAGTCATAATTAAAGCAAGCCAAAATTCACAGGCCAGTGACACGCCAAATAGTCATACCATGGGGGTTTTTTTTATGAGGAATAACTGTGGTCACATTGTAAAATGAAAGAATATTTTATGATTTGCCATTCTAAGGGCTTTTTATTAGTTGCTCTGCAACTCATAAGCTTAGTAGTTAGGCTTATGCATCCTAGCTATTCAATAGGTTCATTCTATGTGATATCTCTGTCTCTTCTCCTTTTCCTCTCTTCTTCCTATAAAGTGTGGTAATAGTATATACTACTCTCAGGTGCTCATTAAAAAGGCAAACATTCTTGCTAGTTTTTCACTCTTGGAGGAGGGAGCAAGCGTGTTTTCTGCTGCACTGGAGATTGGACATGGAGCAATGCCTTCAAACTACAGGAAAGGAGATTCCACCTGAACATGAGGAAGAACTACATAACTGTCAAAGCTGTTCAGCAGTGGAACCCTCTGCCCCGGAGTGTGGTGGAGGCTCCTTCTTTGGAGGCTTTTAAACAGAGGCTGGATAATCATCTGTCGGGGGTGCTTTGAATACAATTTTCCTGCTTCTCGGAAGGGGGTTGGACTGGATGGCACATGAGGTCTCTTCCAACTCTATGATTCTTTCTTTGATGCTTTATTGACTGATATCATCTCTCTGGATAACAGGGCTTTGCACGTGTGTGTAGAGAAGATTTTCGAACCTGTGTGCAGTGTCAGGCATGGGGGACTGGTGAGAAGAAGGGAAAGAAATGTGCAGATTGCCCTTTCAAGATCCGGCTTGTGGATGAGTTGGAACAAGGTACCATAGCTTACCACCCGTCCTCCTTCTAATAAAGTTCAAGTGTCAACCAAAGAGACCAGAAAACATGACAGTTTTTTTAATACAAAAAGGGGGGTGGGATGAGGGGAGAGGGATTTTCATCATTGGAGGTAGATTACACTTCAACTGTCTTTGTTTTTACATCATTCTGGGGTGTGTGTTTTTTGTTAGTTAGTTTGTTGTTTTGGTTATCTGTAATGAGCAAATATGTATCTCCATGAATTCCAGACCGGAAATGTTAGAAGGAAAGAAATCTTCAGTCATGCTTCTAGAGGGCAATACAAGTCAAAATGTATACATAAGCTTTCTTAATTCTCAGGCCTGCAAATTAGAGGGCACAAACACATGGGTTGTTGTAGGTTTTTCGGGCTATATGTCCATGTTCTAGAAGTGCCAAAAACCTACAACAACCCAGTGATTCCAGCCCTGAAAGCCTTCAACAATACACAAACACATGTTTTAAATATGTAGTTTTATAGGAATTTTAAATAAAAAAGAACCTCAGTTTTGCTCCATTACATACATTTTTTTAAGAATTTGCTTTGATGTTGCAATATATGACTGACCAAAATTAGTAATACCATTTGTAGGGGGAAAATGTGTAGTGTATATTGTTTTGTCTTGTTTTTAAATTTAGAACTCCAAATACATTAAAAACTGCTACAATATTGGGAAAAGGTTTTTTAAATCACAGGTCTGTGTAACTAATTCATTATTTCCTCATCTACAGACTAGTATTCAGGCTTTGTTTCATTTCCACATAATTCTTTACCTCTTTCTCTTAAATATATAACTAGTGACAATTACTCCCAAAAACGTAATTCACTCTGATAAACTCTGGGCCCTTCCACACAGCCATATAACTCAGAATATCAAGGCAGATAATCCATAATATCTGATTTGAACTGGATTATCTGAGTCCACACTGCCACATATAATCCAGTGTGATGTGGATTTTATAGAGCTGTGTGGAAAGAACCTGTGTTTTCACTGAAGATGGTCTCTCACTGATTATTCCAAGCACTAGCTTCCATATAGGTTTTCCATATAGGAAGGGGCCACTTTAAAGAGTAAGGAATAAGGTGGGGGGGGGTGCCCCCATTCTCAGTTAATGCACCTTTGTTGGAGACAGAGTGCCACTATAGTATGTTTCTAAGCTATTATGCTTTCTTCCTGGCTCTGGATGCATCAGCCTCTTGTTTCATGCTGCCTCATTGTGACTGTTTGACAAATCTTGTTGAGGGTCTATGCTTGAAAAACCCTCAAGTATTACTTCAGAATAATGTTCTTTCTGGATAGATGAAATATGACCTCAAAATTTCCAGAATACATTGCTAAGTCTGCATCCCATTTATTTTTTCCACAGAGAAGGATATAAATGCAGTTTGCTCCTTCCAAGATGAAGAAGATGACTGCATTTACCGCTATGCCAAGATAGAGGATGCCAACCCAGAAAACAATGGCACTGTTTTTGTGCAAAGGAAGAAAGGTGAGCAGTGATTTTCCAGCAAAGGGGAGAGCTGACTGAATGACCTGAGGCAGAACTTAATATATAATTCCGTATAAACAGCTCTGTTCACTTTATCTCACATCATTTGCACGGAGACCCTCTGAGCAAGCCTGTAACCAAGAGGGGGTGTTAAGGTTTCAGCCCCCCCCCCCCCCCCCCCCCAAATTTTCTGCTGCCCTGGAGACTAGAACGTGAAACAATAGCTACAGGAAAGGAGATTCCACCTGAACATGAGGAAGAACTTCTTGACTGTCAGAGTTGGTCAGCAACCCTCTGCCCCGGAGTGTGATGGAGGCTCCTTCTTTGGAGGCTTTTAAGCAGAGGCTGGATGGCCATCTGTCTAGGGTGCTTTGAATGCAGTTTTCCTGCTTCTAGGCAGGGGGTTGGACTGGATGGCCCACAAGGTCTCTTCCAACTTATGATTCTATGATTCCTACTTCCCCCAGCTATCCTGATCAAAGTCATTGCCCCCCCCCCCCCTTTCTGGTTATTTCAGAACTCAGTGAGGGAGAAGCAACCCAATTAGAAGTGAGTAGGTGCATCATAGGTGCCTCACAGGAGACTTGTTGGGAAGGTTGTGCACCCCATTCTAATACCTGTAGTTCTGATTCTACCTTTTAAGCAGCTTATTTATATTTGCATCACTGTTCCCTCCAGTCTATCCTCCCTTTTCTGGCCATGTTCTGTTTGGTTTGTGATCCTCTGGAATTCACTGGTAAGGTTTTACATTTGCTTCATTACAGAGTGCCCACCAGGAAGCTTTCTCTGGCTTATCCCCTTGCTCATTTTGCTGATGCTTCTCCTGGGACTGCTGTTGTTACTATGTTGGAAGTTCTGTGCTTGTTGTAAGGTAAGGAGTTTCCAACTTGCAATCACAAAAGTAATCCTTGGGAAGTTACCTGGAGACATGGTTTGGGTGTAATTAGGGCTGGAAAATTAGAGGATACTTGCATATTTATTCTTTCTACCACCTGGGAGTTTTCTCTGTTTGGTTTTCAGTGTAGTTGGATGTGAAAACTGCCATCTGAATAGGATCAGTACTGTCATGTCCCATCCAGTACTGACTCTGAAAAAGATGTATCATATCCAGCCTGCAGTACATATCTACATACTTCCAAACCTGAAACTGTGGGAGGTTTTACACTGTCATATAATGCAGTGTAAAGTCGCATCATCCCCTGGGCATCCATACAATGCACATATAATTATACAAGTTAACTCAGTTTAAAGTGCTAAATGCAGCTGCACCCCAGGTCAAAGAAACACAGGGGGAAAGTCCATATCCAGCTCCAGGATTCACAATTTCCTCTGTTTTGGTGGAGAGGAGACTGCCATCCTGAATGGATCCCTATGTGGGATCCAGGATCATATCCCCACAGCTATCACACACATTCTCGTCTCAAGTAATCTGGGAAGGTGAGGTGACTGGCACTCCAGTTCTCTTCTCCCCAAAGACAGAAAGGTTTGAGCTCTGAGCTTTGCTTCCCAGTTCTTCTTCATACGACTGAGCGCTGTACCTTCGAAGAAGGGGGAGGTTACGCCTATCAAGCTACCTTGCTCACTCACATGGGGCAAACCAGGACAGCAACCTTGTGTCGCTATAATGCAGAACCAAACTGGTATTTTCCATTCTAGTTGGAGCTGCATTATGTGCCTATGTAGAATCACCCTTAGCCTGTTATGGAGAATATGGAAAAAAGACCCGTAGCCCAAATCACTCACACTCAAAAAGTAACAGCCAGGTGCTATTATGCTATGTGAACTAGAAGTTGTAACTGAGAAACCAGGTTGTAGCTTTCCAGTTCATATATATCAGGAGCACCTGGCTATTATTGTTTGCGTAGCAACTGCTAGTGGACTGGGTCCATCCACATGTGCCAACTGTCATGCTAAGCAACACCTAAAAAGTACAAGTGTTAAGTACATTTTGGCCTACACCTCTCACAAGCCCACAATGATGTCTGCGTAAGTGAAACTGATAGAAGTTTTTGGCCACAATGTGTGGGGCCCAAAGTGAGTAAGATGTGGAGGACTATTGAAAGACAGCCTCATCTGTGCGGCGCAAGCATTCTCATGGTCAATGTGATTGTTGGTCCAGGGTTGCCAATGCCACCATTTGATGGGGCAGCACCTGTGCCATGCAAACCATGCCATCTTTCTTTCATGGATCTATTTAATGGCATCTGTTGTGTTGCATTATCCACATGAGCTATTGCAGGAGCTGTTGGTCCATATGTTTGTTTTTACATTTTTATCTAAACAGGTATTTTATCCAGATTTTCCTTCTTTTTTCCATTTAGGCTTGCCTGGCTCTGCTCCCCTGTTGTGCACAAGGTACTCTTTTGGCATTTTTATGGATTTGATGATTGGAGCTTCCAGTCTAGTACTTTAGATGCACTATAAGAATTTACAGCTAGGATTGTGAGGAATGCACACTCACTTTCTGTTGGTCCTCTGCATTTGCCAGTTTAGTTTTGCAGATTTGATTATTTGAGGATTTGATTAAAATCTCTAGGAATCTCTAAGTCCTCCAGTGTGAGTCCAGGGTGAACTTCTGCCAAAAGCTGGCCACAGAGTCACGCTGAACAATATATAGATTTCTAGAGAGGCATTCTCTCAAATAAAAAAAAATCTGTTATGATGGCAGACTGAAGATGTTTCTTAGTTGTGTTAGTAATGTTGTATGATAAAATTGGCCAGCAGAGATAGTCCATAGAAACTTTATCATCCATCAATTTCTCTGAAGGGCAAGGACTCAGAAGGACTAAATGTATTGTCTTCTATCAGGCCAATATTCTTGTAGAAATATGCACCGTTTGTTATTGTGTGCTTTCAAGCTGTTTCCAAGAATCTATCACAGGGTTTTCTTTGTTCACACTTGGTTTGCCTTTGCCTTCCTCTGAGGCTGAGAGGGTCATTCTGGGTAGTATGTATCTTTATGGCATTCATATTCTAAATAACATTTTCCAGAACATCAGATCTGTAGTTTGAGATCTGTATTGATATGTGCTATAAAGCTTACATCTAAGCCATGAAATGAAAGAGGGAAATGTGACATTCTTCACCTTTAGAAGCTAGAAGAAATTAGCAAAGGTTAAGCAGGAGCACAAAATAATAGGCCTGTTAGCATCAGTCTTGAGTTCCATTTACTAAATAGATTCCAACCAGGAAAATACTAAGAAGTTGTACCTAGGGGAAACAAAAACTTTTCCCAAGGGGAAGGGTTCATCTTTTTCCATTTTGACACGTAAAAGATTTAAAGCTAGAACCAAGTCCTCGGAGAGTACAGCCTAGCTTCAATTCCTTCTCTGCAGGTCGCACGGTTGGTTTCAAGGAGGATCACTATCTGCTCAGGCAGAGTCTCATGACTTCAGATCACCTGGATACCCCTATGGTGCGCAGTGGCAACATGAAAGGCAGAGACACTGTCCATTGGAAGATCAAAAACAACGTGCACAAGCAAGACTTCTCTCCCTTACCTCCTAATCCTGGGGATCTGAGTGAGTGATAGCTTTTTTTTGATGGGGAAAAAGTGCCAAAGAGAATGTTGCCTGTTTCTGAGGACAAAGCTGATGTTGGAAAGTGAATCCTCGTGGCTTTTTCGGTATCCAGTTCCAGATCCAGTTAAGATATTTAGATTCTGCCATGGTGCTTTTGTCTCATTTTGAGTAACTTTTATACCCCTTTCTTGCATTTCAAGTGGGAAACTTCTTGTTTAGCATCCTTTTTCATACCTAACATAGTTCACCTCTAACAAAATAAAACTCAGTGGTAATCCAAAAGTCTTCTCTTATTGTTATAATGTTATGTCACTTGTTTTATATTTTTGTACCATTTTTACCAGTTGTTTATTATATGTGCACCCTGGAGTGCTTTGTAAGCCACCCCGAGTCCCTTCGGGGAGAGGGTGGCAAAATATAAATAAATTATTATTATTATTATTATTATTATTATTATTATTGGAGGAGATTTTGACAAAAGGGATCATTTAGGTAAGGGATAATCCCATATGCCTTTTGAGATGGTACAGTCATTCCTGACACCTGTATATAGTGGCATACTGTCATGGTGCCTTTTGTGACATATCTATTTTCGAATACTATATATTAATTTGATGTTTTATTACAATGGCTCCCACCTGCCCAAAAGCCTGGGATACATTGAGTGTAACTGATGATGTTCAAATGTTCAGAACCTGTCACTTCTTGCTTCTAGCTAAATTGAAATAACATCACTATAGCTATTTAACATAGCGCACTATCAATCAATCATCATCCATGCAGTTTGGTGCTGATATCACATTAACTTTAGTGATATTTAAGCAGACATTTTGAGGGATTTGAGATTTGCATCGCATAAGTAAACTAACGGTCAGTAGATATGCAGCATGATTCTTTCTTGTTGACAGCCCTAATCAATTTGTTCTCTTGATTCTAGTTCAATATGGCCTGTCCCTCAGATTGGCCCGACTCTTCACCCCAAACCTTGCAAAACCACATAGCCGTGAATGTGAGCAACTGCAGAAGGATGTGGAGGAAAATGTAAGGAAAAAAGTTTGCTTTTGGAAAATATAGGGAAGAACACTACACATGCACCTTATGTGTGGCTCTGTTGAACATAACAGGGGCCTTAGCATGAAACACTAGTCTGAACACTACATGGAAGGGTGATGGTGGTGGGGTGGTCCTTATGAACTACTAAACTAACAACATGTTCTTTCTTTCTTCAGCTTAATGAGGTTTATCGAACTATCCCAGGTGCCCACAAATTCCAGCAGACAAAATTCAGGTGAGTGACTTTGAGTATATGATTGGGGGGGGGGGGGGGGTTGTTGATGGCTAGCATGCCAAGAAATTGTGACATTTCAGCAAAAAGAATGAATACAAGTGAGTGAAGAGATCAAAAACAAGGTGGAATTGAATCTTGGATCAGCCTTGCATTAAGAGAACTGCATCTTCTTGCACTTGACAAGGAAAGTCAGTTACATGGAAGAATGCATTAAGTAGCAGGATTAGAGCTCTCATCCCTACTTACTCTCATATCAGGATTTGGGAAACTAGGTGTCTCTTCAAAGGTTGTTGGACAGCATATGCCATTATCCCTCAGCACTGGATATGCTGGGGTGGAGCTGAGAAGAATTTGAGTCCACCAATAGCTAAAGGACCATCGTTTTCCAGTGCTCCACTATTGAGACATACTCAAAGTCATAGCTAAGCCATTTGTCATTCCTCCAATTGTCATTAAAATTCTTCATTGCATCTTATTTCTTTACAGGCTACAGCCAAATGCTGGGAAAAGGTAAGCAAAAACATTAATGCCTGAGTCTGCTCTCAGGTGAGGATGTATTGGTACTTTCCAATTTATGCTTATTCAGTGAGAGATTTCATTTGCTATTCAAACACATCCTTTTACAACATTACCACGAAGTTCTTACTGCTGCCTAAATCTTTGCATCCATTTTTCTCGATGAATACTGGGAGGTACAGATAGACAATTCCTTCTGTGAGGGCAACATATTCCTTCCTGTGTCTTCCTGTGACAATATGCAGCTGAGAAAGACAACTGGGGGAACATTTGTTTTAGGTCCATGTTGTCCCTTCAGCTGTTGTTTTAGGCCAGTGTTTGGAATTTCAACTCCCAGAAGCCCCAGCAAGCTTTTCCAATGGTTAAGAATTGTGGGAGCTGAAGGCCAAAACACCTGGAGGACTGCAAATTGTGCAGGCCTGTTTTAGACCCATGTCCCTTCATAGTTACAATGGCACACTACAAATGTTTTTTTTGCAGAAGTATGGGACAATCTTGCATTAGTTCTCTTGCTGCAGAAAGTAGGAAGACGCTTATGCATTGGAACTACAGTACGGTCCCTCTATTTAAGGGAGATGTGTTCTCAGCCTTTATGAAGACATAACAGCAAACCCTATTGAAATGAAGGCTTTCTAGTCTCAGATACCATAGAATAGTGCATCTAAAGATGTATAGATTAGAGTGATCATATTGTGTCAGAAGTGGATAAATGAAACCATGGGTACTGATCAAGTGGATACTGTACTTACAAACCAATGGTTGAAAATGTGATGCATTTGAAAACAAGGCACACATGAGACATGGATGTGCCTTGCTTATAGCCTGCTCTTCAGTCTGTGGGCGGCGTTGCCTCTTGGCTCATCTTCCAAGGGGACACATGAAGTACTAAGGAGAGAAAACACACTCTTTCTTTTCCCCTTTCTTTTCTCCAGACAAGACCATACAATTGTGGACACTGTGCTCCCTGCTCCCCGCTCAGCTAAGAATGAGATTGTGAAAGTGACAGAAAAGCACGTTGCACAAGAGGCTTTCAATGATCTGAAAGTGGCTCCTGGTTATTATACTGTCATTGCTGATCAAGGTAGGTGTTGCACTTTGCTTTGTTCTCATTGTGGAAATAAGCTACAGCAGTGCTTATGTTAAGCTTCTCATTGCGGGAGGCAGCTGATGAGGGCATTCTGATGTGAAATGTTTTCTCATTCAGTATATGATCAGTCCTTCATGAAAGTGGAAAACTCTGATCTTAAAAAGCCACTTTTTGAACTTGAGGTAATATTTTTATAGGAATCTCTATGTCTTCCAGTGTGACTTCTGCCAGAAATGGACCATAAATTTCTATTTGAGAACCTGGAACGACCATATTAATCACATCTGTGAATAATCAAATCCACAAAAGTTATGCTCACAAATCTGGAGGAAGTATTTCTTCTTCTAATGTGTCAGGGAGATAACCGTTTTGAATTGCCTTTCCTCGGACAAATAGTTTTAGAAAAGTACACCCTATTTATTTTTATTTAGGAGCACTAACAGCCAGAGCAGATTATATGCTTAGCATGTTTTTTTAGAACAGATGCTCCCTCAAGAGGTGAAAGTACATCCATTTGTCATAGCCTCAAAGATAAAGCTAGTCCAGCCTGGTGTTGCTCGATGGCCGCATTTCTCATTTTTGCTCTTGGACAGCTCGCCCTTAAGCTTGTCACTATACAACAGGTGATGCTCTTAATTTTTGTGTCACATGTTTAACATGCTTTGTTTCACGTTTGGTCATTGGAAGGTAAGTGTGAGTGTAATTTTTAAATCAGATTTGACTAATATAGGAGAGAAAATGGATTAATTTAAGAGAATATCCATTTCCTTTAATGCCTGGTTAGCCCCTCAGTCATATGATACTTTTCCTGCATTCTGAAAGAATAAAGCCTAAACAGAGAAAGGTTTACCACTTCATTACTGACCAGACTTTGAGTAAAAGTTGAGAGTTTTATAAAAAAAACTCTTATGGCTCTAAAGTTACTTTATCTTTCTTCCCTTTTTTGCTGTGCTCCCATCCAGATGCCAATGGCCTGGTAGAGTTTCAGGAAGGAGTGGAGCTTGTGGATGTGCGGGTTCCTCTCTTCATCAGGGAAGACGATGATGATGAAAAGCAGCTGCAAGTGGAGGCCACAGATGTGCCAGTGGGAACTGCAGAGCTCCGACGTCGGCTGGTGAACATCACCATAATAAAAGAACAAGGTAAATATGTGAGCAGCATAATGGTACACAGAGATTATCAATACCTTCCCTCCTCTGCTCTTTCTCCCAATACCAATGCATTAATCTTGGACAGTTTTCCCAAGGAATGTTCTTGTTGCTGTAACAGACTCAATGAACACCCCTTTTAAACCAGATGTCTCCTGTGAAGTAGGTGTGGGAAACTGCAGGAGTGAGGCCCAATTTTCACCACTGTGCCCACTTAACAGAGTACCAGCTCACCAAGGCCCCAAGCCTTCTGAACTAAAATAAGATTCTGCACGATTCCCCTCCCCCCACCCAAAAAAACCTAAATACTACTGCTCACTCAAGACACTCACCTTGAAAACCCCACAGGAGCCCCAGCTGTAATAAACTGAAAAATTTCCAAATCAGAAACAGGAAGCAAGCTGTGTTACTTCAAGTCTAAATTGATCTTTCAGGTGAAATTTTTTTTGGGGGGGGGGGGGAGATTTCAAGGTATGTTGGGGCAAAACCACTGCTTTTTGTTACAGTATCTAGCTCTTAGGGTTGGACTCCCTCAGAAAAATATCTAAAACAAATTAGGCAATTGATGGCTTTGTGAGGGAAATCTTCTTAGGCTGTACCTTCCTCACATTTGCTGTGAAGCAATATACATAGAGAGACATCCCTAACGTGTTGCATTCACTCCAAATGAGCACAACGCCTCTTGTGGTTTTGAAATTTATATTACAATTACAATATATTATATATATTGTGGTTTTGAATTTTATACCTACAATCAGGTAGATTATTTCAAGTGGATTGAATCTAATTGCAGACTGATTTTGTACAAATTAGCTATAGTGTTAGGTCACAACAATGTGGTAATGATCTGAAGAGGAAGTTGTGTTTGAAAGGGACTATAATGGTACCCAAAATAGAAAGATATTATATACATGTTCTCAAAGCATACTGATTTCTGCTTTAGTGAAATTTGCTCTTAATGGGACTTTGGGCTTGCCATGTGAGGTACTATTCAAGTACTTGATGCATCCTAGCATATGCCAAGAGCAAAGGCACTTAGAAATGTCTGTTACTTTCTCTACTTTCTCTTAATCTCCGTGTTACTAATGTGATGTATGTTTCTTCATTCACTGTCTCTGTAGGGCTGTCTACACTATTAATCTGTCTTAGATCTGGTTAGTAACAAAAAGTTAAACCAGTTAGGGTAATTCTAAATGCGGTTTTGTCCTACTGCAACAAAAATTGGTTGCAACAGATCAATATTTTGTGCTAGCATATGTAGCTAGATAACAGTAGGAATGATGACAACTCTGCCTCTCTTTAGCCAACAGCATCATCAGCTTCCTGCAGCCAGAATATACCTACAGTCGTTTTGACAAGGTGGCTAAGATTCCTGTTCTTCGTGAGATATTGGACAATGGGAAGTCTCAGATAACATACAGGACACGAGATCTCACTGCCCAGGATGGCAAAGTAAGGACTGTGAAACTCTCATAGGGACTATTGTTGTTATTGTTATTATTCTATAACAGTGTTGAAACTTGCCTCGAGTCAAAGGGAGAGGCAGGCAAGAAATAATAATAATTATTATTCATTGGTATTCTCCTCCCCCTAAATGCATATAAACACATCAGTAAGAATAAATAAAAGTTATGTTAAAGTAATCTATATAATTAAAATCATTTAAAATTCATTAAAACTCAAGATAAAAAACTAGCAGGACAGCACACACTTGAAAGTCCATTTCAGTCAATTCCTGGAAGCTCTCTTGAATGTAAGAGTTTCATTTGATAGTGGACAGGAAGCCATCCAAGAGAAGGAGTTCCAGATGGGAACAGCTACTTAGACAGAGTAGAAAGCTTTGTTAACAGTGAGTACACGTAGGTCTTTGGTCATTATTTGTTATTATGTGCCTTCAAATCATTTCTGACTTATAATGACCTTAAGGCAAACCTGTCATGGATTATCTGGGGCTGGGAGTGTGTTGCTTGTCCAAGGCCACCCAGCTGGTTTCCATGGCCGAATGGAGAATCAAAGCCTGGTCTCTAGAGCTGTAGTCCCTTCAGGGAGAAGAGGTGGGATATAAATAAAGCTTCTTCTTCTTCTTATCATCATCATCATCATCATCTGGTGCTCAGACCAATATACCACAAAAATATCCAGTGTATAAAGGCAAATTTGGATTCCTTCTAGAAAGTATCATTTGGAAATGAACCTGCAATTTGAGAAACCTGAGTGGTAAAAGTTCTCAAAACACTTGGAATAAATAAATCTTCAGGAACAGAGAACATACCAATTGGAGATGTTGAAAATATTTTCATTGTATCATTCATTCAGCTTTCCCTTCTACCCCTTCCCCTAGGATTACAATTTTGCAGAAGGTGACTTAGTTTTTCTGCCTGGGGAGAAGCGGAAGGAAGTGCAGGTGAAATTGTTGGAGCTGACAGAGATCGATGCTCTTCTTCACAATCGGCAGCTGAAACAGTTTGTGGTGGATCTAATCAACCCCAGGTTTGGTGCAAAGGTTGGCAAATACCCACAGACGATGGTGACAATCGCTGATCCAGGTGAGCTTTATCTGTTTCTGATGACAAACATCATTTTGATCCCTCAGTATGTGCCATGGTACCTCAAGTTTCAGCTTCAATAGACAATAGATTTCATTGGACAAACATGGCTACCAAATTTTGTTCTGGTTAAAATAGGAAAGTTGATATACTTTGAACTTCCCTCTAGATTTAGTCCCTGATCTACTAATCCAGTGTACTAAAAAGAGAAACAGAATGTTTGCTTCAAGCACAACCTCTTCATTTTCCCGGGAGCTTCAGTTGGGTTTGCTGTCTCTTGCCGGCACCATGACATTTTTATTTTCCCAGTTTGTAGCAGTGTGTAGACATAATGAGGCTTTCTCTTTGACAGTATACATTTGATGTTTCATCCTTTGCTGGGATAGGTATCATAAATAGATTTTGTCATTGTTATTACATTGCAAGATTTGGGGATGAGTGAGAGGATGAGGAAGTGACAGAATCCTCAAATAGGCTATATTTGTCCTTGCAACTGATAAAGTGGATTCTAGTCCATAAGACTTTACCTCATAATACATTTGCTAGTTCCTATGTTGCCACAGCACTCATTGTTTATCACATATGCCTGTTATAAATAAGAATATTATTATAAAATTATAAATTATTTCATACTGGATTTTATAAGCATTTTCATTTTATGTTCATTAATAATGACATATACTATTCTATCGCTTTACACATACTATTCTATTACTTAAAAATAAGTCATTATTACTTTTAATATTCTCCAAAATCATTATATTGCACATTATCCTGTATTTTAATACTTCTAGAATCCAGAACCCTGTCTCTCTTCTCTAATTCTTATAAGGTTGTGAGTTTCCAAACTCTTTGTTGTTGTTTTAAGCCATACTTATATGTATTTAAAAGAAATTGAAATCTTTTTAAAGAAACCGTTCAGATAAAAATATTATGTCAGAAACATCCCCAAAGTGTGTCCCAAAATATTTCTGGACTGCAACTCCCAGAAGACCCACCCAATGTAGCCAGTGGTCAGAATTTCTGTGTGGGCATTGTAGTCCAAAACTGTCCTGGGACGTGCCAATTTGGGACTTCCTGTCCTACTTAGATGCATCTTTCTTAAACAAAGATACTGTTTTTGTGAAAAGCAAGCCTTCCTGAATCACTAAACACCATATAAGCAAGAGAAAATAATTTGCCTTCTTCTTCATCTTCTTACAGAAGCTATAGGTGAAGTGCCACCAGCAGTAAGTACACGTCAAATTCAGCAGTCTCCCAAAGGCTTGCTTGGAGCCCCACTTAATCCAAATGCACAAGCATTAAGCTCTAGGAAGATCCGCTTCAACTGGTTACCTCCACCTGGCAAACCTGCAGGATACAAGGTATGGAAAATCAAGCCATGGGGACTGGCAAGCTTATAGTTTACAAATGGGGAAATGCAGTCATGGTTGATCTGTGGTCAGGACCAAGGTACTTATCATATAACATTGTTATAGCACTATATTTCCTTTTAACTACCATGGTAACATTTTGTGGAATTCTGGGGTTTGTAGTTTCATTTAGTGAAGCCAAAAGCTCTACAAAGTGGAAGAAAACAGACTCAGCTGCAGTGTGTAAACACTGGTGCAGCAATCTGGACAAGGAGTGGCTCTTCAGAAATGTATGAGCATGTGGAGAGACTGAATAAAACTATGGATAAAGCTTGTGTTTTAAACTGAAAAATGTACCTTAATGCAGGAGGGCTTCAAATCATATCGGAATTGATGTTTTTGGTGATTTAAGGAGGGTCTTCTCCTTGAGTTATAGGTGAAATACTGGATCCAAGGGGACCCAGAATCGGAGGCCCACCTGCTTGATTCCAAAGTGCCATCTGCAGAGTTGACCAACCTGTACCCTTACTGTGATTATGAGATGCGGTCTTGTGCCTACAATGCCCTGGGCGAGGGACTTTACTCTGAAGTGGTCCACTGCCGCACACTCGAGGAAGGTATGTTAGCCCATTCCAGCATGATAACCAAGAAGAAAATCTGAGTAGCAGCACCAACATCTGCAGGAACCAGATAGCTATGGAAGAAGCCCCCCAAGCCCCCCCCCCCAGCTACATGCCTGCAGAGGGCCATCCAGCCTCTGTTTAAAAGCTTCTGAGGAAGGAGCTTCCAGCACACTCCAAAGCAGAGAGTTCCACTGCTGAATAGCTGTTACAATCAGAAAGTTCTTCCAAATGTTCAAGTAGAATCTCCTTTCCTATCATTTGAACCCATTGCTCCTAGTTTCCAGGGCAGTAGAAAACAAGCCTTGCTCCCTCTTCGTTATGATATCCTTTCAGATACTTAAACATGGCAAACCCCTCTTAACCTTCTCTTCCACCTCTTTAAGCCACTGGCTGCGAGCTTGCACTGAGATGTTACCAACCTGCATCCAGTTCGTTCCCTATCCCCACGGCTTCCACTGCATTTGCTGTACTCAGAGCAGTTGTTTCTGATGAATAATTATTTTGTTTTCTTCCTTTTGTAGTTCCTAGTGAGCCTGGGCGTTTGGCTTTCAATGTAATCTCTTCTACGGTGACACAGCTGAGCTGGGCTGAGCCTGCTGAGCCTAATGGGGTGATCACAGCCTATGAAGTTGGCTATGGGCTTGTCAATGAGGGAAACCGTAAGTTAGTTTCTGTCTCTCTGAAAGCTATGGTTTTGATGAGCCAGTTACCTTGGGTTGGTTTATTCAGGAATTTAATTCACAATGCATGTTCAAAAAGGAATGGTTGTGGCTGTCATTCTTGGATATTCAGGTAGGGTCAAAGTAGAGGGAGGGAGGGGAAAAGAAGCTTTCAGAAGAACGTAATGCTAATATTTCCTGATTCAAGTCAATATCAACTTAAGGTTGCCTATGAATGAGAACAGCCTCTGTAATATAGGGTTTGATTGTTCAGCAACAACTCTGAAGACTAGGATTTTAGAAACTCACTGGATTTCTATGGGCAAGTCATACCATTTCATTCACTATTAGCTTGTCTACTGTCAACAAGGCAATGAAATTTGACCTAGGAAAGGATGAGATTCCACTCTAGTCAACCCTAATATAGCAGTATCTGGCGCTCAGATACATTTCAGGACTAGAAAAACTGAATCCAATTTTACATTATTATTTCAGTAGAATGGCGAGGTCTTGAATACTTGCATTCAAGCCAAACACACACACATTAATGAACTCCCTTATTTGAATTGTTACTTAAAACTTTGTATTAATAGGTTCACCATGAACTGCATTATTGTTGAGATGGTACTTTGAAGTTATCCTGTCTTTAGCTTCCATCATACAAAATCTGGTTAGTATAGAAAGCAATAAAAACAGTTGCCAAGAGGTGTGAAATATTTCAGTATGTAACTTTTTTTTTTTTGAAGGACCTATTGGGCCAGTAAAGAAAGTCATGGTGGAAGACTACAAGAAGCGGATGGTTCTGATTGAAAACTTAAGGGAATCTCAGCCCTATCGCTATACAGTGAAGGCTAAGAATGGAGCTGGATGGGGGCCTGAAAGAGAAGCGACTATGAACTTGGCCACACAACCTAAGCGCCCTATTTCCAGTGAGTTATTATAATAGCTATATAGTTAAGATTTTGCGGTGCAGAAATGTTGTATTTTATCTGAAATGTTGCTCCTTTATTCAGAATACTCAAGGTGTGTCTGTTGTGGCACATTCTGCGAATATAGTGTACCAAATATACCAATAGAAAACATATTCTGGTATGAAGTTATGCTGTTGTTGTTGTCACATTTATTTATACCTTGCTTTATTTCCCCCTAAAGGCACTCTAAGTAGCTTAACATAAAAGTATTAGCATAACCATTTAAAATATACAAATATACAAACATTAAAACAGGATTAAATATAAACAATATTTAAAAATTCCCAGTTATGTCACAAATGTCACAAATACTGACAATAGCCTACTAGCTTATTTATATTGCTAGTAAAATGCATAAAGCTGTTGGTCAAATTATTGTTGTTGATGCCCTTGCTATTATTATTATTATTATTATTATTATTATTATTATCTTTATTTTCTTTAAAAAAAATTCCTTAGCTGGGCTATCCCAATATGAAACTCTAATTCTGGTGTTTTCTCCACACTTTCTGTTTTAAAAATGGATCTGCACAACTGGCTATTTTCCCCACTGTCTCACTTAAACTATTTCCTATTTAAAATAGAATGCCATGCTTGAAACATTGGAGAAAACAGGTGATATGTCATATTTAGGAGAAAGAGTAGTTGTGCTCATTCAGTATGTATCTATAAATTGGCCTTAATAATGTTTTCTACCTTCTTGCAGTTCCCATCATACCTGATGTGCCCATAATCGATGCTGAAGGTGGAGAAGAGTATGACAGCTACCTCATGTACAGTGCAGATGTCATGCGCTCACCTAGTGGTAGCAAACACCCCAGTGTCTCGGATGATTCTGGTACAGTTTGCATTGCAGCAATTTGGGGCAAAATGGTGGTGGTTTTCTTTTTAAAATGTTTTTCCTCAAAGGCTTAGAGAATGAAGAACACTGGGAAGAAATCCACTTCAAAGTTAATATAAAACTGTTTGGATTTATTAAAAAATACATTTTGTCCCTTTATTTTAAGGGAAGCACACCTCAAACACCTCAAATCTCTGCTTGTGTTTGGGAACGTATGATCCAGTAGGATTCTCCCCCTGTTCTTCAGAATTATAAAAAGAAACTTTCCTTTGAATATAATATTCAGTGAATTTTGTTTATCCTGGTTACTGTCAAAATATCTGGTAGCCACATTGTATGAAGATTTCGTGTTTCATTGCATCCGGTGGATAAAATTTCAGGAGTAGATACTCAATGTTAATGTGTTTGTGATCCTGTAAGCTCTTTCCATAGCTATACTTAAACGTGACAAAAAGTGTTGGTCATGGAACTCCTCTCATCTGGATCAAAAAGAAATCTTCTGTCACAGCCATGAGACAGTTCACAACATCACCTTAACCAATTAGAAAACTTAAACTTAAATAGATTACCCTGATTCCAACCACAGTGTTAGCATTATTTATTTATTTAAAACATTTATATTCCACCCTTCTCACCCCGAAGGGGTCTCAGGGCAGAGTACAACATACAAATGGCAAACATTCAATGCCGGGACATGAATTCATTATATGCATACATAAACATTAAAAACATTTGAACATAATTGATTTTGTTCTGATACTGCATTTTCTTGGTGACATCTGCTTTCATAATGTAAGAATCACATTGTTTGTTTGTTTGTTTGTTTGTTTACGATATTTCTATCCTGCCTTTCTCGAACCCGAAGGTGACTCAAGGCAGCTTACAACCAGGCAGCCATTCGATGCCTTAACAATCTCTTCACGACACTGTAGACTTAGAGAAACCATCCAGTTAGCTTTCTATCAGTCTATCAAACTCTCTTTTAAACCATTTCAAGAGGTTGTTCCTTCTAGAAATGATCTGGGCACTGTGTGTTTTCTCCCAAGCATTGTCTTTGTTTTCCCAGAGTAGTTGTACCAGAATAGCAGTTCTTTCCCTTTGCTATATTTCAGAGGAAAAACCATCTATGAGTATTCCTTGCCTAAGAAAACCTTGCAAAATTAATGGATCTGCCTTGAAGGCACTTACACTCATCTTTCTCCAAATGGGGAATCCAAGGCAGTTTACAACAGATTTTGGAGTTGTCTTGTATATAATAGTTTTATCCAATTATCCGTTGTTTTGCTTGTCCATATACTTGAACTGGCAATTCCAGCTGCTGCTCAAGATTAGTAGTCGTCTGGCATTGTCTTTAGGTTAAGTCAAATGTGGGCTGCAAGAAAACCCATAAAAATTATTGAGAGTCCTTCAGGGGCCTTCCAGCCTACTCCCTCCTCCTATTTTACTGCATCCCATACTGTCCTTGGAGTGTGTAGGAGGCAATTTCACCATGTTTTATGCCCTTCAGTTGTTTTAAGCATCAAAAAGATCTTTCCTTACCCAGAATTTAAATAGAAACTAACGATTCAAGTTCATCTTATAGTTACATTGAGTTGACCTATTTGAACTAGAGGTTCAGTTTATAGTAAACACGCATGATGTAGTATTGTCTTCTTACCTGGAGCTGCATGCATAAATTGAGAACTGACGGCAGGGGGTAGTTCAAAAATACACTTCAAACCAGGAGGGTATTTGTGCATATATCTTTTTTGAAGTTGAGAAACTATGAGGGTCCCATGATAAAGTCCCAAACATGTGGTGTTGACTTGCTTTGCTTTCTTTAATCCAGTATTTGAACTGTTTCGTCGAGAAGGAGGCCACCCCTTGTCTTTTGCACTTGCTTTCTGCTTTGCTACAGTGCTATGGGGGAAAGTCATAACTTGACTAAAATTGGTGAGAGCCAGTGGGTTTTACACATTTCATTAACCCACCCGACTTCCCCATGCTTAATCAACTCTTGTAATTTCTGGTTGTAATTTGAGTACCAATTCAGTATGCATAGTAGATGAGCCACACCAGGTGACATTCACAGAAACAGAAAGTGCTACTGCAGAGTGTTTTGCGCAATTCCAGAAGTCCCTGCCAGGAAGTGACTAAAAGAAAGAGCTGCAGGTGGCTTGCAGGTGGTAGGCTGCCTCTTTTGCATGCCTCCTTATCGCCTCCTCCTCAGCCTTCCAGTTGTGCCCACGCCAGTACTTCACTTGTTCCAAAAGCCTCTAGGTGGAAATATGTGCAGCTGCTGGGGGATGAGCTGGACCTTCGTCGTGTCGCCTGGAGGCTCCCAGCAGAACTGATCCCTCGTTACTCGGACAGCAGCTGCTTTTCTTCAGACACAGAGGGGCTCCTTCAGGAGGATAACACTCCCTCTGTGCTAGTCGGCAGTGAAGCACCCATCAGCAGTTTGCCAAGAAGTGGGACTCCCCGGCCCCAACCAGGTGAAGGACGACTGCCTTCCTCTCTTCCTATAATGGTCCTGCCTCATCTGCCTCCAAGGGGCTGGACCCAGATTTTGGCCTCTCCATCCCTGTCACAAGCACATGCTCATCATGGTATTGGTTTCTGTGATGAAATCAGCTATCTGTAATAGAGTTCTGCTTGCAATATTCTGTTGCACTCTGTGTACACATTGCTCATTGCCAATGTAGTCATCAGCTATTTAATAAGAATCTGCTAAATGTCTATATCTACAAGAGTCATGGGTCCATTAGGGAATAGTAGTGTTGTACTCCACCCACCCTTCTACAGATGTCAGTGGAGACAGCTTTAGCAATGATAGTGAGCAAATTTGCTTCACCCGTCAGTTGGGAGATCACATTGGGAAGAATTTCTGCAGAGCAACCAAGTCATGGAAGAAAGACAACAATTACCAGTTCTGTGCAAAAGTGTCATTTTATTGCTGGATAACCTTCTGTTTAACTTGAATCAATGTTAATGAGAATGGGACTGACATCTGTGTTTTGGACGGAGTAACTTGGTACCCAGAATGGGAAGTGCTATGAGGATATTTCAGAGATCAATTTCTTGAAAACTTAGCATTGGTTTTTAGAACAAATAGAGTTCCATCTATGGGATGTTCGATTGTATAATCAATTGGTCACTCTTAATTTTCTAGTGTTTTTTTTAGCTATTCAGAACAGTCCAGCAGTCATTCTGTTAGCTTTATGTTTCTTCTTCTAGTACTTTGTTGTTTCCAACAGTGGTTAGTTTAATACCTGTAGGAACCCTCAAAAGTAAGGGTAGAAAGGAAAGCAACTATCCCCACTTCTTTATACATATCATATGGTGGAAACAAGTATCCATTATCAGAATATAATGATTCCATTTATTACAGCTAATACCTGTTGGTCAATTTGTTTCATGAAACAAATTTGCCAATGAAAGCCATAACTAACTGATTATGATTGTGTCTCACTCTTCTCCAAAGGCCTGGAAGCAAGGGTTTTTGTGAATAGTTTTTTAAAAAGTGGATTTGATTGTGTTAAGTTGTTCCCCCATACAATCACCGCAGTAGTGAAACATACAAAGATATCTTCTTACCTTTAAGTATCTTTAACATAGGTTGTAATTGTCTTCTGGATCCATTCAGTTGCTGAAGTATTGGTACTAGCTGGTACACTGAGGATTAAAATAGTGCGATGCTATAAGTGCTTCTTTTTTTCTTTCTGTAAGGCTAACTATAAATTAACATATTCATCTCCAACTTACAGCTAAAGAGACAAATAAAACCTACTGGGAATATTGCAAGGCATAAATTCAGATCTGTTTAATTAACCTGGCACATTACCCACAGATACTGATCAAATGGGATCTTCTTTTTTTTCCTTTTCCAGAACACATGTTGAATGGTCGAATGGATTTCAATTACCCTGGAAGTATTGGAAGCCTGACCCGGAACACGACTTCCAGCTACAACCATCTAAGTCCACACATGCACCATGAGAGAAGGGTCATAGAAAACTCATCTCTGACAAGGGAGTACACCTCAATGGTGTCTGGGCAAGGTAAGTGTTGAGGTGAATCTCACCCTATAACCAAAGCAATAATAATGTTCCCTCCAATCCTACATCAAAAATATAGCTGGCCCTCCACACTTACGAGTTTGAATTTTGGAGATTTGATTAATATGAATCTCTAGATTCTCCATGGTGACTCTGTGGACAACTTCTGCCAGAAAGTGCCCTGGAGGACCTAGAAGTTCCTAGGGAGGACACTTCTTTAAGAAGTTGCCAGAAGTTGACTGTAGAATTTCCCTGGAGAGATCTTCTTGAGGATAAAAAGTGAGTTTTTTATTCAAAGTTTTCCCACTTTTGCTGGGGTTCTGCTTCCACAGTCCCAACAAAAGGCAGGTACATTAGTATATATTTTTAAGAAACTCCTGTTAGTTAACATGAAACAAATATACACCAGTTCCAAATACTGTTTTTTCTCTTTCTTCCCCAACCACATCCATGTTGCCCATATGTGGCATTTTGGGGACTCTCCTATGGTTCTTGGCCTAATGAGAAAGAGCTAAAACTGACATGTTCCCAAACTCTTCTGTTTCCATTAGCTGGTGGGGCTGGCATTGATTCCTTTTCCTTGTCTATGTGGTTACCTTCTGCTTTTAAATACCCAAATGTCGATATAGCATTTGGGTAGAGAATGTACTCCCTCCCCTACTCCTTAGACCTTTCCTTCTGATGCTATGAGGACTAAGAGGTGTGGTGTCTTCAGTGGTGACGCGTTCTTTCTCTTTGTTTTGCCTTATCCTATAGACCAGTCCAGAAGGATATTTCCTCCCATGCATGAGGATGCTGGTAGGATAGTTCCGATGCCACAGGATGTGGTCTTCAGGAGGGCAAGGGTGAAGGGTTACAATGATGACACTGATGCTCGGGAATCTATAGTCATAACTGATGGGCCCTCTTGGATTTCCAGCTACCTAGGTATCGCAAATGGCCTAGCATGGCTAATTGCCTGAATTACAGGGACTCGTCCCATAACCATCTAATGTACTCACACATGGTCATTCACATGCATGGATCCACTAATCCTTCCTGCACCTTCACTAAAGTTCATTTCCAGACTACATCATTTCAATGACTACGAAGTGACTTAATGCTCTGACTTCATGCAATCTTCTCAGTCCTTAACCCTCACTCTTAAATAGTCAATTGTTATCCCAATGCATTAACCTTGTCTATATGTCTGATTCCAAAGTTCTTTTATGGAGAAGTGGCAGGGAGAACAATGCAAATGGTCTCTCTTGGAATAATTTTGCATAAGTCAAGAAAACAGCTGGGGATCCCACATTGCTCTTAGCTTTTTGTTGGTGGTTTTCAAAAGCCATGGGCATTTCCTAATTTTCACAATTTCCCCGTTGCTTTTGAAACTGCCCTCTTCATTCAGTACAAGCACCTTCTACACATCAGAAGTTAGGGTCCTCTTCTGCTTTTGCCAGGAAAAGGTTCTTTCTTGCCTCCCTGTTGAACAACACTATCCCATATATTTGAAGGTGGAATATAACACCAGTTCCAACTACAGAGAAAGCAAGGTGTTTTTGGAACTTTTTCATTCATAGTCCAATTCAGATAACAAATACCAATCTCACCTTCCTCTTTCCCAGTCTTGGCCAAGAAGCAGAAATATGGGTGACACTCCACAGCTGTTTTAATCCTCATTGCCACTTCCCTATGGGGCAAGTGTGGCCATTCCTTTCAGTGGTGGCCTGCCCAGTCCCCACCTTCATTCTACATGGAGAAAATGGCTGCTGGCTGAATAGTGACTCAAGCCAATCAGCATCTGCCACCTTGAACTCCACATTAACTAGATGGGGCATCTGGATTATTATTATTATTATTATTATTATTATTATTATTATTATTATTATTTGGGGTTCTTTTACCGCCCTGAGGGGACTCAGGGCGGCTTACAAAAGCAAAGGCACAATTTGATGCCTGCATCATAAAACAATCATACACAAAATTACATCAATTCACAGTTAACAACAATTCATGCATTATAACCATAAAATCAATAAAATCAATAAAAACCAAATACAAACCCAATTTCTCCTCTTACATGGTCAGCGTTCGTTAACACATAAATCTAGTTTTACGATTGGAAACTAAAGGCCATCAAGATATCCTGAGGAAGCAGAGTGTCCCAAAGTGAGAACGTCACCTGAAAGCTACTGATAGCTACTTGGCTAGATTTCTCAATACTTTTCCCTGTAGTTCTTTGATTACTATAGATCAGGGAGATAGGGATGCCTGTGGTGAAGTGGCTGTGGTTCCTCCATGTCCAAATCTTTGGGTTGCCCACACTGATCGCATCACCATTTTCTTTCTCTATGCAGGCATGTCAGAGCAAGGCACACAGTCCAGGGTGCATTATGCCATTCCCCAGAAGGCCAGGGGCCGCACTCACTCCGAAGATGTCCGTGAAGCACTGAGCAACCTGGAGACAGTGCTTCAGGGTGAGTGAGCGCCGCCTAGCCTCTGCATGGGACCTCACTGAGCCCTGAAGAAAGGGGCAGCAGAAAGAGGAGCTTGCTTGTTGAAATCACATCTCCTTTTCTTTTTTCTGCTGAAATAAATTAATGGCAACTATGAGAACCTTATCACACAATGCAAGTGTAATTGCAGCAGGATAACAGCAGGACTTTTTACATGGAAGTATTCCATTTTTGTTGTTTTCCTGGTGGGAGACTGTTGTAAGGCATTTCTTTTACAAAAGGTTTTTGTGTGTTTGTAAAAACAAACACTATCCAGGTTGTCTCCCACCCGGAGAGCTGTGAAGGGGGACAAAGTACATGATAAGTCTCAGCTGTAATTGCACTTTGCCTGTATTGTGTGATAAACTCTTAAAACTACATAGTCTTCAAGCTGCATCTCTGTAATTTGAAATGTATGGTTGAGGTGCTGTTTTCAATTCATGCGCCATTGAGTTTAGCATACTCCTCAGCCCAGCTCTTCACCTCAGCATCTCAAGTGCTTCTAGCTAGATTCCAATTAGTTGACTTCCTTTTTGATGGGATATTCTGCTTGTTCTCCTTGGACACAAAAACTTCTGCCCTGTGCTCATGTGTAACGCTGCTTCTGGTCCTGCTCCTTGTTGTCTGATCCAAGCCCATGATTACATTTTTAATCTTTGCTTCAGATTCCAGGATGCAGCAGGGTGTTCCTGACACTCCCACCCGCTTGGTGTTCTCGGCCCTGGGGCCCACCTCACTGAAAGTCAGCTGGCAGGAGCCACACTGTGACAAACAACTGCAAGGATACAGTGTACAGTACCAGCTTCTCAACGGAGGTCAGGGAACCTCTCTGTTTTGTCTGTGCAGGGCAAAGTCATGTGTCATTAGTCTACCAAGAAAAGCCCTGTTTTGTCAGATAGCATAATGGCAGAATGACCAATGTACAGTGTATGATTTCAAATCAAAAAGCACAATATTGTTATCACCTGTTCAGTTTGGAAAAATTACTTACTATATTGCTTTGCAGCTATCAATAAGGTCCATTTCCCTCTGTTACAAGATGGCCATCAGGTGGTCCAAACTGCTTCTATTGACTTTTAAACATCCAAAGCTAGGTATGGTCCTTCATTCATTAGCTCAGAGATAAGGAAACATTACTTTTTTTGTCCTGTACCTCCTAGAATCTGCCAACTAGAATAGTCATGCTGGCTTGTGGATTCTGGAAGTTGTAATCCTCCAAAATTAATTTTCAAAGGTCTTCAGTTACTTGAGATGCATAAAAAGTACCATAATTTCTCCGCACAGGGAGGAGAGAAACTCCATTGGTTAGGGGCATTAAAAGCATGCAGCAAAAGAGAAAATGTGCACTGCTCACACGCTTCCTTCTTTTTCAAACACAAATTAGCCCACAGCTGCTTCTGCCTCTACATTTGTAGCAGTCATGCTGTTGGGAGAAAGGAGAACAGTATAAAAGTGTAGTATACTCAATAAATAATACCAGGAAGCTAAACATTTCCACAGAAAGTATATTTTACAGCTTCTTTGGTAACATTTGAATGAATGATCTCAGAAAGAAGATATGCAGCAGAAAAAAATAATATATGGGCTGAGAGTTATCTATATTTATTTTCCCATCTAGTTCTACTAGTCTTGAAGGGCCACTTTGCATAAGATTAAAAATGACTATCCAGAGGTAAATATGGGCATACAAGACAATGTACCGTAAATCTCATGACCTCATGTATAACGAGAGAGCTCATGTCTACTTCACCATGCCTAGGCATGGAAGAAAGCCTCCAGGAGGCACTGCATCACAAGTTGTATCAGTTTGCCAGTGGAAGCAGTGTTTGAGCCTTGTGAGAGTGACTGATGTGTCTTCTTCTGTTCCCCAGGAGAAATACGGAGGCTGACTCTCCCCAATCCCAATCAGAATTCTGTTGTGGTGGATGACCTGCTGCCGAACCACTCCTATGTCTTCAAGGTGAAGGCTCAAAGTGATGACGGATGGGGTCCAGAGCGAGAAGGTGTGATCACTATCGAGTCACAAGTCGATCCACGCAGTCCTCTGAGTCCTGTTCCAGGTAATGTGGCCTCCAGTTCCCTTGTTATAGGAGTATTCAAATATATGTATTGTTTGTATGACATTGCCTCCCTCTTTGTTGTTGTTTTTCTCTGTGATATTGTATCCTTCAGGAGTACTACCACTTATAGTAGTATTTACCTCTTTGAGAATTTCAAGTTGCCTTTTGAAAAATGATGTTTCTACCTCCCATGATTTCTAAGAACTGAGAAATATGTAGGCATTTGAACAAGGTCTAAATATCACAAAGGCACCCAATCCCATTTGATCTTAGAAGTTTAGTATGGCCAACTCTGGTTAGTACTTGGATAAGAGCTCAACAATGAATACCAGGTGCTGTAGTTTCTGTTTAGAGGCAACAAACTGAGTATTTTTTGTCTTCAGAACTTCAGAAAATTAGTGAAGTTGCCCTAAGTCGATAGGCGACTTGAAGGTACAAAAACACAACTAAATACTATAGAGGTTTGGGCGGGCCTTGGGTTTTTCAGCATGTTCTAAATCTATGCAGTATATTTCTCTCCAGCTTATGTTTTTTTAAAAAATATATTATCTAGCTATTTATCTAATATAAAATATTTTTAAAGGAGGGTAAAGAGATAGTAAGGTAAAAGTAACAATAATAACCTTTACTTACCTAAGTCATACAAGGCAGCTTGTTGCTCTGAATATGAGATGGATGTCCCCTTGTTGCTGCCCTAAGAAAAATTGTAAATAGAAACTTGGAAATGTTGATTCATTGATGTAATGTTTCAAAATGAGTAAAATTTGAATATTTAACATTAGTGTTATATAGCTAAATTGTTATTTTTTTTAGGAGAATCAGCTGATAGCAGTGGACCACCAAAGCCCAAGTCTTGTAGTTTGTTATATTTTATTTGAATATAAGGTCTGTGTATAGAAATGTGCAAACATAAATTTCATATTAGAAAAAAGAAATACATTTCATGCACTCTAAAATATAAGTTTGGATATTATATAATTAGGGATTCAAGGTATGAATAAATCTGAAATTATGTTATGTACCTCAGGGCTTGCTCATTCTCTTTCTTCTTGACATCTCTGAACTGTTTTCCCCACTAATTCCTCTAGGGTCACCATTCACCTTGAGCACGCCCAGTGCTCCTGGGCCTTTGGTGTTCACTGCCCTGAGTCCCGACTCTCTTCAGCTGAGCTGGGAGAGACCTCGCCAACCCAATGGTTTGATTTTGGGTTACTTGGTCACCTGTGAGACACTGCATGGTGGAGGTATGTTACAGTTCTGAAACAAAATACAATTCAGAGAATTTCCTGTACATGCAAATGTGGAAGTATTTAAATTGAGTATTTCTGCATGGCAGGATATTGAACGGGATGGCACTTGTGGTCTTTTCCAGCTCTATGATTCTGTGACTCTATGATCAATAAAACAGATCAGGGGAGTCACTGAAAACATTCAGCTCTCTTTGAGTTTCAGATCTCTGACAAATACACAAGAATCACTGGATTCAAATGTTTGGCAGAATAAACATGGCTAAGATAGACAACTGATGAAATTGATGTCTCTTGTTCTCAATGATTTTTCAAACCTGTTCTTTATGCTTGGGTTTATTTAGGAGAACCCAGAAATATATATGTGGAAGGGGACAAGCCAGAGACCACCCTGACAGTGCCTTATCTGAGTGAAAATGTTCCATATAAGTTCAAAGTGCAAGCAAAGACCACTCAAGGATTTGGACCAGAAAGAGAAGGGATCATCACCATTGAATCTCAAGATGCAGGTATGCTTTTTCACTGGTGTCATGATATAATCAATTCTTTCACCTACATTTGAGCATAGAATAACTGCTTCTTGGAACTTTAAAGCAAAAAAAGGAAATTCAAATTAATCTATTAACTAATTGATTAATTAATTAATTAATTAATTAAGGAAGGATGGATTTAACCTGGCTGCTTTCTAGCATTGGACATGGTCAAAGGCAAAAAGGTGGGAACAAAAGTACCAGCATATTTTAGTCAAATATTATGAGTTCCAATAAGTCAGTATTTAGGAGATGTGTTTTTGAATGGAGAGGACAGAATATGCAAAATCTGTATAACTACCAAGTTGATCAATTGCCCTGGAGGATATGATGATTCCTAGAGTGGTGTTCTCTCAGGTAAAGAAAAACAGTAGGCTTTTATTTATGGCTTTTTCACTTCTGTAGAGGCTTTGCATCTTTAACCTTGCAAAAGTGTATGACATGCTGTATAGATTTGAGTAAGGTTGAAATGGTCATCAGGAATGTTACTGAGGTCTTTGATGCAGTTTACTGAATGAAACAGAACTGAGAAACTGAGAAACAGGAAAGTTTTTTGGGTCTACAACATGCAGCGTGGTATGTGCATTTAAGTGGAAAGGAATTTCATTTTGTTGTGACACTTGAGGAAGCGTCTTACTGGATTTCTTGCAATGTTAAACATAAATTGCCTTCTTTTTGGAATGCCAGTGAAGTGGGCCCCACTATGGAAAAACCACAATGATGTAAAATTTGAAATAATTTTAATTAAATTTTAAAAATAAATGTAATGTCAACACATTACTTTATCTTCAAATATGGTCTTGCTAATATTAATTTTTAAGGACTTCAGATAGAATAGCCATTTAGACATCCAGGAACTGGTTTCATTTTTCCCGTCCTCATCTGTTCTGGTTCAGGTGTATTCTCTCAGTTTGGAACAGAGCAGTTCTCCAGAGAAGAGGTATACAGCATCCCCACAGAATACAACACCCTCACAAGTATAACTTCTTCCCCACTGGATCCTTTGTACACAGGTAGGAAAGGTGAATTATGGAAAAGGGGGATATTCGTGAACTATTGTGCTTGTGAGACCTTCACAAGAAGAGTGCTACTTTTCCTCTAGAGCAGTGGTTCTCAATCTGTGGGTCCCCAGGTGTTTAGTCCTACAATTCCCAGAAATCCCAGCCAGTTTACTAGCTGTTACGATTTCTGTGAGTTGAAAGTCAAAACATCAGGGGACCTACAGGTTGAGAACCACTGCCTAGAGGATGTAATGGAGGAAGAGCAAAAATATGCCTACACAAATGCTACTCAGCTTTTGTTGAAGGAATGTATCTCTGTCCATTGATAGCCAAGCATCAAACATCTCTTAGGCAAGTGCCATACGATAAGGGACTTAAAGAAAAACAATGTGGCCATTGTTTCTGAATTAAAATTTTATGGCCTAGGATCTTGATGCTTAGAGAAGCAGAGATGTTGATGCTTAAAGAAGCAGAGCCTGCGGCACCACTTCCCACTCAAACCCAAGTGGATTGTACCTAAAATCTGCTGTCCAAGATGGCCGTCTCATACTTTTCATAGTAGGGACCAGTATTGTTGCTTGATTGGCAGTATTTATGAGGATGCAGCAAAAATCACCATTGGGTGACTGAAAGAAATGGACTGTGGTTGTGTTCAGCATATGGTATTAATATTTGAAAAAGAAGCTTTGCATTTCTTCAGGTCTCCCGTCTTCTGATGCCTGTTAGCAGCTTACAATTCATCCTGCCTCTCTGGTTCTATAAAATTGATTAAGGGTACCATCTACACCAGGGTCCTCAAACTAAGGTCCGGGGGTCGGATACGGCCCTCTAAGGTCATTTATCCGGCCCTCACTCAGGGTCAACATAAGTCTGAAATTACTTGAAAGCACACAACAACAACAATCCTATCTCATCAGCCCAAAGCAGGCCCACACTTCCCATTGAAATACTAATAAGTTTATATTTGTTAAATTGTTCTTCATTTTAATTATTGTATTGTTTTAAGTGTTTTTTGCACTACAAGTAAGATATGTGCAGTGTGCATAGGAATTCATTTGTGTTTTTTTCAAATTATAATCTGGCCCTCCAACAGTTTGAGGGACTGTGACCTGGCCCTCTGTTGAAAAAGTTTGAGGACCCCTGATCTATACTGTAGAATTAATGCAATTTGACACCATTTTAATTGTCATGGAGTCACGGGAGTTGTAATTTGGTAAGAAGCAAGCACTAAAGGAATACTAAAGACCTTGAACAACTACACTTCCGCAGCATTGAGCCATGGTAGTTAAAGTGGTCTCAAACTGGATCATTTCTACAATGTAGGTGAAACCATAGTATCTGCCAACTAACACATGCATACAAACAGAGGCACGACTAACATGATTTCTGCATTGTCCCTTCTTGTTCCAGATGGCATGCTGATGACCACGCAGAGAGTGGAGAGTGGCAGCACTCTCACCAAACAGGTCACCCAAGAGTTTGTCTCCAGAACCATGATGTCTAATAGCAGTGGGACATTCTCCAGACAGACAGAGAGGCAATTCTATGAAGCTTGAGTCAGGAAAGAAATTGCAAGAGGGTGTTTGACTCTTCACAAGTGGATGATTGCAAGCAGGCTGGTTCTATGGTCCGCTTCCAGACTCAGAAGGACATGACGTGTGATGCATTGCATCAGTTCTCAAAGCAATTGCAGTTCCTTTCGAAATGCCAATGGGTGGAGGCTGCATGTGGCCCAGGCGGGACACTATGAACAAAGCTTTTAGCAAGACGCTTGGCTACCAAGGGCTTTGGGTTAGATCTGTTTTGAGTCATGTTCTTGACCGTCTCATGCTTTGCTTTTCGCTGTTCTTACCTGTTTGACTGCACAGGACTCAATTTGTTCCTAACTCCCAAATCCCCATCCTATTTTTTCTAGTTGTATTTTTAAATTCAATCCATTCCCAAGTTTCCTTTCTTTCTCACTCCAAATCTCTAGGCATAGCTCCTCTGTGTCAATACCATTATCCTGTTCCCCCCTCCCAAAAGAAGTGCTATGCTCTTGGACAAAAAGCCATACCTATTCTAAATTTGTCATTTTTATAAATGCACCCCTTGTAGTCAGGGGGTAGTGTGTTATTTGTGTTCTTTTCCTACACGTGTCAGCAAAAACCCTTTGTCTATAGTTTGGTATTGATATGACTAATTAGAACATTCATTTGCATAGCATTACCTACAATGCTTTATAGTGCAATCCTATCTTAATATGTAGGAGCCCCCGGTGGCACAATGGGTTAAACCCTTGTGCCAGCAGGACTGAAGACCAACAGGTCAGAGGCTTGAATCCAGAGAACGCGGATGAGCTTCCTCTGTCAGCTCCAGCTCTCCATGCGGGGACATGAGAGAAGCCTCCCACAACGATGGTAAAACATCCGGGCGTCCCCTGGGCAACGTCCTTGCAGACAGCCAATTCTCTTACATCAGAAACGACTTGCAGTTTCTCAAGTCACTTCTGACACGATAAAAAATGTAGTTTGCCTAATATGCACAATTTGGAAGGCTGTTATTTTATGCAGATTGTCTTACCACCAGCTTCCTTTGTTAGGGATGTGCATATCTCATGGCATTACAGTCTTGCCAGAAGAAGCCCTTAAAAATGATCTGGGGATTCTAACCAATGAGGCTTTTACTGTGGAATCTGCCTTGTCCTTGGAGTGTTATAGATGAATCAGACATCATTTTCTATTCTTCTAGCCCTATGTTTTCCCACAGCTTCTTCCAAACCAAAGAAAATCTATTAAGGAAAAGCTGGGTGAGCTAGATGGTGTTTTTTCACTGATAATGCTAGGAGCTGCCAACCTCAAAACATTTTAAACCAAAATCCACATTACAGTTGCCATTGAATTCCAGTTGTAATGCTCCAAGTTGGCAGTGCCAACAGGTCTATTTCATTGGTGTATATCAGTGCCATGGGCTTTAGCCCAGGTATAACAAAGTTCTGTCATATACTGTCTGCTCTTCTTTCTTCCTAACAAGATACAACAACTTTAATCTAAATTATGTAGGCTGCATCTTTCGGGACTTCTATAACACGTTACTGTGGTGTTAGTGGTTTGAGTATCAGTCTACAACTCTAGGGAATACGGTTCGAATCCCTGCTGAAACATGAAACCTACGGGGTAATCTGAGGCAAGTCACACTCTCTCAGCCTCAAAGGAAGGCAATGGCAAATCTTTTCAGAACACATTTTGCCAAGAAAACCCTGTGATAGCACCTTAGAACCACCGTATATCAGAAATGACATGAAGGCACCCAACAAACAAACACAAGATTTCTATTCCTCCACCGTTTAGGTAGTTATATGGACACCACAAGTGGCTGGGCACATCTATATTTAACAAAGTCCATTCCATTCCTTCCCCGTCTTGCCTAATAGAACCAAGTTGAACAGGAATCAACAAGGCAGGAGAGGCTAACCAGAGATTGGTAAAGAATTTCATGTGCAGATCCAGACAGGAATTTAATACATGGAAGCCAAAGCAGAGAAAACAATGCTCCTGGCTTTGATACAGCCACTGAGTTTCCAATATGGAGTGACTGTTTCACCTTCCTTAGAATGGAAAAAGTAGTGTTTTCTTATATGAATGTTTTTATTTATTTATATGTATGCAAATTTAACAAACAAGCCAGATGGTACAATCTCCCAGGGTTTTATGCTCGCGCTTTTCTCCTTGCTTGGAAGCCATCCAAAATCTAGAGGAAAGACTCCCAGCTGAACTCTACTGAAGGAGATTGCCACGTTGTGCATTTTGCAGCTTTGGAATAATGTCGCTTCCAATTTTTGTATGGCTATTGCAAAAAGGAGATGTTTTCAAACCCTTTCCAGCAGAACAAACAGGTTCTATGCTGAGAAAATCTAATGCAAGTGCCTTTCCTAAAATACAGTTTACCAATCTTCACAAAGTAATGCCCAATGTGCAATAGATAAACTGGGCATATACCCTACACCTTGTTCCAGAATCCTTTGCAATGCACATTGTTGCTATAGATTTTTGTTTCCTTGAAAGATAAAAGATTGAATACCATGGTCTTTACAAATGTTAACACTTCTACCACAATTCAGACCAAGCTGATCTTTCTCTTTCATTTCTCTTTTGACAATACTAGCACCAAGATTTCTTGCATATGCATTTGTGCAATCCAAATGAATCTTAAAAATATATAAGCTCAAGGTGAAGGTTGTTTGGGCTGGGTTCAAAAATCCAGGTAACGGGTGCTCTTATTTTCTGTCTCTTGGAATCTCACTTTGGATGTTATTGCAAACTGCTTCATAGCAACAGTGTGAATCTATAAAATTTCCCAAGTCATCTTTCCAAAGGAGATGATTTCTTTGTATATCTAGACATCTAAAACCAGCAAATAAGTTACTTCATGGTTACTTTATATACAACCCTAAATCAAGTATTTTATTAGAAAGGGCTATCTACAGAATGTACTCAAACATCCTTCTGTAAAGTCAACTTGTTACCACCAGTTACAATTACATGCTGCGCATTAGAGTGCTTTTTACTCAAGGAGCCCCACAGGCCTTAATATTAACCAAAGAGCCCATTTAAAGGGGAAATTGGGCCAGACATCAGCAGAGCAGTGGTTCTAATGCCAGTTTTAAAAGGGAATGTGTTTTCTGCTCATATAAAGGAAGAAACACAATAGAATATAAATTATATTTTTGTTGCCTGTTATGGCTTACAGAAGTTGGTGGCACTTAATACGTATGTGGTGTGAATAATAAAACAGTCTAACAGCTGATATTCTGGACCAGATGGCTTTCTGTTGCACTTAATAAACATTTTCTCTTTGATTCCAGCTGGGTTTTTTTATTTCCAAATGTGCCTAATGGAAAAGAGGCTGGCAGCTGGGGCTCTTGGCAAAAATAGGGCTATACATCCTATGAAGAGCTAGGAAGGACTACGCACATGGATTTCAATAAGCAGAGGCACATATAGTTCAGCAAAGGATGGGAGTTATAGAAGCAAATACTTGATAGACAGATAGACAGATGGAAATACTTTGCCATATTCTCATCTAGATGTTTCTCAAAACGTTTAATGTCTAAAAGGATCTAAAAATGGATAGAAGACTGAGGCCAAAATAATAACAATGCTTATTTATAATGCCCTTTCCATCAAAGAGTGGCATATCAAACATGGACATAAAACATAAAAGTATAATTACACATAAAATGCCCAATATCCCCAAATCACTGTCTATCTCAGCAACCTCAAACACAACTCATCAGTTCAATCTGGTGAATCAAAGCTCTCCAACCCCTTATGAAAATTGGTGAGATCTTCCTCCACCTGGAGATCCAAAAGAAGACCATTGCATAAAGGTGGATCCAGATTTGGAAAGGCCTGCAGTATGGCAAATGCTTTGCCTGTGAATACTGAATTCCTACGTGGTGCATACTATGCTAACCAAGTTGGCAGGTACTGGGGGAGATTGGAGTGCAGTCCACTAAATACCAGAATACCAAGAGTTTGAAAGAGGTCCTTTTTACTTCAAGACTATAAAGAGAGAAGAGACAGATACTGGAATCAAGGAGGGGGAGAGAGCAGGAGATGTATCTCAAAGTGAATATTAAAGCATTTCTAAAATATTATTTTGGAAAAAGCCCAATGTCCTTCGACTGACATGTTTTGTTTTGTTTTCCAAAGTAAAAAGTGAAGATGGTTTACTTGGAGATCTCTCCCTGCTTTTCCCTGAAGATCTTAAAGGGACACAGACATAGTCTGTGGAGGAGAAGGTTAGGTCTGTGCCCCTTTAATATAAAATTATGGTTTTAAAATCCCTGTTTTCTTGGATGGTCCAAGAATCCAAACCATTTTTTTATCTCTTTCTTCCTACCACAGTGTCTATGGAGGGACTTAAGTATTAGAGGTGCAGACATCATGTAAATAATGACATATGTCTCAATTATCCATTTATTTACAAATACACAAGTCTTGTCCCACAACAATAGAGCAAATTAGGCTTTCTCTGACATCAGATGACGAACACATCCTCTCCCAGAAATGTTAAAGAAGAAAGAAAAACACTACCTATAAATCTGATTTTTAAATCATATTAAAAATAAATTCCTTAGCACATTATTTTGAGGTTTCTATCCCAAATAAATGGGGGATCAAGTACTGAGTTGAAGCTTTGTGAATTCTCCTAATCCCTGATAGCAGCAGCAGTAGCAGCAAATCCTTGTGTGGAAATCAGGAGTTTGTTTTCAAGGCAGGCGGTGTACTTTAGCTCCATCAGAAGGCTTTGAGAAATAAAAAGTTGGCGTCCCACTGTATTTTTCCTAATGGTAAAAAATCAAGATCAAGAATCAGGATCTATAATTGTCTAGATGTCAAAAGTACTATCTCACACAATAAACAAGAAACCAAAACAATGAGCATAAGAATAGATATCTGTAAATAAAATACTTTCCTGGTGACAGAAAATGTGATAAAAGATGAAATAACAACCAAGATCAATTTTCTAGTATTTCAAATGAGCTTAGGAAGAACCAAATGGTGTTGTTTCAAGGTATGGAGAGGTAATGAGCATAACCCATTTTTGAGCTAAGGTCTCTGGAGTGGTCAGTCCTTTGGATGTTGATTTCATAGGATAATTTCTCCATGAGTGTCACAAACCAAACCCTCTGTAACCAACTGGAGAAAATTAGCCAGTCTAGCATTCTCTTATTTTACTGCCAATAAGAAGGTGCAATGAGTTCCTTATGCTTCATATGAGCTTGCCATTTGCTCATATGAAGATGGACAAAATAACACAGTCCCAAACAATATATACTGGTTTGTCATTCTGGAGGAATGGCTTTTGACTAATGGGCAAATTTTTTTAAAAATATTATTTATTTATTTCATGTCAAGAGTGACTTGAGAAACTGTAAGTCAGTTCTGGTGTGAGAAAATTGGCCACCTACAAGGACATTGCCCAAGGGAAGCCCGGATGTGTTACCATCCTGTGGGAGGCTTCTCTCATGTCCCTGCATGGGAAGCTGGAGCTGACAGATGGGAGCTCACCCCACTTCCCCAGATTCTAACAGCTGACCTTTCGGTCAGCAATCCTGCCGGCACAAAGGTTTAACTCATTGCACCACTGGGGGCTCCATGGGTACAATAACCATATATGAAGAAAAGAACCTGGTTTATTGCTTCCTCTCCAACAGAGAGGGAATAAAGAGGCATTGACCTTAAGAGGGTTTGCAAGGCTTTAAATACTATCTCTGCAGTGTTTAAAACTCTTGTACATTATGCAAGGCTGAGAGGGATTTAAATGAGGGGAACACTGAGATTTTGACCCATTCTGCTTCAGTTAACTGTTGCCTTTAATTCAAATTCCCACCACACTTTTAAACCTACATTAATGTGAATAATCTAACTGTCAATTATATATATAAGGCAGAAGTCATTTGGAAGCAAAACTGTGGGGTACACATACTTATGTGAAGTGTAAAATTGCTATTTGTGTTGCTGGAGAGCAGGAAAGATTTCTAGTAAAGCTGGTAATCTGATAATAATGAAGCTAAGAGATTGGTTAACCAACTATTTCTGTCTGAACACACCTGGCTGTGGGTTAGCCTTGGTGGAATAAAACTCCAGTTCTATAAATTCCTCTCTTCCTCCTTCCTTTCCTTTACTGCTTGCTCATTAACTTCTGCACTAAACAGAATTATCTTTGAAGGAATGTATTAGAAAATGGGAAGGAGCTAGAAGTATAGCTCATCTGCTCCACACTCATAATGTTGAGGAAAGACTTTTGTAGGTTAGACTATGTGAATAATCTCGCCATGAAAAAAGCCATACTTTTGCATCTGGCCCCAGAACAGGACTCAATTATAAACTATATTTCTTCCCAATATGGATGCAAATTATGGTAGTGTTCGAAGTAGTTTTCCATTACCAGTATGTACTCTACATACCTTGATGTGTTTCACAACTTTCTCAGCTGCTCCAGACTCAAGCAGGGTGACAGTGCAACCTCCGAAGCCACCACCAGTCATCCTGCTTCCATAAACCCCAGGGACCTCCATGGCAGCAGAAACAAGCTCATCTAGTTCTGGACAGCTGACTTCATAGTCATCCCTGGAGGTGGAGAAGGGGAGGAGAAGTCAGCGGGTGACAAGACCGTCACTGCTAGCAAAAGACTGTCACTGCTAGCATTTCAACCCACACTATCCTAACTCTGCCCTGTTGTGACTTAACAGAAATATGTTAGCAAGAACTTGCATTGCAGAAGTAGACAAATCCAGTCTTGGGCAAAAATTATCCTGAATAAGATCCAGAGGACACTAGGAGAGAGTGCAGTTTTATTACTACTATATTCATTGCTGAAATTGTTATTATTTTAAAATATCCAAATATGATTGAGAGCCAGTGTGGATGAATCTTGGGTTTATGACTCTGGAGACCAGGGTCTGGATCCCCGCTTGGTAATGGAAACCCAACAGGTGACCTTGGGAAAGCCACACTCTCTCAACCTCAGAGGAAGGTCATGGCAACCCTCTCTTAACAAATCTTGCAAAAGAAAAACCCCATGATAGGATCACCTTACAATTGCCATAACTTAGCAACAAGTTAAAAACAAACTACAACAAGAAGGTTCTGTTCGGTATATGGAAATCACTATTTTCATCTAAACAGAAAAGTATCCTCAAAGTATTGCAGAATCCTCAAAGTACATGTGATGAGCTTGTATATAGAATTAAAAGTACATACTGTTATGTCAACATGTTAGGAGAAAAAGAGGTTTGTTGTGGCACATGGTCTGCATCGTGGTTTTCATAAACCACGCACATTTTCCAAACAGTATTGCGAAGTTATCTTGCTCAAAACAGATACATAAAAAGAAAACTATAGATCTATAGATATCAAATTACACTGAGATGAAACACTGAAGAAGTGAGTGGACTGGTTATACCTCTACTGACCTAACACAGTCTGCAGGTCAGGCATTCATACAACAAACTGTGGTCTCATAAGAAGGCTATATAGAACAATTCACATGTTGAAATCTAGGGTCATTTATGAAATGGCTCTTTTGAAACATGATCTTAAAATATGTAGTAATAAAGCAAAAACATTATCTGTTAATGTTTTAACATCTCTGGGATGTTGGCCCACCTCAAGGAATTGTGACTCTCCACCATCAGCTGACCAAACTGCCGATAGTCCCTGGACTGTAAGGCCTCCACAGCCATGGCAGTGCGCTCTATCTCTCCAATCACATGCTTAGCTCGCCTGTACACTTCCTGACTCAGGAGGACCTTTGCCTCTAGGAGCAGGGAAAAACAGTTCTGTTAGACAGGACTGAGAAAACAACTCAAATTTCAAACATACCCTTAAGAGTGCAAGTGGGGAGCCTTGAGGAGTCAGTTCCTCAAGCTTCTCCATGCCCCAGAAAATACCCCAGACAAATACATTCACGTGAAAGAGAAAAACGGGGAAAAAACATCCACCACAGGAAATCCTACTTCATTTCCCTCTCTAGTAACTCTCAAAATGAAGATAGTACAAATACTGTCTACAAGCGAATATTAGGGGAGAAATGGGTTTCGCCCCCATGTGATGTCCCACCACAGTTTAGAAGAAGTTGTGATGGAATGCAAATGTGTGCATGTTATACATGAATGAAGAAGATTGACCCTTTCCTCTTCGTCCCCTTTTGCTTCAAAGGCAGAAAGCCATATAGAAGGAAAAGAGGGAGGCACTCACTGCCACCCTCTCTGCTATTTCATTGGCTTTTATTAAACTAGACTTACTCTCTAAATCTGCCAGAGTGGCTTCTCTCAAGCTTGGCTTTCCAAGCACCTTCGCAGCTTCTTCACACTGGTGTCGACGAGTGGGATACTCGCTGCCTGTCAAGGTGTGCCGGACATTGGAGTTGGTGATGAGAACAACTACATTTGGGTCAGCCAGAGGGACCAGTCGAGTCTCCAGTGACCTGCATTCACAAGATTAAAGAGCACAAAGATACTTTAAGTTTGCATTCTGGGTGCTTCTGTTTATGGGTGCATATTTATGTTTTTACAATATATGACAAAAATGCTTTCCTGCTTTAATGCTGCCCAATAAAGGTTCAGAGAATCCTTCCCCATATTGGAAGATGAAAACACAAAGAAGAGATCTGTTGAACTGCATGGAAAGGCCTCCTTCCTCCATTACAGCCATACAAAGCCTTACCATCCACATGCCAGACATGTCTGAAGTGGGCTCCATATGAATGATGATGTATACAACAAGTACACAAAGAGTGGGGACACAGATTAGACAAGATTACCCCTCACAAGGATAAACCCTATGCACAATCAGCAAGACACATATGAAGTCCCTGCAGAGAATAATATCCTCACCTGCAGTCTATCAGCAAGGCATGGCCCTCCTTCCCCATCACAGAAATGAACTGGTCCATGATTCCACAAGGCATCATTGCAAAGGTGTGTTCTGCTTTTTGGCACACTAAGGCCTTAGCAACTGGATCCCCATCATCTGTGATGAGGAAGAGAGTTGGTATCAAGTAGATTAGTTGTTTTATGCCTGACTTCACATTAGACTTTCCCTGGTAAAAATGAGAACAAGCATGCAAGTTCAGTTGGATTAGACATATGGATTAGACATGCAATCGGGAGGATGCTTTTTTTAAAGCTGCCTTTCAATATATATATATATATACACACACACACACACACACAATAACAGTAAAATATATGTGTGTGTATGTGGTTGGGGTGTCCACTTACACAGACAGACTCCGACTTCCATAAACAGCTATAGCTCCCAATACGCAGGAAAAACCAATGGCCCTCCCTCCAATGACATTGCAGGTTATAGTGAGTGCCATGAACATGTCCAAAAGCCCAGCCAATGTCCTCCACAAACACCATACTTTCATATGGGGACAATTTCATCCTAGATTTTGTTTTTCCTCCACCACAGACATCCCAGTATTTCTTACTCTCTCCATTGGTGTGGAATTTACATGACCCTGCCCACTACCTCTCCCATAACCCTTTCTATTCTTCTCTTCAGGACACAGCAAACAGAGGAATTGATCAGCAACTGAACATACTGGAGGGATTTCGAGGATTTATAGGAGTTATAGGTACTGGGATGTACAGTTCACCTGCAATCTAAGAGCACTCTGAACTCCACCAACGATGGACCTGGAACTAACTTGGAACACAGAAACCCATGACATACAAAAAATACTGGAGGTCTTTGGAGGGATTTATAGGAGTTGTAGTTCACCTATATCCAGAGCGCACTGTGAACCCAAACAACGATGGATCTGGATCAAACTTGGCATACATACCCGATATGCCCAATTTGAATACTGGTGGGTTTTGAGGGAATTGGCCTGGACATTTAGGAGTTGTAGATACTGGGATGCATAGTTAACTTGCAATCAATGAGCACTCTGAACTCCACCAAAGATGGAATTGGACCAAACTTGGCACACAGAACCCCCATGACCAACTGAATCTAATATAGGGGTTTGAGGGGACTGGCTCGCCATAGTGGGAGTCGTAGTTTACCCTGTATCCAGAGAGCACACTGAACCCCACTGATGATGCATCCAGAGCAAATCTGCCCAACATAACAAACTTTAAGTACTGATGGAATATCACAGGGTTAACCTGGCATGATGTGAGTTGTAGTTGATCCACAACCTTATGCATTTTGTACAAGTAAAAAAAATGACTGTTTTAAATAACCCGAGCAACGCTGGATACCCAAGCTAGCAGGACAACATTTTCCACTCTGACTGGCAACAACTCAGTACAGTATGTTGTTGCCCATGGGTGTTGTTGGAATGTAACTGTCATCAGATGTAGGTAGCAAACTGAGAAGCTTCATGGGGGATACAGTGAAAAAGCATCCGAAAGGCCATTAATTCCCCGCAATCAATCAACCAAGGCTGTGAATGGTCATTCCAAGTCCTTGCTATTATCAGAAATGCCAGGGATTGAAACCTAGATTAATTATGTGCCAGGAGAGGGCTCTTGTACTGAATTATGGCCCCTTCCACTCTATTAAATGGACATGACTAGCAGCAATAGAAGTCCAAGACTGATTCTTACCTGGGCAGAGCTGCTGCAGGAAAGTGTACACGGCCACTTCCAAGGAGGCTGAGCTTGAGAGACCACCACCCAATGGGACATTGCTGCTTATGACAGCATTAAACCCTGAGAGAGGAGCAGCTATAGAGGAACAGAAAAGCAACAGAAGGGGAAAAGCCAGTTAAAAAATAACAAATTTCTGGTTTGCTAGTAAAACTGAATTACTGTGTTACAAAATAATGCATGCAAAAAAAAGTGAGTCGCCAACATGAAATGCTTGGAAAGCTCTGCACTAGAGATTCTCAGAGAATCCATGTTAGCCAAATCCACAAGAGTGAGACCTACAATTCTGGAGGGCCAACTGTATTTTGAACCTGCTCAGACTTACATCACTGATGCATACCATGTTCCCACTAAGGAGAAGGTGGAAAGTCTTAATCTTTCCAATCATATATATCATCATAATCTTGTTTTCTCTATATTTGACAAATTACGTACTAACTTCAGATCCTACCTTTATAATGCTGGACAACTCCCTTGACATAGTTAGCCCAGTGTGGCTCTCCAGGATTCAAGGTAACCCCTTCCTCTGGAACAGTGAACTCCACCTTTCTAGGTTCTTCAGCTTCTTCTGCAGTTGTGACAATGCATATTGTTTTGTCTTCTCTTGGGCTCCCAACCATCACTGTACTCATCTGCAAGGCCTGAAGGAGGAGACAATCACTGAATTCCTCAAAGTATAAAATAGGGACAACAGTTAAGTGAAAGCAATCGGCCAAATAGTGTTTTTCACCACAAGTTGGTCATGGCTGCAAATTAAGAGCAGGGACTGGGAATGAAAGATAGGAAAAGCCATGTAGATGTCGCAACAGAAGAGTTCATTATTTATTCGTGGCATTCATATTTCGTCTTCACCAGACACAGTGAAGACATCTGCCCTTGCGCTATGCTACTCTGCTGCTGAGTATGCATGCCCAGTGTGGAACACATCTCACCACGCTAAAACAGTGGATGTGGCTCTTAATGACATCCGCCGGGAAGTAGCAGCCAATAGTGAAAGGACCAAGGCAGTGACATCTCCAGCCTATCCCTTGTTTGGGTATCAGCCAGCACGTCAACGACTTAAATCAAGAAATAGTTTTCTAAGATCTACAGAGACACTTGCTGGAACACACCAGCAAGTGAGAGTCCAAAAGTGGCAGGCTCAAACCCAGAACCTCAATCAATGCCTGATACCAAATGAGCGACTCCCTCCGGGCACACAGAGGACTGGGCGACTTGGAAGGCGCTGAACAGACTGCGCTCTGGCACCACAAGATGCAGAGCCAACCTTAAGAAATGGGGCAACAAAGTGGAATCCTTGACATGCGAGTGCGGAGAAGAGCAAACCACTGACCACCTGCTGCAATGCAGCCTGAGCCCTGCTACATGCACAATGGAGGACCTTCTTGCGGCAACACCAGAGGCACTCCAAGTGGCCAGATACTGGTCAAAGGACATTTAATCAGCTACCAAGTTTGCAAACTCTGTGTTTTGTCTATTTGTTTGCTTGCTTTGTTAAAAATGTAATACAAATGTCTGGTTGATCCTGACACAATAAATAAATAAAATATTTCGTTTCCACCAATTCGTTCAAAACTGTACTCTCCCACCTGCCAGGCAGATTGGGCTGAGAGAATGTAACAGGCTAAATGTTACCCAATCAGTTTCAAGGCTCAGTGTGGACTTGAAACTAGATCTTCCAGGTCCCAGTCCTGGAGTCTTAACCACTGCACAGTTCTGTATCACACTAACTAACTTGTTCCTGCTAGCATGAATAAAGTTATTTTTAAAAGAATTTCTGCATGCGGAAGTCATGGGGACCTATACACCACAAAATGCTATTAAATTCGTGCTTCTCATATGTAATACAGCTAACTCCAAGTTAAGAATGGGGGTGAGACATCAAGAAGTGAGAGAAATCTACCCCTAGGAAGGGAAATAATAATAATAATAATAATAATAATAATAATAATAATAATACAGGGTTAGTCAAAATGCATAGGCCAATAAGCCATTCAATTGAATGGCTTATTGGCCTATGCATTTTGACTAACCCTGTACTTTATTTGAAACCCACCCTATCTTCCCGAGCGGACTCAGAGTGGTTTCCCATGAGTAACAAAAATGGCAAACATTCAATGCCAAAAACAAATGACAAATCAAGTCAAAAACAATGGATAAAACGATCTCAATTTGACTTATAAAAACCAAAAATCAACCAAAAATTAAACTGAAATAAACATAGCATATAGAATCCCCTCCTGGAAGAGTTATTATCATGGGGAAAGGGGTCTCTACAAAAGCTTTCTCACCAATCCTTGTTTCCACGACAAGCCAAAATTTCCAAAATCAAAATATCACAGGGACAGAAAGTGGGGTGAACAGGGGTACAAACTGCAAAACAAACCCCAGAGGGGTGCTAACCCTTCCCTATACTATGCAAAGCTTAAATATACATATACATATATGTTGGCTGGAGGTTCACTTAAAATATACTTGTTCCGACATAAATACAAATTCAGTTTAAGATTAAACCATCCAGCCCGAAAAACTTCTAACAACCCGGTAATTCCGGCCACGAAAGCCTTCGACAATACTGTGAAAAGACCTTCATAACTCTACTTGAGGGCGGAGCTTCTCAGGTTGTCTGATACGGGAGGATGTCAGCATGTCTCTTTCTTCGGAGGCTGCAGGAGCCAATCCATGCCAGCCCAAGTCTTGCGCCTGTCTTGCTTTCCTTGCAAACACACACAGACACACACGCCCTTACCATCGGCAGCACGAAGCCCTGGTTGTAGTCGGTGTGCTCCCCGATCAGATTCACCCTCCCCGGCGCCGAGACCGCGACCCGGGGCTCCATCCCGAAAGCCCCCTCGAAGACCCGGCGGGCGGCCGCCAGCAGCGAGCCCAACAGGCCGGCCTCCCTCGGCCCCTCCATGGCTCCCTCCCAGAGGCAGACTGCCCGCCGCTTCCTGGATTGCGAAACTTCCCCCGAGCGCCCTCCAGGGGGCGCCGCTCCCCGCCTCACTCCCGCCTCGCCTCGCCTCGCCACGTGGGTCTTTCCCCCGAGGCTTCCTCATTCGCAGGTTGACGTCACGCTGGTTTGAACTATTAGGCACAGGCCCATCTACTCTGCAGCTTGAAATCAACCAGTTTAACTCCTCTGGCACATTCCTTTGGAATAATAATAATAATACTAATAATACTAATTATTATTATTATTATTATTATTATTATTATTATTTTACTGACAGAAAAACACAGTATGTCACAGCAAACGAGATCTATCTGCTGGATTTCATATCACAAAATCACAAGTCAAACACTTCCCAAGCATCTAGGACTGTGTGATGTATTTTTGAATGATTCGCTCAGATCCAAATAAGGTGGCCTTTTGCAGCTGACAGATCGTGATTTTGTCAAAGTTTATTGTTTCCAAATGCCGGCTGGGATCTCTTGGCACAGCACCCAGTGCCGATGACCACTGGGACCACTTGTACTGGTTTATGCCAGAGCCTTTGCAATTCAGTTTTGAGGTCTTGATAGCGGCTGAGTTTTTCCTGTTGTTTTTCCTCAATGCGAGGACCTTCTTATAGTAACACCAGAGGCACTCCAAGTGGCCAGCTACTGGTCAACAGGCATTTAATCAACTACCAAGCTTACAAACTTTGTGTTATGTTTGTTTGTTGGTTGGTTGGTTGGTTTGTTTAAAAATGCAATACAACTGTTTGGCTTGCTCCTGACACGATAAATAAATAAATGCGGCTGTCACCTGGTATGGCAACATCAATAATCCAGATTTTTTTTCCCCACAATCGCGATGTCTGGTGTATTGTGTTGTAAAACTTTGTCAGTCTGGATTCGAAAGTCCCACAGTATTTTTGCATGTTCATTTTCCACAACCTTTGCAGGTTTATGGTCCCACCAGTTCTTTGCTGCTGGCAGGTGGTACTTGTGACAAGTTCCAGTGAATCATCTGGGCCACAGAGTTGTGCCTTTGTTTGTAGTCCATTTGTGTGATTTTCTTGCAGCATCTGAGGATATGATCCATGGTTTCATCCGCTTCCTTGCAGAGTCTGCATTTTGGGTCCTCCGCTGATTTTTCAATCCTGGCCTTAATGGCATTTGTTCTGATGGCTTGCTCCTGGGTTGCAAGAATCAGGCCTTCTGTCTCCTTCTTCAGGGTTCCATTTGTGAGCCATAACCAGGTCTTCTCCTTGTCAACTTTTGCTTCAATTTTGTCAAGGAACTGCCCATGCAATACTTTGCTGTGCCAGCTATCCGCCCTGGTTTGTAGTGCAGTTTTTTTGTACTGGTTCTTTGTCTGCTGTGCTTTGAGAAATTTCCAATTATTGGCTTCAATTAAAGCAGGTTCTTGGCTTTCCTTGACATATTCTGCCAGGGTGTGTTTTTCTTCTTCGACTGCTTGTTTGACTTGTAAGAGTCCTCTGCCACCAGACTTTCTAGGCAGATAGAGCCAGTCAACATTCACTGCGAGGATGTAGTGAATTATGAATGGTCATGAGTTTTCTTATTTTTCTGTCCAAGTTGTCCAGTTCTGCCTGCGTCCAGTTCATGCCAGCAGTATATCTTATGACAGGTATGGTCCAGGTGTTTATTGTCATCATCATCATCATCATCTGAAACACAACAAGATTAGTACACAGCAAACAAGGTCACTATGCTGGCGGTTGTATTGGATCCCACGTCAAAAACTTCCCAAGTGTCTAGGACTGTGTGATGTATCGGTAAATAATGCGTCCAGATCCCAGTTGGGTAGCCTTTTGCAGCTGACAGATGGTAATTTTGTCAGCGTCAATTGTGTTTAAGTGCAGGCCAAGGTCTTTAGGTGCTGCACCCAGTGTGCTGATCACCACTGGGACCACCTTGACTGGCTTGATTATTATTTTACTGACACAAAAACAGAGTATGTCACAGAAAATGAGAGATATATGCTGGATTTCGTATTATTATTATTATTATTATTATTATTATTTCTTACCTGCCTCTCCTCCTGGCTCCAAGTGGTTACAACATTTCAACAGAAAAGAAGAAACCAGAAAATGCACAAAATCTGGCTATTCAAAAATTGGGACAATAAATAAAAAGGACTACTCAAAAAACTGGAATTCCAGACAGGAAACAATCAGAGTCAGTTGACACCTCCCAACAAAGAATTCCCCCAGGCAGCAACCAGCCAGGCTTTGAAGCTGCAAGGCTCTTCAATGCTAATCAAGCTGGCCAATTGCAACATTCGCCCTTGCCTCCAACAGGCAAGAGTTCTTTCTCCCACCCTGGACCTTCCACAGATACATACACCCCACTTGCCTAGTTTCTAACAGACCTCACAACCTCTGAGAACGCCTGTCATAGATTAGAATAGTCTAATGATAATTGAATCAGTAATAAAAAAATAATTTTTAAATGACAATTTTATGCCAGGTATTCAAAGTATTGTCCCTGGGCACCCAAGCACTGCTCGCCTTGTCAAAGAACAGAGTAGGAAGGCTTGCTTAAAATTTCTCTTGCAATTTCATAACATTTTGGACTTCAACTCCCACAATTCCCAAGAGCACCGGCTGTTAGGAGTTGTGGGAACGGAAGTCTCAAACACCTGGCGGGCCCAGTTTGCCCATGCCTGTGTTCAAGCTACTCCGGAGTTTCAAACTTGTTGCGGAGCAAAGCGTCAACATTCCTAAAGCAGAGGAATGGTCCACGTGGGAGAGGGGGGAGTCATAACAAAGTACATCAACGCTTTTTTTTGGAAAAACGAACCCTATTCGGTAAAAACCTCTTGTGGCGTTCCCAGTCTAGTTTTCACCCACCACCATCCCTTAAACCTCTGCCTCTTTTCCTCTTTTTCACTCCCCACGCCCACCCTATTTTCGGGAAAAAGTGGTACCTCCCAGAACGCCGCCTTCTGTCTGCGGGAGGGTTCGGCATTACATCGGTGGCGGCCACTAGGGGGAGCCCCGAGCGGAGCGGCTCCATTGCTTTTCGAAGAGCCGGCGGGGAGGGCGAAGCATGAGCGCCAAAGAGCCGCTGCTGGGGACCCTCAAAGGTGAGAGAGAGGGCCAGTGGGGCTGGGGAGGAGCAGGGGAAGAGGCGGAGGGGGGGGGGGGGAAGCAAAGAGAGACACAGAGAGGGAATGGATGGATGGATGAATGAAAGAAGGAGGGGCATCCACACTGTTGTAGGACGAATGCAGGTTGACACCGCTTTAACTACCATGGTTCAATCAAAATAGGAGTTGCAGTTTTCCTTCCCTGTCAAAAAGCTCTGCTGCCTTACCAACGCCATGGCAGTTGAAGTGGTGTCAAACTGCTTTAATTCTACAGTGTAGATGCACCCTGAGTGGGTTTTATTTTCAGGCATTCCCTATGTGGAGGCTGCCAGAGAGTAGGAGGTATTTTAATGTTTGTGTATTTTATATTGTATCTTAATGCTTTTATGTTAAGCCAGTTTGAGTCCTCTTTGGGAGAGATAAAGCAGGGTATAATAATAATAATAATAATAATAATAATGCTTTCATATTAAGCCACTTTGAGTCCTCTTCGGGAGAAATAAAGCGGGGTATAAATATAATAATAATAAATATATCCACATAATAAGAATAATAGTAAGATATCCACAATACATATAACAACAATAATAAGGATATCCACATAATAACAATAACAATAAAGATATCCACAATAATAATAATGAAGATTTCCAATAATAATAAAGATATCCACAATAATAATAATAATAATAATAATGAAGATACCTACACAGTAGCAGCAATAATAAAGGTATCCACAATAATAATAATAACAATGAAGATTTCCAACAATAATAAAGGTATCCATAATAATAATAATAATAATGAAGATATCTACACAATAGCAACAATAATAAAGATATCCATAATAATAATAATAATAATAATAATAATGATTTCCAACAATAATAAAGATACCCACAATAATAATAACAAGAACAACAATGGAGATATCTACACAATAGCAACAATAATAAAGATATCCACAATAATAATAATAATAATAATAATAATAATAATGGATGTGCAATCCCAGGTGACAGCAGGATTGCCGAGAAGCAACAGGAAAGCTTCCATGATATGAAGGTTTCAAGATAGAACTGCAAAGACCCTGGCACAAGCCAGTGAAGGTGGTCACAGTGGTGATCAATACACTGGGTGCAATGCCTAAAGACCTTGGCCTGCACTTAAAAACAATTGGCACTGACAACATTACCATCTGTCAGCTGACAAAGGGCACCCTACTCGGATCTGCACACATTATATGCCCATACATCACACAGTCCTAGACACTTGGGAAGTGTCCAGTGTGTGATCAAATACAAAAGCCAGCATAGTTATCTTGTTTACTCTGTACTAATCTTGTTATGTATCAAATAATAATAATAATAATATCCATAAACCTCACAATTTTTGAGGATGCCTGCCATGGATGTAGACGAACCATCAGGAGAGAATGCTTCTGGAACATGGCCATACAGCCCGGAAAACTCAGAACCGTATCAGGGGGCACACTTGACTTTTATTTTTGTCTCTGCCAAGAATAAACAATATGAGAATTGTGTTCAGATGTTATAGCGGTGGGCATCATTTATACCACTGAAAGATGTTTGGGATGGAACTGTTTTTGGGGTTTATTTTTTAGTAATCATAAGCCATTCCTAGCATGCAGGGAAGTTATATCCACACACCCCTTTAAGTCCAAGTTATGTCACCATCCCTAATGGGAAAATATCCTTAGTTCTTGTCTAAAGCTGTTCCCACATCCCTCTTGAACATCCAACCATCTCTGAGGCCAGAGAAAGAAGCAGGGAAACCGGATCATTGCTTCCTTACTGCTCCGTTTGTTTTAGAGAATGCAATCAACAACTTTTATTGGAACCACTTGCAGAGTGAAGTGTGCAAACACAGCTCTTCCTTATACAGAGGCAAAGGGCTGAAGGCTCTTCAATGTATAAGTTTATGCATACATATTTAGAAGTGAGCCCCGTGCATAGCAACTCACTTACATTAAACTCTATGGGGCTTGTGCTTCAGTAGAAATAAAAGTTTTATGTATTTATATGTTTTTACTTGTATTTATGCATCTGATGTATTCCATTTTATTTGATTGTATATGTGGAATTGAATATTGCCATTTTGTAAGCCTCTCTGAGCCCCCCACGTTATTTTATTTATTTATTTACAGTATTTACACCTCGCCCTTCTCACCCAAAGGGGGCTCAAAGAGTGGTTTACAGAACACACATATGGTAAACATTCAATACTGATTATACAATTAACAAGGACAAACAACACAAACAGAGGTTAAAGCAGTTTTCCCATCTTATTTCCAGCATCTTGGAGGCTGTGCTCGGGTCTGGCCATGGGGGGGGGGGGTCGCGCTGTCGCTCCATCTTCCATGCCAAGGAGTTTTCCTCCGATAAATGTTCTTAAGGGCACCTTTATTACCTCCCCATTAAAAGCGGTAGCTATTTATCTACTTGCATTTTTGCTTTCGACCTGCTATGTGGGCAGGTGAGCTGGGGCTAACGGCAGGTGCTCACCCTGACCCAGGCTCAAATTGGCAAACGTTCAATCGGCAGGACTTTTGTGCAGCACAGTGGTTTAGCCTGTTGTGCTAAGCCCAGCCCCTTGGGATGAGAGAGAGCAGAATATAAATATAGTAAACAAATATAATAATATATAAGTTGAGATATGAGCATACCTACACAGAGGGAAGTCTTTATTTTACTGGAGAAGGGAATTGTGGAAACACCGGATGCACTGCATTGTTCTCCAATCGGCGAAAGACAAGGTTTTTTTTTGCTTGCCGGAAAATGTCTTCCTTAAGTTGGCTTATGAACTAGATGGGTGGAGTGTGCGATCTAGAGAACAACCAATATTTGCAGAACCTGAGCCTTCATTGATTACTTTCTCACACTTTATTTATTTTAAGGATTTCTTTATTACCTTTTTGCAATAAAACATAGTTGTCAAGATCTGTTAGTTTACCTGTGCAGACTCATGAGATCATTCCCAATTGATTGTGTTATTTATTAATTCAATCAAAACGATGAAAAGTCTGGCATTGCACTCCGATACATTCTTCGTGCTTTAGGTCCCTAATCATATAATCCATATAAAATCTGGATTATCTTATTTAAACTTGATTATATGGTAGTGTAGACTCATACAATCCAGTTCAAATCAGATCATGTGTATTATCTGCTTTGATAATCTGAATTATATGACAGTGTACAACAGGCTGTAGATGCTCCAAGTCCATCGGGTTCAAAGAGACTTAGGGTGCATTTGCACTATAGCATTAATGCAGTTTGACACTCTCACTCCATGCTATGAAATCATGGGAGCTGTAGTTTTACAAGGTTTTTAACCTCTGCCAAAGAGGATTGTTGCCTCTCCAATGTACAACTTCCAAGATTACATAGCGTTGAGCAATGACAGTTAAAGAGGTGCCAGACTGCATTAATTATATAGTGTAGATTCTCCCTTAGTCTCAGTTAATTGTCTAATTAGGGGTGGCCCTTCATGTGTGGTTGAAACCCCATGTTTGAATCCCAGCATTCCTCAACATTGACTATGATGGCTAAGGCTAATGGATCTTTCAGTCCAGTGATATCACAGGGCTGCATGATTCCACGCCTGTGTAATGTTGCTGCCTGAAGCTTATGTCATAAACACACTTACAAGGAAGTACTGTAAGCGCCCTTGAACAGGGAGCTGTTTGTATGTTTCTAACGAAATGTACACAGAATTGTAGTGGAAGTGGGTTAGTCCCTTCAGCTCGGGCATGTAGCTAGGGGGGCCACCATGAAATTCTCATGGTGGTCTGCGAAAAGGCCTTACTGGTACATTATTTAAACTGTTACGTTTATTCATATCATGATCTGATCACCATGCTCAATATATCTCATATGCATGGGGGATTTGGGGTAACCATACAAAAGGTTTGCTAGGGTAGACCCTCTTTCACTCAGACTCAGCCCCCTCCGAATCAAACTCACCCCCCCCCCCCCCCCAATCAAAATCCTGGCTATGGGCCTGCTTCAGCTCATTTAGTTTGGGCCATCCATAATAAATCTCTCCACCTTTACATTGCCATGAACTTCTTATTTATTTTTGGTGCTACAAACTAATTGAGCTATGTTTTTATAAAACAGAATCTTATTAATTACAAATGAAAGAACTATATAGCCCCCACTCCAAAAATCAAAGCTGGCAAGAAGAAATTAAACATATGTGAGTTTAATTTGGCTGTGCTTTTGCTCATTAGCTTTTATCTATGTGTGTATGTTTTAGGATGTAAACATTGTGTTTAATAAAACATATTTGAAAAGAAGAACAAAATTATTGCAAGGATTACTGGATTGTTTTGGTTCCAGATGTCTGCATAATGTTTTCTGCCACCATGGCACTCTTATCAAGATGTCAGACCTTTAGCCAAAGCTAAACACTTTGAGGTGACGTTTATATCAGTAAGAAAAGTTGAAGTGACATCATTAAACTCCATCACATGTTCCATCTTTTTTAATTCAAGAACATTCATTCTACAAATGATAGAACAAGATTTTCAACAAGATTCAACATTGAGCTGTGATATTCTACAGAAGAAGAGGAAAAAACAGATATTTATTGTTTTGATGGCTACAGCTTGACTTATATCCTGTTTCCTTGCAGCGTGCATCCTCAACCTTCAGGGATGCAGCAGTCCACACACAGATACCTCCCCACACCTTCAGTCCTTTTGTGAGACCCTTGAGATGGTCCTTCGGAAAGGGATGAAACGTGAGTGGCCTTTACAGCTCCATGAGTGGATGGGTGCCTGTGCCATATCGAACCTTCTTTAGGAAGACCTACTTCCCCTGTGTCTGCTTTAACAGTGCGGCATTGCATGACAATGGAGTAAGAGCAATGCTGCTGAATGCTCTGATTTTTCATTACCATCAACTGTTCATGCCTTTGTCTGCTTAACTTCCTGTCCAGAGAGCACTCAAAAGGGTGGATTATATCACTAAAATAAGTGCAAAGCCATAATTGCCACAATAATGGCCATCTAAAGCTAGGAAGGCATTCAGGGCAAGTGAAACAAGAACGATAGACATGTGAAACCTCTTGCTGCTCTAGCACAAAGTATCATGAATCCCCGCTCCCTCATTCTGTAGTTAAGGAAACCGCATTATATGAAAGAAAAAGGAGAGCAAATGAAGGCCTGCATATACATTACAAGCAGCCTGGTGTAGCATTTGTAGTGTTGGCCTCAGGAAAGTCCACAGTTCAAATGCCCATTTGTCGATGAAATTAATTGTTGGCCTTCGATTCTTGAGCATCTCTCATTCATAAACTGATTTGATGGTACTTAACAACAACAGAACGGGAAGTAACTAAGACATGGGCTAATCCTCAAGACTATTTTTGTACAATTCTCTAAAAATATTTCATTCTAATATGACTTTTACCTCAGTATGGCCACAGTTGGCCATTTGCCTGATTTTGAGGTGGCCCTGAGCCTCTATGAGGATTTTTGTTGGGTATTTTTCTTTTCAAAATAGGAAATTACTCAGGCTAGTTCTGGTTCCTAGAAAGTCTTGTATAGGCCTTCATCAAATGAGAAGATGTCAAAATGGGGTGAAATAGCCATTGAAGCCCAGAGGGTTTGGGAGGCTTTATTTTACTTCTTAGGACTTGGGTTGCAAAAGATTTTGGTGGGGCATGGGGGGATCGAAAATGGAGATGCTATGCTGGGTCCCATGTGGCTCACACAAACTTTGGAAGTCACCCATTCCTGGTGTGAAAGCCAGTTCTGGTTTTTCAAGTCCAAACAGGTGTTACATGTGTTTAATGCTTGAGACCTGCACATATTCTAAAATGTCTTTTCCTAGATATAGCTTATTGAGGCAAGTACAATGAAATAGACCCTCCTGCACTATCACTCTGAACAGTCAATGTTTGGATGTATCACATCACACACATCTCTCTTTAGCATTGTTGGTCAAAAGTATTCTTCTCATCTTCAGAACCAGTTCTAGGATTCAAGAAAAAGGACTATTGGCACTGGCTGGAACAGCTTCCAAACCAGGGGACCCATCACAGGTTGGTGGTCTATAGCAGGACTTCTCAAACTTTTTCCACGCATGACCCCTTTTTGCATGAGAAAATTTTACTTGGCCACAGGTACATAGGTATGCAATCAAACATTTAAGGATAATAAATCATAGAGAAATGTATTGGAAAATAGATCTTTGGTAGACATATAATTATATCATTTATTAAAGATGAAAGCCAATGTAAAACAAAGTATTTAGAAACTTAGTATTTAGAGTCATAGAATCACAGAGTTGAAAGAGACTTTGTGGGCCATCCAGTCCAACCCCCTGCCTAGAAGCAGGAAAATCGCATTCAAAGCACCCCCGACAGATGGCCATCCAGCCTCTGTTTTAAAGCCACCAAAGAAGAAGCATCCACCACCACACTCCAAAGAAGGAGTCTACACCACAAACCATCAAGTAAAATCAGTATGTGCCGGACATTGTTGCTAATAAATTCATGTAAATATCTAAAACAACCATTTGGCATGAAACCTTTTACTGTTGCCAAATATTTTGCAACCCCAACATTAAGTTAAAGCAGTACCATTACTGCTGTTGGGATCCACAGTTTTAAAAGCTTTGGTCTAGAAGCATTTAGCAATTTGAATGGGAACATAGTCTTCTGCTGATGCTGGTTTTGTTTTTGTTTTTGTTTTTGTTGTTTTTTTTGCCTCTTAGTATTTTGTATTGAACACAGTATTAATAAAAATGGCATTAACGTCATCCCATAATTAGAGGCTTCCTCTTTTTAAAAAATCAATCTTTAAAAAGCCAAAGTAGGTCATGATGATGAGCAACGTTCCTTTTGAAGTGACAAAGGGGACCTCAAAAATTACAGACCCATAAGTCTTATTGACATTGTGGCCAAAATATATTAAAAACATCTATTAGGCAAACTTGAGGACTGGATTGTTGATTTAAAAAAAAAACAACTTGTTGATGGGAGAACAGGCAAGGTTTAGATCAGGAAGTTCCGCAATAGAGGACTGCTTTACTTTACATCACCTTATAGCAAAGTATATCTTCGAAGGGAAACAACTCTTCACAGCATTTATTCAAAGATTAATTTTAGAGTTTTTTAATACTGGTAGCCAGATTTTGTTCATTTTCATGGTTTCCTCCTTTCTGTTGAAATTGTCCACATGCTTATGGATTTCAGTGGCTTCTCTGTGTAGTCTGACATGGTGGTTGTTGAAGTGGTCCAGCATTTCTGTGTTCTCAAATAATATGCTGTGTCCAGTTTGGTTCATCAGGTGCTCTGTTATGGCTGATTTCTCTGGTTGAAGTAGTCTGCAGTGCCTTTCATGTTCCTGGATTTGTGTTTGGGCAATGCTGCATTTGGTGGTTCCTATGTAGACTTGTCCACAGCTGCATTATATACGGTAGACTCCTGCAGAAGTGAGAGGATCCCTCTTGTCCTTTGCTGAATGTAGCATTTGTTGGATTTTCTTGGTGGGTCTGTAGATAGTTTGTATGTTGTGTTTCCTCATCAGCTTCCCTATGCGGTCAGTGGTTCCCTTGATGTATGGCAAGAACACTTTTCCTCTGGGTGGATCTTCATCTTTACTCTCGTGGCTTGTTCTCGGTCTTGCAGCTCTTCTGATATCTGAGGTGGAGTATCCATTGGCCTGTAGAGCCCAGTTGAGGTGGTTCAGTTCATCTTGGAGGAGGTGGGGTTCGCAGATTCTTTTTGCACGGTCTGCCAGGGCTTTTTTGACTTGGGTGATGGTTGGAGTTTTGATGTAGATATCTATCTGTGTGTGTGTTTTCTGTAAACGGTGTGCCCCAATTGTTGATCTGGCTTGCGGATGACTAGGACATCTAGAAAAGGCAGTCTTCCTTCATTTTCTTCTTCCATGGTGAACTGGATGTTTGGGTGGATGCTGTTAAGATGGTCCAGGAACCTGTTGAGTTCTTCTTCTCCATGGCTCCAAATGGTGAAGGTGTCATCCACATATCTGAACCATATAGTGGGCTTTTTGGTTGCTGTTTCCAGGGCTTGTTTTTCAAAGTGTTCCCTTTAGAAATTACACATGTAATTCCATACAGTCCCATGTAGAAATTACACATACGCAAGCATGTGGACAATTTCAACAGAAAGGAGGAAACCATGAAAATGAACAAAATCTGGCTACCAGTATTAAAAAAAAAACTCTAAAATGACAACAGCACAACAGAGAGGAAATAAACAAGGACATCTAATCACCTCTCAACACAAGTTTGCTCCAGGCACTGTCAGGCCATTATATGCTAATCAAGGTGGTCAGTTGAAACATTCACACCTAGCTCCAGCAGACAAGAGTCCTTTGTCCCACCCTGATCATTCCACAGATATATAAACCCTTTTTCCTAGTTCCAACAGACCTCACTACCTCTGAGGATGCTTGCCATAGATGCAGGCGAAACATCAGGAGAGAATGCCTCTAGACCATGGCCATATAACCCGAAAAAATCTACAACAACCCACTATTACAGGAATGTTAGGACAGGGATTTGTGTTTATTGTGTCTTTGCATACTTGTCTTTTGTCTTTTACTGATGATATGATATGGTCAGAGGACTAATCAATAAACAAATCTATCTAACTTTCCTTTTGAAAGCCATAGTTTTCAGAATTCTTAGTCCTGTTCCTTGAGAAGTGTTGAGGAAAGGATCACGGAAGGTGCATGGGTTTTCCTCTACATTTCAAGTGACTTCATAAAAGTCCTAGCAGTTGATACTAGGTTTAAAAGTAAAGTAGGATTCAGGGTAACAGTGTCTTTTCTCCCTATAGTATGCCACATCTATCAGTGATCATTGAGAAGACTAATTCTTGTGAGAAGCTGCTGACAGCACAAGGAAGAGGGCGGTACTTTCTGCGCCATGCTTTGAATAGGAAGTTACTGGCTGTTGCTCTTCAGCAGCTTGTCAAAGCTCCCAGGCTATTTGAGGTGGGAATGTTCAATAATAATCCATAGGAATTAAGAAGGAGCATCTAATTTAAGTAATAAAGGGATGCAACACTTTCTGTTCTTTTCCTGAACTTCTCTCGGGACATGCAAGAGGACACGCGTGCTATGTTGAACATCTGGTTTGTATGGCATTTCTATATTCATATCAACATGATAGAATCCACATGCATGCATTTTTGAAGTTGTGGTTGGCTTTTGCTTTATCCAAAGGACAGCAGAGTAAATGTTCATTATATATTTCAGTTTATCAAGAAGAACATGTAACTACTTTTTAAAATATGACTGTAAGACTTCAAGTCCATTTTGGGAAAACCTGGTAGTGGCATTACCTTGATCTCCCAGGTCTAAAATCCAAATCCACTTTAGATTGTGTACACTTTTAATATTTGTCTCTTGCTTCTGATGCACATGCATCCTTGTGATCAATTAATTTAAGTCATTTTATTTGTGTGTGTATATTTCTGTCTGCTTTCAGTGGTATGATCCATTGACCTCTATCCTGGGTAATGAAGAATTTTCTGGTGAGTTTCCAAAACACCATCACAATCCCACCACACTGCACTTCACAGCATTCTAGGGAGTGCATGGCATAGATCTGATTCAACTACATTCTAGTCCAGGAAACTTAAAATTATCATAAGTTTGTTAGGCCAAACTGTAGTTGCTGCTCTCTGTGGGAGTGGTCCATTTGAATCAATGGGTTATCTTGTAAATCAACACTTATGTGCAGTACTGTATGTATATAGCTTGGGTCCAGGTTACTTTGAGGATTGTAATAGTCCTGACTTGTAGACAGGTCTGCTGTGATATGTCACAAATAAGTCTTTTTATTAAAAGAATGCTTAAAATGTTCTAGCCCAGTGGTTCCCAACCTGTGGTCCGTGGCCCACCAGTGGTCAACAAAAATTAAAATACGATCTGCACCCTCACCATTACTACACCGTTGTCTCAAAACTACGCAGCAATGAGAGCAACTGGTCTCGTGAAACCCCCATTGCCAAGGCAATGGGGATGTCAGGAGTGGCGGGCAGAGAGGCTGATTACCCACAAAAGATTACTACTACCACATCAGCTCTAGATTATTAAATATTGTTTTTGGTGGGCGAGCAGATGGCAACTACTGGATGGCATATGTTCTATATCAGAAACTAGAGCTGATGTGGTCTAGTCAATGGAGTTTTCTGAATCAGCAGCCCAAATATCCAAACCAAATCTAAAATTGACCAAAAACCAATTTGTAACCCTTTTGGTACTAATGTTGGAGAGTGCTCCATGGTCAAAAAAAGGTTGAGAACCACTGTTCTACCTTCTCCAGGAATCTGTGAATTGATATATATGGTTCCAGATTCATTGCAATGCCATAATGACTGAGGAGCTCTATATGGCTTCATATGTCGTTTTCCTTAAAGCTTGTGTGAGGAAATACTGTATAGGGCTACAACTCTTAGAATCTCCCAGACACAATGGTCATTAACCACATTGATTGGGGGATTATGCCCTATTAGGATACATATTCTGTGATAATACCACACTTAGTAACCTTGCGTGGTTGAATCCATAGGTACAGTATCTGTTGATACAGAGGGCCAACTTCAACTGTCCTTTAGAATGGTTTGCATATTGTTTTAGGGAGTCTTTCTCTTCTTGTGGCTGAATTTGAGATCCCCTGGTATTTTATGGTCTCTCCATAATGGCTATGACACTGTTGATTAATGAGCCTCTAAACCTGGTCAGGAATTGTACATTGACCTTGGTCCTTGGTCCTCTTCTTCCAGAGCCTTTCCTCTCCCTGATGCTTGTGGTGACAGAAATGAATTTCTCCCTAGATTTGCAGGTATGGTAACAAATGTCTTTAGGACAAAGTTTTCATGCAATATCTCCAGTGTAGTATATGTACTGCAGTCTTTGTTTTAACCTTTGCTATCCTTTGGCTTTCCCTCTCATAGTTTGCTGTACTTATTCTTTATAGAATTCAAGTTTCTTGGACGAAAGCTGGCAACTTCCGGTAAGAGGTTTTGGTTCAACTTCTTAAGATCCTCTTCTTGCTTGGTTCACACTTTGCTGTTTTATAGATGGTGGTGGCCATGAAAGATATTCACCCCAAAAGCAAAAGGCAAAATTGACCCTTTGTTCTAGATAGGAGTTTTGTTTTTTCTTATTTGTTATTGTGTCGTAGAAATGGAGATTGGAGCCAGGGAAATGATGTGCCCTTGGAAATCTCCCTAACTTAATGAGTTACTTCATGCCCCTGTGTTTACATTTACAAGATGGCGCAGTGGGTTAAAGTGCTGAGCTGCTGAGCTTGTTGACCGAAAGGTCGCAGGTTCGATTCTGGGGAGCAGCGTGAGCTCCCTCTGTCAGCCCTAGCTTTTGCCAACCCAGCAGTTCGAAAACATGTAAATGTGAGTAGATCAATAGGTATTGCTCTGGTGGGAAGGTAACAGCGCTCCATGCAGTTATGCCGGCCACATGACCTTGGAGGTGTCTATGGACGATGCTGGCTCTTCGGCTTAGAAATGGGGATGAGCACCACCTCCCCAGAGTCGGACATGACTGGACTTAATGTCAGGGGACAACCTTTACTTTTACCTTACAATCATACATTCAGCCTTTCATGCAGTAAAAGTCTGTTTGTGAAATATGAACTTGTTTCTCTCAATGTACAAACCATGTTTCCTTTTGACTGCTTTGCTTTCCTAAACCCTTTTACACTACAAACTTATATCACAATGATCCCACTTTAACTGCCATGGCAGCAGCCTGTGGAATCCCTTTGGGACTTGTATGTTGCTCAGAGGACTAGAGATGCTCCAGACTGAGGATTTTCAGGGCCCTTCCTCACCTGAAACTTGCAGAATTTCCCAGGACAGAATCATGACAGTTCAAGTGGAATAATTGTACTATCGTGCTGTGTGAGCAGGCCTCTCATATCTTGACTTGGTTTTTTTTTTAATGGCCATCTATATTTCATACATATACATTTTACTTTAAGATTAGAAACAGTGGAGGTGGGTGGTTCTGATGTTAGTTATGTGATTAATTTATTTTGACCCACCTTCTAAAGCAGGCGTGGATAAACTTTGGTCCTCCAGGTGTTTTGGATTTCAACTCCCACAATTCCTAATAGCTGGTAAGCTGGCTGGGATTTCTGGGAGTTGAAATCCAAAATACCCGGAGGGCTGAATTTTGCTCATGCCTGTTTTAAAGAAATTATCCAAAATGTTGGTCTCTTGACCTTAAGCAACTCCTTCAAAATGTGGACTATGTTCCTGGAAGAGATATGGGCTTCACTAAAAAGGGAGACATCAGCTGCCAACGGAAGGATTTGGCTTCAGCTGGGTCATAGTTTATACGTGACAAATCACTTCATCACAAGCAAGATAGTTTTAAATGTGTATCCTAATGTAAATGTGTTTCTCAGGGGATGGATGACATGGTAATTTCTTTTGCGTTATGCAAACCAGATTGGCCCAGTATTAGCCCCTGCTGGCAAATTTCTTTTTCTTTTCTCTGTGTGTACAGTAAAGATAATGAATGGCTCCACTTAGGCTGTTCCTCCAAGCTGCATACGTCTGAGTTCAGGAGATCGTGTTTCATTTTAATCCAAGCTGTGAAGAAGTCCATTACTAGTTCATCTTAGAAGAAGACTGGGGAAAGATTAGCCCTAATCTTTTGCCATGGAGTCATTTGGTAGCTAAGGTCCAACAATAGCTGGAGGGTCAAGAATTCCCAACGGTGCCATTGAAGCCAAAAATCGTTATTGCTCGTTTTTTTTAATGCATAAATGGCAAACTCTAGACTTTGTAAAGTAAATAATTCCCAAATGGAAGTAAAATACATCATCATTGCTAAGGCTCTGCATTGTGAAGGGGGATTTCTTCAAGCTTAAGGTAAAGGTTTCCCCTTGACCTTAAATCTATAGTTGTGTCCAACTCTGGGGGGTGGCCACCTCTCAATTTCTAAGCTGAAGAGCCGGCTTTGTCTGTAGACACCCCCAAGGTCATGTGGCCAGCATGACTGCATGGAGCACTGTTACCTTCCCACCGGAGCGATATCTATTGATCCACTCACATTTGCATGTTTCCAAACTCTAGGTTGGCAGAAACTGGGCTTAACAGCAGGCGCTCACCCTGCTCCTCTGATCTGAACTGCCGATCTTTTGGTCAGCAATGATGTACCAAGTTCAGCAGCTCAGCGGTTTCACCCGCTACACCACCAGAGGCTCCAAACTGATTAATCCTTCTTTTCAGGTTTGCCTGATGTACGAAACTGTCCCCTGCAGAGAACTTGGAATGGTGCTCAGGTAAGAGATCTGATGCTCTACGATGTTGCCAAACCTTTTAAAAATGTGTGTAGGAAAACTCATGGAAACAGCTAAAATGTGGTCATTAAAACAATGTACATCAATCTGATTCACTGTTCCACATTCTGCATCTGATAATGGTGGCTGTCAGATGTCTTAGTTTGATATGTGTTGTTATTTTATGTGATGTGTTTAATAATGTTTAATGTTTTATCAAGGGAGGGTCTATTTCGATGTTTCATACTGTTTTTTATTGATGGCATTGAATAGTCGCCAACACTGTGAACTGCTTTGAGTTGAGAAGGGGTTGAGAAGGGCTGGATATAAATACCGCAAATAAATAAATAATAAATAATGCCACAGCATTGGAAATTGGAATGCACTTCCCCAGGCTTACTGTAGAGATTTTACCAAGTACTGCCTATACGTTTTGAGACTGGTTCTTGCTCCCATAGAGCAATATAAAAGAGAACCAGTCTGGTACAGTGGTTGGATTCAGACTACAAACCGCATTGAGTCGGATTCAAACCACATTGAGTCGCCTGTTCGGGCTGAAAAATGCGGTATAGAAATAAAGCAAATAAATAAATAAATAATAAACTGAAAAAAAGAGACCTTGTGTTTTGTTATGTCTAAAACTTTGTTGGAGTAGTGGTGTTATTTATCTAAATCACTTTTTGGGAAGGAAATCCTTTTGTTTTACAAATCTTTTACTTTTAAAGTATCAAGTGTGACCAGTCTGTTGCTCTCCCAAAGTAACAAATAACTGCTGACATGTTGCTTGCTTCAAATGGTGTATTTATTATTTCGTACATTTGTACCCTGTCCTTCTCACCCCTCGGGGGCAGGGGGGGGGGGACTCAGGTGGCTTCACAACAAACACTCATTCGAGTGCTAACTACAATTATAAAACATATTTTAAAACAGTTTATTAAAATATTAAGAAACATTTTATTTCAATCACGCTCATTTAAAATCAGTGCCTGGGACAGTCCATTGTCATACATATCACATTGAGTCTTATTCCCAATTGCTGCTGTTACTGTTCAAATCCTTGGTCTCATAACCAGGTTTTGAATTTTTTTCTAAAGGACAGGAGGGAGGTAGCCAATCTGATGTCACTAGGGAGAGAGTTCCACAGGTGAGGGGCCACCACTGAGAAGGCCCTGTTTCTCGTCCCCACTGGTCGCATTTGCGATGGTGCTGGGTTCGGGAGCAGGGCCTCTCCAGCTGATCTTAAACTTTGTGATGGTTCGTAATGATGTACCAAGATCTATTTGAATCCCACAGCATTCAGAGGACCCCACAAGTGTATTCTATATTTCAACCAAAACTGTGTTTCAATGTGGCATTGACTTCTCATTCTGTCAAGTCTTTTGACTACATTCCAGCTTGGCAAGATATCCAAAGCAGGAACAGAAGTTGTCTCTTGCATTAAAGGGCCACATGTGGAGTTCTCACATATTCATGAATGGAGATGTACTTAGTGATGCCCTTCTTAGACATGTGGTGTGCATACAACAGAAAAGGAATATACTAGTGTACCATACTAATCATCACCTTTGCAGTGTAAAAGTGCATACAAGTTGATATTGTTTATTTCACATTGACTCAGAGGTTTCTTGTTATGTTTGTGCAACACTACACACTGCAGCCAACACACTAGGAATCTTAGTAGGCCATGAGCTGAACATGAGTCAAAAGTGTGATACAGCATCGAAAAGCCAATGCAATTCTAGACTGTATCAATAGTAGAGTGTCTAGATCGAGGGAAATCATAGCCACGCTATATTCTACTTTGGTCACATCTCAACAAGAGTAACGCTATGTCCAGTTATGAGCATCACGATTCAAGGATATTTACAAGCTGGAACATGTCCAGAGGAAGCTGATCAAAATGGTCAAAGGTTTGGAAGCCAAGCCCTGTGAGGAATGGCTTAGGCAGCTGGATATGTTTAGTCTGGAGTAAAGAAGGTTGAGAAGGGACATTTTGAATGTTTGAAAAAGAGAGCCAGCTTGTTTTCTGCAGCTATGGAGACTAAGCCACTATGGAGCAGTGGAGTCAAATTTCAGGAAAAGGGATACCATCTAAACATTAGGGAGAACTTCCTGATAGTAAGAGCTGTTTGGCAATGGAATTGGCTGTCTTTGGAGGTTTTTAAACAGAGATGGGATGGGCACCTGTCAGTAGTACTTTAGTTGTATATTCCTGTAGAATGGGAGTGGACTGGAAGGCTCTTGCTTCTAGTGTTTTGTGTTTTAAAAAATGTGTAATTAACCACTCACTGATAATGTATTGCTTCCAGCCCACCCCCTTTCCTTCTTGCTCTGCTCAAGTGTGTGGTGGCTCTTCAGCAGATGTTTTTTCCTGCCGTCACAGATACTTGGATGGACGGATTTTCATCACGGATGTGCTCCCGCAGAGCCAGGCAGAGGTGGATGAGGTTGTGCTAGTTGGAGACGTCATTGATGAGATCAATGGGATTTCACTGAGGAATGCATACAGTGGGCAGGTATGGAAGGGAACCATTTGACCTGGGGGGGGGGGGGTAGGAGCCGGGAAAGCTACGCTTCACGTGAAGATCATTGTGAGAAGGTGCAGAATAGCTGTGCACAGTTGCTATGGGAACCATGCTGAACAAAAGCTCTGGTGTTTGACCTGGAGATTAGAGTGAGATTTTAAAAGACTGATGAGGGAAAGAAGAACGCGTGTTATATTTTTCTATGTGTATTATTTCAAAAAATGAAATATCCATCTCTGTAGCTAACTGCAATAAAAATCTAATATTACTGTTAGAAAATCTGCAATTTAAAGTGATAATATTAGTAGCTAATGCACATCAAAGTTTTTGTTTTAATGTCTAGAAATGTGGAAGTTAATCGAAAAGCTTGTTAACCTTTATGGGAGGCAAGGGGAGAAGTAATGCCCTCTTTGCAGGTGTGTTCTGTGCTGTAAGGTAAAGGTAAAGATTTCCCCTTGACTCTGGGGGTGGTGCTCATCTCCATTTCTAAGCTGAAGAGCCAGCATTGTTTGTAAACACTTCCAAGGTCATGTGGCTTCCTGCAGAAGCGGTACCTATTGAACTATTCACATTTGCATGTTTTCGAACTGCTAGGTTGGCAGAAGCTGGGCCTAACAGCAGGAGCTCACCCGCTTTCCAGACTCAAACCGCTGACCTTTCAATCAGCAAGTTCAGCAGCTCAGAGATTTAACCTGGGGCTTGTTCTGGGCTGTAGATAGTGAGAAAATCACAGTTTAATTAAATCACCTGATTAAGATTATTTAGATAACTGTTCTATAACTGTTATATAGCTGTCAGCCCTAGCTTCTGCCAACCTAGCAGTTCGAAAACATGCAAATGTGAGTAGATCAATAGGTACCACTCTGGCGGGAAGGTAACGGAGCTCCATGCAGTCATGCCGGCCACATGACCTTGGAGGTGTCTACGGACAACACTGGCTCTTCGGCTTAGAAATGGAGATGAGCACCACACCCCAGAGTCAGACATGACTGGACTTAATGTCAGGGGACTACCTTTTACCTCTAACTGAATGTGAGTGATTGGCTTGCATTTGTTTCTGATAATACATGAAAAGCAAAATCATTCTGTGAGTGTGGACTCCTATCTAGTCAAAATGACATAGTCTGACAAGCTTGGCTACGGCTGGCAGTAATACAAGCAAAGAAGCAACTTTATTAAGGAGTATCCTAAGAGGAATGGGGTGAGCCGTGTTCTTAGATATGGAATGTTGATTAAATATGTGGGAAACAGCATAAAATTACAACTCCACACTGCAAAATTCTGTTTCAGATCCTACTTGCTTCATGCTTTCCTATAAACAATACATTATTGAAAGTGCCCAGCTTTTTAGGGATAGACTCAGGTTACCTGGAATTTTTTTTAAAGCCTTTTAAATATGAGCCTGCCTTTTTTAGCCTGCCCCTGGTCTGCTCAAATTAAATAGACTGATAACAACAGAAATAATTTATTTTTATTTATTTCGTATCAAAAGCATTGCATAAATTAGTATAAAACTGATAAAATAGAAGGTATGCAGGCGGCTAAATATCTTTTGACCAAAAAGAGGCAACAGCAACAGCATTGTCTGTAGCCTCCAACAATTACTTCTCTGTACATGGGGCAGGGCACAGTGGACAAGCATACAGATGCAGAGTTGTCTGTCCAAAGTCATGCAAGGTGTGGGATTCTTTTAGGTCATGCCATTTTGCCAGGTTGTGTTTCGATCTGCCCACTCCACTTCTGAGTCTATTCAGGGACTTCCAGGTTGCCCATTCTTGGTTTGCCCCTGGAGGAAGATGCTCGCGGTGGGCCATCCAGTTGGGATTTCCTGGTTTAGCTGCCCAGAGGGAGACCCTTGCTGTTGCTGGAGGGACGCCAAGAGGAGTGGTAGTTCTCATAAAGCTTTTCCTTGATTTGAGTAGTGTTCAACTTTATTTCTCTCACATTTAGCAGCAACTTCCCATCGCACATCGGGGGGGGGGGGGGGGGCAATGCCAGCTAGCTTGTAGAGTTTATCAACAGGTGTAGGTTTAATACATCCTGTGATTATTCTGCATGTTTCATTCAATGCTATATTCACCTGCTTTGCATGGGCAGACCTATGCCAAACAGGGCAGGCATACTCAGCAGTTGAGTAAGGCAAGGCTAGGGCTGATGTTCTTATTAATGTTGGGTCAACAGAAATAATGCATTAGTGTGACTGGTAGGGGGAGGTGCAGAAGGAGAGGGCGAAATTAGTAATCCAAAAAGTGACAGAGGGAGCAACTTAGACTTCGCTACGTTGATGAGAAGGAGTTGAGAGATAGAGGGATGTTTTTCTCTACACCTGGCATGAAATAAAAGCAATTGTTTAGGGAATAGGGAGGTGGAAAAGAAAGCAAAGAGACTGAAGAAGTAACTGCGTCTGCACTCCTGTGCAAAGCATCTGTGGGCAGTGACCATGGCAGCTTCATGATCAGCTACACTGTGCCTGCATAAATGAGTGTCTGTGGTGAAGAAAGAGCCTAGGCAGGTTGTTCATTCAGCAATAGGAAATTCAGAGTTGTAGGGGCAACCCCAGATCCTTTTCCTGTAATTTTAATTGACACAGTCATAATGTAACAACGTGTTCATGATGAATCATCCAGTGAGTTACCTTCTGGGTTGCAGTAACAATAACATGTTATTTATTTATTTATTTGTGTAAGTTATATCCTACCTTTCTCTTGGAATGAGAGCCTGGTAGTAATAACCTATTGGGTGATCAGAAGACATAAGGTGTAAAAGAAGAAGCATAGTACGAGGTTTGGGGTTGTTGGTTTTTTGCGTGTTAGTTGCTTCTGGTGTGAGAGAATTGGCTGTCTGCAAGGACGTTGCCCAGGGGACACCTGGATGTTTTACCATCCTGTGGGAGGCTTCTCTCATGTCCCCACATGAGAAGCTGGAGCTGGCAGATGGGAGCTCACCCCTCTCCCTGGATTCAAACCGTTGACCTTTCAGTCTGCAGTCCTGCTGGAACAAGGGTTTAACCCGAGGGCTCCTATAGTATGAGGTGCAGGGCTGGAACCCACAGTTTCACCTACCTACACCTGACAAAATATATCGTCTCTAGGAATTTTCTGGGTTCTCCTGGTGAATCTATGATATGCTCATGGCCAAAGTTACTATAGAATTGTGTCAAAGAATCTAGTCTTCTGGGCTGACTCTATGGTAACTTTCTGCAGAAGTCATTCCATTCAGTAAGGTTTGCTAATACCATATTTAGTCGCATGATAATCACACTTTTTATCCCTTTTTTAATCAAAAAAGGGGCTGCGACTATTATGTGATGAAAACGTCTGCCTTTTATTCTCCAGTTTCTGCCTTACTACCAAGAGAGAAGGAGGTGAGGTGATCCAGCCTCAAATAGCTCCATTTCTGTTTGCTTGTTTTTAAAACTGCCTTGCTCGGAGGAAGGAGAAAAGATTCACTCTTTCTTTCTTCTTTCTCCTAACACACCGCAGTTCACAAAATCTGGAATGGGGCTCTTTGGAGGAAGGCAGAAAGATCCCAATTCCAGAGATCTCAATTTCAGGTTTATTTAAACTGCCTTGCCTTGGAGGAAGGAGGGAAGAGTGGAGCTCCAGAGACCTTCTGAGAAAGAGGAAAGGAAGGGGAATCAGCCCCATATGGCTCTGTAACTATTATGTGGGGAACACAAAAATACCAATTCTGCCACTCAAAAAATTGGGTGCAACACACAGTGAAAACTATTATTGGTTTGCTATTATCCATGATTTGCTGAGTCCACAGTAATAACTTAATAATAATAATAATAATAATAATAATAATAATAATAATAACTTTATTTTTCCAACTTGCCACCATCTCCCCGAAGGGGCTTGAGGCGACTTACAGAAAGCACAAAGTGCCTAGAAACAAACATAAAAGTCAACACAATATAAAATACAATAAAATAAAACACATGCACATATAAAAACAGTTCAGGAAAGTATCTCCCATTGATATTGGGGTCATATTGTAATTACCTTTTGAGTACTCAGGGTCATAAGTAATGTAAATAGTTCTTTTTGAAAGTAATATTCTAAGCATTAGGTCTGGGAAGTGACCACAGTGAGGGAATGCTGAGTGATAACATACGATCCTTCGTATTGGTGACTGTATCTTCTTTAACTTTAGGCGGGGACAGTGCTACAGAAATTGAAAGGCAAACCACTAAGCTTCTGCCTCATCCGGTGGAAATGGCACGATGGAAGAACGTACAAGCCACTCTTGCCTTACCTGAAAATTCTCCAGGAGAAAATCCCCAGCTTCCAGCTCCAGCATGAGCATATACACAAGGAAGAGAAAGAGACCCGGAGCGTACAGGGGGGCAGGTAGGGGGGCTGGCAGAGCCAACGAGCTGAAACAAAGCAGCTGCAGGTCTCCGTGTTTGACAAACCGTAGCAATAAAGATCACAGACATGCATTAATTGTGAACACGGACTGTAATTGAAATAAGAACATTACGGTTTTTCTGCTGTTTTCTTTAAACTTCCTAGAGCTACAAACTGGGCAACAGCAACCACATTGTCTGTAGCTTTATACAGTTCTTCCTCTGTGCATGAGGCAGGGCACTGTGGACAAGCATACAGGTATGGAGTTGTTTGTTCTGCTCCACTGTCACACAAGGTGAAGGATTCTTCTAGGTAGTGCCATTTTGCCAGGTTGTATTTTGATCTGCCCACCCCACTTCTGAGTCTATTCAGGGACTTCCAAGAAGGCAGGTATGTAAGTGAAGGTTCTGTGGTGAGAAGCATCTCCAAAGTCAAGAGAGCCAAGGAAGTCCACATTATGTGCATACTTACAACCTCCTGTTCTGGCAAAAAAGTGTCTGCTGTGACCTGAGTCAACATTTAGTTAGCTACAACACCCCTTTGAGGCCCCAGGGATGATGGGAACTACAGGTTGACAACATTTAGAGAACTCCAACTTCCATGTGAATATGCAGGCAGTAGTCCCAGTTGTCACACCCTATCTGTGTTGTGTATTTAGAAATCTGTGCCAGTCACATAACAACTAACTAATATATAAAGGCCAGATTTGTCAACATAACTGTTCAGAATCATCTCACAAAATTCTTCTTGGAAGTCAAAGTACTTTGGTGCATAGCTTGAACTGTCCTCAAAGGCTGCACTTGGTTCATAAATGAAAAACCTATTTGTAAACTTATTGGGCTAATAGTCTTGACCATTTTCTTCTCAGGCTTCTGTACAACCTGCGGTACCTAGGCCAGGTCAATGTAGGAAAGGTGAGACTGTGAGCCTGGATGGAGAACTGCTTGGTTTTTCATTTTCATGTTATTGCTTCATTTTTGTTACAGCTTTCTGATTCTGTTTTCAGTTTGGAAGCAAAGAGGTGTTAGACTGTGGCATTCGTAAGGTTTTAAAGGAATGTGTACCACCACAGGTGAGTTACTGGTTATGAATACATTGAATACAATGGTTAAAATGTTCTGTGGAAAGACCGTGCTCTATTGTTATTATTTACTGTCAAATTGGCCTTGACTTATAGTAATCATATAAAAAATAGACCTCCAAAAGACCCCGTTATTAATGGCACTTCTTAGTTTCTGAAATTCAGGGGCATTTTTGCTTCATCAATCAATTGAGCTATAATACAGCTGTCTTCTTTACCCATCACCTTCAACTTTACTGAGCATTATCCTCTTTTCCACTGAACCATGTTGTCTTATGATATGTCCAAAGTATAGGGTCTTCAGTTTAGTCACAGGAAATATTTAGTGGTTAGTAAATCCTGGTGGCACAGTGGGTTAAACCACTGAACTGCTGAACTTGCTGACCAAAAAGTTTGCAGTTCAAATCCGGGGAGCAGGGTAAGCTCTGCCAACCTAGCAGTTCGAAAACATGCAAATGTGAGCAGATTAATTGGTTCCTCTCTGGTGGGAAGGTAACAGCGCTCCATGGGGTTATTAATGCAGTCATGCTGGCCACATGACCTAGGAGGCGTCTACAGACGTCAGCTCTTCAGTTTAGAAATGCAAATGAGTACCACCCCCCAGAGTCAGACATGGCTAGACTTAATGTCAAGGGGAAACCTTTTATTTTTAAATCCAGTGCCAAGAGTAATGCACAAAATATAAACTGGTTTTACTAGGAAGGTAGCATTCTCTCTCCCCTCAAGATATTGTATTTTAAAATCCTTCAGCCTTTCTACTGGATAGAAAGAAAACACATTCATAATGCTCCGATTAATATGTGCAGAAGCCATGAAGCAGTTAATACTGTGTGTTAATTTCTGTAAGAGATTATACCTATGTTGAAGCCTCTAGGAACAAATTCATTGATGGTTCTCACATTCTTATAAAACATATACCATATCATATATGAAGACTTGATAGGAGCATCCCATAATAGTACAGTGTCTGTGGCAGTTTGTGTGATATATATTTTGTATTTATGTATTTTATTTTTATCTTTCCTTTCTCCTGATTTAAAGGCTCAAGGCACTATACAATAAATATAAAACAATGCTAATTATAAAGAGTGTGAATATATTAAAATGCACATATGAAAATTAAAAAACAGTTAAACAGTTTATGCTTTTAAACTATTAAACATTACAAATATTAAAATATGTGATGCGTTTGTGTTCATGGAAACTAAGACTGGATCTAACCCACAATGAAATGCTAGAGTTCCTGACCTGTGTGCCAGCAATGCAAGAGGAAGGTATTGCTGCTTCTGATTTTATCAGCAAAAGCCACCATGTTTGGAGGCAGTGCTGCAGCAGTGCAGAAGAACTGGTATAACACAGCATGGATTAGATGGAAATTTTACAACTGTATGACCATCTTGAAGGGTGTTCTTCTACTGGTCATCAATCCCCTTAATGGAGCCATGGGGATGTAATGGGTTATACCCTTGTGCCAGCTGAACTGCTGTCCTGGAGGTTGGCAGTTCGAATCTGTGAGGTGGGGTGAGCTCCCGTCTGTCAGCTCCAGCTTCCCATGCGGAGACATGAGAGAAACCTCCCACAGGATAACACATCCAGGCGTCCTTGCAGACAGCCAATTCTCTCACACCAGAAGTGACTTGCAGTTTCACTTCTAACATAAAAAGTCCCCTGATTATGCAGATGTAATTTGTGTAGACAATGGCTGATGACAGACACATTAATCACTTCCCTCAGATCCTATTGAAGTTACCTCAGTAAAAGCAACTCTGGTTACTGCTGTAGCTAGATGTATCTTGAGGCTGTGTGTGTCAAATCAACAAAATCAAAATATTTTTCTTCGGCTTTCTAAAAACATGACAGCAATGTTGCCTTTGCAGATACATGTATTGTCCTTTGCTCTTGACCCCCTTATCCACTGCTACCGGTCATAGCCTGCTGTTGTGTTCCCTACTGCAGAAGGAAACAATTCCCTTCCCATTTTGAGCACTCTGGTGAACTATTGTTTCCCTCCAGGTCTCATAAATAGCTGCACACCCAAATGTAGCTGGGATGTCATGCCTTATCTCATTTCCTTTGTGAGAAAGGAATCCGGGTGAAGGACAATGCTGTTCATTGATTGTCAGATGGAAACCTGAAGTGGTAGTTGCTGATGTTGTGTGCCTTCTGGTCATTTCTGACTCATGGTGACTATAGGGTGAACCTATTAAGAGGTGGGGCTGAGAGTATGAGACGTATCCAAGGTCACCCAGCGTTTCCATGGCCGAGTGGGGAAACAAACCCTGGCCTCCAGAATAGTGGTCCAGTGCTGGCAAAGTGTAGGCTGGTCACAGTTTTTCAGTAGCAAACTCAACTGTTACATACATTATAATTTGAGACCATACATCTGTTACTAGTTGCATTAGTACAAATCTAGGTCAACATATATGCGTATTCTTGAGGGAACAATCTGCCCAAAGTATTCATTATCAATTTTGTAGAGTGCCCTGTTTGTCAAGCAGTTTCATCAGGGCTATATTTTAATCTGTACTCATATCAATAGGAAGCATAATGCTCGAAGGAAGAAAAAATCCCTGAGGACAGCAAGTCTAGCCTTCTGTTAACCGTCATTGGCACTTTGCCACTTTGCACGGTACTTCACTAGTCTCCTTTAACATTTCAATGTATTTTTCCTAGATGGTTTTATTTGATGTCAAAGAAACAGAAGTCCTTGTTCAAGAGGAAGCTTCTTCCAAGGTTAGTGTATCTTTGTATGTTGATGGTGCTTTTTGGCAGGCTTTTTCATGCCTTCTAGAAATATTTAAATAATGTCATTTCCAGTATTTAGTTTATATAGAGTAGGTAGAAGTTAACATAAATGTGAATAACCTGTTTAAAATTGTTGTGTTGATATTAGACTGAGCTATTTATAAACTTTAAAACCATATTCTAGTATTTGCATATAGAGGAGGCAGTAAATAGTACAATTCCAAATACAGTAGATTCTCAGCCAGAACTCAAGTAACCAAAACATGCAAACTGGCAAAAAAAAAAAACCAAATAGTACTTTAAATAATTTTAGAATAGAGTAGAATCATTTTTATAATATAGTATTACATTAAGTCAAGCTTGTATTTGTTTGCTTTAAGTTGCTATATTCCAATATTAATACCGTCAGTATAGTGTATTGTATGGCATAGTATTTAGTTATTAGTTATGCTTTTAAAAATCATAAATCCCAATCATCTACTAATCCCTATGGGTGCCAGTTAACTGAGAATCTACTCTAATGAGCCCAAGGCTTTGTGCCTTTTCAAATCCTTGTTCTTGCCACTATCAGGTTTTGTTCCAGTATCCTTATACAGACATTTCCTGTGTGGGACGGCGCCTGGACAATAACAATCTATTTGCCTTCTGCACCGTGTAAGTTTAATATGTACATGTATTGTATTATGCATGTCCCCATAATTTATTTAACATGAAGCAAGTGATTTCTTTTGCTGCAACTCAGTGCTAGCTCAGTCATCTTAAAAACTCTGTATGTTCTTAAAAGCATACTCTTCCATTGGTGCTTCTAAATTGACCAGGAAGCCCTCCTTACTATTTCAGGGGATACTTTATTGCAGTTCTTCTCAGGCAATCTCTTGGGGGACTAAAGTTGGTGCCGATGAGCATTTGGATTGGCAGCTGCCATATAGTCCAGAATTGGTCCATTTGGATGGCACCACACTGTGCTAACTCTTTACCTGAGAAAACAGCCACACTAACGTAAATGTATTGGCTATGTTGTGATTTCATCTGTACTTCTTCCTTTCTGAAGGACGTCACCAGAATCTTCGGAGCACAGCAGCTTTGACTGTCTTGTATTTGAATCAGATTCTGAAGAAGAATGTCAGGAAATCATCCAAAGAATTGGTGAGGATATATGCACTTTGCAGTATAACTTTTGGTAAATAGCAGTAACGCTATTATATTAGTTAAGCAGATTTGTGTTTTGTCTGTTGCTGGAATAGCCACTGCTGGCAGAACCCCCCCCCCCCCCCCGGTACCCTATGACAGTGAAGAATTACAGGAAAAAGCTGAAATCACGTTGCATGAAAACTGCCACTCGGACAAGGTTTTCCATTATTTGGGTTTATATTTCGGAATGCTAAAGGTTTGACCACTTAGTATGAAGAAATTAGACATACTAACTCCCTGAGCATCTAGGTAATGATTTCATAATGTAGTTTTAGCGTATATCGTAAAGCTTAAAAGGTTTTCACTGTTGGTTCCATTTGATATCCTTCAAATAAATCTTTTTAAGGTTCAAGGCAAATCTTTTAGTCATTGTTCTCAGCATGTAATATCCAAAAGATAATTACTCCTTAGCTGGAGAAGTAAATCTTGCTAAACTGAAGTTCTGCACAGTTGTAGCAATATATTTGTTTCCTTAGCTGCTGGATTTAAACGCACAGAATGGTTTGTCTGAAAAGGGACGTGCTGATCTAATGCTGGGTTTCTGCCAATAACTTCCTTCTGGAATTCCACTGGCCAGCAAGGATCCCCCCCTTCCAGTCAGCGACATCTTGGCAAGTCAGATCTTGGATTAAAGCAATACTGGGAATGGATTAGAATTTTGCACTGAACGTACTATTTTGGATGCATTTTCTACTGGACTCATGTTTACTTCTGCTTTCTCAGATTTGCACTGACACTTTCAAAATTTAGAATAAAATTAAGCGCAAGCCATAGATTTTCATACTGTTTGTATTAACCAAAATGTCTACATTGAAAATGATACAAGAGTAAAGCCATTAAATAATTTGCTGCATAGCAAAACAATTCTATTTCTCAATATATACTGTGACTCAACTTTCTATTCATACTGGCCTAAATCATTGTTGGCTCCAGCTATAATAGCCCCAGAGAACCAGTGGAACACTGCTCTTACAGAAGTCCTACTGATCCAATGAGTTATGTTCACAGGAGCCAGCAACCTGACTTAGGCTAGCTTTAAAGCAAGACCTTGAAATCTAAACACTTAAAAAAATTTCCACACAAATACCTTGGAATAACAGCATCCACCTCAAGGAGTCATTACTAGGGAGCTAGGTGCAGAAGCCTCCACCCATGAGCAATTAACAGAGCGATCTTTGCTTTAATTATATGCTAAGCTGCCTCAAACTTTGGTTGGTATACATGTGATAATATAACTTCAAGGATAAGAATGCAGACAAGCTGTTTTCATTAAAAAAAAGGTACCTCCAAGAAGCCTAGTAGTGAAAGGCAGCAGTATAGGAAGTTTGTCTTAAGCAATAAATCCCCTACGCTCAAATTTTCATTGGGTGATTATGTCATCTAATTAGTTCTGGTAGCATTCTATCAGTTTAAGAAACTAATAGTAGTATTGCTCAATTCTCATTTTGTTCTTTAAATTACTGTCATTTGCTCATTTTTGGTCACTTAATTACTGCAACTGGGATTGTATACAAAACATGGAACATGTTTCCTTGATTAAAGAATACAAAAAGATAGCAATACTACTTTTTCCCACATCAATGACAAGACTCCTTGTGTGAATGTAAAACATTTAATTTAAAAATGTTGACACTACAATATATAAAATAGCTATTATAAATGCACATAGTGTATTCTATAGCTGCCAGGTTTTACGTTTTTAGGAAACTGTAAGTTACACTGTGGTTAAGACTTGTAGTTTTACCCTTCTCTGAAAGTCCATTCTATCACAGTGGTGTATGGTCAAACTTAACAGCCCCAACTGTTAAACACTTGGATCAAGTTATAACCAGTTTTATTGCAAAAGGACCCTGTACACATTTATATCAATTCTAAGTACCTTACAATTTTAGCTACCCAACAAGTCATTAACATACAGAAACATGCATGAAAAGCAAGAAAGATCACCCATCCCTTCTGCATATTAGCAATTTGTCACTGCTGAGCAACAAGGCTCACATCACTGAGTTTTATGTGAACAGTCACTTTTAGCATTCATCCTGAGTGAAAGATGGAATGACTTAAGTACAAATGTAACATATTATAAACAATTTCATACAAAAAAGTCACAAATTGAAACCAAAGTATTTTACAGAATTTACTACAAAACACCACAAAAACTCCGCCTGCTTAAGCTCTCTCGCCCCGTATCCTACGAGCCAACTGGATGTCTTTGGGCATGATGGTGACTCTCTTGGCATGGATGGCACACAGGTTTGTGTCTTCAAAGAGGCCCACCAGATACGCTTCACTGGCCTCCTGTTTTAAGACAAAGAGAGACATGGTCAGGAGGCACAATCACTTTGAATCGATCCCTTCCCGTTTTCAATACATAAATAATCATTTGTTCTTAAACACGGCCATACCTGCAGTGCACCAATGGCAGCACTCTGGAATCTCAAGTCTGTCTTGAAATCTTGGGCAATCTCCCTTACCAGCCTCTGGAATGGAAGCTTGCGAATCAAAAGCTCTGTGGACTTTTGGTAACGCCGAATCTCACGCAGTGCTACAGTACCAGGCCTAAAAAAAAGAGCGCACACACATACACAAATGTACTACAGAACACAAACAATGCCACATTACCTAATCCAGGGACTGCCTGTGGTATTTCAACACAGGTATTTAGTGCAACCAGTAACTAGTGCAATAAAGATAACGAACTAATGGAATTGACAATTGGACAGGCCATGGACTACGATCTGGATTATGTGATTTTAATTAAGGCTTTCATAATTAATGTTTAACTGTATTTGTTTATTTTTATATTTATACATATTGGCATCGAATCACCACCTGCTGTAAGGCCACCCTGGGTTCCCTTGTAGTGTGAGAAGGGTGGGATACCAATATGTTAAATAAAATAAATAATTAAATATTTCATAGGCACAGCATTAATAAAAGGGAAATGTTCTCCCTTGACACCAAGTCTAGTCGTGTCTGACTCGGGGGGGGGGGGGGGGTGTGTGCTCATCTCAGTTCCTAAGCTGGCATTGTCCATAACAGTCTCCTAGGTCATATGGCCGGCATGACTGCATTAATAACCCTGGGATAAGATAGCAAAGACCTTATGAGTCCAACTTGACACCACTATATACAGTTGTTGGTTACACCCAAACCATGCCAACATGAGTTATCTTGTAAAAAAAGAGCATGCTCCCATCTTGTAAAGGCCCATCCTTTCCCCAGATACCCTTGCTTCAGAGAGCCATCCTTTTAAAAAGATAGGTAAATATATAAATAAGTAAATACCTGTAGCGATGCGGTTTCTTGACTCCACCAGTGGAGGGCGCACTTTTCCTCGCAGCTTTGGTAGCGAGTTGTTTACGTGGAGCTTTGCCTCCGGTGGATTTACGGGCAGTCTGCTTGGTACGGGCCATTTCCTCTTACGTTTCTGCAGGAGGAGAAAGGGGGATGATGTCACTAACGCTGTAATAGAAGGGCGGGCTGCCCGGGATTGCTCCCCAGCGCGCGAGATTAAGGTCTCTCCCCGTCCTCCCTCCCTCCCCGAGGGACACACCAGAGAGGAGGAGGCTTAGCCGTGGCGGCAGATGCCAGCGGGCAGCCCCCTCCGCGCGGCACGCGGCCAACTCAGGAGCGAGGCAGGCCACCCTCCCTCCCCCCCGCCCGCCGAAGGAGGAGCCACGCCGCCCACGCGCAGGAGGGGGCTACAACCGAGCCCAACGTTCGCTACCGTTGACTCTCCCCGCCTCGGAAACGCTCTCCCGACCATCCCCCCCCCCCCCCCCGGAACAAAGCGGCCTTCACCCTCCCCCAACCCACTACAAAACGCTCTCGAGAAGCAAAGCCTTCATAACCCCTTTCCACTCATTAATACACATTCCCGCCGCAAGCCGAAACTCACCGCTTTCCGAGATTTTTGGCTTTTTTAAAAAAATACCCCGCTTCCGCGCGAAGCTCCTGCTCTCTACGTCCAGCTCCTTCGACAAGGATCCCGTAACTGTCCCCTCCCAAGCGCGGGGACTCTATTTATATAGGGAGGGGCCCCAGAACGTTATGACCTCACAATACCGAAACGCAGCGCGCGGAACCATTGGCGCCCGCCTCCGCCGGCGCCGTGACGTCAACCGACACAAAGGCCATTTTCCCGGATCTCGCACGGGATTGGGCGAAACCTCGACAGCCCATTGGCTGTTAAAGCAGCGCGCCGATTGGTCCCCATCAGCTAAAGCAAGCCAATGAAAATTAGTCCCGAGCTGCTGCCTCCGATTGGGCGATAGAAAACATAGTTTGGATCCTACTTTTTGTTGCAAAGCTCCACAATGGAAAGTCAATGGGAAAGAAAAGCCGTCTGCCTTCACTGTCCCAGACCCAGTGGAGAGAGCAAATGTAGGAAAACAGAACCCGCACGTGGGGGGGACGGAAACGGAATGACGGGCAGGGACGCTGCGGCCATATGTGATGGGCCACCTCAGGTGTTGCAGCGACACACCAAGCCATACATTTACATGTTTACTTGACGTTTCAATAAATTTGAAAGCGAACACTTAGTAATTAAGCAATATTGTATAAATCCCAACATAGAAATGTTAATTCTTCAAATCAAAACAACTATAACTAGGAAAGTCCAACGTCAGGAAACTCATCCCGCCACAAAACAACATAGAGGAAATAAAAGTATTTAATTACTAGAATTCAAATATTTTGGCAGGGAGACCTTTAGAGTTTTCTGCATACTTGTGTGATCACACATCTATGGTGAACAGCAATAAGCATCACATGTGTCTGCAAAGTTTGTTTTTAAAAACGGGAAGTATCCATTGTACACAAATACATATCATCTTTATTATAGAGAAGATTCACTATGTTTGAGATTTGGGCTTCATGCTGTGGCCTGGTGTAAAACACACTGGGAAGCATGCTTGTCATATGTGCTTTCAAGTTGCCCAATAGCTGAATGGCTGCCTCATAAATCGCATCGGGTTTTCTTAGGCAAGGCGTACTCAAAGGTGATGTTGCCAGGTCCTTTCTCTGAAATACAGCATCTGGGATTCATTTGCATTCTTTCCTCCCAGTACTAACTAGAATTGACCCTATTTAGCTTCATAGAGCAGACATGATGTGAAGTCTTACAGTATCTAGGCCACTGAAGATAATACTGCATATAATGTACTGAAATACATGTCTATTTTTGTATACATCTTTTATGTATGAACTGCAGCTTCGGTTAAAAAGAAAAAACTATCAAAATACACAAATTATCGTTAATATTAAGGATTGCACAATTTGTTATTTTCCCTGTTGCTTTACAAAGTAATAAAGAAGCCAGTAAAGCAATCACAAAATCTTTATTTGGTTGACTGCTTTTATCAAACCGTCATAGAAGCAAGAATAATTTCCCACAAATTGAGACTTGAAACAATGGAGCACATGCTCTACACCAGGGGTCCTCAAACCATGGCCCAGGGGCCGGATGCGGCCCTCCCAAGGTCATTTACCCGGCCCTTGAAAGCACACAACAACAATCCTATCTCATCAGCCAAAAGCAGGCCCACACTTCCAAATGAAATACTAATAAGCTTATATTTATTAAAATTGTTCATTTTAATTATTGTGTTGTTTTAAAGTGTTTTTTGCACTACAAAATATTTATGATTCATAAGTGTGCAGTGTGCATAGGAATTCATTGTTTTTGTTTTTTTTCAAATTATAATCCGGCCCTCTGACAGTTTGAGGGACTGTGACCTGGCCCTCTGTTTAAAAATTTTTGGACCCCTGCTCTACACCTTACTAAATAGTAATCCAACTGGCTCATAAGATTGTAATTACACTGATAAAGGCAGACCTGTGTGCACAAATATTTCATTTAAAAATAGGTCTCAAGAGATATGATGAAATAACACTGACTTTAGGCATCTTTATGAGTGAGAATCTCAAAAGAAAACAATTGTATATTATTTAAATTCCAATTCTGCAACTCAGGAGAATCATGGAGCCCTTCATGTTGCTGAAGTGCAGTCCCAGCAAGCCTTGCTAAACGGAGTCAGTGGTAAGGAAGGCTGGGAATCCCAGTTCAGATCTCTAGACTGGCCACATAATTTCAACCTATGCCATACCCACTGAGCTTCATGTACATCCCAGCAAGGTTTCATTCCAAAGTACGTCTTGGTAAACATCTATCATACTCTTCCTAAAATACCTCAGCTTTCTAGACAAGACACTACAGTTCTGTCATGTTCATTCTTTCTCTATTTTTTAAAAAAAGATCTGTCCCCAAACTGTAGTTTGAATTAAATTTCACAACCTAAAGATTTTTATTTCACATAACACTTTCTAACTTTTTGTTTGCTGCAGTACAGTTCTTGGCTCAATTGTGGAGTTTGTTTCCAGAAGGCGCCAAATCCAAAAAGAAAGGAAGAAAACTGAGTTATATGTGGTAGCATATTGTGGTTAGGACTAGGATATTATGTACAGATCAAAACTACCAAAATGTATCAAATCTCTTTGGTACAGGACTTAGAAAATTGCATTTATAGCAAAAGAAGGCATATCATCAGCTCATTTTTTTTATTCTTGTAAAATTTGTTCGGATGGATTTGTAAACAAATCCCACAATTGCTGTACAAAGGGTTACCCTAAACACACATTCTTAAACAGGAAAGAGAAACATTTAAGACTGACTTTTAGCATACGCTTGCATGGATTGCAGTCCACTTCATCTGTACTGATGAAACATTACAACCGTGTCTCTTCTGTGTCTAATTTACTGCATATTATGTACCTTTATTGTATGTATTGTTCTTATATATTTGACCATTGTTGCACATTTTAAATCCTCACAAAATCAGAGTACTGCATAATTTTTGTTAATAAAATAAGACAATGTGAGTCCTCTCGATCTATAATTATAACGAAGTACAACTAGTCTGAATTCCTCATAGCAAAAGTAGATTAGTTCAACTAAATTAAATGGAAGTGCACAAGGAGATGGACTAAGGGCCCTTCCACACAGCTGAATAAAATCCCACCTGTTCTCCTTTGAACTGGAATATATGACAGCGTGGACTCAGATAACCCAGCAGATATTGGAGGATTTTCTGCCTTGTTATATGGCTGTGTGGAAGGGCCCTAAAAAGTGGATCATTTGTGACATATAAACGTTAAGACAGGAAAGAGTTGGGGACTAGTTGCTGTCCGTGGACCTTCATCACTGCTCCTTCTACAGAGTGTAACTCTTAGAACTGGCCAGCACAACCTAAGGGCTTCTCCAGGTGTTTTGGACTTCAGCTTCTTACACGTTACTTTGAAAGCATCACGGGTGGCAGCGTGAACTTCTTGACAACTGAACAAGCTGACTAGGCTTCTGGGAGTTGGAGGCTCAAACACCTGGAGGGCCACACATTGTGCAGGCTGCTAGAACATTATTTTTGTAGCAACAGACCCTGGCTCCTGTGGCACAGCTTTTCCCGGTTCCACATTGTTTGAAGGAAACTATTGTGCCACAAGAGTCTGGTGGAATTAGAAATACAGTGGGGGGGGGGGGGGGCAGGACAATACAAATATGTGACTCCTGTTCCCTCATAGTCTCTATACGTTAAAGGTAGGACAGCCCTAACAAGCTCATATAACAGCACTTGACAGGTGCTGAGAAGGGCCTTTTTCCATACCACATTCCAAACTATTATATGTAATGGGGCATAACAGATGTATGACTGATTTCTGAGGAGTTCTTCTCAGGTGACAAATAGCAGATTTTGGGGCAGTTTTTCAGTGGGGTTCTGTGTTTCTAGTCTCAGCAAATCTGGAGGGCCGGCTGTATTATGGATGGAAATCAATACACATGTTCAATCATACATTTGTTATGCCCCATTATAATAGTTTGTAATGTGGTTTAAGTAAGGATAAATGGACTGTAAAGGACTTTTGATATATACCCTATTTTAACTCTACTGAAATAGGAATGTTTGTAGCACTGTGTACATAACGTTTTGTAAATTTGGATGCTTTAACTGTGATTTTCCTGCTTCTTGACAGGGGGCTGGACTGGATGGCTCACAAGGTCTCATCCAACTCTACGAGTCTATCAGGTGTTTCTTTGTAGAGATTTATATAATGACAAGACACTATTGCAAAGATCTCCAGAGGAGCAAGTATGCAAAATTATTTCAGTAGGGGAAATGTGCTGTTTTCAAAGACAGAGGTGTTCATCTTAGCACAGCATTTTGTGAACTGGAGAGCCCGTCATCGAGTGCACCTCCATGAGAGGGGACTGTGAGCCAGGAAAGCTCATGCCACAAGAGGCCTTAAAACAGGCATGAGCAAACTTCGGCCCTTCCTCTAGGTGTTTTGGACTTCAGCTCCCACAATTCCTAAGTCATGTGTACTCGTGTATGTGTCTAGAAATTTTTAATTTAAAAACTGACTCGACTTATCTAAGGGTCAGTGGGAGTACAGCACCTAAACATTACAAAGTTGTGGAGACACCAGAAGACCTGTGTTGAGAGGTTTTTTGTGTGCGTCAGGAGCGACTTGAGAAACTGCAAGTTGCTTCTAGTGTGAGAGAACTGGCTGTGTGCAAGGAAGTTTTACCATCATATGGGGGCTTCTCTCATGTCCCCACATGAGAAGCTGGAGCTGACAGATAGGAGCTCACCTCGCCCCCCGGATTCGAACCACCAACCTTTCGGTCAGCAGTCCTGCCAGCATAAGGATTTAACAAGGGATGGAACCATTGCGTGTAGAGGTGCATTCCCCGAGCAGGATTCAGTCGAACCACCTGCCCTGAGTGGCCTCTTTCCCGCTGTGACCAGGGCCCCCATTTCATCCCCAGAAGCGAGGGCACAAACCCGCCTGGAGCCTCCTTGCGCCTGGCCCACTGACTGGAAAGTCAGCCTCGTTAAGGCCGGGCCTAAACGATGCCAGCGCCCTGTATTGCAACTGGGGCTTCCATCGCGCAACACGCCCCTCCCCGCTGGAGGTACATCCGGGCACTGGAGCGCAGGGCGGCCCTGGCACTTGTAGTTCCGCGGGCCGGAAGCCGCTGAGAAGAAGATGGGGCCTTTCCGCCAGCACCGGGACTACAAGCCCCAGCATGCCCTGGGCCACCCGGGGCGGTAATGGCGGCGGCGGCGCCTGCGCACTGCGCTCTCCGTGCGGACCGCGCAGAGTGAATAATAAAGCTCTCCTCCTCGGCGGGAGCGGGCGGCGGCGGAGGAGGAGGAGGGAGCGGAAGGCAGGAGCATGTCGAAGGGCCCGGGGACGGCAGGGCCTCCCGCGACCGGGCCGGTGGCGCCCGCCAGCGCGCTCCAGGCCCAGCCCGAGAAGCCGCAGCACTACACGTACGTAGCCCCAGCAGCAACAGCTGCCTGCCGCCCACACCGCCGCCTCTCGCCGCCGCCACCACTCTTCCTCTCGCCGCCGCCGCACCCCTCCGCCTGCCTGCCCGCGCGCCACACGCGCCTGACGTCAGTGGGCAGCGTGCGGCACGCGCGCACGGAAACCCAGCCGCCCGCCCGCCCGGAACCGGCTCGAACCGGTCTCGGCCGGCCTGGGCCACTGGAATTCCGCTGGAGTGGGAGGGGGCGGGGCAGCAGGAGCATACACACACACACACTTCCCCCCCCCTCCCGCAGCGCGCGCGCGCGCCTTTTCGCGTGGAAGAGCCCGACAGAACCTCGCCTCGCGCAGAACAGAACACAGTAGCTGAGGCGCGCGGGGGACCCAGGGTGCTTTGCGCCCCCGATGGCTCCTCGGGCACCATGTTGGCCTCCCCCGCGCCTTCCCTCCCGCCCGCCCGCCCGCCTTGCCTCAGCCCTTTCCCTCCCTCCCTCCCTCCCTCCCCCTTTCCGCCCTCGGGTAGCGTGGGTGTGTGCCTCCAGGTTGGAAGAAAAAACAACAGGAAGGCCTTGGTTTCATTTTTAAGCCCCCGTCTCTGTCCGAAGAGATGATACCTGTGGAGGGCTTAGAGCCCTGGGCGTGTGGGCCCAGCCAGTCAAGATGTCCGTTATCTTTCGCACAGTTCAATCAGGGCCTGGCCTCTTCAGCGTTACTAGTACTTCACCAGTAATTATCAGGGCGAGCCAGTATTAATGGCCAGCATGGCAATTGGTATTTCGGGAATCCAAGGGAGTCGTGGCGTGTTGTTATGAAACCGTGCATTCCAAGTCCCAAAGGAGTATCCCATACACCCGTGAAGTTGTTCACGCTGCCACCCGTGATGCTTTCAAAGTAACGTGTAAGAAGCGTCTCCCTCATTTGTCATACACAACCGCCCATGTTTTGGTATAAAAGTACAAATATCAAAAGACAGTTTACATTTTGGAAATGCACAGGCATTTGTGTTTGGTGGTGTTTGTGTGAGGAAAGGTCTATGGCAATGGTTCTCAACCTGTGGGTCCCCAGGTGTTTTGGCCTACAACTCCCAGAAATCCCAGCCAGGTTACCAGCTGTTAAGGAATTTTGGGAGTTGAAGGCCAAAACATCTGGGGCCCACAGGTTGAAAACCACTTGTCTACGGTTTGGCTCAAATCCTCATAGATTTTCTTGGAACCTATTTCTGGGAGTGCCTGCAGGGCCTAGGGAATACAGGTGTTATATTGTGGTGGTAGTGTAATGTTATTAACCTTTGCCAGTGTAAGTTAGCTTATGATGTTATTACTCTGGGATATGTTCTGAAGCAGCACTATTAAGATCAGTGGTTCCCAATCTTTTTTGACCAGGGATCACTCTCCAACATTAGTACCAAAAGGGTTATGGATCAGTTTTTGGTCAACTTTAGATTCAGTTTGGTTATTTGGGGTGCTGATAATTATTATTATTTCCCATACATCTACCTCATCCTTTTCACTCCAAAGGGGACTCAGGGTGGTCTCATAACTGGTAACAATTTGATCCCAACAAACATATTTCAAAAATAACAGTTACAGTTAAAACAGCAATAAAACATAAATTATTAAATCGGCAATTAAAATTATGCAAATTCAAAATCATAGTCCAGCATCAGTCCTTTAGTCCATTGGATAGACCACATCAGCTCTAGTTTCTTATGCCATCCAGTAGACGCCTTCTGCTCACCCATAGAAAATCTTATTTAATAAGCCTCGGCAATAAGAGGGTTTAATGAGACCAGTCGCTCTCGTTGCAACAGTGTAATAATAGTGAGGCCGCGGACAATATTTTAGTTCTTGCGGACCACTGATCCACGGACCACAGCTTGGGAACCACTGATTAAGACTAACACCACCAGTTCCATAATTCATACAGGGCAGAGCAGGTTGGATTGGCACTGGGAAACAGTTCTGCCTTATGAATCATAAATATTTATTAAGTCTTAGCACTTCAATCTGTGTCAGGGGCAGGAAAGCCAAGATACAAGATATTAAATCAAAGAATATCATATAGACAGCAGAATTGTCACAAGCTGACATCATTATTAATTGGTTTTAACCTGTTTATAATGAGATTACATATTACAGGGCAGACTTGCCTCACTTGTAAAGCAGAAGATTCTCTTGGAGATGTGTATTGGCTTAGTGCCTTTGCAACTTTGCATAACGGCTGGTGTGTTCATTAAGCTGGCTTTATTTAAGGCCTGGTATGCAAGTTATATTTATATTCTGTGACACAAATGGTGGAATAAGTGATAGTGGGTGTACAGAGTATTGTTGTGTTTAAACGTCTGTGAGTTGGTTATAATCCCAAACCCAGCTGTTTCACAACTATGGACTATTTGATATTATTGGGTTTTTATTTTTTATGCTTCAAATGAGCTTTGGTGTTATTTTCACTTGTGAAATGCCTGTTCACATTTTTTTATTTATACCCCGCTTTATCTCCCCAAAGGGACTCAAAGCAGCTTGACATAAAAAGTATTAGTATACAATTTAAATATGCGCATACATATATTCATTAAAACAGAATTAAACACAAACAGCACTAAACATTCACAGTTAAAATCCATCAAAGCATATTCAAAGTGTTATCATTAAAGAGCTATGTGACTGAGGAAATAATAGTAAAGGCCTCTTTGAATAAGATTAGATACAGTTCATTGCTGATTTTATGTATGTTGACATTATTCACTGGCCCATATTTTCAAGTAGGTGTCCGCAGGATTGTAGCCTCAGTAAGCTAATATATTTGTGCTCACTAAATGAATATATTTACTTATATTTTTGTAAGGAAAGAGTATTTGGCACAAAGTTTCCATGATGTCTTATAGGGAAATGCAGTTGCAACCATTCTGGATGTTGCTGTCATGTGTTGTGTATTGACATCATTTATAAGTTTCCTCTGTATATATTATGTGAGGAATTGCTTGCTGGATTCTTTGTTGCATGAATATTTCAGTATAGTCCTCATAACTGGGGGGGGGGGGGGGTACATTCCTCAACTTGCCATGGAAACAGGAAACCGTAAATAATAGTGAACTCTACTGAATTGAACAGCTTCTGTGGGAAGCTATCATTGAATGTTCCTGGAGAACTTAGATAATGCCTTGAGAGGATACTTTTCTAGGAATTTGCTAGGTCCTTCAGGGCGACTGTAACTTTCAGTAGAAACATGCCATGGAATTGCCCAGAGAACTTAAATAATTCCTAGGGATTACATGTTTTGTCAGATGTGGGAAAGTAAAATTATGGATACTGGTCCCATGGCTATGAGGGTCATGCTATATTTATGAAGTAGTTATTAAGTAGTATTGTAGAGGGTTATGTCACTATCTATTGTGAGAAGTTCAAAAAGTATGACATTTATTCCAGCCGTTTAGTACTTTTTGTTATGCATCTTGATATTTCTAAAGCAAAAACCATTTGAATTGTTATGTTGTTGTTATTATTATTGGAAACTAAAAAGAATCACTGTTTCAGACATGTTCATCTTAAAGAGAAGCTGAAAGCAGCTTTTCACGTTATATCAGAGATGATGAAATATTGCTTGTCCCTCTATATCTAGTGTTGTATAAAGAAATAACAAATGGAGGGCATATATCATGGTTTACTGTTACGAGTCCAGACGTACAACAATCAGCAAAGCTGATTAATATTTTCTTGACTCTTTCAAAGTAGAAATTTAAGAGGATTTTAGACTTAGGAATAAGATCCATGGAATGCTCCAGTTTTCCACTTAATTATGCCAGCTAATGGAAGAAGCAGCTCTGAGAGAAGGGTTTCTTGCTGTGTTACTATTTGGTGTGTTCTGAAGTGATCTAAAGATTGAAATGAGAGCAGCACTTCTTTTAAAATATGACAAGTATAATGAAGCTATCAGGGCATAATAATTAAGGTCTTGATGTTTTGCATGCACAGCTTTTGCATATTGTTTTCAAAGGGGTGGGCTAAGTAAGGAAAATACAAATAGCTGTTGTTGTGCCTGCAGGTAATTTCAGACTTTCTGTTGCCTTAAGTGGTTTTCCTGGCAAGATTGGTTCATCTAGTGTTTGCCTTTGTCTGAGATGTGACCTAGTAGGTTTTCACTTTCCAAGAGAGATTTGAACCCTGTTCTTCAGAGTCATACTCCAATGCTCAAACCACCACACCAAGTCTCTGGTGAATATACAGTGGAACCTCGACTTACAAATGTCCCTACTTACAAGTTTTCTGAGATAAGAGCTGTCACTCCTTTGCTTTGAAATTTGAGCCAGGATCTGAGTTACGAGCTCCATGAGCTGCCTCCACAAAACCCTCCAGAGAGGCCTAAAGGGACACTGCCATCTCTGCCGCCATTTTGGGCATGAGAGGAAGCGAGGTAGGCAGTGCATGTACATAGGCAGCCCCCCCAAATTCAAGCACACACACCCCCTCCAGAGAGGCCTAAAAGGACGTTGCTGCCGCCACCTCCATTTTGGGCATGAGAGGGAGGCGTGTGATTCCATTCCCCTTTCACACAGGAGTCCTCACACACAGGAGAAGGAAGGAAGGAAAATAGAATGGACAGAAGGAAAGGAGCGAAAGAGGAGGAGGAGGGAGGGAGACAGGAAGGAAACAGAAAGAAAGATGAAGAGAGGGAGGTAAATAACTTAATAAAATTGGTGTGGTTTGGGGTGGGCTGGAACAGAATAATAGCATTTTAATGGGGAAATTTGATTTGGCGTATGAACAAATTGACTTACGAGCTTTGTCATAGGACAAATTGAACTCGTATGTCTAGGTATTACTGTATTTTATTGTACACGTATTAATGATCCTACAGTTTCTCAGGTTCACATGCTCTTTCCTGCCATTGTATGCTGTAGCTATTCCCCTTTCTAGTTGGAGGTAAGTCACAGTTTTCCCATTTTGCCTGACCTGGATAACTTGTCATGCAAAACAGGTTCAAAACATACCTAAACTCAAAATAGGTTTGAGGAAGGGAATTGGGCTGCATAAAGGGAAATGGTACCCAAGGCCAAGACTCTTTTAATGTGAATTGGACTGCATAAAGAGAAAGAGGCCAAGACTCTTTTAATGTGATGTCAGACCATGGCTTGATATTATATGAATAATGGGGGGTGCCTTTACCTAATAAACAGTATTTCTATTCAACATGTTTTTGTAGATATTTTTGTGCATGTGTTTGTAGTTTGCAAGTGCTAATATTCTTCTTTTTAAAATCAACATTGGATTTCTGTCATCTGGAAAATAAGATTCCATGTATAAGAAATGTCTATATTTCATGCTTATTTGTAAAATAAATCTACAGCAAAGAAATCAAATTTGTGGTTAGATGAGCCAGATTGTTTTAATTGATACAATTTGCTATTTTTTGTCTTGTATAATTTGACGTCCTTCTATTAATAGCAGAAAGGGAAAATAAGCTATAGAAGACACTATCCCTTGACTACCTGAACACGTTTTGTTCTCATGTTTTGATTCAAAAACTTAAATTAGGTCTTGTCACAATATTTTCAAGGACATTTTAATATCTATAATTGTATCCTTATAAGGATAAGAATTGCTCTCCAACTTTCCATTAAAGTTAAGGGACTGAATGCTACTCTAATACTTCATGGCCTAGTTCCCAATTAATAGTGCCAGTACATGAACTGTGGTTCATTAAATAAGGAGTGACTTGTCTGTTCACATATCCCGTTACCTTACAACATCCTGATTTATAGGGAGCATTTAAAACAGAATTATGCTGTGTCACAACAAATTGTGTTTTTAAGCACCCAGACGTCTTAAAGTTAGAGAAGCACAGATTTGCAGTGTTTCTTGATATAACTAACCACAAGTGATACACTGCATGTGTGAACACTTAGTACAGTCAGCCCTCCATATCTATAGAATCCAACATCCACAGCTTGAAAATATTTTTTTTTAAATCCAAAAAAGCAAACCTTGATTTTGCTATTGTTATATAAGGAGTACTGTTTTATTATATCATTGTATGAAGTGGGACTTGAGCATCCACAGGTTTTGATATCCACAGGGGTAGTGCTGATGGTCTTGGAACCAAACCACAGTAGACACTAAGGACCTACTGTATAAGCGCAGTACAGTTCTGGTTCATGGTTTCTGAAATGTGTTAGGCTCATTGAAATGTGTTAGGCTCATTGAACATCATCAAGTTGCAGTGAAAATCTTTGAGTTGAAGGAAGGCAGTGATGTGATATGATATATGCTACCTATACTTCTGTTGCCTAAAGTATTCTCACATGCAATTTGCAAGGCACTTAATGGTTCTTAGCATAAGGGAAATGTTTTGTGGGAGGCAGTAAATGAAATTTTGGTGGAGAACTTCTCTGGATAATAGCATACAAAATAATGATGTCTTTATAATATAAACAAAATTCATTGCACTAAAGAAGGTGAAGCTAAAACATAACTATTGTCATGTTATATGCATCACTTTCATTTTGAGGTATATCATATCCATAGTCCAGATCTCAGAAAATTGTTATATTATCATCTGAAAGTCATGGTGCGTGTAGTCCAATACGTCTTGCTCCACTACTGAAAATTCTATTGTTTTGCACATGTCCAAGCTGATTGTAAGAGGGACATTTGTTTATTTGTGTGAATTGGTGTCACTTGATTGGGAAAATAATGTGAAAGTTTTATTTATTTTGGCTACTTTTATTATATTTGCAATTTGAAATAGTTTTTGGACAGAGGTCCCAAACTTAAGTCTATGAATCTGTTACAGCAAGCAGCAATCTTCACACTAGTATATATAATTAAGTTGGCAAGATTATTCTGGAGTTGCTCCAGGCACCATACTTTGGTGTTGTGTGCCTTCAAGTTGTTTCCGACTTAACAAACCCCAAGGTGAGCCTAACATGGAGTTTTCTTGACAAGATTTGTTGAGAGAGGGTTTGCCTTTGTCATCTTCTGAGGCTGAGAGAATGTAACTTATCCAACATCACTTCACAAGTAATGTGCTTTCTACTGAGGTAAAATTCTTTCTGTGCTTCCTTATTCTTGCCATTGAGGTGGTGCCCAAGATACGTTTTACAGACTTTTGACAATTGTTTTGGTACACTTCTGTTTTTACTGGGCTGTTTAGGAGTACAAGAATATATTTATTATGATATACAATTTTGTAAATGCATTAAAACTGGTAGGCTTTCATTTTAAAATTATTATCAAGACTAAGGATTAATCAAGACAAACATAGTTGTATACATTGCACTTTAGTTTTATCTTGTATCTAAGGTAGAGATTCCTAAAACACTTTACACTTGCAACTGTTTTCCTCCTGAGTATCTTATTTCAATTCTTTCATTGTTTGTCATTTCTTGTAAATTAGTTATGAAAGAGGATACTGATTGTGTTATTGATACAAATATGTCTCTTAAGGTGAAAATGTAGCACTACCAGATTTTTTTGTATGACATTCTTAATCATTCTTCCAGGTTTTCCCTCAGCATTGTAATATGGCTGCTACTGCTGCGGACCTTACTATTTTTATTCCCTTCTAGCTTTGGTATCCAGTGTTGCTCAGTTTAATATATTGTAATGCTTTTTATTAGAATTAGTCATTATTTAGTTTTGGATTTTATGAATGGTCACATTAGAAAGTCCATAATCATATACAGCAGTGATTCTCAACCTTCCTAATGCCATGACCCCTTAATATAGTTCCACATGTTGTGGTGACCCCCAACTATAAAATTATTTGCATTGCTACTTCATAACTGTAATTTTGCTACTGTTATGAATCGTAATATAAATATCTGATATGCAGGCTATATTTTTATTCACTGGACCAAATTTGGCACCAATACCAGATAGTTTTTAAATTGGTTCCTGAAGGGTATGTGTACGAGGTTTAGTCCAGATCCATCAAAGGTGGCCATAACACAGCTTTCCAGATGTGGATGGACTCCCAACTCCAGTAATCCTCTATCAGGCCTCTCTCACAAACCCAACTGGCATTTTAAGTTAGAGCATGAAGGGGATGTGTATCAAGTTTGGTCCAGATCCATTATGTGTGGGATATACACATGTCTATTGATATGGGTGGACTACAACCCTCATTGTCTGCTACTATACACCCATGCCCCCACCAGGATTTTAAGTTGGTCATGATGGGCATGATTGCCTAATTTGATCCAGATCCATAATTGGTGAGGTTCACAGAACTCTCTGAATATGGGTGGATGACAATTACTGTTATCCTGGGTCAATCCGCAAACCCTGCTAGTATTTTCAGTTGGTCATGATAGAAATGTGTGCCACTTATATAGAGACTAGCTTAGATACCTAGTGATGCCTGGGTCAGATCTTGTGCAATGCTATTTATAAGAAATATTCATTGTTTGCTTTTGTTTTTATGAATGCTCACATTAGAAAATGGATAAGGATGTGGGTAAATTCCTAACGTCGTGGGTCAATCCCCGGGCAGTATCAAAATTAGTCATGTTGGGTATGTGTGCCAAATTTAGTCCAGATCCATTGTCAGTTCGATTTAGAGTGCTCTTTGTTTGTAGGTGAACTATAACTCCCAACATCCAGTTCCCTCCAAACCCCACTAGTATTTAAAGTTTGTCATGTTAGGTATGTGTGCCAAGGTTGGTCAAGATCCACTGTTGGTTGCGTTCACAGTGTTCTCTGAATGTGTGTGAACTATAACTTCCAACATCCAAGGTCAATTCCCTCCAAACTCTGTTATTACTTAAACTTGGTCATGTTGGGTATGTGCGCCAAGTTAGCTCAAGTTCCATCTTTGGTGGGAGTCACAAGGCTCTCTAGATGTGGGCAAACCATAACTCCAATCATTCAGGGTCACACACTCCCAATCCCTCCAATATTTTCTTTTGGTCATGTGGGGCCTGTATGCCAACTTTGGTCCAGATCTGTTGTTGACAGAAGTCACAGGACTCTCTGGATGTTGGAGTCATCTTAAAAAATACATACAGACACATACATATATGCATACCTACTTTCGCTTTTATTATATAGTTAGATAAAGATATGATGTCAGTAACTTTCACTATGCTTTGGGTCTGTGTTGGTTTCTAGAGGACCAGGAAAAGAGTGATTTACTCTTTTTTTTCTATTATGTATCAGGCTGCAGTTTATGTTTATGCAGCATAGTAGGAATATGAATATTTGCATGTGTATTAGTGTAGATCCTTGCATTGTAGAAGGAAGACTGAGGATATAGTGCCTTGTTTGTTTTTCTATAACAGAATTATATTTTGATGTATATTTTTTCAGTGAAAAAATGTGGAAGTAAATGATCAAGCGTGCCAGGAAGTTGGAGGAATACTCTGCTTCAAAATTGTGCTCATTTATTTCTGACTAGTATCACGAGAATCTGGTGAGGTGTGGTATGGTCCCTAAAGCTACAACACTATCTCTGCATCTCTTTCAGTGTATGTATAATACATCCAGTGTTGATGTAGAGTGTTGCAGCTGTTGCCTTTATGTAGACAAGCAGCTCTTGTTCGAACTTTGCTCTCCATCATCTCAATCTGACAGAGCGGCAAAATTAATCATGCCAAAACTTCCTCTTGTTGCTACTGTTACATCTTACCACTGCCACCTGACAGACCTGATGACAGTTGTCAGTTTCAAGGCTCCAGATGGTAGAGTGTATTCAGAATGAACGAGTACTAACAAATGGCTGACAGTTCTAACAGCTGGTGCAGGAATTTGATCTGCAAATGCATCAAATTTACACCTAGTTCTTGGTCTAACAATTGACACTTGCCAGTTGTATGGATTGAACTGTGCTAGGATGATGGGTTTTGCACTGTTTTAATTGTGTACTAATGGGCCTGTTTGCAGGCCTGTTCTGGGCTGTAAGGTAAAGGTTTCCCCTTGACATTAAGTCTAGTCGTGTCCGACTCTGGGGTGGTGGTGGTCATCTCCATTTCTAAGCCAAAGAGCTGGCGTTGTCCATAGATGCCTCCATAGATGGCCGGCATGACTGCAGGGAGCGCCATTACCTTCCCACTGGAGCGGTACCTATTGATCTGTGCTCATATTTGCATGTTTTTGAACTGCTAGGTTGGAAGAAGTTGGGGCTACCAGCGGGAGCTCAGCTCGCTCTCTGGATTCGAACTGCCAGCCTTTCAGTCGGCAAGTTCGGCAGCTCAGTGGTTTAACCTGCTGCACCACCAGGAGCTCCTAGAATGTATATTAGTTGCATTTAAAAACAGCATTGGACTACAAACTCTCTAGACCAGGGTTTGAATTTCTGTTTAGCTATGGAAACCTGTAGGTAACCTCAGTCAAGCCAGATTTCCCTGGGCTGCAGAGGAAGAGAAAGGCAATCCCCTTTGAACAAATATTTTCAAGAAAACTCTATTATAGATTGGGCTACCATAAGTCAGAAATGAAAGTACCTAACACACACACATACACTAAGCAGCATGTATGATAAAATGTCAAATTGTATATGAAACAATTTCTCCCCATCAAATTCCATTACAGGCAATCCCTGAGTTACAAACATCCGATTTACAAATTATTCACAATTAAGAATGGGGGTGTGACAATAGGACGTGAGAGAACTCTACCCCAGGAAGAGAAATTCACTCCTGAAAGAGTTATCATGGGGAAAAGGTATCTCCACTGAAGCTTTATCACCAATCCTTGTTTCCACGACAAGCCAATATTTTCAAGGTCCAAGTATCACAGGGACAGAACAGAGGTACAGACTGCAAAACAAACACCACAGGGGTGTTAACCCTTCCCCATGCTATCCAAAGCTTATCTATCTATCTATCTATCTATCTATCTATCTATCTATGGCTGAAGTCACACTTCAAAATGTACCTGTTCTGACTTACATACAAATTCAACTTAAGAACAAACCCACAGAACCTATCTCATTTGTCCACTGTTTGCTGTAAAGAAATCAAATGCACACAAAATCATAATTAACCTTACCTATATTTTGATTCTCTCAAAAATGACATCCAGAATTTCAACCAGATTTCTTGTGAACACCAGTGGTACATTCAGGGATTACTTCTGTCATTAAAATAAATGAGACAGGACAGACGCAACATAAGTCTTGTTCATGTTAGTGAGCATGCAACCGTTTCTAGATCAACATACTATTGTGGAAAATACTGTCTCTGTAAACAGTGTAATGTCTCTGTATGTTTGGATAGACACTGTAGAACACCTTGCCTAGCAAAGCGAACATTTTCTTAGAGGAGTTTCTAAGTAATCAGTGTTTGGACTCTTTTCTTAGTGATGAATATAATCAGTGCACTCTTCTTTGCATTGAAAATATATATTGCTGCTGGTTTTATGACAGTTTTGAACGTGATTATTATTTTTGTATTTAGATATATCTTTGGGGTAGTTGAACATTCCTGGAATCACCACCTGCCTCTTCTAAAGAAAAGTGGTTGTAGAGGCAGCTCTACATAGCTATCATTGATTAAAGATCTCTGTTCCCATTGGGACTAAAATGCTAAATGGATGCTAAATGTAATAAATTCAGAGTTTTTATGCTGTAAGTAATATGAGTAATGATACAGATGGAAATCTGTCTAGTGTATTAGTTTGGGGCATGAAATGTAACTGAAGTCTTTTTTCATAGTGTATGTAAAGCTGGACATGAAACAAACTGTGCCATATATATAGATAAAATGGGTATTCAAAATGTAATAAGGCTCTATGCTATTGAGAGCTCGTTTCCTTTAAGTGCTAGCCCGCCTGCTTTAATTAGTCTCAAGGAAGAGTGTTCTATTTCCAAATTTCATTTTCTCTTAATATCTGAACTATAGAGGAGGGGGAAATTAAAAACTGCCCTCTGAGGACCAAATAGAAGCAACTGTAGCAGGTACATGCAGCAGCTTCCTGGCCTTAAAAAGAAAATAAAATTGAAAATGAAAATGAAAAACAACTACACAAGGGTGCAAGTAAGCTGAAGTAGGAACAGAGTAAAATTAACCCTCAAACTTTATTTTTCTTAGAATGCAATTTTCCACTCAGTGTTAGAGCCTCTAGCAGATGTTTTTCATTCTTTAAAATTCCTTTTAAATGGCTATATGTGTCTGCCATATAATTTGCTGCTTTATTCTGATTTCTTTTTCTCACACTATACTGTATTGTGACTTGGCCAGATGTAATGATGAAATTTTGATAGCTTCCAGTAATATTGTAAGGCTTAGAATCCCAATTAAAATGTTTGAAACAAATCCACACCAAGGGTCATATCTTTTGTATTCTTAGTTCAGTGCTCAAATGAGCTTGCTCTCTGTATGTGCCTTCAAGTTACCAATCATAGGGTTTTACTTTCTGTACATACATGCCTTTTAGCAACTTCATGAATTTAATAGGGTTTTCTTAGGCAAGAAATATTAGGTGGAAGTTTTGCCAATTCCTTCCTCTGAAATAAGGCATATGGTAGTCATTAGCAATCTCTTATCCAACTACTAAGCACATCTCCCCCTCTTCACTTTCAACAGGATACAGGATCTGGTGCCTTAAGGTATTTTAGGCTCTTGACAAAATTAACTCCAATGAAATTTAATATTTTTTGAGATTTAATGAAACTTGATGTTAGCATAGCCTGGTGCAAGATATTTAATATGCATCAAAGATAGGACTTAATATTTTAATAAATTATTTTACAACAATAAAACCTGCAAGGGTGAATGCTGCACACAGCATAAAGCAACTTAAAGTAGTTAATGGTTCTTTATCAGAGAGCATATGTCTTCCTCTTAGTTTCTTTTCTACCTATGGAAAAGGAAGTTTTGGTGGAAAGAGAAGTTCACCCCAAAAACCTAAACTACCGTAAAGGCAAGAGATCCCATCTGCTCTTGGAAGCTATGCAGAGCCAGCCCTGGTTAGTACTTGGTACCAATCAACAGCAGGTGCTGTCAACTATATTTCAGAAGCAGGAACTGGAAAAATTCCCCATGAGTATTTCTTGTCTAAGAAAACCATATAAAATTAAGTTGCCATAAGTTGATTGTTAACATGAAGGCATATATGCAAGACCTAAAACGTTTCATCAGTGTTTACCCTAGATCAGTGGTTCCCAACCTGTGGTCCATGGACCACCAGTAGTCTGCAAGAATCAAAATATGGTCTGCGACTTCACCATTACTACATTGTTGCCTCAAAATCACGTAGCAATGAGAGCAACTGGTCACGTGAAACCCTCTTATAGTTCCAAGGCAATGGGGATGTCAGGAGGGGAAAGGCTGATTACCCACGAAAGATTACTACTAAAACATCAGCTCTAGATTATTAAATATGGTTTTCTGTAGCCTATCAGCTGGTGACTACTGGATGGCATATGTTTTGTTTTAGAAACTAGAGCTGATGTGGTCTGTCCAATGCAGTTTTCTGAATCAGCACCCCAGATAACCAAACCAAATCTAAAGTTGACAAAAAACTGATTCGTAACCCCTTTGGTACTAATGTTGGAGAGTGCTCCCTGGTCAAAGTGATCCTTGATCAAAAAAAGGTTGGGAACCTGCCCTAGATTATCTGCTTGATGCCAGTTCAAGTCTAGATTTCTCCCTAAATCACCTGAAATGAATACAGACAAAGTAGATGAAGAAAGACAAGTATGATATTGTTATAATGACAAGATACAAAAGAGGCTAGGAATTTTGTAGCTTTAGTTGTTATGTAAAAAAAGGTAAAGGTAGTCCCCTGACATTAAGTCCAGTCATGTCTGACTCTGGGGTGTGGTGCTCATCTCCATTTTTAAGCCGAAGAGCCAGCGTTGTCTGTAGACACCTCCAAGGTCATGTGGCCAGCATGACTGCATGGAGCGTCGTTACCTTCCAGCCGGAGCGGTACCTATTGATCTACTCACATTTGCATGTTTTCGAACTGCTAGGTTGGCAGAAGCTAGGGCTGACAGCGGAAGCTCACGCCACTCCCCGGAATTGAACCTGCGACCTTTCGATCAACAAACTCAGCAGCTCAGTGCTTTAACCCACTGCGCCACTGGGGGCTCCTGGTTGTTATGTAGAAGAAGGATATTTAATGTGAACTGAAAGTGAGTGGAAAATTATTATTAATGTTGTCTTAAAGTGACATGGCAACTGTCTTAATATTTAACTTTACATTAAGATTCTGTATGAAGAAAGTGCAATACCTTATTTTCCGGCATATAAGACGACTGGGCGTATAAGCGACCCCCAACTTTTCCAGTTAAAATATAGAATTTGGGATATACTCGGCGTATAAGACTACCCCTCTTCCAACGCACACCAAATAAAAAATTTAAAAGCATCAGATTTTATTTCAATATGGTAATTTTCCTATTACTGTACCTCCTTCTCTGCCTCTCAGATCTCGCACATGTGCACCTGCACAGCTTCACTGCAGTCTTCAGGAGCGAGATCTGAGAGGTAAAGGAGGAGGTATGGTAATAGGATACAAGGGCGGGCCAGACAGGTAAAAGAGGTGTGTTTTTCTGGGCCCAGAGTCACTCTTTTTTCCATACCCCGGACACCTGCAACTTGCTCTGCCCTTCACTTACACCTTCCTGGTGAGGCGCCCCTTCACCTCACCATTAGGACCGCATTAAGTCTACAAATCCTGATGAATGGATTTTCTTCTATTGTACTTGTACAGTGTCGCCCTTAATGCTTTCGTACAGTCACTGCATACGGCAGGGATTCGGCCACTGCCATTTTTGAGCTCCCCCCATCGTATGTGACAACCACAGATTCTCCAATCCAGATTGGAAGTTTCAGCCCCCGCTCTATAAGATGACTCCCAGCGTATAAGTCGACTCCCGCGCAAAAGTCGACTCCTGCATATAAGACGACCCTTGGCTTTTGAGAAGATTTTCTTGGGTTAAAAAGTAGTCTTATACACGAGAACACACGGCATATAAACGCTGGTTCACCTGAAACACCCACTGGCATCTCAAACTTCAAATATTTTATTGCATATATTTATTACTGTATGCCAGGTTGTAAGCAAAGGTAGATTATATATATATATCAATTTGTAGTAAAGATGCATTTGAGATGGTAAAACAGCTATAGTGATTTTCAGTAAATAAATAAAAGGGGTACAAATGGAAGGAAGCATCACTTTGAAAACTATCAAAAAAAATTCTGTAACTATGTTGGGTGCCAATAATGCCATTTTGTCAACTTGATTATCGTTTACAGTTCTGAAAATGGTTTCCTTATTCTAAAGTCAATCAGTTTCAAACAAAAAGGGTATGCAACAACAAAAGTTAGTGATATCAGTATTAATTTGCCAGGGCAGCAGAAGGATCCAAGCAGAAAAGTACTTGCTTTTCCTCCATATTCTAGAGCAGGGGTCCACAAACTTTTTAAACAGAGGGCCAGGTCACAGCCCCTCAAACTGTTGAAGGGCCGGATTATAATTTGAAAAAACATGAATGAATTCCTATGCACACTGCATTATCTTATTTGTAGTGCAAAAAACACTTAAAAACAATACAATAATTAAAATGAATAACAATTTTAACAAATATAAACTTATTAGTATTTCAATGGGAAGTGTGGGCCTGCTTTTGGCTGATGAGATAGGATTGTTGTTGTTTGCTTTCAAGTCATTTCAGACTTAGGTTGACCCTGAGCGAGGGCCGACTAAATGACCATGGAGGGCCGCATGCGGCCCCCAGGCCTTAGTTTGAGGACCCCTGTTCTAGAGTGTGAAGCTCTAAGATACCTACCAAAATTTGGAACAAAGAAATAAGGATTGTGTCTTTTATTGGTAGTATATCCAGACAACCATATTGATGAATCATTTATTGTTTATTGTTCCCTGGATGATAAAAAAGTGAGGTCACACACTCCATCAGCTGCCACTCTAATAGTGGCATTGTCACCATCTTAAATTGTCCTAAATCAATGTTTTAGTCCCTTTAAAAAATATTGCAGTTCTACAGTAAGTGCTTTCAGGATGACAAACATTAGAACAGTTAAAATAATTGAATAATACATAATAACACTTAGGGTAGGGAGAATCTCAGTATAGATTGAGATTCAGTATAGCATAGTAGCTTGAAGATTGGTCTATAGCTCTTAAGACTGGACTTTGCTTCCCCATTTCGCCATGAAAACCCATTGAGCAATTTGCACACTCTCAACCCAGGAAAACTGTAAGTCAGCATAAGTTGGAAACAACATGGAGCCACACACAATACATTTTTTAAGTTCTGGAAAAAATATAAAGCTTTTACCTAATTACAAAAAGACATCAAAGTGTGTGCCAAGGAAATCTCCTTAGGGTTAGCATTCTCCTGATGAGCCATTCTTGAGTAAACATTTTCATTAGTCACTACTTCCCTGATTTCAGAAAGCAAGGATGTCTTTAGTTCTTAAATACATATCACAGCATGTTGATATATGTAGGAAAATGTGGTCATTTAGATATGCAGTTTTGAAAGCTGAGAATAAGAACTAGCACTTTCATTGTGCTCAGACATAAACTCCCAGCCATTGAGTCTGTTTTACAATTGAAATACTTCTTCTCACAGTAGGATTCTCTATAACAATTAAACTATTCAGTCTCTCCAATATATATATATTTTTAAGGTAGGACCACATAAAACCCTAATCTAGAGGTTAACACAGTATTGTTGATCGTTCAGAACATCTTTCTGAAATGTGCTGGCAGCTGCTTGTTCAGTAGACAGAATTACATCCAGAAATTCCTCTGGGGCTTCCAGTGAAATAGGTGGACAACTTATATCATGAACTGGAAACATAATCTATTGAAAAACACAACTAATTCCAAAATAGGTTGGAGGTACTACTGTCTCTTACTGTGAGTACATCTACCTTGTCAAAGTATAGTGTTTAAGTATAGTGCTTTGATCAGTGACCTCAAACAGTCATTTGAATTTTTTACAGTTTTACCTATTTTAAGTTTAAAAAGAAGAAGAAGCTGGAATTGGGTTTGAGAAGTGGCATCTCATTCCACATCTCTGATGACCATGAGAGACAAGATGAAGTCCTATTGGATTGTATTATATAAAAGCCCCTGGCACAGAAATATCCTTGAAACATTGCCTTCTGGAATTCTAAGAAGAACCACTCGAGTCTGTGGCGCCTCCACCCCAGGAATACTATATTATCTAGAAGGATATGGTAGTATTGATTTTACATTAAAAGGAATTTAGGGGGTCATGTTCCTCCAGTTGTCCTTCCAGTACTTGGTATCTATGAAGAGTCTTGATTTACTTGTTTGACAGCCAGACTGTTTTTGGGCACCTTGCAGAATTTATTCTTTTCTTGCTGTCCACTAGCTCCCTTTTCTATATGCCAGTTCTGGCCTTCAGGACATACAGGGCGTTTCAAATGTTTACGCTGCAGTACCACAAAGTACTACCAGGGGAAGAGATCTCAGCATTTGAAAAATGAATGGATGTAATTGTCTTAAAATTGAAAAAATGGATACAAGTCAAAGTGTTTAAAGTTGTGATACAGCAAACATATTTATTTCATTTTTATTTGAATAGGTTGAAACAATGTATTCTTCCTTCTAAACTGGTCTTTAGATCAGACTAACTGCCCAAGAGTGAAAGCTGATCTTTTAGCCTCCCACACCATTTTGCCTTTTTCAAGCTGTGGTTATGACAAGTGGGAGAACTGTTAATATAGCTTACACATAGCATGCTGTTAATAGGAATGTACGTAGGTGTTTTGTTTTTAAAATCTTTGAAATACCCAGCCATGATTGTGTAGATACAGTAAATATTTCTGAATTTATCAAAACTATGCTTTAAATTAATCAGTTTCTAGTTAACTGCATCTCTTTTCTCTTTTTCTCCTCCTGATTAAAGATTGACATGCTGCCTAAAAGTTGAATAAAAATAACTATGGAACGATCTTACTTCAACGTTCTTCTCTCAACTAATTTGTAATTTATTTATGTGCTAAAACACAACAGGACAGTCAACTTAACAAATGTACACTGACTGAAACATTTTCCTTTCATATCTTTCCCCTACCCCTTTTATTATCTATTTTGTTTTCAGAAAATTAGTTTGTGTTGAAAAGTTTACTTGGTGGTTGATCTTAGCAGAAGTGGAAAAAAATCTGTTTTTTTTTTCCTGGTGAATGGAAAATAATGGATTGGTAATCATTGATATGGTCAGAAAAAGAGTAAATTGGCCTCTTTATGCAAGAAGACATGTGAAGGAATTGTCATTCAGCCATTTATTAGAGAGAACCAGCCAATTTGCTTCTAGCACAAGAAAATACAGGTGATTTGCTAGATGAAGTGGACTATGAAAGTCCAAAGTAACTTTTTTGTGTATACCGTACAAGTCTCATACCCATGGAGGATATGTTGCAAGACATACATACGCCTGTGAATAACTAAAATTATACCCTATATTTTGATTATACTTGGCCAGCAGACTATAAAATTGCATTGGAGCACCTAGAGAGGCCAACAAACATATCTGGAAGGCATTATTTCTTTTTCAAGCATGGTTAAGTGAACCTGTGGATATTGAAATGTAGTGAAATCTGTGAATAAGAGGGCTTACTGTACTTGCTCCCTTTATCCACCTGCTGAGGAATTCCGCCTTCGCTTGGGCCTGGAGAAGGAGCTTGAAGGGGCAGTGATAAGGGCCGGAGATGCCCCGAAAGCAGGCCAATCTTGCAAGGGCGGGGGGGGGGGGGGGAAGAGGACCTTGGCGCAGGTGATTTGAGGCCTCCTTTCTCTCCATTTCTGCCTCTGAAGGGCAGATGGCGACAGGGAGGCCAGGAGGAAGGCACTCACAGAGGAAGAAAGGAAGGGCTGACTGAAGCCCCTGAACCCCGCAGGGCCTTTGCAAATGGGTTTAATTTGTTCTGTAACCAAGCCCTGGGAAAATTTGCTTTGACATAGGAGCAAATTGAGTTATGGGCTTGGTAACAGAGCAAATTAGATTTTTATGTCAAGGTATCACTATTAGAAAACTGGGTACTGTACCACTGTTCAGGCGGAGGCCAAAAGAGGGTGCTAGACGAAGAAGAAGAATCCATTTTATGCGGTGGGGGGAGGGATGAGTTGAAGGAGGAAAACTATTTCCCCCATTTTCTCAGGTTATTCCCCCTCCCCACTTTCCATTTCATAAAGGAGGGCTATTTCCACGTCGACGACATGGGTGGCAATGGGGGAATGACAAGAACATGGGGAAAATGGTTTTACCCCTTCAACCCCCCCCCCCTCCCCATCCCACCTACATTAAATGAACTATTCTCTGTCTAGCACCCTCTTTGACCTCCACTGTGGTCATAGAACAGTACCAAAAATTAGAGGGAAGAACTAACTATTACTAGTAGAGTACATGTTTTGTGAACAAGTGGTAATAGTCATAGTGTTGCAGTCTGGCCCTCTTACATAGTAAGGGGAACATTGCAGCCATTGAGTTGCATGTTCAGGAATGCACAGAATCCACATAAGCAAGTAACAGTTGCTTTATTTTGGAGCTCTATTCCAAACCGAAATTATAAAACAAGGAACCACTAGATGGCGCTAATATTCCATTCATTCCTTGGCCGACTCGTATTGAAAACCTGTTTTATGCCATTTATTACTCAAGTTGCTCCTGTTCTCCAAGATAAATCCAAAGGTTCCAAAGTCAAAGAATCTTCAGCCCACTCCTTCCCTCTTTCACCAACAGTCTTCGTCAACAGTTCTTCCTGTCAGTCCTTCCAGCTTTTCTTTTCCTGTGTCACATCTCTTTTCCAGTTGTTTTGTATGATCAAGGCCAGGCCCGTAGCCAGGATTTTGTTTCGGGGGGGGGGGGGGCTGAGTCTGAGTAAAAGAGGGTCTAGCCTAGCAAACCTTTTGTATCATTGCCCCAATACCCCCATGCATATGGGATATATTGAGTATGGTGATCAGATCATGATATGAATAAACATAACAGTTTAAATAATGCACCAGTAAGGCCTTTTTGCGAACCACCATGAGAATTTCGGGGGGGGGGGGCTGAAGCCCCTCAAGCCCCCCCCCCACCCCTGGCTACATGCTTGATCAAGGCCTACTCCAGGGCTCCACCCTTTCTTCGCTACCCCTCCAACCTTCCACACTGTTCTCTGTTAATTCCTTCTGCCCCAATGTACTCTTCAATGCTCCACCATCTCTCCTTCAAGTAAGGATCCTCTGCCATCGTTTGATCTTGGATGGTTCGCTCTAAGTCCAACTCTGTTACACATGAGAAGATCGAAAGCTGCTCTTAAGAGCATGTAAGTCCACTGATCTGTCAATTACAGTATTTTCTAGATAGAAGCTCTCGATGCAAAACGTGTTTCTCCATGTAAAATGTGTTGTTTGATACTGATTGACAGTACATCCCTAGGATTTCAGGAAGGTTTACAGGAAATGCATTTCTAAAATCCTTTAGGGTCATAACCAGTAGGTACATATTACTAAACGCTGAAAGTTCCTGCTGCCTCCATTGCTCATAAATTCATATTCATTCTAGATCTTTTACCAACTTATTGTAGACATGTTATTTACTACTCCATTTGAATGATGTGGCTTAATGGGAAAACTCAGTTGGGTATTGTTGAGCAAATTCAGCTCTGGCTACAACAAGAAGAAATCAAATTAGAATTTTAAGTTGCTTGTCAATATCAGCAATTCTTTGTGGAACTGTATATTCTAGTTTGTCGTGTGTGAAAGAAAATAAAGGACCATATGTACTTGAATCTAATGCACATCTTAATAGCTTAATTATTTAGCCAAAATTGAGATGCTCATTAGATTCTATGGTGCATTACAACTGCCCGCCAAAAGGTGCCTTTGCTCCTCCATCAGGCTGAGACTAGCGAACTCACCAGCCTCCGCCTGATGGTGGAACAGGGGCTTCCTTCCCCAAGCCTTTCTCCTTCGTCTTCCAGCTGTGAGACGGAGAAACTGCACCCCTTTCCCTCCCTGACCATTTCTCCTTTGTCCCCAAGTGGTTTCCCAAACATTCTGATTTGTCCAGCTATTCCATTAAAAGGCCTTCCATTAACAAACAGAATTGTTAATATGGCTATTCCTCTATTTATTCAATTCTGCACAATTAGACAAATTTCTAAAAGAAAAATCTGGATGCAAAAGGCTGTAAGGAAAGATAATAGCTACACAGATAATATTCCATGCATTGCTGCCAGTTTTTCAGTGTTTACATCATGAATGAATCTTGTTATCTTGTATCTCTTCAGCTGCCCCTGACAAAATGCTAGTGTGTTATAATGTGGATCAACACTTCAGAACAGGCCCAAAACTGTTTATTCACACGGCTTTCTGCCAGTTGATCATAATGGCCTATTAAGTGGTTTGCCTTAGTTTCAGAAAACAGCTGAATTGAAAAATCATACAAATGCAGTGATAGCAAAAAATAATACATTCACTAACAGCATTTCTACTATCAGAGTAGAATTTCAGTAATCTCCAGCGTATGTATGACTGGACTGCTCCAGTATTTTCTGTAGAAGTTGTTCAAATTTGTGTCCTACTTTTTCCCACCAAAAGTAGCACCCTAGAAAACTAGTGGCCTGACTTGCCTCCTCATAGAAGGAAGGGCTGGTTAGGAGTAGCTGTGTGTATACTATCCAGGGTGCTGACCTCTAGAAAGCAGCAGAAAAATCTGGCAAAGCAGCAGGGAAAATCTTTTAAGAGCTGTCAAGAAACCATTCATATGCATTAGCCTAATCCTTCCAAGTCGCTGTGATTCTAAAGTTTTCTGTCCATTGCAACACAGCTCATGCCATACCTTGCTCACCAGCATATTTCTGTTTTTCTGCACAAAATAATAAGCAGATAGAAAAATAAGAATGCCAGGTGACAGGTTAATTTTGACCAAATAAATATATTGCAATGGCAGGGAAGAGAATTGATTAGAGGGAGGTTATAGAGCAAAAAGAGGACCGTTTTTTGCAAATTTGCAGTAGTTCATTACTACCATAAGGAGAAATTGATATTGTAACATAAAGTCATAGAATCAAGAATTCTACTCTTCATTTTAAGCTATACAGCTGGATATAGAGCTTAAATCTCATGTTTCTTTTCTTACACATCTGCATCCCTGTGTGCCTGATTATTGGGTGTAATTTTGTAAAGGGTGGCTCTTGGGCTACATGCTCCCATTGGTAGTTGTTTACAGATAAGTGAATTCTGTGATCTTAATAATCTCATATGTCATTCCCCTGAGATATCCCCATGCTTCGAATTCTTTTTTCTGAAGCCAGAATAGTAGTTATTGGACTTTATAATAAAAGGTTGCACATTTTGCAACCTTTTATTAATAACACCATTAATAATTCCTCCTGCGAACTTTGAAAAACAGAGCAGCTTGAATTGATACTGTGCACTTTTAGCGTGATGATGTCATGCGTCTTCTACTTGGTTAAATGACTGAGTTGGAGAATTTCTGCTGGTTAGTTTAAATGAGGCACTTGCAACTATTAGATTTACTTATCAAAGATTTGTTGATTTTCTGCTTGCTGGTGCCATTTTGAAGTATCTCCAATGAAACCAAAACAGTTGAAGCACTGTCTTGGGTATTGTCTTGGAACTCATGCTTGTTGAAAAGAAATATCAATGAATTCTTTTTGTCAAAAATTTTTTTTTTCTTTGAAAACTATCACTGCGACCAGAATAGCTGACAGCTTTAGGTTCCAATCCACAAAGCATCCTTGTAGCCAAAGTCTCATTCTATGGTGCATTTTGTCTGGAGATTGATTGCTTTGGGGATTTTGACCTTTAGCATTGTTTCATTCCCTAGATTACCTTTTGCAGAAATGAGAAAACAGGGAAGCAAATGATGGGTAACCAGATAAAAAGAAAGGCAGGGCTTGTGTGTTTATATCAATAGAATAGTTTTTCCCTAAGCATTATAAGCTCTATCTGTCAGAGTCCTCTCTTGTATACAATTATTACAAATACAAGTGTCCTATCATCTGCCAAATTCGGTCAGCCAAAATATAAAGATTTGAAACTAGAAGAATTAGATATGCATAGAGAAAAATCCAAGGCTAGCATTCAGAACCTAGTTCTTTCTTGTGAAGTCTTTCTATATGTGTTGTTGAGGCTTTGGAGGCCCAGTTCTTCATGTCGCCTTTGGATGTAAGATGCTGTGGATGTAAGATGCTGTCTCTCATAAAGTAGTATAATGTTCTTAAAATGTTGCCTGCCTTCAAGTCGTTTCAGATTAAAGTGATCCTAGGAGAACTAAATCTTTCCCTTTTTTGGCCAAGATTTATTCATAGAAGGTTTGCTATTGCCTTTCTCTCTGAGTTTTGGATCAGAGTGGAAAGTTATGCTCTGGTTCCTCGGAATCATATACCCAAACTCAAATCATTTCACCATACTGGTTCACTTTAAACATACCCTGTTTCCCTGAAAATAAGACAGTACCCTATACATTTTTGCTCCCAAGGTGGGATTCAGAATACTCTTTGATTGTAGGTGAACTATAAATGCCAGCAACTATAACTCCCAAATGTCAAGGTCTATTTTCCCCAAACTCCACCAGTGTTCAAATTTGGGCATATTGAGTATTTGTGCCAAGTTTGGTCCAGATCCGTCATTGTTTGTGTCCACAGTGTTCTCTGGATGTAGATGAATTACAACTCCAAAACTCAAGGCCAATGCCCACGAAACCCCTCCAGTATTTTCTGTTGGTCATGGGAGTTCTGTGTGCCAAGTTTGGTTCAATTCCATCATTGATGGAGTTCAAAATGCTCTTTGATTGTAGGTCAACTATAAATCCCAGCAACTACAACTCCCAAATGAGAAAATCATTCCCCCCAACCCCACCAGTATTCATATTTGGGTGTACTGGGTATTTGTGCCAAATTTGGTCCAGTGAATGAAAATACATCCTGCATATCAGATATTTACATTATGATTATTAACAATAGCAAAATTACAGTTATGAAATAGCTACGAAAATAATTTTATGGTTGGGGGTCACCACAACACAAGGAACTGTACTAAAGGGTCGCGGCATTAGTAAGGTTGAGAACCACTGCTCTACTAAGTCCTATTTTCGGGATCTCTTATTTTCAGGGAAACTGGGTAGCTATTGAAAGATACTTTGTGGGCACTAAACTCCTTTCCATTAAACAACAAAATAAGCTAAACATTTTGACAGAACTGCATATCTTACTAGAGGATGCATCACTAGCATCACAAAATATTTTTTGTCCCTCTCCCCATGGAAAAATTAAAAAGAAATCTTTTAAAAATATTTTACTTTCAAACAAGAAATAAAATGTTGTAGACAAGCTGTTCTTACATTACTGACTGGACTTCTCTCCTCCTTAAATAATTTCTTCTCCGATTATGTTTTTATTAAAGAAATTTCAAAACAACAAAATGATCAACTATGAAACATAAAAGAAATCACCACAAGCTTTAGGTGTAAAATAACAAGTATTCACAGATTATAGCACTCAAACATTGAACAAAAAAGTCATTTGAGTTTTGCTGAAAGAGAACCTCTCAGGAAGTTGATGAAGCTTTATCCTCAAGAAGAGAAAGAATTAAGATCCAACATATCCTTCCAAAAGTCAGTTTCATATTGTGGGGACTTCAACTACAGTATATTACTGTTAAAGTATTCAATAAAAGCATGATTTTATTTATTTAATTGCTTCATTTGTATCCACTATTTTCCCAATATTGGCACTTAGGGGGCTAATAACAAAATTGACACAATACAAATTAAAAACAAAGCAAATGCATGAATACAAAAATTATAAAAATTAAATATTTGTGTCAAGCATAAAAATTAAAATACAAGAGAAATGCAATCTCACAACTTTTTTACACCTTGAATTGAGTAAATTTCTTTGCTGCATGAAATCAGGGGTATAAAAGAAAAGGTTCTTCAGGGAAGGGTGCAGGGGGCAATATATGTATCCATGGTTCCCAACATCAACAGTGACAGGCATGTAGCTGTAGGCCGAAATTCTCAGGGTGGTCCGCGAGAAGGCCTTACTGGTACATTATTTAAACTGTTACATTTATTCATATCATGATCTGATCACCATGCTCAATATATCCCATATGCATGGGGGTATTGGGATAACGATACAAAAGGTTTGCATGGGTAGATCCTCAGCCCAGCCCCCCCCCCCCCCCGAATCAAACTTAGCCCCTCTCCCCAAATCAAAATCCTGGCTACGGGCCTGAACAGTGAGTTATAAGGAATGGATTATCCACATCTTTAAGTGTTAATTTGCAATTTTAGAAAAGATAAAATTGAACTCTCTTGAACCTGATTTGACCCACTTGGCAGTCCGTGTTTCCACAATAAGCTCAATGAACTGACTTAATTGCAATGCATAAAAATAAAGTTAGATGTCAGGTATTTCTAATCCCCCCCTCTCTAGAGTCATTGTATTGGTAAAATCTGGACCTTTTCTTGCTGGATATGAATTCATTAAACATTTTTACTATATTTTAAATTTGGAAAGGGGTGCTTTTAGGTATAGTTTGGAAATAGAAATACAAGTAGGGGCTAAGGAATATATGTACTTTGGGTATTTTCCAAATATGGAAAGCTTCAAATTCTGCCATGACTGGATTTTGGCCCTCATCCACTTAGTGATGGGATTGTAGTTTGTAATATTTAGATAAAGATAAAGAAATCCAGATGGTTGTAGCTTAAGCCACTTAGACCTTCCTAATGTGTCTCTTGTAGGGATGGAACTATTAAAAACAGGATAATGGGTTTTGGAAATTGATGTTGTGTCCCAAAAGCACAAAAAGTATTTAGCAACCATCTTAGCTATACAAAGGATTCATCTGGGTTCTGTAAAAAAAAAATCAGAATATCATCTACATGTTTGAAGCTATTGATGCGAGGACCCAAAATTTTCAGATTGGATTGAATTAACTAAAGATTCAATAGTCAATGCCAAAAGGAGTGGCAATAATAAAAAGCCCATCTTTGCACTTGTTTGAAGATGGCTAGGGGCCAAGTCTATTTTATTAACTAGCATAATTGCCTATGAGTATTTGTATAAATATGTCATTATGATATTGTGTCCAGATTCATCTCCAGAAGCACTCCAAAAGGAAACCATCACTCCCTCCTGACATACTCCTTCAGTGCTTCTAAAAAAGAGTGATACCGCTGGATTATTTGACTGGGAGGAGTGATTTGAACTGTATTTCATTAATTATAAGCTACACTTTTTCCTATATAAACATCTCTAAAAGTGGTGTGTGTCTTAGAAATGCTGGTATATATTATGTATTTTTGTTGGTGGTGATAGTACTGAAATTTGTTTGCGTCTTACAATCAATGGTGTCTTACAATTAAATACCATAATGTTTTCTGAGAACTTAATAAACCAAGTGTCTACCCACCATAAAGCACACTTTATCAAGATTTATGTATCCAAAATGAATTCATGATATAAAAGACACCAGGAATTAGTTCTTTACGGAATGACAAGATCCGGACACTCTTTAACTAAAATTGACATGATTTTTGCAACTTGATTTATTAGAGCTATACATCTAAAGGATTTAGCTTGTAGGCTACCTTTTTGAATTTTCTGGGAAAGAATTATTTGTGATGAGTACAAGCTGATCAAAGGGGATCCAAAATGCATGCATTCATAAAATAACTTAAGACCGAGTCAGTTATTATAACATTCCTCTGAAAATCCAATGGGACCAAGGATTTTCTGAGTTTAGCTTATCTACAACCCCTTTGATTTCATTTATTTCTATGAGTTCATTTGGAAGAAAATGATGTGTTTCAGTAAACCACTAGAGATTTCAGAAGCTTATCCATATCTAAATTAGGTGAGGTGTCTGATGTATGTGAATTATGCAGAATTTATGGCATTCCTATATTATTTCCTTGGGTGAAGTTCCTCTAGTTATATGTGAGGGGAAGTCATGGGGAAGCGGGAGCAAGCTTGTTTTCTGCCTCCCTGGAGACTAGGACACAGAACAATGACTTCAAACTACAAGAAAGGAGATTCCACCTGAACATTAGGAAGAACTTCCTAACTGTGAGAGCTGCTTAGCAGTAGAACTCTCTGCCCCCGAGTGTGGTGGAAGCTTCTTCATTGGAGGCTTTTAAGCAGAGGCTGGATGGCTATCTGTTGGGGTGCTTTGAATGCAGTTTTCCTGCTTCTTGGCAGGGGTTGGACAGGATGGCCCACAAGGTCTCTTCCAGTTCATTGACTCTATTGTGAAGCAACCAATTTCTTTTCTATACTGCTCTTTAACTGACTTCTCAAGGAGATAGGAGTTTCTATTATATTTTATACTAGCTTGGGTACCCGGCGCTGCCCGGGTTATTAGAGAAAGTGGGTAATGGTGGTTCTGTATGCCAAGTTTGGTCTTTATTGGTCATTGGATAACGGCTGCATTGTTTTCAGGAAGTGAGTGAAGGAACTTGAAGTCCCATCATCCATGGTCCATCCTCCTCCAAACAGCAGCAGGATATAGAGTGGGTCATGGGGGCTCTGTGTGCCAAGTTTGGTCTTGATCAGTCATTGGATGGGGTTCGCAGAGGTCTCATATTGTGAGTGAAGGTACTGAAAGTCCCATCATCCATGATCAACCCTCCTCCAAAACTACAGCAATATGTAGAGTGGGTCATGGGGGCTCTCTGTGCCAAGTTTGGTCTTGATTGGTCATTAGATGTGGATTGCAGCAATCTTGGGGAGTGGAGCTACTTGAAGTCCCATCATCCATGGTCTGTCCTCCTCGAAAGTGCACCAGGATGTAGAATGGGTTATGGGGGCTCTGTGCCAATTTGGCCTTGATTGGTCATTGGATGAGGGTCGCAGTGGTTTCAGTAAGTGAGTAAAGATACTGCAAGTCCCATCATCCATGGTCCACCCCCTTAGGACTGCATCAGGATGTAGAGTGGGCCATGAGTACTCTGTGTGCCAAGTTTGGGCCTGGTCTGTGATTTGTTGGGGCTACAATGTTCTGTGGGAAGTGAATCGGGTGAAGGTACTGCAAATCCCATCATTAATGGCCCATCCTGCCCTGAACCGCACTGGAAGTCCCATCATCCATCGTCCCTCCTTCTCCAAACAGCATCAGGATGTAGAGTGGGTCAAGGGGGCTCTGTGTGCCAAGTTCTTGATCGGACATTAGATGAGGGTTGCAGCAGTCTTGGGAAGGAAGTGGAGGTACTTGAAGTCCCATCATCCATGGTCTGTCCTCCTTGAAAGTGCACCAGGATGTAGAGTGGGTCATGGGGACTCTGTGTGCCAAGTTTGGTCTTGATCAGTCATTGGCGAGGGTCTCAGTGGTCTCAGGAAGTGAGTGAAGTGACTGCAAGTCCCATCATCCATTGTCAAATTCTTCCAAACCGCACCAGGATGTAGAGTGGGTCATGCCGGCTCTCTGTGTAAATTGTGGTCCTGATCCATCATTGTTGGCAGTTTTAATGGTCTTAGGAAGGGAGTGCAGGTATTGCAAGTCCCATCATCCATGGTTGCAGTAGGATGTCGAATGGGTCTTGCAGGCTCTGTGTGCCAAGTGTAGTCTGTATTGGTAATTGTCTGACTCAGCCCCCTCTGGCCTTTTCCTTTCCTCTCTTAGTCATCTCAGAATCTTGGAATTGAGGCTGGCCAATCAGAGACCATATGCAAATTTCCTTCTCATGTCCCCGTTTCTGCCATGAACTCTTTTCTCCACCAGGGGCTCCTATTGAAGCTGGCCAATCAGAGACCATATGCAAATAGCACCACTGCGGCAGCCAATCAGAATGTTGGAACTTTCAGGCTGGCCAATCAAAACGCTGGCACATACTTCTCCCGTCGCACCGCCACACTTTTGTCCTCCACATACAAACTTTCACCTTTATTATATGTATAGATATGTATATTATAAATTTCATTACAATACTCTGATATAGTGAAGACAGGTCTGATTGCCCCCCTGCTAACTCTGATAATTCTACTCTTTTTTAAAAGGAAAAAGCCAATAATATATTACCATACTACCAGTGTCTTTATATACTTCTGATAAGTGTGTAATTTCATCTACTAAAAATAGCTTATTTACATTTCCCCCATTTTTTCCTCCCTCTTGAATGAAAAGACTGCAGGTAATTGCCTTTAATGTATCCCAAAGCAGGGCCTCTGAAGTGGAGTGGTATTTTCTGATAGATATGGTTTATAGTGCCTTCTATATGCATTTTTAAATTTTCAGCAATCAAGAGCAGGGTTAAATCTCCAAATCCATGTCATTTGTCCAAACTGCTGAGTTAAGATGACAATCAGAATATAAGATAGTCTCTGTGGATACATTCATTATGTTTCTTAGTAGTGGTTTAGATATGAAGAAAAAAAAAACAATTCTGCAATAGGAGTTGTAAATATTGTAGTATGTGTAGTCTATCTTGGACCGGGTGAGTGATTCTCTGCCTCAGTAAAGTTACCTGTAACTTATGTGACTGATAATGGGTAACACTTTGGTCTGTTTTTGGTCAAATGGTGGTATTTTTCTAAATTATAATCCAGGAACTCATTTTTGTATATTCTTCCATTACAATTTCCTTCACTGAACTGTATTTTAGAGTCTGTAGAAATGATTACATTATCTTTCTTTGATTAGTGTTTGGAGAAGAAAATGTACAGAAAGTACTTTGCCTGCCAAGGTACCTTGTAAAATTAAAAATTACTCTGCTAGGTCCCTCACTTATCTTTTCTACTTGAAAAGTACAACCCTTCTAGCTTTCTTTGAATTACCTGCTATACACTGAGCATTGAACATTAATCTAGGGAATATAGTATTTGTTGATTTCCTATGAGTTTCCTGCAAAAAGCAACCTGTATGTCCAGAGCTTTGTGGATTTAGCTATTCGTATTAAAGTGGTTGCAATCGTATTATTATTTTTATAAGGAATAACCGGTTTAAAGGGGAAACCCCACTTGTATTTTACCGCAACTTGTTGAAGCAGTAGTGTGAATGATTTGGGATTTTGTCATTTTTTCAAAGTCTTAGGTGAGAAATCTTGACATGTTTGAATTGTCTAGTCCTCAATCTTGGCCTGGAGGTATTTGGTTGTCTGCTTCAGTCATTGGATCTTGCCGTTTTGTGAAGAGTTCTGTTGAAATACAGTCCTTTTGAAGATTCTTGTCAAGGTTGTCCTATAGCTTCTTGAAGAACTCTGGGAAAAACAGACCTGCTGGCATTGCTGGCAGCTGAATCTCATAGAAGTTTTTAGAATGGAGAAGCAGAAAAAGCAAATGGAGTGGGGGAATGGAGAGATCCTAGTGGGTGGACAGCTACCTGCACAGTATTTACTCACATGGTATGTACAGCCACACTTGTGTATCTTAATAATTATGATGGAGAGGTTTGAAGCACAGGGTGCGTAACTCAGTATCTCCCTTTGGAGGCCCTATTTAGATGATCAGCTGTGGTTCAGGCCAATGCCTTCTTTCTCCACAGATACCTGAAGGAATTTCGTACAGAACAGTGTCCACTGTTTGTTCAACACAAGTGTACTCAGCATAGGCCCTACACTTGCTTCCACTGGCACTTTGTCAATCAACGTCGTCGTCGGTCTATCCGCCGTCGGGATGGCACCTTTAACTACAGCCCTGACATTTACTGCACCAAATATGACGAGACCACAGGGATCTGTCCAGAAGGAGATGAGTAAGTTACTCAAGGCTGCATCTTACTTGACCAGATGGAGTGTCCAGCCTGCACTTGCAGAGAGGCGAGAATTCAACAAACCATCTTTTAAAAATCATGCAGAAGAATCTGTGAAGAAATGTGGAAAAACTACAGTAGGAACTTGAACAAAATTTTAATTCCACCATACTTTTATTATCTCTCCCCACCCCTTCTGTAATTCAACGTTTTGTGCTCTGGAGTAATCCTAGAGAAATTAGTGGAGTTTATTTTAAAATAAAAGGCTTGAGGATTGTATCCTCACTTTATTTTACAAATGGAATTATTTTCAAAAGGTAAAATTTGAATTTTAACAGCCTGAGGTTTATGTTAAACTAAAAATAATTTTACTTTGAGTCAAAGTTTCAGCCTTTGAGTTTCTACGAGCTTTCTCTCCCCTCCCCCCTCTCCTTCTAGGTGCCCATTCCTGCATAGAACTACGGGTGATACAGAGAGGCGATATCACCTGCGCTACTACAAAACTGGAATCTGCATCCATGAGACCGACTCGAAAGGAAACTGCACCAAGAATGGCCTCCATTGTGCTTTTGCTCATGGACCCCATGACCTCCGCTCCCCAGTTTATGATATCAGGTTAGTAGAAAAATGAGAAGTTCCTGTTCATGAAATCTTAACTTGCAGAGCTTAAATAGAACTAATCCGCATATGAAATGCTAGTGGATATGCAATGCTCTATCAATCAAAAGGATTGTGTCTCTTCTCCCCCCCCCCCCCCACTCCTCCCCTCACCCCAATTGGAAAAGAAATATCTTTGACATTGTTTTTAAGGGTGCTTCTTGTGCCCTTTTTTCAGTTGAAAGTGACTTTGTAGAACAAAAACTTGTGTGAAGATTGTTACAGTGAATGACTTCAATATAATTCTAGTAATCTTATCAAAAGATTTTCATTGAAGTCTCATAGTGCTTACCAGATGGCTAGGAAAATAATGAACCCATTTCCCTAGCTTTCTATCAAGTGTATCTCTATCACCAATTGATTATGAAAAACCACCTTTCCAGGGTGTTTTTCTTTAAAAAAAAATAAAAGAAGAAGAAATGTGTGACTTTGTCCTTGCTTTCTCAGAACTGGATTATTATATAAGTAACCTGAAAACTTTGGAAGTTAAGGCTAAGCTTTGAAAGTTAGGACCAGTATAGATGTTTGACAACAGGTACTAGTATGAGAACTCTGATCACCAACAAGCATATGTGAAACCACAGGGAGATGACATGATTAGTAAAGGAGATGCTTCCCATATTTCAGTGCTCTTGGTGGGCTTCAAGTTAATACAAATTATATGAAGTTAGAAATCAGCTGTTCTTGTTACATGGAAAAGCATCTTTACAGAAAAAAGGGACATTAAATTAGAGACATTGTGAACAATCACAATTTAAGACTTCAGTTGAAATGTTAAGAAAGGAATTAAGTATTGTATTTGTTGGTGGTTCTATTTATCTAGTGAAGATCATTTTTGTGAAAATGGGAATACTTGATGCGAAATGGTTTAATTGAATTTCTGTTGAATGGGAGTAGTAGTAGTATGTATTCTAGAAACTAGGCTGGGAGGATCTTTAGGGAGTCCAATTAGAATCTTACTCCTCACAGAGTATTGTGTTTCTGTGTGTAGCCGGATGTGTGTTTTGAAGAAGGAATTGATGAAGCAACAGTGGAAAATCAGTTGTATCAATGCATCTTGGCTAAGCAATTAGTTTGTCTTCAGAATGGTGGGAGGGCAGGGCTCTCATGTGATTCTTGAATCTCTTAAAGGGTGGTTGTCATTTTTTTTTGTAATGTGTGGGAATTCCTGCAATTGTGGCAGTTCCTATCTAGTAGACACATCTCCTTCTCTGAATCTTCTCTGTCTGCCTTTTGTTCATATAACTCTGTTCCCTAAGGGAGCTTCAGGCCATGGAAGCTTTGCAGAATGGCCAGACTACATCAGAGGGTGGCATAGAGGGTCAGTCTGCAGTTGCCGCTAGCCATGCTATGATAGAGAAAATACTGAGTGAAGAGCCAAGGTGGCAAGGTGAGTTGTGTAGGATCTTAAATGGGTGTCCATTGTTCTTGGACTGCCCATTCCTCTTCAATCTGGGGTCTTCATTTAGGAAGCAATATTGCTGTCTTCTTGCATTAAGAGGTCACATTTGTCTTCGCAGACACAACGTACGTTTTGGGAAACTATAAAACAGAACAATGTAAGAAGCCCCCACGTCTCTGTCGCCAAGGTTATGCCTGCCCTTATTATCATAATAGCAAAGATAGAAGACGAAGCCCTAGGAAACATAAGTACAGGTACAGTACTTCCAGTCCTGAAGTTAGACCTGACATTATTATTATTATTATTATTATTATTATTATTATGTTTATTATTATGTTTATTTATGCCCGCTTTTTCTCTCCACTCAAAGCGACACAGAACGAAGGGTTTAATTTGAGCAGTAATTTTAATCCAAACTCAAAAAAGTAGGGTATACTACAAATCAACTGGGTTTTAGATGGATCAAATCTGCAAAAGATCCTGCCCTAGGATATGCTTAGGATGAATGCACCATGTGGTGCTTTCCTTTTGTTTAAGACATACATGAAATAGTATAGAGATAAATAAGTAAGGAATGGTTATGTGGCCATCTTTTGTTACAAGTGGGCCTCTACCAATAACATCTTCTAGTTTGTAGTTCTTCATCTATAAATCCAGATAGGCACACTGAAGTCACTTTGGAATTAAATTCTGGGGATTAGTTCAGTCATTTCATGCTTTCAAGTTGATTCCAAAAACCCAGTATTTATTCAGAGGACATTTGCCCTTGTCATCTACTTAGGCTGAGAGAGTGATTTGCCCAAGGTTGTTTGGGTTTAACCATCTTCTGGAATTTTAGTCCAACATTCAAACCCACAACACTATGATGGCTCAGTTACTGTTACCCAAACAATATGATACTGTTATAGTTTTCAGAATAGCAATCACTGGCTTCCACTTAAAAAGTCGCTCCTGACACAGAAAAAAACAAATAAATACAAAAGGTAAAAATTCTCAAAAACTTGATTTTTCATCATGTTTTCCGCTTCTATGTGAGGTTTCTTCTATGGAAATAACAAGGAATACATGCTCTGTTCTGGGAAATGATTTAAACTCCCACTCTCTGACTCAGCTGTATCCTTGAAACCTATTACCCCATTTCTTCAATTCTAAGACGCACTTTCCTCTAAAATAGAATGGATCTTAGAATCACAGGTGCTTTCCTTATATAAAAATAAAACTCTTTTATTGGTATTGAAGTTAGTGTGCATCTTACAATCTATGTATGGCATCTTAGAATTGAAGAAATATGGTAATTCAATCTGAGCTGAAATCATTTACACATAAACTTGGATAATGAAATAAAATCTTTCACATCTTTGGGGAAGGATGTAGATAAGTTCTCAAACTTACTGTGGAAAAAGGAAACTATGGATAATAGGAAACCCTATTGAAATGTATTGTCGAAGGCTTTCATGGCGGAATCACTGTGTTGTAGGTTTTTTCTAGACCATGACCATATAGCCCGAAAAAACCTACAACAACCTATTGAAATAAATGACTTTTTGCTAGAAGTTACCATAGTTACCTTAAAGGAACTATTACATTCTTAGACAACAATTTGTTGGGCTCTCAAATGTCATTCAGTGGTAACTTCCGGCAGAAGTATACCATGAAATCACTTTGAGGATCTAGAAGATTCCTAGAGAGGGCATATTTTGTTAGATGCCAATAGGTGAAACCATGGGCACCAGTCACACAGGTATCTGTATAGCAGAAAGTAATGGTAATACAAGATAAAGAATTTAATGGCAAGAATTTTAGGAAACAGTAGATACCAAGTCCCTTTCCAGGAGAAAGTCTATTGGATGTCACCAAGTAAGACTTTGTCTTCTGATTCTGATCTATTGCCTTGTTGTTTCATCAGATCCTCCCCATGTCCTAGTGTGAAACATGGAGATGAGTGGGGCGATCCTAGTAAGTGTGACAATGGCGATGCATGCCAGTACTGTCACACCCGCACAGAGCAGCAATTTCATCCAGAGGTAAGAGTTGGCATCCTTTCAGGTGTGAGCCTGGCCAGGCATGTAGAGGGATGTTGCGATTGAGGAGCTAGTAAATTGTACTATTTCTCACATTGTAAAGGAAACCAAGATTTAGAATGCTGAAATACTTGAGCTCATGAGCGTTCAGACACTTTTAATATGGGTAGAAAGGGGAGTGCGCTGCTCCAGTCTAAAATGGATTTTGAAGAATTAAAATCTTGACAAAAATGTCCCTGTAGAGCACTGCTTATCAGGCTATCAAATTTCTTCAGTGTGTCAGGAGCATTAAATTCATGTCCATTGGGCTGTCATTCTTGGAAATACTTTAGGAACAGGCAGTCAATAGCTCATGGTCCATCACCGGTCCAGGGACTTTGTCTTTGAATAGAACTACTCTAGGGGGTAGGAGGCATCATGAATTGATAATAATTGTTGATTTTGCTATTGTGTATGATGTGTTTTAATTGTCTATTGTTGTGATAACTTGCACTGTGTAAACCGCATTGAGTCGCCTAATTAGGCTGAAAAACGCGGTATAGAAATAAAGCAAATAAATAAATTAAATAAATAAATAAATAAATAAGAAGGCCATTTTTGTTAAAGGAAGTGGTCATGAGGAGGGAGAGAGTTCTGAGGTCCGGTGAAGGGCATTTATAGCCTTGGTACTCTGGAGATTGCTTGCCCCTGCTATTTGCATGTTTCTGCAAGTAAGTACCATTGAATGTACTTTTGAGTAAACAGAAATGGGATTGTGCTGTTGATCTTCTTGAATGTATTGATGTATTGTTTCCATGGTAATGATGTGAAATCAGATGCTGGAACAGACACATAGACCGAGATCCTATTTAAAGCTGGCAGAATATAAATCTCCACCTGGTACTTACATAGAAGCCTGGGAGAATAATGGCTGCCAGCCATGTGACAGAATGGCAACACTCTCCCTCTAGCGCTCAATCAGTAGCATTTTCGGTTAAAGCAAGAGCTTGCCACACTGCTGTAGAATGAATGAATCAATCAATCAAACACTCCACTTTCATCCCAAAATTGGGATTTATTGCACAAAGTGGTACTTATATGCCTCCTTGCCCAGTGTCCAAAAAAAATGCTTAAGTTTGCATAATTCAATCAGTATAATCCATCAGGAGGACTCTTAACTGTACAGTTAAAGCTTAACTGGAGGAACATCACATGGTGAATTTCCTGATGTAATTCTCTCTATTTAAAAGCATGTAACAGATGACTAAATCTGGTCGGTTCCCTTTTGACATAGTCTACTGTTTGTTTTATTTTCCAGATTTACAAATCAACAAAATGTAATGACATGCAACAGTCTGGCAGCTGTCCCCGAGGACCTTTCTGTGCCTTTGCACACGTAGAACGTATGTAGGCTTTTCTATAACAGTAAAGTCTTGGCAGTGGGTTCAGAATGGAAGTGTTAGATTTATAATTTAATTTGAGTTTATCTAATGTGCTTTTACCTAATCAAATGTACTGCAAGTACATTAATCTTGCAGTGTTTTCCCTTCTTTGAATTTCATCAATCAAAACAAAATATACAAAATGCATATTTTGAGTGGGACATACAAGGGAAAATAGCATAAAAATGAGCATGAGACTGTAAATCCAAGCAGTGGACGAAAAGACCAAACTGAAATGGACAGATGCATGCATCCCTCTATTTGAGTGTCATTTGCTTGTTGGATCAAGCAAAAAGCAAACATAAAACAAAACAATTAACTACTGCTTTCCACTCATCCACCCCAAGTCATGGGAAAGCCTCCAAGATAATAGCTAGTACATTTTATTTTACATAAAGTGACCATAACTTTTTAAAGCCTTCTTTAACCACCAAATGGTATTTTCTCTGAGTGTACTTTGTCAAAGCAGAAGTGACATCCAGTGGCTAGTTAAGGAATTGTCAGTGTTTTGGTGCAGATAATTTACATTTGCACCCAAGCTTTCTCCTGTAGTATTTGCCTTGATATTCTTTCAGCACTGAAACCAAGACAAGATAGGAACAAAACCCTATATGTCGTTTTCAACAAAAAGTCTTAGAGAATCACTCCTGCCTAAAGAAAAACATTTTTGATAAATGTTCTTGAAATAGCAGAGTAATGCTATGGAGAAGCAGATGTCTTTTAGAGGGGCAATAAATATTTTTCTAAGGTATTTAGCCTATCTAGAATTGTATACTTCTTTGTTGTGAGAAAACGTATCCAGCCTGTGTATTTTGGGGGGCCATTTTTCTCCATGGCTACAAAAGTTCTGGAAATGTTGCTTTTCAATTTTGCTTGTAGGTACAGGCTGATGTACCATCAATATACAGACAGTGCTCAGAGTTACTTGTTTTCTTCCACACATCAAGATGTGGACTCTTGATCCAGTATCCAAAAGTGATTTTTGGTTGGATGAGGGGGTGAGGAAACTGATTCTTAATCCAGGCAAGATGGCAGATCATAAAACCAACAACTGTGGATTGGTTTACTTTCTGTCAGTCACTTTTAGGAAAATAATAAAAGAACACCTGATTTTGTCTGGTTCTTTCCAATTGCCTATTATAGAGCAGGGATGGGAAACATGCAGCCTGCCTTATGCTCTTGGGTTACATGTCCCTGTAGCCATAGTCTGCATCACCAATTACGAGGATTACTGGCAGTTCAGGTTCAACAATATATGGATATCTTCACAATCCCAATCTCATTATCAGTTTGTTCTCAGGTTTTTGCTGCAGTTTTTGATTTTACAGATGTTTGGGCTGGATGCTTTTTTAAAAAAAATTCCCATTGTTTAAGGAGACAATGGCAATTTTCCAGCTGTTCCTTTCCAAAAGACTGGTGAGTAAACAGAACTCACAGTTTTGAAAACTGGAGTGAGGGGGGTAAAAAGAAGGGGAGACCTGTTTCCTTGCTCAGTGACTTTCTACAAGCATCTTGTTCATTTTTGCTGGAAAGGTAGGATGTGGCTGATATGTCAATCAGTGGTATTGGTCTTTGGCTCTCCAGTGTTTTTGAATGTCATCCCCCAGAAGTATTCACCACTAGCCTTTCTGTCAGGCTTTCAGGAGCTAAAGTCCAAAACATCTGGAGAGGTAAAGCTTAGGTGTGTATGTGCAGTTAAAACAGTGGTTCGCAACCTGTGGGTCCCCAGATGTTTTGACCTTCAACTCTCAGAAATCCTAACAGCTAGTAAACTGGCGGAGATTTGTGGGAGTTGTAGGCCAAAACACCCGGGGATCCACAGATTGAGAACCACTGAGTTAGAAAAAAAAATAAATTACAAGTTGTGTCTGAGTGAATGTGTTTTAGAAACAGAATGCTAGTTAATCATTAACAAGCTGTTCCCAGAAACAATTGTGAAATGTTAGAGATGGCCATCCTCATTAAAGCCACTCTTAGGGATGCATGGTTCTGTATGCCATTTCTTATGAATTCCCTTACCGGAAAAACCAAGAGGTATTGTGTAGACTCTCAATTGGTCTTATGGTGACTTCTTTTTACATGTATGCCTATTTGTAGATGGCTACAAATTAGGGATATGCAGCAGTGAGATTTGTGTTCTAGATGTGTGCAGCTTCTGCTCTCATCTAAGTTGTGCAATCCATTTGTCTGGATGCTGAATTTCTTTTTATCTTCTTTTTTGTATCATTTACAGAACCTCCACTTAGTGAAGAATTACAACCAACGTCAGCTGTTTCTAGCCCAACACAAACTGGCCCTGTAATGTATATGCCCTCTGCAGCAGGTGATTCTGTTCCTGTCAGCCCTTCTAGTCCACAAGCTCCTGACCTTAGCAATGTACGTAGAGCTGTTACAAAGGTCTTGATCTCCACATTTTGCCAGTGCACAGTATACACACCTCTCTAAATATAGATATTTTTAGAGTAACCTAACTAAAAGACTTACGTTTAGGTGACCTCTTTGTATATTTTTCCCTAAAGGCAGTGTGAGGGAATGTAAAAATTGGGTTTCCATCTGTTCCCTCAGATTTTTGAGGGAGAATAATGGTACAGACTTAAATCACAGTTGCAAGTTTTAAACTGGATTAAACAAGCTGAACTGCTTTAAACTGACTTAAAATCATTTCCAAACTGTCATATGGCTTTTGTCTGAAAATGTAAAATTGATGTGATACTTTCTTCTTAGAATCTGTGTCATTTGGGAAATGTTCTTTAGTCAAACCCTTGCAAATTCTTGCCATACTTTTTTCTTTTCTTTTCTCTTTCTGGGATAAGCTGTTCTTAGAACAATGGAAAAGTGTCGTCTCTACTGAGAATGTTGTACTCTGTTGTTTTAGATTCAATCTGACACATCTGTTTGTAAATAATTGCAATTTAACTACTCCCCAAATAAATCTTGATTGCTTATGTTTTTGTAACATTTGGCCTGGTATCATGCCTTCTGTTTTCTTGTTTGTGCTAGTAATAAGCTCTAATTGTTCCATAGTAGTCTTACATGTTCCTAGTGAATTATATCAAGCTATATTTTAAAATCAGACTTTCTGCTACCTAGTGGAAAGCTCTAGCTTTTTACCTTTTGCTTTTTGGTGAGTAAATTGTAATACTTGGGTGCATTTCAGGAACCTATGATTCCTGCACCATACTGAAATACACATTTGCCTACACTTTCACCACTCTTGTGGACTCTATGTACCCCACAAGCACATTTCAGTTAACTAATTGATTTTAGTTAGGAGCTAAATACACTGTTGGAATAAATAGCACATGTCTCTTAGCTTATATTTGGTTTTGTCATTGCACTATAGGTATGGAATAAACCAGGAACTCTTCCAACTAGCCCAACGTCTACTACAGTAAGTATCTTCTCTCACTGCAGGGAAGGAGAGGGCATTACATATCCTATGTTGGTTGACTGAAAAGTTTTCTTGTAGCATTCTGCCATCAATTAGTCTTATTTGATGCAGCCCCATAGGTGTCGTTCAGCAGTACCCCACATATGGGTAGGATTGGTACCCACAGTTTTATTTGCTTGCATCTGACAAAATACATTTGCTAGGCATTTCATAGGTCCAACAGCAATACTCTATGCTAGGCCTGCTCCACCTGTGGCCCTCCAAGTGTGTGGGGCTCTTAACTCGCAGAAGCCTTAAATAGCTTGTCCAGTGGTCAGTAATTCTGGGAACTGGTGTCCAAAACACCTGGAGACCTGAGGTTGTGCAAGCAAGCTTCCACTAGAAGTCATTCAGTCACCATTATCTGCATTTTTTCATTAAACATGGTAAGTACAGGTGCTTATTCCTCACGGATAACCCATTGGGGCAGGAGGAGTACTGTATTTCAAAGAGCAATCATTAAAGAGGAGAGGATTCAAGGGGAAAACTGAAAAAATCAGGAAAAGACTAATTTCATTCTTCAGGGTTTTTTAAAATCAAGGTTGTTTTAATTATAAACGAACAAACTGGAAAACTTGCTTTTTTATGGCTTTGAAATTTCTTGTAATCTCAGTTATACATGCACAGAGCATGGTCTTGAGCATAGAACTTCTTAAGATTTGATCTTTCCTTTTCAAAAGAATGGAGGGAAAGATGCAGAGGATCCATGTTAACAAATCTACAGGTAGAGATTTGGTTCAGCCACAAGTTTTTCCCCAACACATACTGTTTCCTGAAACGGAAATTAGCTACACATTTTGATACATGTTCCTCAAGTATGAGAACTATAAACAATTTATAAAATTGAAACATAGAGTTTGGCTATTCTGAGGATCAATTAGATCTCTTACTAGAAATCCACACCGGGATTTTGGTGACAGTGGCACTTTCTAAATCTCACACAAGGGACCACTAAGAACTTTGTTCAGTCATGATAACTGTAGGATGTGGCAAGAAGGTGTGCTGTCAGTAGGTTCAGGATACTGTTGCTCTAGTGCTGTATTGACTTTTCTGAAATAGAGCAAGAATGCCTTAAATGAAACCTGAAGTGATTCTTTGTTCTCAGCTAACGTAGTTGAGTGGAAGTTTCTCCAGTGAAGGCCTTCTGCAGTAGCACAGATAGAACGTTATAGCATTATGAATCAGTAATTGTACATGTAAGCCCTTTTGCGGTGTGACCTGTATTGCTTCCCCTCTTTTGTTAGATTCTCTGTAGAAATAGCACTCTTGGAAGCCCGTCTAATATATGTGGGTCTCCTCCTGGTGCCATTGGAAAACCCCATAGTTTAGAAAGCATTGGCTTTCCATCGGATCCCGTAACTGCAGCCAGCAGCTACAAGAAGGCACCTGGATTTGAACGAGAAGACCTGGTTGGAGCAGATTACCTAAAAAGTTTCAAATGCCAGGTATGAGGAAAATATTGGAAAGAGGCAACCAAGTGTTCTTGACTTCTTATTGGGTTTTGAACAATTACAAATATCTGAAGTCTCCATTACTGTATGATGACTGCTTTGACTCCTACTCAGAAGTGTTGCCACTTCTGAAAAGAAGACAAAATGCTGAGGGTTGTATATTTCTTTTGATAGAAAGCTGGGTAATTTGAAGACTTTATTTTGTCATCATATTTTATTGGACTCCTGCATGCACTGGATAGACACTAAGGCAGGGATCCTCAACTTTTTTATGCCAAGGGACGGTTCACGGTTCCTCAGACTGTTGGGAGGCCAAACTATGGTTGGAAAAAATACAAACAAATTCCTAGGCATACTGTACATATCTTATTTGTCATGCAAAAAAAATGAAAAAAGAATACAGTATCTAAAATGAACAATTTTAACCAACACAAACTTACCAGTATTTCAATGGGAAGTGCTTTTGACTTATGAGATAGTCAAGTTGTTCTGTGCCTTCAAGTCGTTTCAGACTTAGAGTAACCTTAAGTCTAAAACAGGGGTCCTCGAACTAAGGCCCAAGGGCCGGATAAGGCCCTCCAAGGTCATTTACCCGGCCTTCACTCTGGATCAACCTAAGTCTGAAATGACTTGAAAACACACAAAAACAAGAACAATCCTATCTCATCAGTCAAAAGCAGGCCTACACTTCCCATTAAAATACTAATAAGTTTATATTTGTTGAAATTGTTCTTCATTTTAATTATCGTATTGTTTTTAAGTGTTTTTTGCACTACAAATAAGATATGTGCAGTGTGCATAGGAATTCATTCATGCTTTTTTTCAAATTATAATTCGGCCCTCCAACAGTTTGAGGGACTGTGACCTGGCCCTCTGTTTAAAAAGTTTGAGGACCCCTGGTCTAAAATTTAGGGCGGGAGCCGGGTAAATGACCTTGAAGGCTGCTTCCGGCCCACAGGTCTAAAGCATTCTTACAAAATTACATTGGAAGCCAGCACTTTTATTCAAAATTAGGGGTGCTGGGGGGAGGGAGAAATAAGAGTAACATTGAGTGAAGAGGGCTTGAAGGAGAAAAAGAGATATGTATTTAAGGATTTTATTTTTAAATTCAATGTTAATTAAGTAAACAAGTGCCACAGTACCATAAGATGGTATAAAGTTTTATCATGTCATCACAAGCCTTTAATTACGACCTTGCAGTAACATGAAAGCATACCTTCAAATACTGACTTTGTATGTATAGTCTCTCTTCAGTAATTGTAAATCGGTTTAGGCTTGTATGTAGTCAAATACAAACTGTTGCTACAGAATGTCCCGCAGTAGATGAATAATGGTAATCCAGCAGTTCCAAGTCACATCATGTAAAGAAATATGCAGTAAAAGGAGATCATTTCACCTTTGTTTTTGTAAATTTCTAGGTTTTCCATATTTAGACATAGATCAGATTTTTTCCAGACCATTTTCATTCCTAAACCCATTACATGAAGAGTATAAAATGTAGTATTTAGTTTATCTACTTTATTTTTTTATAACATCTTTCTCCTGATATGGGGACTCAAGGTGTTATATTGCATTTGATTACTTAGAAATAAGATTACTGTATAGGTGGCCTTTGTCATCCATATTAATTACACTGGAAATATTTCTTGCTCTTTGCTTTTTCTTCCTTTCTGTCTATCTTTTTTGGTTTAGTACTCTTCTTTCTCAGTTTATGGATTTGAATCATATTGAGGGCAGTAAAATAGCAAAGGTTTTTCAAGAATCTCGTGGCTTTGTCAGAAACTAGCAGCCATTTCAAAGTGATCTCTCATGTGTTGCTATCTTCCATTTACTGCAGCAGGCCAAGATAAAATCCCATTCCTTGGAACACAGAACTCAAGAGCAACCTCTATTACAACCCAAACAGGTATGTTGCTCCAAAGGGATTGTAGTCCGTTTCTTAATGTTTCAGTGCAAGCTTTTCTGTGGATTCCCCTTGGATCTGTGGAAGCCCAAACAAGCTTGATCAAATTATTGTAGTGTACTAAGTGTTTAAGGAAATTAGTTTTCAGGCCTATACAGATGTGAAGTAGATAGGCATCAAATTAAATTTCTCAGTACAGATTGGGCTACAGAAGTAAATGGGATAAAGCTTAGTTCTATTTACGCAACTTCTTTATTTAGGTAAATACATATATTGAAAGTATTATTTACCTTTGTGACCATAGTATAAATATACACCTTTCCAGTCTTATGGTTAGGCTTGTCTGTATGTGTTCCTCATTTAGGAGGCTTTACCCAGTTTACTGAGCATGCCTTCCTTTTTCAGGATATATTGGGGATTCTTCCTGTTGGCAGCCCATTGACATCGAGCATCTCCTCTAGTATCACTTCGAGTTTGGCAGCAACACCACCAAGTCCAGCAGGCACCAGCAGTGTCCCAGGCATGAATGCCAATGCTCTTCCATTCTACCCAACTAGTGACACGGTGGAATCTGTAATAGGTAATAATAACGCCCATGCATGCTTTCTCACTGGGCAGAGGGACTCAGCAAGGCATGTATAGAGCTCTGGGAGATAGGACAAACATCTTATATTCCTAGAGACTTAGAGGAGTCTTTGTGTGCTTTTTACTCTTTGAAGTAATGTTTTATTTGAAGTATAAGCTCTTTTATAACATTGAAATTGCTAATCTTTTATTTGAAATATGATCTCTTTTGTAACATTACAAATTTGGAACAAATATAAGAGCTGTTAGTTAATTTCATGATTTTTGAATTCTGTAAAGATGTAACAAGCTGGTGAATGGGAGATCATGAGTTGTGTGTGCATGGGTATGTGTGTGGAACTTGCTTGCTGTCCTACATCTTACTTTATGCTTGCTAAATTCACAGATCACAAACCTGATCCAGGACTAAACTGTCAGTCATGTGACAGGTATAATCTGTGACTGAGCGCCGGTTCTCACAAATATTGCAAGGACGAAACTCTCATCTGTATACATCCAAGACAAGTCAATGTCCAGTTTATCCCTTAAATGCACCGTTTATGCTCCACTTCAAAGGGTGGATGCAATCACATTTAAATTTGTAGATCTCCCAAGGAGATTACAAATTGTGTAGGAAAGGTTTTTAAATATATTTTCTCCCTATGCACATCTCTCCCCTCCTCCCTTATATTTATTTTAGAAGAGTAGATACATATGTAGCTTCCGTTGATAGTGGCCTTTTATTCTTGAAATATCATATGACTGTTGTTAACTGTTAATATTCTGTTACAGAAAACTGCCTTTGCTCTTGAAACTTAAAGTGGGGATTGGGGAGGAGAACTAAGGATTTTTTTTACCACCGATTAGGGTCCGGAATGCATTTCAAATAGGATCTCTACAGAGAATTACTGTGGAGATTGGAAGTTATTTTATAAACTAGCCAAACACTCAAACATTGTCTTTAAGGGGAAAATTATGAAAGACTAGACATTGTGAAGCATTGGGTGGGGAGCATCTGTGTTCAGTATATAAAATTGTCTGTCATCTATTTTACGATCCCTCATTTCTAGAATAACATTGAATATCATAAATATAATACAAGCCATTACCATTTCCTAAAGATTATACCAACGGGGCACATTTACTAAACATAATTAATTGGGTAGGATTAGCACGAGGGGAGATCCCAAGCAGGCTTACTCCATCTCATTCCAAACTAGCAATATTCATGCTATATCGCCAAGCCATTGGGTCACTGCTGGCTATTGCCTGCTTGCCTAGGGTATGCTGATTCCTTCCCTGCCTCCTTTTCCCAAAGCCCTTCACCTGACTGCCACACTCAATTCCCTTACTTCCACTGCCATACCTGCTCCTCATTCCTACTGCCTATCTTTTCCATCACTGAATTACAGTCAAAATCACTGCTCAACTGTGGATTTCCTAAAAAGAGGAAAGTCCACTTACCATGAATCATGGGCACCAAGGTGGACTGGGATGGGCACTTGACATCAAATCTGTCATTGGGTGCATTCCTGCCCAAAGTTAAGTATCCCAGGAGTGATCTTGTTTATATAAGTGTTATTTCTGATATTAGTCAGAGGGAGGAACCAGATGCTGAAAGATGTTTAGAGTTCAAATCAGGCAGCAAAAAACACTGGGAAAAGTGGCCTCATTTAGATCACTGCTGATGGCCAGTGGCAGTGTTGTGCAGTGGGAAGTAGGGCCCAGTAGTTACTCCAGTCCAGAGCAGTGGCATCTCTGCATGTTGGCTCTTTGGGCTTCCCTATCCCTTGAAGTTGTTGGTCCTTTTTGTAATATATAATTGGTGCCTCTGTCTGGCAGAGTCTGCCTTGGATGACCTGGACCTGAACGAATTCGGAGTGGCTGCCCTGGAGAAGACATTTGACAGCAGCTCGGTGCCCCACACGAGTGGCATCATGATAGGTACATGAAAGCAACAGAGCTTTCTTTGATCTTCTGCCAAGCAGGGTTTTGCCCCACCAGCTGGCTGAAGTGGCCTAACAAGCTCTCAGAACCAGCCCTAATTTTGTATGTTGGTTGGTGGCCAATGGGAGACCTTGGAGTCAAAGGGCCTTCATTGGCTAGCAGACTGGAAATTTAAGCCACCAGTTTCAGACATCCCAGTTATGTTTATGAAACAGGTGTGGCTTATTTTGCTTTATAGTACCTTAACAGTACCATACCAAAAATGCTCACCAAATTATGACAAAAATATCTAATGGAGGGTGGCGGGCAAAAGTTATTTTCAAATAACTGGAAAGAAATTGGATTGGTATCACTGTTCTGCTGTCACAGGATCATGGCAAGGCATTATCGCCACACATTGACAAACTATCGCATATGTATCTCATCATGTGTTTGTGGTCATTTCAAACCAGTGTCCTTTCTTTGTGTGTGTCTCTGGTTGTTCAGTTGAAATTCAATTTTACAACATATGTGCCCCTGTTGTAAGAATCCTATGATTTATTGATCCAGGTGGTCCTTTGTGAGTCGAAACCACATGTGATTTGGTGGATGCCTGGCTTACTGTTACCATTCACTGCTGTCTGAACCATTGGTCTCTTAGGAGCATCTCCACCAGCTTGAACCTCATCCTTACCAATATCTGATGTTGCAGAACCATTGCAAAAGAACCTGCAGTGGCCTTCTCCCAACATACAGTTTTGTTCCACCACATCTCAGCCTCAGCATTGTTTTATATTTGAGCAGTTGCACAGATCAAAAGATCTTCCTAATACAGTCCAAGTGATAGAGTCAGCTTTCTCAAAAACTGGTTCTCCTCTACAGGGACAGTATCTCACACAAGATAACTCTGATTTGTCTTTGAACATTTATGCCCAAGCTAATTTTGACAAAGAACCATTTGAAAATTCATTAGAAACAGTAGTCATTGAAGACCCCATAAGACCAGTATGAGTCAGAATATGTGCCAGATTATGTATTTCCTGTAGTCTAGGCACAGGCTTGGCTCCCATCAAGCTAACCACTTTTTTTTAAAAGAATGAGGAAAAACTGGTTGAAAACCCCAGGTTTATTGCTCCTGCAAAGTCAGTCTGTTATCACAACTTCACTGGATTGTTATAAGAAAATGTAGTTGCTCCTATCCAGTCCTATAATTATTCTTAGCTGGAAAAAGAATATGGAATAATGTCTAATGTAGGAGTCCTGAAATTGTCATGATAAACCCAGGCTAATTTCCAAACCCAAAGTTACTAATGTTCATATCTTAGGCTTTGAAGTATCAGGGACAAAGCCTGAAATTTAAAAGAATGAAATCTGAGGTTCTTGTATTTCCATGCTACTGCTATTGTTCAAATAGGAAAACAATTCCCTCGTTTGCTTTTCTGTGAATATAACAGAAATCATTATGGTGTTTAAAATCAGTGACTGGATCTGCTAGGACAACTTCCTCTTGTGTGGGCTGTTTGCGCATGCATTAAAAGTGACATTTACATCATTTAAATTGTAGTTTATCCCTTGGCAAAATTACGTTGATAATTAAGAAGTTACTCCCCCCCCCCCTCCTGCTTTTTAAGGGACAGTTAAGAATATACTTTTGTCACTTGTATGTGAATGAATGAGTTGGCTTTGTAAGAATATCTTTGGCATGATAATATGGCATAGTAGAGGAGATACTCTTTAATTCAGATAATAGTCTTGAAAAATTTTGTCACATAATTCTTATGGTTTTTCCTTTTTTCTCAAAAAAGAATCTTAATGATGCTCTGTGTTAACATCACTTGATGTTTTATTTTCCAACAAAACAAGGCAGCCTCCTAAACTAGGAAACATAATAGTGAATACAATCACTAGGTTTAAATGTACATTAGTATATTGTCATGTGGAGACAGCTAGCTAAATAATCTCTTGGGATTTCCCCCTGGACTCTTAAAGGCCCTCTCTGTATTAGAGCTCTGACTTTGATGCCCTATTTTACCCAGATAACTTCCAGCAAGGGTGTTTCTGTTTTTATCATCCTTGGCCAGAGAAACATTTCGGAGATTGCTTCTGCTGTAGGAAACAAGAGAAATAAAATAAAGGAAGACCCTGGACTCCCCCATCGTTTTACTGGTGCAGAGAGTGAAGCAAACACCTGCTGTTCAAATTCCTGTGCTGTGTTTCCACTCATAACTCATGGCTTCTGCATTCCCATCCTTTCTGTGTGTTCTTTGTCCAGGTGGGAGTTTGCTGCAAAGTTCTGCTCCTGTAAATATCCCAGGTTCCCTTGGAAGTTCTGCCTCCTTTCACTCTGCCTCTCCTTCTCCACCGGTCAGCTTATCATCGCATTTCCTCCATCAGCCCCAGGGACACTTAAGCCAATCTGAAAACACATTCCTGGGGACATCAGCTTCTCATGGATCATTAGGTAAATGCCCACTCTGTATGTGAGAGCATGCATGTTAACATGTACATACCTGTCTATACCATGTAAGTATTTTCTTTTTATCTTAACTTTCATTTGAATGTCCACATTCTGTGTTGCCACCTAACATAAGTTGTGACCACACAGCTCTTAAAAGAAAGATGGATTCATACATATCTCAGTGAAATCTGGTTTGCACGCACAGAAAATAACAGAGGCTCAGGATAAGACAAAAGGGTTCAGCATCTTGGGATAACCAAACAACAGAGACTGGGGAAAACTCCAGTTTAAAACTCTGGAGAGGCTACCACGCATGGTGGATAACACTGAGCTCAATTAATCAACATTTGTATAACGTAAGTTATTATGTTTGTAACAGTTTAGAAGAGCTATGACCATTTGTTTAAAAAACCACAACAATATGTGCATCAACTATTAGCTTCACATATTTATTTTTTTGAACAGCCCCTATTAGTATTACCTACTCAGTTATCAATACCAAATGTTGACCACCAGTACGAAGTACATTGGAAGTTTAATCATGAATATCATGTATGTAAAAAAAAAAAAAAACTCCACATAAATCCTGATAATAAAAGTATAGCAAGAGTTCAGTGTTCCATTTCTGCCCATAACATCAGGTTTACCCTAGGAAAACTCAACAGAGAGTGAAATGTACACTCTGAATCCTTAACAACCTTCCCACTTTATTGTTGTTTCAGCTGTACTTGGACTGGGCTTTAGTGTTCAAATCAGGCTCTGGGATCAAGCATTGACTCTAGTTAAGGAAGCCTTAATAAAACCAGGGCATTTTACCATTCGGGGGCGGCGGGGGGTGGGGGGGTGGAGAGAAGCCTTGTACTTATATGGAACACCCTGCCATCCATATTTAGTTTGCTCCAGTAGCAGCCATAGCCTTTGTAAAATGAGCATAAGACCTCCTCCCATACACACGCATACACACTCTAACAATGTTCCACATAGCCTCTAATTATTGCTGTTGACCTTAAAGCTCTTTTCCTCTGCCAAAGATAGCACTCCTTGGTACTTTGTTTGCAATCCAAATCCTAAAAAATAAAATATGTAAAGCTCATGAGAAGTTAACAGTTAATGCAAATATTAACTATTAGTGGATCCTTACTGTTCTTCTGAGCTGTCAGAAATTCCAGAATATGTCTAAAGTACTCTGAAACACCTTTGGAAGCACTGTTAGCCTCAGAAGCTGGATGTGTGCATGCCACACTTTTTTTTTTAAATCACCAGCATTATACAGCAGGGATAGAAGTAATGAGATGGGTGCAAAAAGGTTAGAGGGCTCTGTTATTGCCTGCCACTATTGTACAATGTGAAGCTGTTGCTGCTAAAGGAAGCATATAGCTTCCATTTGTACCAATCAAATGGAAGCTATATGCAGTATTTGTGCAGTATTTCTGTCTTTTCTTTCCCAATACATTTATTTTAAAGGAGGGGGGGAAAGTCAGAAACAATGGATACAAAGTAGAAAATGATGTCAATCAGATCTCCCCCCCCCCCCCCGCCTCTATTGCATGAAAGAGGCAGGAGGATGGTGTCCTTGTCCAGAAGCACTCACAATTGAGATATGATACATAGGACATGAGTGGATACAGAAAATGAGTATTGAAAGAGCAGAAAGGCTAAAAACCCATTGCTTTTTCGTGTTTTATTCACATTTGTCTTATTACATCTGTTTAATCACCTGCTTTGTACAAAAGGAAGCCGTAGTTTATATACTGGCAACCTACTCAGTCTCATTTTAATTACCTCAAGGGTGCTGCTTACACACTTAACCAGCTAGAGATGCTGTAGACATGCTGTGAGAGACCTACATGACTGCAGTAGCCTTGTTTTTTGAGTGAGAGAGTATGGCATAACCATTTTCCAAATAAATAAATAATATTGCAAGCAATACAAAAATGTGTATTCTTGCTTTTGTTAGTTCAGTAAATTAAATCTACCCTTCAGCTAGTTCCCAGGGCTTACCAAGAGCTAAAATTATAATAATGTTTGCAGTAAGTGTTTCTGTACATATACATAGTACCTGGTTTGGATAATCTCTCCCCTTCCAAAGAAAGATACCATGTGTGTGTGTGCTCTGTTTGCACCACCCATGACTTCCTTCATATAGGACCTCTGGCTAATAAGTGTGTGAGCGCACCCTGTTGAACAAAAACATCACGGCTGCAGCTTTTTGCCTTTTCCTTGGGAGTGTGTCCCATTGAACCAACTGGGACTTACCTCTGAGGAGGCATATGAGATTGCATTATTGATTCTCATTAGACTACCAATCAATGGAAAGTCTATTTTCTGTGAGCAGTTTTGCTATACAATTTTCATTTCTGCACAAAAACATAGAAAGCCTGCTTGTGTAAAAACCAGTGTCAGCAGTAACATGATAGCAAATCAAAGTATTGGGAATGAGTCTAAAAAATACGGTATTTTCAGAAGCAGATCTTTTTAATGGTTTGAATCTTGTTTTACAGTCATGGACATACTTGACATGGCTTCTCTGTTGTGTCCAAATGTATTACTAGCCTGCGTCTGGAATCAAAATCGGTTTCCATTTGTGATGCTTCTTAATGATGCAACTTCATTAAGAAGAGTGCCCAGGTCTAACAGTTGAAGCCAAGCCATGTTTTAAAGATACATTTTTTCAAACAAAAACACTTAAGAATAGTATTCTAATTTTTAGTCTAAGCTTTCCGTTTGATGCACCTTACTTTATGTGAATATACTTAGAGAAAGATGCACAGCATTCTGGCTGAAAGGTAGAAAAACCAGTCCTTGATGCTGTGCAGACTTTGTTTAAAGGAAAATCTAAAGTTGCCTCTGCAAAGCAAGTAATTTTTATGTGTGATTTCTTATAGAACAACAGTAGAAACTGTGAACTATTGAGTTGATTTCAGCTAATTTATCTGGTGAGATATCCTATAAGGCGGCTCAAATCCTTAGAGAGTTTTGTCAGTGAATGTATGGTGAACAGGAAAATAAGACAGGATCTCTTCTCTGATGAATATACAGACTTTTCCCCCCTGAGCACTTGTCTGCCACATTACTCCACAGTTTTAGTTGAATGCTTTAAAGCGGCAGTGGAAAATGTCATGAAGAATTGGACTGCGAATTCCATAATTGGCATTGGCTATTCGGGTCTGGTCTGATAGGAGCTGCAGTCCAACGCCATAAGGAAAGCTACATCTTTTCTGTTCCTTCTGTAAAATTTATTGCACGTGGCAACTCTTTTTTTTAAAGTTAAAATTAGATTATCTGCTTTTATTCTGAGAATTCAGTCATTGCCAGATTGCTCACATGTGATGAGCTGGTTTCTTAGTTAATATTTGAATTAAAGCGGCAAGGACCCAACTCTGGGTGCTCACAATTATATAAGACTGTTTGCACTGATTAATTCATTATGGTTAAAAACAGAATGTCCAAAATACTGAAATAGTAAGTTATTCTGTAAAGTATATGGATAATCAGAGCCAGTGTTTTAATCTGAAAAAAATGAAGAGATTGTGATAAAAAAAATTTAACAAGAGAGAACCTTCAGCATACTTTTAGAGCTAAATTGCAGCTGTGAAAACACACAACCTAATTACATTGATGAATGAAGTAATAACTAAGGGATGAATGTCATGTTTCTTAAGTGTCCATAAATGCTGAATCAAGTGTATGCCTGCACTAAGACTTTCCTGCATATCTGGTTTGAAAGTGCTGGAGTTTTCTGTCTGAGTTGCAGGCATTTGCCCTGGGTTCTGCATCAGTCTTTGCCCTGTCTCTCCTGCCAGTTGTGGGTTGAATGCATTACACAGGGTCCTCTTTCCCCAAGAATGCCACACATCTTCCCTTGTTCAGTTAGGAAATATTGATCAGGCCTCCATTCCTCCTCATCCCCTTTAAAGCCAAAAGTGTCAGATGAACATGTTGGGGCATGCAGAGTTCCCAGGTGTGTTACTGCCCTGTGAAAGATTGAACAGGATAAACATAGAAGGAAATGAAATGGCTAGAGATCACTTTATTCTTTTTCCGAAGTACTGTTGGGCAAGGAAAAGGGTATGCCAAAAATGTGTGACATAACACTTTTACTCCCTGTCTCTGCATGAAACAGGTTTAAATGGAATGAACAGCAGCATATGGGAACACTTTGCTTCTGGAAGTTTTTCACCCAGTACCTCGCCTGCGTTTCTGTCAGGTCCAGGTGCTGCAGAGTTGGCCAGGTTGCGGCAGGAATTAGATGAAGCTAACAGCACAATAAAACAGTGGGAAGAATCTTGGAAGCAAGCCAAACAGGTAGTGTGCTCTGGAGGGATACGCTTAGCCAAAGGAGTCCACCTAATGGTCCAGTTACAAGCTTGGGCCCTAGGCAATAGGCAGAGAGAGAGAGAGATGGGGCATGAGGTCCTATAATGTGTTGCCTTCCATCATGCTTTTGATGAACTGTTTACAGATGGATAAAGAAGTGGGTTGAGGGCTTAGATTTATTCAGGAGTAGGTTACTAGTTGTGACTGCAATTGAAAATGTTCTGCCCATACTTTCTTATGCTGCTCTGAGCACTGGCTTTTTCAGTGGCTATTTGGGTACCCTTTTCTAATTATTTGCTGCTGCTTGCATTATGTTTCCCAACTCATCCTCTGCTCACTTTTTTGCCCTGAAGAACTAGGAGTCTCTGCATCCAGGATGCCTTTTAAATCAAATACTGGGCGTGCTTCCTTTTGGGAAGTGAGATTTCCCATCCTGCCATACAAGCTGTCAATTCAGATTGTTCCCCTTCACTTTTGCATGGATTGTGTTAAATACATTGTTGCCCAAGCAGTCTGAACTATGACATTCACTTTTAGATGCCCTGTTTGTTCCTTTTCTCATTACGTAGTGAAATGAAATAAGCTATAGGGTTTGGGAAATCAGTCCTGGGGTAGTTTACTTTGGTGTCTTTCAGTCTTACTAGCTTAAGGATTATGCCCACAAAACACATTGATCTGATTCTTGTGCAATGAATGTGATGCACAAAGGGAGTAAGAGCAAACAGAGTCCTGAAGAAACCTGCCTGCCAAGCTCAAGGAGCAATATATTAACGCCAATCCATGTGACTCCCCTCCTGAGAGGAGAAACACTCTGAAATCAAAGATGTGTGTGCTTCTCTGACCAGTAATGTGCCCATAGTATGTTTGCTTGCAAAATTTTGTCACAGATTACCTCATAAATATGTGTCTGTGAATCAGGAAGTTGTATAGATAAGGCAGCTGGTTCGTATTTTATGTGTTTAAAGGAATGCTTCAGAAAAGATTTAAAGTAGGAAGATGAGACGATTTCCACTCCCAGCTTGGAAAAAAAAGCATTTTGTTCCAGATGACTTGTTTTCAGGCATAACCAAGTGTTTAGCCTCGCTTTCTTTTCTTTGGGGCATGCAGGCCTGTGACGCTTGGAAAAAAGAAGCCGAGGAGGCTAATGACCGTGCCAGCACAGCAACAATCGAATGTGAGCTAGCCCGAGAGCAAAGGGAGGGCTTGGAGCTGCAAGTGAAGAAACTCCAAGAGGAAATGGAGAGGATCCACACTGGCCAGGACCCCCAGTTCCTTCGTACCCTCTCTGATCTAGAAACACTTTCTCTCTCCACACTCTATAATCTCCAGAAGCAGCTGCGTGCCAACCTGGAAAGAGTTGATAAGGTGGGTTTGAGTGAGGAGGATTTCTCCCACAATTAACTTGGGTTGCTTTTTATGTCCACCTAAATAATTAGAACCCTTGGTGAAGTTACAGTTCTGACCATATAGGAGCCCCCGGTGGCGCAATGGGTTAAACCCTTGTGCCAGCAGGACTGAAGACTGACAGGTCAGAGGTTTGAATCCAGGGAGAGTGCAAATGAGCTCCCTCTGTCAGCTCCAGCTCCCCATGTGGGGACATGAGAGAAGCCTCCCACAAGGATGATAAAACATTAATACATTCAGGCGTCACACCAGAAGTGACTTGCAGTTTCTCAAGTCGCTCCTGACACACACAAAAAAGTTCTGAGCTTTGTACACTGCCAGCCAAGATATGTAATGTTATTTCTCTGTCAAAGTGGGAAGAAGTTTTCTGTCAGGCAAGTCTTCTTGAACCATGACAACAGAAAAGGCAGTTGCTCTCTAGACTGGAGGAAGAACTGAAAGCAAAGCATGGCTAAGGTTCCTAAGAATAATTGCATCCTGTAGAATCCACTGTCTGACCTAGCAACTCCCAACATCTAATTCAGCATGAAAAATGTATAAAGTTCCCAAATAATAATTGCATCCTGTAGAATCCACTGATTCAGCAACCCCCACCATATAATTCAGCATGAAAAACAGAAAATGTTTCAGATGCTTTAGCACAAACATTGAAATTGTATCACTTGTGCGCTACAAGTGGCCTGCCAGGATTCCTGTAGGGACCATAGAAAAGTAGTATTGTGCCCTCAGGAGTCTCAACAGAGTGCAGTTTTGAAATTTAAGGCTGTATTGCTGCCTTTTAGGGGGAGCATGCTGAACTAGCCTCCCATGCCCTAGTGGTAGTTAGAATCTAGTCACTTCCCGTTGTGAGAAAATGGACAAGTGTATCCCTGATGAGGGTGGGGTTGACCATGTTTGCAAAGGTGGGTTGGAGTGGCCTTTTGGCATTCTGCAGTGGCCCACTCTTTCTCTGGCAGCTGCCTCCTGAATGTAAAAAAGCATCTCTGACATCTGTTTTGTTCTCACTGATAATCCACTCTGGTTTGCCCTCCCTCCCCCTTTCCCCATGGTCTTCTATTTCCAGGCAGTATTTCAGATGCAGTCGGTGAAATGCCTCAAGTGCCAGGAAGAGAACCGGGTGGTACTACCGTGCCAACATACTGTGCTGTGTGAAACGTGTGCTGAGGAGGGTGAATGTCCCATCTGCCATCCCAACAGGCCACACACTCTCCAGTCGTGACCCTTCTAGGACATTTGATTTAGCATATCACATAGAACTTTTTAACTTTATATATATATAAATATATATAAAATATAATATGAATATATATATGAACATATATATATATACATAAAAACAAAAAATTAGTTGCAGAGCACTTTTTAATACTTGGCATCTCCCATTTAAAAGGATTACCCCTCTTCACTCGATCCCCACTAATTCTAACTCCTTAAGGATTTTTAGAACTGTTTTTAACATAGATCAAAGGGCCATTTGCAAAGTCAGTCCCCCATTACTACTTCTTTTATAAAAACTTAGAATGTAACCTTTTAAGTCTTGTTCTGGAGAGGGGCTTAGAGGGGAGGGTGAAGAGGGGTTACAAGTGCTTTCTAGGGTGAGAACTGGTCTTTTGGGGAGAAGAATGGAAATCAAATTTCTATTAATTTCTTCACCATCAACCCCTTTCTCTTGCCTCTTGCGCAGTCATCATTTGGTATTTTTAAAGCACCAGACATACATTGGACCCTGTAGTAGAAGCTGCTTTGCAGTCCCTGCCTGCTCAGAACTTCACGCATTTGGATTTCGTTTGCTGGTCTTCAGTAAGTGCAAGAAACTTCACTAGTAGGGGAGATTTCTTTCTCTTTACAACTTTGTAGGTTTCTACCAAAGCAACAAACCAGTTGTGATTGAAAACAGACCAGTGAAACAAGGCCATCATACTTTCCTCGGAAGCATTATCCACCACTGACACATAGCTTAGACTTTAGCTGCTCTTGCCAGGCATGTCTTTTTAAAGGTTTGATGGTCTCTGTTGTCTTGGCAATGGCTGTATTCCAAGGCGTAGACAGAGGCAGAGATGTGACGGCACTCTTGGAACAGTCTGTTTTCCTCATGCTGGCTAAAGGAGAAGGCCCTTGTTAGAATTTGTCTTCATTGATAGTTACGTGGCAGCAGCTTTTTTATTCTTCCTCATTGAGACCCATATAACATGAGACTCACCTGGCTAAGTGTAGTTCCTCAATAATCGAATATGGTAGGTGCTGTGCCTTGAATGAACTTCCAGTTCATTCAGTCTACCTGGACATGCGCAGAAAGAATCCAGAATCTTATGGGTTAGTCCTAACTTGAGCATACCAGTTGTTCAATGGTGAACCAGCATGAAGGGAAATCCCATTGATGCAATGTGTCTACTCCAGTTGGGACTAAGGATGGACTCAGGCAGGTGTGTTTTGGTATAGCATCTTAGTACAGGCTGCAATACACTGGTGATGAGCAACATTTGGCTCCATTGATCTAAAGTTGTTCAGTGTTGAACTAATACTTTGCCAATAGAAAAAAGCAAATCAATACAAGAGTATATTCCCATGCCTGCTGTCTCTTCCCATGAATTGCACTTTTGCAATGCCCACAATATGCCTGTAGGGCAGAGAAGAGTCTCTGTGCTAGACTCTGTGTGCTTCACAAGGAGGGTGACCCAGATATTGGTAGAACAGGATCGTCAGTTCACACTTCACATTGCTGGTATGCAGTAAGCTGTGATGAATGCCAGCATAAAGTGGGGCAGGTAGTAAATGAGAGAGAAAACAGGTGCTTTTCAGGGGTAAATATCTTATCCTCTCTAGCTACCAATAAAGGCTAACATCTACATAGGATAGCTGCTGCTGTTTGGAGTTGCAAGCAGATTTCAAATTTACCTCCCTCTTGTTCACTTCTTTAAGGTAATAGTAGCAATGAACTGTCAGGAACGATACCTTAAAACCATGGATGGGGGCAGGAGAACAGAGCTTTTCACATATCCAAGGCCCTTTGTGTTTCAGTATCTCTAGTAGCAAGAGATACATTCTCCAAATTTTAACAAGAAGTGGGCAACATCTAGGGAGTGGCAGTAGTTGAAAGCAGAATGGCAAGTAGAAATTATTGAAGATTCAGAAGATCCTCTCTCGAACGGGTAGATATTAGGCTGAGTTAATTTCCTAATCCATCATATTCCTCTTTTAAAAACTAGTGAAATGCTATAAAGCCATGCTTGAAGTGTTGTAGGTAGAAAGAAAGGGAAGATGGTGCTCAGAGTCCATAGTACTTTGTTTCCCAAATACATTCCTTTTCCTGGTGATGAAGGAAATCTTCTCATTCATGGAGCCTTTTGATCTTCCTGTGGGCATCTCCACAGACCATTCTTCAGGGATCAATTTCTATTCATTCCGTGCAACAGTCACCTGACTATGACTGGTTCCCAGGAGGAAGGGGTGTTTCTTGAGTGTTTACAAGATTCAGTTTGCTTGCAAAGTGGTTCACAGGGGAAGGAGGTTTAGGTTTTCTGAACTTCTGGCTTGGCATTAAAGCCACAAATTGAAAATGGGAGATGTCCTCATTGCTCTCTTACTGTGGATTTACTTCCTTGATTGGGTACCTGCCAGCTTACTCATCCATGAAGATGATATATGTCCTCCCAAGATGCCCAAGAAGCTGGAACCTGTAAATGCATTCCTCTTAATATTGTGCATGTATGTACTAGAGAACTGCATACATTAGACAAAATGGGTAGCCATTTCTCATGGGCCGCAATGACTACTTTCCATCATTCCCGCCTCTTACCTGGGCACACTGTGTCTTCTGTAGGAGGACCACATAGGATTGGCTTTCCACTAAAACAGATGGACAATAACCTTTTTGGGTCCTGAGCAACAGAGAGCTGTTGGGTCATCACATTGTTTCTTGTGCTGTTGTAGGCCAACATGAGTCAGATTTCCAAGCTCTGAGCAGATGTTGAATCAATTTACAAAGAAACTTGCAAAACATATTTACTCGAAAGTAAGTCCCATTGAAGTCAGTGGGGTTCGCTTCCTGGTAAATGTGCGTAAGTGTGTCACCTCGGCTAATAACTATCTGAGAACAAGTTTGCACTCGATCCGGAGTGCCTTATGAAGAAATGTTAACTCAATAATTATGTGTTAAAAGTTTGATTATGCGCACTGGGTTTCTCCAAATTGACATTGGGGCCTAAATCGGACTGACTTTCAGTGAAATTTGTGGCTTAAAATACTTTTAAGCTTGTATCCAGTAAATGTGTTGCTCTGCAGTTCTTGAGTGGTTGAATTCCCACTACATTTTGTTCAAATACTGCAACAGCCTCTAGACAATGAAAAGCAACAACCCAGTCCATAAGGACTCTAATCTGTCATTTTGCACTGGGGTTTGTTTAACTTGTAAAGTGTAATATTTAGAATTATAATCTCACTCCCTTGCTCACCAGTCTCTGCTTTGTTTGCAATAGTCTTTCCCCAACCCGAAAAAGCACTGGAAACGCTAGCAACCCTTGTTTTTTCATAAGAGTAATACACTGTCAGGTTTTTCCTCCAAAGTGTTTCCATTTTAATGCGAGTACATTAGATTTGCTTCCACATTTCCACCCTCCCATATTTGGAGGGTTAATATGCATTCCCAGATGATCTCAAAGTGCAGCTCTGTTTTAGTTTTTTTTAATTAACTTTTATGTTCCGTAAAATTGCTTTTTTCAATGTTTATATTGTACTAGTATCTGTTTTTTAAAACACACACACCTAATTGTTATGTGTTTTTTTGTATGGAGAGACAATGCTGGCTGATTCTTGTGGTTGTGTTGTTTTTGGTTGTAGCCTTTGAATGTCTGTGCCATGAGGCATATCCTGGTATCCAAGGCCAGCAAACATGCCTCAGTCTTAAGGAAAGCTTATTTGTTTAAAATATGTGAACATTTTTAGAAAACAGACACACACACATATACAAATTTAAATTATGGGGCGTCATACTCTGCTGAAAATGTACTAAACTATTTTGGTAACTAATTTAAAGATCATAGGAAATAAAACTCTTTGAATTGGATCTACAGTGTTTATACAGAACTGCAGCCATTTTCAGGCTCTTTGGTGGTAACTGGTTTGTAACACTTAGTTTTGTAAACATTGTGTTTTATTGCTTCCTCTGCCTTTCTGTGTGATTGTCCATAGTGCGAAGACAACGACTTTGTAGGACAATTTTTTTGTCCTGAAATGCCTCTGCTTGATGTAATTCCAACAGAATCGTACAGGGGGTGTTAGATGTATTGCTGGTCTCCTAAAGTGTCTCTTAGAAGTAGTTACTTTGTCCTGTTTTTAAGACTGGGCAGCTCTGTAGAGTCTTGCTTGTTATTATCAGATTTCTCTTCCCTTCTCCCCGAATATCCACTGGCAAGTGGCTTTGCTGGTGGGGTGTGACAGAGAAATTGTATGGGAGAAAAAACCTACTTACATGCAGAACCACAATGCAGACTGTCTGTCTATTTTTATTTTTATTTTCTGAAGGACCAAAGAATTGAAACTGGGATCAAAAATTTTCCCAGCCCAATAAATGATGGACTGCTCCCTATCAGTATGCATACAAAGGCAATAGGGTATCGCAACAAATTGTTTCTACCCGCAAAATTCTTTCCCACCCTTTAGAAGCACTTTTTTAAAAAACAAAAATTCTAGATTTGTATGAATTTTATTGAAATTAAATGCCTGAGATGTGAATGCTTTTTATTAGGTAGCAAATTAAAAAAGCAAAATGGACATCTCTCCATTTGTTTTGTAAAGAAATTAACTTTGAATTAAGTTTCTAAATAGGCAGCATTGTTTACTGGGATGGGGTGAACCAGGAGTGGGAGGAATTATGCATTTTTAAGGGGTGGGAAATTTGATTGTGCCAGTAGTTACTGACATGTATAGTGTTTGTGCAGCACTGCTTTTATTTTAAACAGGTTCCTGTGATAGGCTTTGCCTGTGATGGAAGTATAGTCTATTTGGTGCTAGACCTGTTCACCCTACATAATTACAGCATTTTGATTCCACTTCAGCACCCATGGCTTAAACCTATAGATTCCTAGAATTTGTGATTGGAGCTGCTTAGGATTTCCAGCCAGGGAGATCTTCTAGTACCCCTGGTGCAACTGCAAGTTCCAGGAAAATCCCATAAAGTGCAGTCATGGTAATTTGAGTGGGACCAAAGTGATGTAATTATGTAGTGTGGAAGACATCTAAATCGCCCCTGATGAGCTGCCCAAGTAGCTGTGTGTATATGATTGAATTCTGCACACCAATGAACGGAGTGCCTCTTGTCTCCAGTTATCTTCCCTCTGTGCAGAGACCTCACTAGAGAAATTAGATATTTCTCTTTTAAAATTATTTGGGTCTGGAGAAGTGGGTTATTAAGATAACCTTATATCACAATGTCCATTTTCATCTCACTCTGCCTCCGAGAAAAGGGGATATTATGTTTGCCCAAATCTGAGTGGTGAGAAAGGTCAGGTGGAGGATTGTTGGTTACTTGAAGAATGAGCAAAGAAGCTTGTGTTAATAATCACCTTGAAAGCTAATTCCCTTTCAGATTAATGCCTTTGTATGGCTGAGGAGTGAATACATATTAGAGCTGATAACTGATTACTCCCATAGCCAACCCTTACCCTTCTCCTGCACTTCAGCCAAGGGACCTTCACTCCACTGCTTCCATCATGAACCACAGCCTGGATGCTTTTTGTTTCCGTTTTAGATCAACTGCAGTTTGCCTTTCCAGCCCAACCTAGCCAACGTGTAGTTTGGTCCTATGAAAAAAGCTGAGCTGCAAAAAATAGATTATGAAACTAGGACAAATGTAAGCTGTGAGGTGTTGGGTAAACCAGTAAAACCGTGGTTGATCTAGAATAGAAGCCGAAGCAGCAGCCAGGTGATGAGGCAAAGTGGGCTGTTTGAGCTCAGAGATTGTCATGGCTCATCATGGTAACGCAGAACAATTTAGCATTTTCTAAACTAATCTGACATTTAGTGTTCACTTTGTAAACTAAGCTGGAGACCCAACACACACAATCCTTGCAATACTATGTAGCCCATGAAAACATTTTTTTTTCTTTTTAACTTTCTCTAAGCTTAATCTGAGCCACTTCTGGGGCTTGCCCAGCTTGGATAAATGAAGAGAATTTCCTTTCTGATAAGGAATAATATAAGACTCAACCATTTTTTGCTGTTCTGCTAAAAGAGGCAGGACTTTCCCCCATTGTTTTCTCTTCCGAAAAGAAAAAGTATTTATTGCCAGCATGGGGTTATGGTGTTTCTCTCTCTTTCTCTCTCATTCCCCTCAAGAGTATATCAATCTTAGGAGCAATGCAACAAGAAAGTAGATGTTGCTGGTAAAAAGTATTATAAACTTAAGTATTCCTGCAAATTGTTGACTGTGGATCAAAAATCTCTGTGGGGCTTCCCCACTCTGTAGCTTCCAATGTTTTAATGAGGAAAAAAAATGAATACATACAATATAAATTCTTTTAACTACACACTGCAGTATTTATGGTGGCCATTCTTGATCAGTGTCTCCTTGAATTTCCCTGTGGGGCGGGGGCTGCTGGGACAGAAAGCCACTCAAGTTTATGTAGAAGTCCGCCAAAAGGTAATAGGTGGTGTGTACAATGTGGTGTTTGATTCCATTATTATAGACTGTATTGCGGAACTGTGATTTCAGCTGTTGTTCTTTCTTGTATTCTGTATATATGTGTGTTTGGCTGTCCAAAAACCTGGTTTTAGACACTCTTTCTTGGCAAAGTGGATTTGCATGTGGAACTTTAAAAAAATGCAATCTTGTGTCACAATTTCCAAAGGCAGGATGGATTTTCTAGAAGACAATAAATTTTTTTATTTTTTTGCTAAGAAACATAAGGCAGCAGTTTTGTGTGTGCATATATGTGTGTTTACCTGTCGAGTGAATTTTTGTGTGAGTTTTCAAAGTGCCTTTAATCCCTGCTTGCAAGCTAGAGAGTTAGTGAAAATACTGTCATTTGTTGATCTCAAATGCATTCCTCCAGGAATATTTCCTGTTTAGACTTGATGGAAGTGTAACAGCTTCACAAACAGAGAAACAAAGACTCATTTTTTCTCATGGAGCTTGGGCAAAGAGATTCCTTGTGGACTGCATGCGAGGAATGCTACCTATCATCTGATTTGTTTCATCCCCTGATAAAAAATGAATCAGTATAAGATTAGTGAAAACATCATACTGTATACTCACATTATTTCATTTATTATATATAATTTAATCCTTCACTTTATCTAATACATGCAGCATAAATTGAAGAGGTTTTTAAGATTAGGCCTGTATCCTGTGAGATTTTTATGAATTCCAGTATGGTTTGCCCGCATCCCATTTGCACTTAATAAGCAGCTGCCGTTGTGATTGTTGGGTCTGTTCCACTGTTATTTGGGAAGCAGCTGCCTGCCATTTTCATCCCTTCCCATGAGTGATCTTTGCAGACAGACTTTTCACAATTCCCCCTCAGGCTGGAACTGGCTTTTTACAAAACTGGGTGAGAACAGCAGATAGCGGTTTCTCAAGCAACAGGGAAATAGACCACTGTTAATCACAGCAGCTGCTTCTTGGTAAATGAAGATTGGGGATCTTTATGATCCCTAAGTAGCTTCTATACCCAGGTCCAAAATACATGCAGCTTGCCCATGCCTCTTATATACTCTAGGGCAGGGGTCTCCAAACTAAGGCCCGCAGGCCGTATGCAGCCCTCCAAGGTCATTTCCTAAACTTTAGACTTAGGCTCAGCCTAAATTTGAAATGCCTTGAATGCACACAACAACAACAACAACCCTAATTAACTTGATTATCTCATCAGCCAAAGTAGACCCGCACTCCCCATTGAAACACTGGTAAGTTTATGTTGGTTAAGATAGTTCTTCATTTTAAATATTATACTGTTCTTTCAAAAAAATTGCACTTCAAATAAGGTATGTGCAGTGTTCTTAGGAATCAGTTCATGCCTTTTTTAAACTCCACCCCCAACAGTCTGACAGACCATGAACAGGCCCTTGGCTTAAAAGGTTTGAGGACCCTGATTTAGGGGCTACATAAGAACCACAAATATGTAAGTCATGGATGTGCTACTCCAGGTTAGACAGTTGTAACTCTGATGCAGGGTGCTGGCTTGTTACAGAAAAACCCTACTGGAAAGAAACATGTTTTTCTCTACTGAAAGTAGAGCACTAAAAGAGCAAAAATTTATCAAAGGAGAAACTTACGCAGATCCTTTTTTTAAAATTCCCACCCAAATCATTTGACAGTTTTCCCATTATCCTGAAGAATAAGTACTTAGCAAAATCCATAGTTTTCATTTGCCCACAAACACTGTAGATGATTTTGGAAGGCATTTCACTCATTCCTACCATAACTAGCTTCCCAAGATCCTGCATCCAGTATGATGTAGGTGCTCTAGCTGTCTTTCCTTACTGTTTTGATAATTATTTGGAAAAATCTGGCTTTAGCAGGAGGCTCTCTATCATTGCTGTTTAACCTCAGTCCAAAGTTTTAGTTGTACTTGAGAGATCAGTTGAAATCAAGATTGGAAGTTAGTTCAGCCATAAGTAACTAAGTAGAGTAACCTCTCCTTTTGAGATCAATAGAATCCTAAGTGCAACTAACCTCAAGTGGAGTGTTGCTTTTTCCTAAGGATATCTGTGCTTGCCACTTGTCTGAGTTGTCTTGTATGTGTAATCCTGTCTATGTAATAATTCAATCCCATCTCCTAGCTTCTACTACTAACATCATGGTGTATCCTAAGTTGTTCTTTGACTGGGAAGCTACTGCTCAAAAGCATCAATGCTTGAGAGTAAGTGATTGGATACTGGAACTTTCTACATTGGTAAGTATAGTATATGAAACAGCTGTTTGGGGAGATTCTGTCAAACCAGGGAGAGATGGACCAGACGTTCTTCTTGATATTAATGGACAGGTTGCTTGCTGTGCCACTGGAGTAGTTCAACCGTTCCTGAATTGGGATGCAGACCTCTCAAAGGAAAGAGCTGACAATGAGAGACTCAAATAAGCTACATGAAGACCATTTCATACATGAAGAAAACACAATGGAAGTGACATAAAATGGGGCTACCAAGTGATTTATTTACATGTTATGATCTACAGATAATATTGTTTTCTATGCAAATATGCTTTCCATATCTTGCTTCCATAATAGTATCTTACTAGGGCTGAAGTAACAATTGGTATAATAATTCAGTCTACCTTTCAGTGGGTGGTGATGTGGCTCCTCTAGACAAATTGTCCTCCTTAGAGAAAGAACTGAGTCAAACAGAAATGATAAAGGATAGAGTTTGAAGGCAAACTGACTAAATAGAAAAAAACAGGTGTAAAATTCTCTGAGGTCTAATAAAATTAAGAAATTTGTTCTTAAAGTTAGTTTGTACTAAAGGATTGGCAGGCAGTCAATATTAATGGTATTGTTTCAAATATTATCCACAAAGGGTTAGAGAATTACAGGACTGTTGTAACATTTGGTCAGAATGAAATGGTAGGAAAAAATAAGCAGAATTGGTTGAATGCAGGCATGAGCCAACTTCTTTGCCTTGGGACCGCGTTGTGGGCCCAACTGAGAAGACTGGGCCGGACGGGAGGGCAGCCGGACACACGCTGAGTGGGACAGGCCCGAGAGAGAGGAGCTGGAAAGGAGCAGGGCAGGGCCTGGGTCAGCCTCAGGTTGTCTTCCTGGCATAAGGATGGGTCTGCTCGTCCCATCCTTATGCCAGGAAGAAAACAAGACGTGGTGACTGCCCAGATCTTCCTCCACGATCTTCAAGCTGTTTTCTCAGCATTATGCCAGGAAGAGGTCGAGACAGACAATGGCTGAAAGTGCTCCGGAGAGCTCTCAGCTGCTGCATGCCTTCGTTGGGCTATCCTCTCAGCATAAAGACAGGACGGCTCACACGGTCCTTATGCGGTGACTGAGTACTCCAGAGGGCTCTCATCTGCTGTGTGGCTTCCTCCCTCATCCTTTCTGCATAAGGATGTGGTGAGCCACCATGTCCTTATGCTGAGAGGACAGGGAAAATGAGGAGGGCCCGAAGTAAGAGCCCAGGGGGCCACATCCAGTCCTTGGGCCTTGGTTTGCCGAAGCCTGATGTAATGTATAGAAGAAAAAGCCTTGGTAAGACAACCTCAGCATGACTTTTGCACAGGAAAATCTTACTTCACTGGCATTTTAAATATAATTTCATTGTTGATACTGTCCATCACCAAAAGCACCCCTCAAAGGTACATTAGGGGGCCTGAAAGAAGGTGTCTCCTGTGAAGGCATAACTGCAGGACATATCGGATACAAACAAGCATTAACTACCATGTTCACAGTGGAAAGAAAGGTAAGTAGTGTGCACCACTAAGGATTGATCATTAGTACTATGTAATTTGCTCATAAATGTTTCAGAGATAGGTGGGTGTGCTACCTTATGCAAATGTCATGGTGAGCATTATTAGGTAAGGACATAATGTATATTCAAAACATTTACGAATATAAAATAGTATTTGAAAAATGGTTAGAAGACTTTCTCACATGTTGGGAAATCCTACTTTTGGACAATAAACCTGTTTTATGCACAGAAACTGCTGCACATTCCAAACTCCAAATAGTTTTCTGTAGTTCTCAATAGTTTTTTTGACAACCATTTCACAATAAGGAGAAAAGTTTTTTAAAAACCTGCAATAACCAAATATATCAAGATTTATATTCTATATTAGGAAAAGAACTTAAAGTAAATTGGGCAATTGAACAGAGATGTTCTTATAAAGCAGTGGTTCTCAACCTGTGGGGCTCCAGGTGTTTTTGGCCTACAACTCCCAGAAATCTCAGCCAGTTTACCAGCTGTTAGGATTTCTGAGAGTTGAAGACCAAAACACCTTAGGACTCACAGTTTGAGAACCACTGTTCTAAAGCAACCTCAGTAAATAATATTGGATTGTATCTCCCATTAGTCTTAGCCAACAGAGCTATGTGTGGGTTGATGGGAATTGCAACACAATTATATGCCCCACAAGTGTATCCCAACACAAACCTTTCAGGGAGTGCTTCTGTGAGAAGTCTGCCTTTCAGATACCTGAAAACTCTATCAAGATGGTGTCTTCCTGACATGCACAGTTATTACACCAATATAAAATAGGAAATATTTTTGCTTGCAAAAAGACACCTCTATGATACTTGAAAGTGGGTTGGATTTTACATCCACTTGTGGGTCTAACCATGTAGCTGCTAAAATGTGACAGAAATAGCATATCTTAGCTTCATGTAATACCTTCTGTTACATGACAAAGATATCAGAGAAGCAGTACTTAATACCCTTGACAAGTGGGCAGGCCCCTCCAGTCCCTACAGAAAGGTTAACACTTGCCAACAAATGGTGCTGATATTTGGAAGACTACAATCGTGAGAAGCAGAAGTACCAAGCAAAGTGAAAGGAATGGCACCCAAGCTTTCAGGAATTGTGGGAATACTATGCTGGAAGCCAATGGGGAAGCCAAGAATTCGGAGATCCTTTGAAAGTCTGGATTGGCCTTTAAGGGCCCCTCAGACCAAGAGAGAGACTCCTGCAGCCCACATGTGCCCCTACTACTGGGGGGGGGGGGGAATCCCATGAAAGCAAAGTAGAGGGGTTCTTTTTTTGCCTCACTCTTCCTATCCCCTCAAAATGATATTGCCAGTTTTCTGGGCTCATGCAGCCTGCTGCAAGTCCCACTGTTCAAAATTTGACACCCAGACCTCTCCTGTTCCTGCCTTAGACCTGAGCACAGTTTGCACATATAAGAAGTGAAGCTTTGTTTCTATGATAAGTTGTGTTGTTTTAAAATGCCCACAAAATTGAACTGCAAGGTTTTACACTCCTCAGCATGTGTGCTGCCTTTGCAATCATCGGAGCTATCATGGAGATGTGAGGGCATGGATTCCACGTCCGTGCCTTGCCAGCTGCTCTTCCCTTTAATTCCCCTTTAGGTCAATGGTCCTTAATCAGAAGGAATTGCCACTCCTTCTAGCAGAGATTAGCAGGCATGTCTCTTGGCAAAGCTGATCCACTCCTTGTTTGGCATCCAGAAATAGCAGGCAGCCTGATTTCCATGCCATCTGGTGAAAGGAATTTCCTGCAGGAAGTCCACAAGAGGCTCATTACAAGTTTTGCTAGTCAAACGGCCTCTTTCCGGGTGTCTGTGTGTACATGCATGGTCACAATTTTCTCAGCCAGTAGCAGCTTCAACAGCATTTCCGTGTTTTCAGAATTGCCATCATGTAGCCACGGGACCCCTTCCAGTTGCCTTTCAGATAGAAATAAACATCAATCAAAAAACAACTGGGGAGCTTTTGCCTTGCCAGAGTTAATCAGCCTCCGCTGGCAGAGCTCCAGTGACAAAACCTTCACACTGCTTGCAGCATCAAAGCCACCAGCAGAAATGTCTGCTACAATCTCATAGCTACTGGCTGGCCTCTGTAATTCAATTTGCTGTTGCTATGGTGGTACAGAGCCTGCTGCACCTCAACCCAGTCTCTGCCTTGTTGCCCTCTTGTTTGGCAACTGTCATTCTGATTCCTTTGACTGCTTGGTCCGTTGCCTGCGGAGTTTCACAAAGGCCTGGGCTTCTTTGTCACCTTTCCGGATCTCCAAAATCTGTAAGATATCATTGCCTGGAATAGGAAAGAAGAGATGGTGTCTTTTCAGAGCCATAACTGAAGAATTTTCTCATAACATTTGCCATAAAAACATGTTTATGCCTAGTAAAACTCATTTCTTAGAGCCCTAATATCAGTAGGAGTGTCATAAAGCAACAGTCAAAACTGTCACTGAATTATCACTACTTCATTTAGGGACTTTGACAGAGAATCTGCTCATCATAATACTTTATTTTTAACTTCCTGTGTTCTCTAGAAAAGATGGATAGTTGTGTAGAGTCTTTGGGCTGGCTGTGCTCAGAACATATTATCTAAAAGCACACCTAGTATATGCTGACGTAAGTTTTGCATAAAGTCGGGTGGAAAGTGAACAAAGATCTAAACCTCAGAAGTTTGAACCAAAAACCTAGAAGTCACAGCGGAAAACCCCAGAAAAGAAAGATGAAAGAAACTGTATAGAAAATTTCCAACTGTGGGATGCTACACAAACAATGCATGTACCTTGGAGAAAAAGGCAGATCAAAAGCCAGCTGTTCACATCTAGCCTAAGTATCTCTTACAGCTCCCTGTAGTGATACTAAAGCTTGTCCTAGTTGAAGGTTGCTATGGAAGCAGCTTCTCAAGCAAGAAAGAGGAGACGTCATGGATATTAGTGCCCATCTTGTACTCTGAATAGCCGAGAGATAAAGGTTTAAAATGGAGATGAGGACCTGATTAGACTACTCCTACAAGCATTTGAAAGATCCTGGAGCATCCAGTGGGTGCAGTTCAGGACTAAAGATAGTAAAACAAAATGCACCACAACTTGTGATTTGAAAGAATTTAATCAGGACACACCTTCTTTGTGAGCACACTTCAGAATAAGAGGTTTCAGTGAAGTTAGGCCTTTACTCACACATCTTTTTGCTTCCTTTGGAAATATTTGCCCCTCAGATTGTTAACCTGCTTACCACGAAGTCTGGACATTGTCTGGGCCAACTGCTCTGTCAGAAGACAGCAGCACTTAAGAGTAGAAATTGGGAACGTTGTCTGTTTGGATCATATTTCCTCAGAATCCTCAAGGCAGCATAGCCAGTAGATAGCTTTTTATTAAAAAATTTATGCAACCATCCCAGTTTCTAGACTATAGGCTAGGAGACTTTAAAGGTTGTTGTTTATAAAAAGTAAGAATGAACATGGGTAAGAATGTACGAAAAAGAGTTACCAGCAGTTCCAGGATGGGTCAAAGACAGTCGGGTCTGGGGCACTGTAGAGGGATTGATAGTTTCTTCCATGTCATTCAGTCCCAAAACACCACAGAGGGGAAGGAAGGCTTCTCCCTCCAGATCATTGGCTCCTAAGGTGTCATAATCAAAGACTGTGAGCAACAGGCATGACCCATCTTGTTGGCATTTTTCTGGAGGGACCAAACTGTAAGACAAACAAGGTACTCTTTAAGTACAGTTTGCAAAAAAAAAAAAATCTCCAAAAATCTTTCAATTAGTAGTTTTTCCAAGTTCTTATAATGACCACTACAAGGCAGACACAGGAGCTCCAAGGTGATTGGGAACCGCATCAATCAGGCAATTCGTACATGCTACAGCAGTAACCTCAAGCCAGTCCAACTAAAAGTGGAAATTAACTATTTATTTATTTATTTATTTACTTTATTTGTATACCGCTGTTCTCAGCCCTTAGGCGACTCACAGCGGTTAACAACAGAACAGCAAAAATACGATACTACAGTACACGGCAAAAAACAGTAACATCATAACACCTTATACAATCCTATATAATTAACAACAATAGCCATTCATTGGCGTCTCATCACTGAAAACATGATCCAGATCTGTCATCTATTGTTCCATTCCTATGTTCATTACACTCATTGCACTAACTATTCGAACGCCTGCTCGAACAACCAGGTCTTCACTTTTTTGCGGAATACCAATAATGATGGAGCTAGTCTAATATCTGTGGGAAGGGCGTTCCACAGCCGAGAGGCCACCACCAAGAAGGCCCTATCTCTCGTCCCCGCCAGCCGTGCCTGTGAGGCAGGCGGGATCGAGAGCAGGGCCTCCCCGGAAGATCTCAAAGTCCTGGTGGGTTCATAGGCAGAGATGCGGTCTGATAGGTATCTTGGGCCGGAACCGTTTAGGGCTTTAAAGGTCAACGCCAGCACTTTGAATCGAGCCCGGTAGCAAATCGGCAGCCAGTGAAGTTGGCGCAACAGGGGGGTTGTATGCTCCCTGCGTTCCGCTCCTGTTAGAATCATGGCTGCCGAACGTTGGACTAGTTGAAGCTTCCGAGCCGTCTTCAAAGGCAACCCCACGTAGAGAGCATTGCAGTAGTCTAAACGGGATGTAACCAGAGCATGGACTACCGTGGCCAAGTCAGACTTCCCAAGGTACGGGCACAGCTGGCGCACAAGTTTTAATTTTGCAAATGCCCCCCTGGTCACCGCCGAGACCTGGGGTTCCAGGCTCAGCGATGAGTCCAGGGTCACACCCAAGCTGCGAACCTGCATCTTCAGGGGAGTGCGACCCCATCCAATACAGGCTGTAACCCTATGCCCTGTTCAGCCTTACGACTGACCAGGAGTACCTCTGTCTTGTCTGGATTCAATTTCAATTTGTTCGCCCTCATCCAGACCGTCACAGCAGCCAAGCACCAGTTCAGGACCTGGACAGGCTCCTTAGTAGCAGGTGGAAAGGAGTGACAGAGTTGGACATCATCTGCGTACAGATGACACTGTACCCTGAAACTCCGGATGATCTCCCCCAGCGGCTTCATGTAGATGTTAAACATGGGAGACAATATTGAGCCCTGAAGAACCCCACAAGACAAAGGTTGTGGAGTTGAATAGGCGTCTCCCAGTAACACCTTCTGAGATCGACCCTCTAGGAATGACCGGAGCCACTGCAGAACAGTACCTTCAAGACCCATCCCCGCGAGGCGTCCCAGAAGGATACCGTGGTCAACGGTATCGAAGGCCGGTGAGAGGTCCAGCAGCACCAACAGGGACTCACTCCCCCTGTCGAGCTCCCGGCGCAGATCATCCACTAAGGCGACCAAGGCTGTCTCGGTACCATGTCCCGAGCTAAAGCCAGACTGTGCCGGGTCTAGATAATCCGTGTCTACCAAGAATACCTGGAGTTGTGAGGCCACCACACGTTCCAGGACTTTGCCCAAAAAGGGGAGATTGGAAACTGGCCGATAGTTGTCGAATTTAGTGGGGTCCAGTGATGGTTTTTTCAACAGTGGTTTTATTATAGCTTGTTTTAAGCTCGCTGGAATCTTGCCTTCCCGAAGGGAAGCATTAACCACCACCTTAACCCACTCAGCCAATCCACCTCTGGCCTCCTTTAGAAGCCAGGATGGGCAGGGGTCTAGGATGCATGTGGTTGGCCTCATTCCTCCAAGTATCTTGTCCACATCCTTGGGTTTCACCAATTGAAATGAATCCATCAAAACCGGACAAGCAGGTGCTCGTGTTACATCCTCAGAGACTGCCATTAACATGGTATCCAGACCGGAACGGATCAAAGTGACTTTGTCTGCAAAGAACCGAGCAAAAGATTCACAGTGAGAAGTCGAATTGTCAGGGTTCCCACCTTGAGTGGTGGGATTTAACAGGCCTCTGACAATTCGGAACAGCTCAGCCGAACGGTTCTTTGCAGATGCAATAGTGGCTGCAAAGAAAGCTTTCTTTGCGGCTTTTATTGCCGTGACATATGCCCTTAAAAAGGAAACAAACCGTGTTCGATTTGGCTTGTTTGGATCCGAACTCCACACACTCTCTAGTTCCCTCTTCCTTCGCTTCATCGCTGCCAGCTCCTCAGTAAACCAGGGAGCTGGTTTAGCTCGGCTACTTGAGAGGGGACGTTCCAGAGTGACCGTGTCAATTACCCTAGTCATCTCCCCATTCCAGAGAGCGACCAGGACCTCGACAGGGTCACCTGCCAAGGCGGCGGGAAACTCCCCAAGAGCCATCAGGAATCCATCCGGATCCATAAACCTCCTGGGGCGGACCAACTTAATGGGTCCTCCACCTCTGCAGAGGTTAGGGGCCGCAGTGAACCTAAAGCTGACCAGGAAGTGGTCGGTCCATGGCAACGGAGAGATGGTCAACTCCTCGACACTGCCACCTTCCTCCCTTCCCTGACAGAAAACCAAGTCCAATGTATGTCCTGCGCTGTGAGTGGGGCCAGATACTTGTTGGGACAGCCCCATGGTTGCCATGGCAGACATGAAGTCCTGAGCCGCTCCTGAAAGGGCCGCCTCGGCATGGACATTGAAGTCCCCCAGCACAAGGAGCCGCTGAGACTCCAATGCCAGGCTCGAGACCACCCCCGCTAGGTAAGGAGACTGTAGTGCAGCGAGGTGGACGGTACACTAACAGAATCCCTATTCTGTCCCGGTCACCCACTCTCAAGTGGACGCATTCAAAATTTGTTAACTGTGGGTTAACTGGTCAGGGGGATGGAATCTCTATAGACCACTGCAACCCCGCCTCCCCGCCCTGCAGATCTTGGCTGGTGCTGCACGGAGAAGCCTGGCAGGCAAAGCTGGGTCAAATTCACGCCTCCAGCTTCGTCCAAACAGGTCTCCGTGATGCACGCCAGATCTGCCCGTTCATCCAGGATTAAATCCTGGATGAAAGTTGTTTTTCCATTGACAGATCTGGCGTTCAACAGCACCACCTTCAATCCAGAGGGACCGCCATCCTGGTTACACCAATTTACCATATCAGGAGACCGGTTTGGAATTACTAATGTTGTTACATGATCCCTAGGCCGAATTAATGGTCTCCTTTTCCTGCATCTCACTACTATGGCCTGTGCTCCTCCAAAGATAATGAGCCTGGAGAACAGAGAGGCTGCAGACAGGTAAGAAAGGCAACTGTTCATACGTACAATTCAAAAACTTCATCAAAGAGAGGATGGAGATTGTTCTTTATGCACTGAGTTGTCCGTGCCACGACCTCAGGAAACTCATGCCGAGGCTCCAAAGTGAGTTGGATGAAGGGATCACTTGAGCCTGGAAAAGTCAGGATGTGAGAAGTTAGAAGAAGCAAATCATAAAGGGCATACCACTCCACCCTGGAACATTTGTTCCTCTGGGTGTAAACCATGTCTTCCAAGATGACTTCTGGCTGGATCTTTCTATTCCCACTATGGAGTGTTTTGTCAGATCATCTTTTTCAGATAACAGGAATGGAAACCAAGAGTAACTAACATGGCCAATCCTTCCAGCAAGCAAATTCCTCAGGCTGCTCAGTCACAGAGGCTCAAATCTACAAAGCTTATTGAAAGAGTGCCTGGTTCCAGCTATCTCAGCACTGTCTGCAATGGCTCTCTAGCAAGTGGTCTTTCCTAGCCATGTTAATCAAAATCTTTTTAAAATGGAGATACTAGGGACAGACTCTTGAATTTTCTGCCTACAATATGGATTCGGGTCAATGCACTAAAACTTGGAAAGTTTAAGAAAGCAATCCCAAGAATTCCCCAGTCGGTGGTCATAATGTCTAGAGAACTCTGGCAATTGTAATCCACAAAAAAGGACACTATCTACCTGTCAGCAAATATGGAAAACAAAAGATCGGAAAAGCTCAACATACAAAAGGGGATTCCAGGGATTGCAGTAACCACCATACCACTGCATTAATATTCCATGTTAGCAAAGTGTTGCTCCAAATTCTAAAACAAAGACTTGGAGCGAGAAATACCAAATGTCGAGTGTGGGTTCAGGAAAGAAAGGCACTTGGATCAGGGATCTTATTGCACATGTATGTTGGGCATTGGAGTGCACAAAAAAAAACTCCTTTGAATCTTTCTGTGAAGAGACAGTAATGAAAGGGCTATTGTGAGTACCTTGACCAACTTGCCTTCTTTTGCTGGAAGACTGTTATACTGTGTTTATTTTACCCACATGGCAGAGGAAAAGCTTTCGACGTGAATGTCGGAGCTTATGTCGTTCCTCTTCCAATGGAAGAGGAACAATGCTACAGTATCTTTTTCATAGTGTTGCCGTACGTTGATGTTGATTTGAGGGCCATTAACTACAAGATTCAGTATGTATATCACACATGCATGCGCTATATATAGAGGAAGTAGGTCACACGTGCTTTTCTTCTGGCATAAGAGTGGATTGTGCAGCAAACTGCTGAGTCAGATTTTTATTTATTTTATTCAATTTATATCCCAACTTCCTCTCAGGATGGGAAACATTTTAAAATGGATTCTAATCTACAAAATATAGATTTCTATTTCTTTGCATTTAGGCTGATGCAGAATCCAGGACAATGTTGCGATAGGAGCATCTCACTTGCTCCTCTTTTCCCCAGACAAATTAATTGTTTCCTTTTGCTTGTAATGAGAAAAAGTCACTCTGTAGTCGGGTCATTTGGATGTGTATGCACCAGGCCCTCGCCATTAGGAACCCCAAGGAAAGAGATGTACGGACCTGCCCCTACACAGAGGTAGACATCAGAAATTTCCCTGTCCATTGCTGTATATAAGATCTGACTTCTAACTTCCTCCATAAATGAACTGAGGGAACATTGATGTTTCCCGGAGAATGGATAAACAGATCCTCCAAAATCAAAATAACTAGTCTAGGAAAGCCAGGTCTCCTTAAATGGTAAGCTATATGCATTAGGTTACCCTTGTTCATCTTGTTAGGTTGTGATTACACTCAAGCCCAAAAGCAAAATGCACTGTGCTGATCAAGAGTATCCCAAAATGCAGTTGGATATTAAGAACCAACAGGTAGCAATGCCAAGGGTTCAGGAAACTTGGATCACTGGTGGAAAGGGACAGAGCATGCCCCTGCATAAGGGAAATGACAACTGTTATCAAGCCTTATATTTCTTTGGTCCTAAGGCTCACTTACCATTGGAGTCTAGCGGAAGCAGATTGACAGCATTGAGTACTTCAATGTGCAGCTTTTGTTCTGAATGGCGGTAGAGGGCTTTAATGGTCACAGCTCCATATTTGTCAGGATTAGCCTCCATCTAAGATGAAAGAACAAGCAGAGGAAGAGTCAAGAATAATGAACAGTCCTTAGCAGTCCTTGTTTTCCTATGCCAGAGGTAGTAATCATGCAAATCCCAACAGCCATAGCCAGCATATCCAACAGTGAAGAATGCTGAGGGCTGCAGTCCAACAATATCCTGTTCCCTATTCTTGCCCTATATTGTTTTGTAATCCAAGATAGCTCCTAGCATCATCATTCCATCCATCAATATGCAGTGTGTTATTTCCTATAGTGAGGGTCAATTCTGTTGTTCATTCATAAACGGGGAGAACCCGGCTCACTTAAGTCATACCTGCTGCTGGATTCGGGCACTGAAATATTTCTGAATTAGTCTTTTGCTGCTGGAAGAGCAGAGGTCCAACTCCTTTTCCAGAGCCTAGGAGAGAAATGTGTGAGGTCAGAACTGATCTAAATTGGCTGTTCTTCTGGATGTGGAGAGAAAGGGGTGCAGAAACACAGAAGTGTTATAATTCGGGTGCTTCCAGCCAAGGGGCTTTGTGGGACTACCTTCCTGGAGTTGTACTATAAGCTGATGGTGGAACTGCAATTGACATCCAATACGATTGGCAATTTTAAATGGTATGGGGTTAATTGGGGGCTCAGAGAAAACCTATGGACTGCGCCAGCCCTGGAAACTGAGATAAAATAATAGGAAAGAAAAGCAGAAATTGATACCGACCCACTTCCAATTTCTTTTATTTTCGTTTACATTTTGGGGAGGAAAGGTTAGAGAGCCCTATGCCCTACTTAAATGCAAAACCATTTCCCTTGGAACCTCAAAAGCATTCAGAGACAGATAGATGATGCAGGTGAAATAAATAAAAACAACTAAACAATCTTGGTGGATCAGAGATCCCCAAGCTGCAAAAACAGCACCAGGGCTCCTGGATGTCCTGCGTCACACTTTGCCTATTCATTTCTTACACTTTCTGGAGAGAATTTGGTCCTAAACATCATGTGTTACTACTGCTTCAATGTATAATAGAACTTGCTTTTCTTTCCCTGCCAGCCTTCAGCATCTCTGGAAAATCAACACCAGAATGCTATCCAGCCTATCTGGAGTATGTGTTTGGACTGCATGGGGACTACCTGCAGGGAGGATAATTCCATAAACTGATGCTTATGTTTCAACCAGTAAAATGGCCATGGCATGGCAGTCATTCACCCAGTTTTCGTAAGGCTGGCAATAATTTGCTTCAGTGGATGTTCAAACAGTTTTGTTTGGTCAGTGAACAAGACTCCCGAGGAGCAAGAAGGGAAGAAGGTACATTCTCTTCAAGGATACTATTACCATTCTCCACCAGAGAGAACACCTTCAGCAACATCTTGTGAATGTCGTGTACCTCCCCCCACCCCAAAATGATCCACAGAGACTGTAGCACCTCACCATAAATGTGATAGTATGAAGAGTGTCCTTTGGTAGGCCACAGCCCTCGGCATGAAAACAGAGTTCCAAGCTCTATCGAAAGGAAGACAAAAGAAAAAAATGAGCAACTCTCAAGCTAAAGTGTACACTCTTTTTCCTCTCTTTCATACTCTGAAGTACCTGGAGAGCAAACTGCAATTTCCTGAAGTATCTCAAGTTGCTAGTTTTCTGTTTTACAGCCCCTTTCAGCAGTTCCAGGGTGTGATTCCACAGCATCCCTAGGAGACTAAGTAGGGATGAAGGAAAACGGATTACCACCATGACTATATTCCAAGGTTCAACAGATAGTAGTACAAATTGGGATGGACAGGAAAAAAGCCAGTATGGGTTATCGGCTTCCTACCACCAGAATCTACACTCCTTGACGTTAAGTGTGATTTCAGTGGGGAATGAGACTGTACAGCTGAAAGGAGATGCAAGAATGGGGAAGGTAACAGTCATTGTAACAGTACAAAAGCTTACCCCATAGACTTTTCAAGACCTGTTGTTCTAGAAACAAAGTAAGTTTGGAACAGGACCTGGGATGGTCACCCTCACAGACCTCTGACACATAAAGCATTTATATAACCATTCACAAAAGCTGTTCAAAACACTACAGAAAGCTTCCTCATACCCCACCCTACTCCACATCCCTTTATTTGTATCAGCTTTAGTCCCAGAAGCTAGAATTCCGGAATAAAGAAAAGATGCATCTCAGCACATATGGAATGGATTGAATATTATCAATTATAATTTCACAAATAGAAAATCCAGCTCTAGATGCAAAGGATGAAACAGGAAATAGAGACAGGGTTTGCTTTCTAAAATATGAGGAAACAAACCAGAAAGTCATGTATTGGATGTGGAAATCCATTAGATGTGGATTTCTTAGCTGAGGTTACTCATAGTAAAAAAAACAACAACTGGGCATCCTGCTACTGTTTATCCATAACTATTTCATGTTGACTCCCAGAGCAAGAGAACTCTTCACTCCCTCTCTCATCTCTGGGGTCCATTTGCCTTACTGCTCGATTGCCTTCTCCTCTCTTATCCGGATCTTGCTCTATACTTCAGCCTTGAGCAGCATAAGAATTATATTCACAGAGGGAGGAATGCCTTCCTTCTGCTGCCACTACCTAAGTGATATCCAGGCATCCTCCCATGATTCAAGAGAGAGGGAACCTTAGGCCTCAAGATGCCTTGTCCTTCAATTCCCAGAAGCATTAGCCAGTGTGGTTAATGGCTAGAGAATTATGGAAGTTCTGGTCCCAAAATGTCACTGCTACAATTACTTGGCTTCTGACAAGTTTCCAGGCTCAATTCAAGGTACAGGGTATTAACTATAAAACCCTATAAACTTCAGCCCAACCTATCTTTGAGACTGCATCTCTTTCTATGAACTGGCACAGGTTTTGAGATCATTGGGAGGCCCTTCTCTTGGTCCCACCACCATTGATGGGGACGAGAAAGAGGGCCTTCTCTGTGGTGCCTCCCCGGCTCTGGAATACCCTCCCGAAAGAGATTAGGTTAGACCCCCACCCTTGAATCTTTCTGATCCAGCCTAAAAATATGGATTTTTAAACAGGATTTTGACCTCGAGTAGGCTGAAATGGGCCCATATGAGGTTGACACTCTGGCACTTCAGTTGTGGATTGATGGCAGCTAGTTTTATCTATAGATGTTCTGCATTTTAAAAATTGTGCTCTTTTTATTATATGTGTTGATAGTGGTCATTTTTATAATTTCTATGTGATACAGTTTTATACTCATGTACTGTTTATGTTAGATACTGCTCCTTGGAGTGCCTTTGTAAGCCACCCTAAGTCCCTTTGGGGAGATGGTGGTGGGATATAAATAAAGTTTAGTATTATTACTATGAGAATGGGCTTCTATTGACAGTTGTACAAATTCTACTTTACCTGCTATGGCAATATCATGTGGAATCCTGGTATTTGTAGTTTAGGGAAGGATGTTTACAATGTTCAGTTAAATGTTCAGTTACTTCACTGAACAACAAAACCCAGAATCTCACAGGATGCTGTCATGGCGGTTGAAGTTGAATCAGAATGAAAGGTCCCTGACTTCCATTTGGATATATTTCAGTCCAGAAAATGATCTTTACAACACTCAATATCCTTGGCTTACCTGTTAAAATTCTCCTGGACCAGGTTTGCATTTAGATATTGGAGCTCATGCTCCAAGAATTTCATTAAAGGAGTGATGCTCTAGAAAGAGAAGAAGAAGAATATCACGCAAAGCAGAGAAGACAGATTACTTACATCCCCAGCCTTATGCAATCTAAATGGACAATTTCAGCAAATTCTGCATGGCATGGGCCTATTAAGTGCCTTCTGTTGGTACTATTCCCGCATGGCCAGCATAGCATTTAAAAGCTTTTTTTTACTCTGTGTGTGCTGACTCATGCACTGGTGAAATCTAACCCAGCTGCACAGCCACCATCTGGAATATGCAATGGTAGCATTCATGCACATACATGTGTTTGAATTGGCAAGACGCTTTAAAAAATACAACCCGCTGTGTGGAACACTGCACGGATACATAATTTAAGTCAGCCTGAAAAGACCATTCAGTCTGGATTCTACAGGAAAGGATTGCTAGCTTCCCCCTGCGGCCTTGTCTCATTCAAATCAGGAAAGAGAAAAGGCTGATTGTGTGGGATGTGTTCTGATAGCAGTTCTACATCAAACCAAAGTCCATAATATAAACTGAATAATAAGCCTAGACCTATGTAGAATTACTTAAGTAAACAATTAGCCTAGGTGAGAATTTTTTTTAAAGGACACAAGCACATCTTAAAACTGGTAGCTAGAGGAGATATCCCAATGCTAATTCTGTTGCCATCATCTAAAAGCAGATGTCTTTGTTATGCCCATGGATCACTGGTGTGATTTCTTTTTTTTTTTTTTACATGAACAGAGATACCTACATTTTCTTCTTGATCAGTTCAGAAATGGCTTTAGCTACTTGGTCAGTATTTGTCTTTGTGGCTACTGATAACAGCTTCCTGCCCCTCTTCTACAGCTACCTAATATATTGTGCCTGAAAACAGATTTCAAGACTCACATCCTCCGGGTCCTTGGAGTCACTGGAGGCTGACAATTCCTGGATGTGCCTGGCAATTCCAGCATCCAGCTGCCAAAGAAAACACACAGGCTTCATATTACTAAGGAGGGATACTTTGAATACATACAAATTGACATCAAACAGGATGACCAGCACTCCACGAGCTCCCATATTAAAACTGGGTTGGGTGGTTGGGCAGTTACTACTGGGGCAGAGCTTGGAAAAGTTACTTTTTTAGACTACACATTCCATGTTTGACTCTGCATGTTGTAACCAAAAAGATCACATTTTGCTAGTTCTGAACAGGGTGTTGCATTCTCAAGCACTTTGCCCCCCTTTTCTGGCTCCCCCATCATCAACACAATCTAAGGGCTGTGTCTCATTGCAATGACACTCTTTAAGCACACAGAAACATAGTGGTATTAGTGAATTTTCCCCCACATCTTGGCTCAATAATTGTTCAATGTTAGCACTTTGTTGATGCATGTTCCTGAAATTTTCTTCACAATCTTGGTTCCTAGCCATGTCTACCTTACCCAGAACATGTCCACTGTGGTGACCACCCCACCCCCTGCCACCTTTAAGCCATTGTAGTGTGCTCACAAGAACTGCAAACAACAGTGATATTAGATTCATGGGCATTTTTACTCCGTCAATGGAATGAGATGATTCAATCCTGATTCAAGAGCAATGTGTTTACAGGACAGCCATGCTGTCATGTGGCAAACCACATCAACAGGGGCTTTTAACTTACAATAATTCGCTTTAGCAGCCTTGTGTGATAAAGTCCCAAGAGTAGAGACCTTTTGCTTGATCTTCATGCAATCCAAACAGGACAATCTGTACACCAGAAAGACATATCAACTGACCTGGGAGAATGAGTACCTTGTGTAAAGAAAACAAATGCTAAGTAGCAGATATTCATAGGAGAAAGGCAGGAAATTAAGTCTTCAGGAAGAAGAGATGACTGACTGTTGCCATCCTAAAGAGTCATGCAGCAGAGCATGGTGTCTAGGAGCAGCAGCTGATGCAGCCCCTGGGACAAAACTTACCAATGTTTGTTTGTTTGTTTTTTTTTTTTTGGCCTGTAATTTTCAGAATCCCATGCCCAGCAGGCCACTGCCAATGATGGCAGGGCAATTGGGAATGTTCTCATCCTAAAAGTAACTTTCCCAAGTTCTGCACAGAGACCCTCAAAAACAGAGATATCCCTGGGAAGGAGCATATATTTGTTATTTGATGCATTCCTTTCTGCTTTGGACAAAGAGTTATATCCACAAGGGCATGTAAGTTTCCCATCCACAACCACCACTCTCAGTCCCAGCTTGTGCAACACTGACAGGCTAGCCCACAGTCTTTCAAAAAAACTGCCTGAGTAAAAGAAGAATGCCTAGACTATGAGGTTACTTTTGTTCCCAGAGTCTGGACCACACTTCGGATCTCGTTGTTGAGGCAGGTGACAGTAGCTTGAAGCTGGTGGTGGAGAGTGTTCTGGAATTGCTCTGGGGCAATAACTTCCCTGGTCTTCAGCTCCAGACGTGACCAGTCCAACTGCGAAGGCAACTTCAAGATCATTATCCGGAGCTGCTCAATGTCGTTCACCACAACACAGAGCTATGAAGAAATTAGGGAGAGAAAAAGAAAAGGAAGCTCTCTTAAGGAAATGCCAAGCTTTATGTACTCTGTAAAGATAACATGGGCAGCTCACCTGTTTCTTTTTGGTGTGGAAGACAGTCTTACACCCCGGCCATACCTATCTGTATGAAGGGATAACCTCAAGATTCCTTGAACCCTTGGTCAGAACATAACTCCACCACTCACCTTGTTGGCTGCTTCTCCCTCCTCATGTTGGTTTGCTGACAATTCCTCAGCCCTTTTTTTGAGCAACCGGCAGTACATCAGAGCAATTTTACACATGTCCTAAGGAGACAGAAACAAGAAAGCTGAGGATACTGTAGCTTGGTAAAAGGGAAGTAATGTTTGACATACCAGAAATACAGGGTATCTATTAAGCCTTAAGGGATAGGAGTTTGAAATGTCATTATGCAAATTCATTTGGATGTGTTGCTTGGTTTGCTTTGTTTTTATAATTACAGGGACACTTTGATGTTAATTTTTAGCAGGATTTAAAAAAAATATTGCAAATGAATGTGGAAATGGGATGGACCAATAGGTGGATGCAAATGAAAGTGACAAAGATAAATCTGCTTTCCCTTCTGTCTACACACCTCAACAAATTTCACCATGATCATAAAAGCCTCTTCAGGATCTGGCCAGTCCAGCTGCTGCCAGGTCTTCACCATCTGAGCATAACAAGTGGATAAATCCACAGTGGATGTACTGTGCTTATTCATCTCCCCCAATGGCATAAGCTGAGCAGAAATGAAAAGTTTAAAATGTAGAAATAATACAATTTCAGGTGCAAAATTCACTTTTAAATGCTTCAATCTTTTGGGGGCTTGAAGATTAAGAAAGACAATTATCACTTAACCCAGAATGTTTCAGTTGATTACATGTTTGTTTGTTTTAAAAAAATGTAAATGTGGTGTGTCCTTCTATTGAGAGACAGGTGGGATAATAACAACAACAACAACAATTCCCAGTTCAGCAGACATTTATGTCATCTAAATAAGCACAACACCAAATGCAATAGATCTGTGAATAGAAAGAAGTGTCAATCCCTTCTGTTCTTCTTCATCCATGCAGCTTGTTTGCAGTGGCATAATCTAGAATTTTATTTTTACGTTACATACGAATTAAATAAGGAACAGCCCAGCTCTGGAATAGACATGACAGAGATGAAAGGTATCCCTCAATTACTTTTCTCACTCTTCCCATTAAGAGTGGGAAGACAGTTGGGGAAAAGCCTACAAGAGAAACAAGTGAGACCATTATTTTCCCCTCTTACCAGGGGTGGGTCCATTACCTGGTCTACTTGGACAGCCCTCTGAGTCCTTTCAAGGGCTATTGTGTATGCCTTCTGCAACCATTTGGGGATGAGCTCCTTAAACCACTGGTGGAAGTTTGCCAGTTCAAGAGGACTTTCTCTGAGGAAACAAAAGCAGAATTAGCTCTTACATAACATGAGAGATTCAAGAATAGGAAAACACTTATTACTTAGCACAGGCATGGGCAAACTTTCAGGTATTTTGGACTTCAGCTCCCACAATTCCTAACAGCCAATAGGCTATTAGGAATTGTGGGAGTTGAAGTCTAAAGCACCTGGAGGGCTGAAGTTTGCCCATGCCTGACTTAGCATAACCTTGGTCATTCCAGCCAGTTTTGCTCTACAGGGATTGGTAAGCCAAGTTGGATACAACGAAAGGAAGCCTGTCTCAACAAAGTCTACTTCATGTGTTCACATAGAAGCAAATTCACAAAATTATGGTAGATATAAGGACAGCTTTTACATACTGGGTAAAACTCGTGAAACCATCCTAAGGCAAAGTGAAAAAGTCTGCAGGCAAAGCTTTGCCCTCAGTTGGAGTTTATACCTGTCGCTCACAAAGTCCTTCAAGCGGTAGAGTTCTTGCAGGCTGAGATAGAGCTGGAAAAGGCTCTCTGCTGTGAGCTGGGACACACCGCTGTCAATCTCACTCAGTTGCTTCTGGACATGAGAGGAAACCTGCAGCCAGATAACAAGAACCATACATGAGTCAAGGAAAAGACGTGGTGAATCTACAGTGGCCCTGCTTCTTCAGGAACTACATTGCTATTCTTTTAAGCTCAGTAAATAGGCTCCCCTAATGAATTGTGACTTGGGTTAACTTTGAAAACACTTGTGCAGCTCCAACAGAACCATAAGAGAGTTGCTGCTTAAAAAAAAAACAGTGACATTATGAAACACCTTTGTAAGGGTCACAAGTTGAATTGGCCTTTCAGGATATGTATTGCATGGCTTGCAACCATGTTGTATAAGCAATGATGCTACCCCAGTCAAACACTTGTCACATGTGCAGGATTCACTACAAATCCTGTGTATCTTTTTCAATCATGCCATAGGAACAAGGCTTGTGAGAGAACTTTTGTAAGACAGAACAAGAGTGCTTTCAGGCCTTGGAAGGGTGCCTGTGTGCGTCTCTGAAAATTAAGGTCCAATTAAGGCCTATAAGAAGGAAATACTTTCCTGGTTACACCCATTTGTTGTTGTTTATTTGTTCAGTCACTTCCAACTCTTCATGGCCTCATGAACCAGCCCATGCCAGAGCTCCCTATCAGCAGTGGCCATCCCCAGCTCCTTTGAGGTCAAGCCAGTCACTTCAAGGCCCCTCTTCCTTTTTCCTTCCATTTTCCCCAGCATAATTGTCTTCTCCATGCTTTCTTTTCTTCTCATTATATGGCCAAAGTACTTCATCTTTGCCTCTAATATCCTTCCCTCCAATGAGCAGTCGGGCTTTATTTCCTGGCGTATGGACTGGTTTGATCGCCTTGTGGTCCAAGGCACTCTCAGAATTTTCCTCCAGCCCCACAGTTCAAAAGCATCTATCTTCCTTTGCTCAGCTTTCCCTATGGTCCAGCTCTCACATCCATAGGTTACTATGGGGAATACCATTGCTTTAACTATGCGGACCTTCATTGCCAGTGTGATGTCACCACTATTTTATCGAGATTGTTCATTGCTCTCCTCCCAAGAAGTAAATGTCTTCCGATTTCTTGGTTGCAGTCTGCATCTGCAGTAATCTTCACACGTAGAAATACAAAGTCTGTCACTGTCTCCATGTTTTCTCCCTCTATTTGAGGGAGAAAATGGTTACGGTATAAAATAAACGGGTCCCAGTAAAAAAAAAAGCCAAGTAAATACCCAAAGAACTATGTTTGCTAACTTTTGCAAAACAATGGAATTGAAGGGAGGTGTGACATTTGGTGTCTTGGGGTTTTATTTTTTTAGGGAGGTCGGATGTAAGAAATCCATGGGACCCTCAGCCCCAAATTAATATACTGTATGGTTGATCCCCTCTTAGTAGTCAAGGCTCATAGCAACAAGAATTTTCAGCCTTTCAAGGGGAGATAGATTTGTCTATCAGCTCCTGTTTAGTTAGTGCCATTGTTTCCCACCTAATGAGTGAACCGACACTTGACTGAAAGAACAGTATGGAGCATTTCCTCCTGGAAAAGAGCTTAAATCAACCTTCCCCAGCAAACTGGCTGGGGGTCTCAATGAGCAAGAGCCTTATTATCTGGATGGGGCTGAGCTGAGGAAAGGCTGGCATCATAGGCCTCTTGATGGTTGATTGCTTGCTTAAGTAGAATAATTTGTTGCAAGACTTATTTCAATCTGAGTACATCTTCTTTTCTTTTTTACGAAAATTAACCAAGTGTGCATTAATATTTAACTTAGGAGTATGTTCTCTGGGCATCCCAAGCAGGCGAAGAATTGTTAAAGAGCAGTGCTGAACAGAAGAGCTGCCATTGTCGTCTGCTCTCCTGGGTGTAACCAAATTGTAGCAGTAGTAGTAATTATTGTTGTTATTTAAATACCACCAATAACACTATGTAACATGATATTTGTTCCTGGGTTATAAATGTCATCTCCTAATGAGTTCTATCATAAAAGCATGGCAGAAAGATTTATTAAACTGCAAAAACTTTGTTTTGACAGGATATCCTGCAGCACATTTTGCTATAGTTTTTCAATGAATTTCTCATTGAGACTCAGCCAATTCAAAACAGTTTGTGACAGTCACAAAAACAGAGTTTCTGGAGTATAGCAACTACTTTCAAAGTAAGTACTACACTGCACAATTAAACAGAAATCACACTTTCAAACTAGGAACAGAACATTTTTCAAATTTTGTTACATAGTGTAATGGGACTCAAGATGCCTTACAAAGTTGCCACCACAAATTAAAGTATTATGAACATTAGCTAGAGATGGCAATATATTGATAAATATACATATAACCAATTTTTTTTAAAAAAATCAATAAGAGTTAGAATATTTAAAAGGCAACATGTTAAAAAAAATCCACAAAGTAGCATAGAATTAGAAATCCACAACAGTCAATTTCAAAAAGGTCTGATGTTTTTACTTGCTGGTGGAAGAAAGCAAGGAGGGAGCGCTGCCTGCCTGGTACTGCTGAACCAATTTGCAAAAGTTTCTGTGGACTCTGAAGCTATGTGCAGAGCATCATCTCAGGATGGCTTTTTAAATCCTGAATGCTCTTGTACCCCCCCCCCCCCCGGCCCCTTTAAGAACAATAGATTGCTCACAGAGTTTCTGTCTCCTACTCCTACAACACAGGAACAAAGTGTGGCCCTCTAGACATTGTAAGACAGCAACTCCTATCATCCCTTAAATGGCCATGTTGGTCAGCAGGAATTACAAATCAAGAGCATCTGGAACATCACTGCAAGTTTTCCAGCCTTAAAAGTCCCTGCTGCCTCTCTGTCCTTCCCACTACACTCTATCTACCATGCTTGGGAAGGCCAAACAAAAATCCCTTGAGTAAAGAGCAACAAAGTTTTAGTTACTCACCAGCTCCTGCATTTCAAGATATGCAATTGAGAAGAGATCCACTCTCATGGTACTGCCCAGAAGCGAGAGGAGGGGAAAACAGTGGTCAGAGATTAGTTAAACTGATAGGAAAGACCCCCAACTCCACCCCTAATAAAAAGAACACATAAACTGTATCCCGTGATTTATAGTTTTCTGAAGGACAGAGGACTGGATGAATGGAAACGTCCTCCATCCCCACAGTCTCCTCAGGGCCTCCCCAAAACCAGCAGCAACCTACCCAACGTGGCCCCCAAACCCCCAACATGTGCCCCAACCCAGTTTGGGTTGGTCCACTCCAGCTGATGTCTGCAGCCTTGGCAGAGATCAGTCAGCTGATCCTCTTCGCCTCCCAGCCAGGAAGTTGGCCAGATGGCCACAAAGTAACCCAAGTACCTCCATTTCCCAAGCCTCTGCTACTCTATATCCCTTCCTTCCTCATTACTATGTTTCTTTCTAGTTCTCAGTTTTATTAATTTTATTATTCTTTTTCTCTTCCATAAACGTGTAAAGGAACAGATGAGCAAAGCATAACAAAACATCACTAATGACCTGCTCAGCCACAGCAACAACATGGTATACTGTGTATACAATAGAGATCTGCAGCCAAAAAGCCCAAATCTAGCCCTCCCAGTTCCAAAACTGAACCCCCAGAATTGCAGTGGAAAGATCAGAGGGCTGCAAAAAGGATGTGATGCCAGCAACACAGACTGGCTAAAAATCCACTTTCCAGAAGGATGGAGAGGAGCCCTCCCTTTGCACTTTCCCTCATAAAAATAGATACATAAAAATAGATACTGTCAAAATAAATTGAAGAATTCCAAATTGCAGGGCGATAAATAATAACAAAATAAGACATTTGGGTGAGGAGAATGAAACAAAATACGCCCATGTGATTGCCAGGCCAGTTTCAGCCTGGATTTACTCATCCTTTCAGATTGAATGACAGCTACTAAGTGAAATGTATTTAAATTTGAGAAATGGGAAGATAGTCTGTCGTGCTCCAAATGATTTGGATTTCACGTCGCACAATCCCTTTCCATTGTCTAATCTGGTCAACGGATGAGAGGTAAAAATTCCTTGCTCCAGACTGAAATAGCTAAACAAGTAATGAAAGGAGGAGCACTGGAGTAGCATTCTGCGGTCGCTGTTTTTTGTTGATCTAGCCTCTATCAATGTTTTTAACAATTTGCTTCAACAGCTCTGTTCTTCCTCAGGTGCTAGACTTGATGGAATATTAGATGAGCAGAACAGGAGGAAAAAATCCAGAGACTCACCTGATGAAACATTTATTCCACATTTTGAGACACTGCTGGAGGTCTGCATTCACCTCCGCAAGAAGCTCAACCAGGGCCTTGCCACATTCCTCTGAAGTCTGAAAGGGCAGAGAACGGGTGGGTGGGTAAGTGGATGGAAGCCTTGGCCTGCGTTGCTTTGTTCCCAAAACACAAATGTCTATTAGACGCATGGATTTCTCACCCCCACCACCATCATCTCTTTCAGAGCACTTCTGAATTGCCATTCACACACCTGTTCCACACCTGGAACCATAACAGGAGTGTTATGGTTCCATTGTTAATGCAATGCTAAAATAAGCTTGCCTCGTCAACTTCATGGTAGCTTCCACCAGTCTTTCCTGACCGCCAAAGGTTTTGGCTTGTAACTCTCCTCAGCCCAGGCAAACAAGGCCAGTGGAGACAGATCATAAGAACTGAATTTCAGCACTACTGTTGACAGAAGTCTTTCCTAAGCACATTTTGTCAGCCAAAGAACCTTCCCCACGTATATGTCTTCTTGAATAAGAAAAAAAAGGCCTTATCTAGGTCATCACAGATAGGCTTGGCATCATTGCCTAAGATTTCTGTAGCTTGCAGAAAATAGAGAGTGGCCTCCCAATGAATTTATTACCACCCGAACTAAGACTGCTCAAGTCACATCTGTCTGTACAAACATTTACTCTGGGAAGTTAAACTCTGTGTTCTTAAGTGGAGAATCCTTGTATTTTTCCTGTGTTGGAAGGATTAATGGAAGTTCGGTAAATGTCTATGACCTAGATGGCCCATTTTAGAGTCTATGAGACATACATCTGAATAATCTGGAAAATTCCCCAGAATAAACTCTGCTGCACTGCAAGATGTTTACCTTTACCATCGGCTTCAGGTGCTGCTTCTTCATCTGAAACCACTCTTCTGTTCCAGCCTAAGAAACAAGAACACAGAATTAAAAAGAGTAGTATGGTCTATGGTTTGAGTGTTGGACTACAGAACATGAGGGTTCAAATTCCATTCAGCTATAGAAACCCATTGAGTAAGCTTGGGCAAGTCATGCTCTCTTAGCCTATGAGAAACGCAGTGGTAAACCTTCTCTGAATAAGTCTTGCTAAGAAAACTCTATGATAAATTAGAGTCACCTTAAGAAATACAAAGCATTATGCTTAAAAATATGTAAAAAAATAACATGTTTAGATAAATCTGAACAATGCATTATCAGACAGCAATTGACTATAGCAGGTAGTATACTGTTCAGCCAGTATTGCACCACCAGACATCCGCCGGGAAGCAGCAGCCAATAGTGAAAGGCAGTGATATCTCCACCCCATCCTCTGTTCGGATATCAGCCAGCATGCCAATGCCTTAAATCAAGAAATAGTTTTCTAAAATCTACAGAGATATTTGCAGGAACACCACAGCAAGCAAGAGTCCGAAAGTGGCATGCTTAAACCCAGCACTTCAATCCATGGCTGATACCGGATGAGAGACTCTCCCCCCCCCCCCCCCCCAGCACACAGAAGGCTGGGTGACTTGGAAGGCGCTGAACAGACTGCGCTCCGGCCCCATGAGATGCAGAGCCAACTTTAAGAAATGGGGCCACAAAGTGGAGTCCACAATATGTGAGTGTGGAGAAGAGCAAACCACAGACCACCTATTACAATGCAGTCTGAGCCCTGCCCCATGCACGATGGAGGATCTTCTCACAGAAACACCAGAGGCACTCCAAGTGGCCAGCTACTGGTCAAATGACATTTAGTATAATGCCAAGTTTTTTTTAACTTTGTGTCTTTAAATACATTGCAACTGTACTCTCAATTCACTGCTGAGACGATAAATAAATGAACTAGAATAGATAATGTATTGCAGATAATGTTGTTGGAGCCCTCACCATGACAGATGTCCAAAAGTAACAAGGAAGAAGGGTCTAGCATCAAAAGTATATTTTTGAGCCCTCTGTAAAATGCAGCCCATTTAAAATACTTTATCTCTAAAGGACAACACACGTTTCCAAGAGAAAACAGCAGAAATAGATAACTCAGCATCCATAATTAGAAACCAGAATGGAAAACAAATGTAACCAGATCTGCCTCTTGCTAGATCCAGCTCTGCATTCAAGAAACAAACATGAATCAAAGTTTCAAAATTACCAAAAAGTACCAATTGCCTAGGAATGGTGGGCCTGAAAAATAAAGCATTAAGACCTCACCTCTGAGGATGCTTGCCATAGATGCAGGCGAAACGTCAGGAGAAATGCCTCTAGAACATGGCCATATAGCCCGAAAAACCCCACAAGAACTGAAAGCATTAAGACTTTCAATGTAGTCCTGTACCTTGAGAGACTCTTTCACCATTTGATGGAGGTCAGAGGTTTGCATAAATTCTCTGAAGGCTTTCATTTTACACATCTGGACCAAGACCCTGTGAAAATGGAGGTGAAACGCTGCTGAAATTCAATGCAATTCAAGTATGATTGTCTTTTAAAAAACACAAGTGAAGGTTTGGGATTCTTCTCCCTCAACCCACATAACAAGGCTTGCCACCTCTCTTCCAGGGAAGCAGTAAATGATACATGCACCATGGGTCCTTGTGAATTGGGATTTGGGGAAGCAGCTTTATGGAACCCACATTCTTTTCAGAGGAGCATTTCCAGAACTTTATAATTGTGTTGTGTGTCCATGAGACATTGCCGACTTGGTCAGAAATGACTTGAAAGGTCACTAATGTAAACATACTACAAGATGTGTTTGGCAAGATTTGCTCAGAGGAGGTTTACTCTTGTCTTCTTATGAGGCAGAGAGTCCAAGGTCATCCAGTTGACTTCCATTAGCTGAGTGATAGTTTGAGTCCTGGTCTCCCAGAATCTAGTCCAACACCCAAACCACTACACCACCACACGGGAAAGGTCTATTCCATCCCTATGGCAATAGGCCTTTAGGACAGGTTTACATCTTTCCCCTATATCTCTCTAATATAGGAGAAAGATGGAAACCTAGGGAAGTGGTAGAATGTCTGAATACATCTTTGTGGGCAATTTCTGGATAGAATGGAGGACATGATTACAATATTTGGGATTCCCTTGTATTGTTTTTTTAAAAAAATCTTTAAAATATTTTTATCCAAATTCTCTCTAGGGAGGGGGTTTCCACTACATTTCCCCCTTCTCAGAATAATCAGCATTTCTTCAAAACAGGAAATAACTTACGCTTAACTACTGTTGTTAAAAAAAAAGTCTCTCTTTTGGGTCTTAAATAACCCATTAAATAACATCTAATGACTTTGGTAAAAAGACCCCTAAGTGTTACTTCGTGACATTAAGGACAAAAAAGACATGCTTTTTGGTAGGGGCTGATGGTGAATGTCTCTTAGGGAATTAATGTGGCACTTTAATCCGATTCTTCTTTTTCATATACGTGGCACCTTATCTTTCCACAGTTTTCCATCTCTATTTGAAAGCTATTGGAAACTTTCCCATTATACCTAGCCATGGGGATAGCCATCTGTGGACCTTTTTAAAGCTCACCTGAGCAAAGACTGCAGCCTCTCTTTAGACTTGGGAGCGGAGAATGGGAAGACAATCCTATACCTCCGCAGGACAGAAAGTCCATAGGCCAGAAAGGACTGGAAGGAGTCAGTCAGTTCTGTTTGCTGAAGAAAGCAACAACATATATCTTAAAACACACCTCTGGTAGATCCGGAGAGCACCCTTTGAGACAAAAAGAACCTCTGTTGACCAAGAAGGAGACAAAGGTACCCAAAATGCGGCTTCCCCGCTCCTCTGTCAATAGGGAGTGTCCTAATGCTCTCTGGCAAGGGCAATAGAAAGAGGGTTACAAAAGGAACTCAGACTGAAATTTTTAAAAATCATTATGTCAGGAGGGTAGAGCATGATCAGCCATTGCTAAGAGACACCTTAATGATAAGTGATTTGTCCATACATAAGCACAGCCTATATATGATGCTCTCTAAATTGCTACCAGCAGGAACCCCTTTTATGAGCCCTTCAACTCCATGCCTTTCTCTTCCTCACCTGTACAGGCCTCAACCGTCCTTCGACCCACTGATACTCTATGCTGGTGATGTAGTGGAGCAGGCAGTTGCTGTTGAACTCTAAGATCTGGTATAGCTTGCTGTAAGCCAGCCAGTGTCTGTATCAAAAAGAAGAAGAATCAGATTAAGCACTAAAATAATGAAGATAAACTGGTTATTGAAAGTCATGGCCACTAAAAAGGGAAAGGTCAAAATCAATTACAAACTCCAAAATCTCCAGTCCACAAACATAAAAATGTTCATTAAATATTTTATGTATTTTGCTCAAATTGGCCTGGTTTTCACAATTTCTCTCAGTTGTCAAAATCTAGGTGTTTGTTCAAGTTGAAACCAATTATGGCAGATGTTGGTGTAAAAGAAATAATTATTCAAATTTCTATACAATAGCAGTCCTGGAAAGTCTGTTTAAGGAGACGAATGTGGAAGATGTTGCAGTGCCATTGGCCATACATCAAGAAGATCTTCTTTAAAAGATAATGTGAAAGCATCAAGGCCTTCTAGGTCTAGTGAAAGAACTAGAAACATTTGTAAGAATGGATTGACAGTGGGGAAAAAACTGCCTCAGAGAGTGGTGAGCTTTCCATCCCTGGAGGCTTTTACCTAGAAGATGGATGGGCCTCTTCCATGAATGCTTTGTTTGTGTATTTTTCATGGAAGGGGCTGGAGTTTTGTGCTTTGAAACAGCACCCACCAATCACAAGACATGACTACAAGCTTTAATTCAACTCTGGATCATCATTATAAAATAAGACAAGACTCATTACAGTGTTTGAAATATCATTTAGGGACCAAGAGGACCACAGCTGAGAATCTGAACATTTCAACGTTACTGTATTTCCAAATATGGCTGTCACAAGTGGAAGGCTGCAGTGGATACTTATACTTACGCCATGTCCTGGTGAAAATCTGAAAGGTCTTTCTGAGTAGCATGCAGGTGCAAGATTGTGTTAGCATGCTTGCTCAGCTCTCCATCCCAGGAAGTGCTGCCAGCCTGTGGAGAAGAACAACAAAATAGTTCCTGGTGAACTGAAAGAAAAAGAAACTGTAGGAGTTTTGTAAGTTGCTCTGCAAAGCCCTATCAGCCAGCTGTTTTGCTTGGGACCATGGCAGTTTGCTTCATCCTAACTGCCATGGTCCCTTAGGAAAATCCACCTGGGTGTATGTATGTTGTGTCAAGAGGAAAGTTATGATTAGAATGGGAATGGCTCCTGGGCCCCTGGTATTGTTTCACCCAGATGTCTTTCCCACTGTTTAATTTAACACTTCTATTGCACAACAGAGACCTGGCTGGCACCAACACTGGTCTCTTTTAGGCACCAGGCTAAAATATGACTTTTTTATTCTAGACTTTGGGACCTATCCTATTAAAGCATGCATGTACACAGTTTTAGTCATTTCTATTGTTTTGACTGGTGGATTAATGAATGTGCTTTTAGCCCACTGAAATCATTCTGTTGTTTTTATCTGGAATTGTTCTAAACGGTTTACATTGTTTTAACTGTATGCTGCCCTGAAATCTCAAAGGACGGGGAGAACTATCTGAATAAATAAATACTTAAGAAAAGCATGCATTAATAAAGTCATCCTTCAAATACTCCTGAAGCAGGAGACAGCATTGCACAAACCGGAACCCTTACATATACCCCACATACAGCCATTTATGTTGAAGCACATGTACACAACTGATCCATGCTGGTGGTGCTAAAACCTTTTCAGTGGTACACACTGAAAATGTGACAACTCTGAAATAAATAGGAAAACCCAATTTTACTACACTTCACGGCATAGTATATGTGGAGACAAGAACATAAGCTGTACTATCTGGAGCTTACATGTCCACTATTCACTAGTTTTTAAAGGAGATGTGAACATTTCCATTTACATGGCATTTCATTTTTACCTTCCTGCGTATATATCCTATAAGTCATCCTATGGATGGACTTTTGTACACTAAGCTGCTAACCAGCCAGTCTACAACTTAATATTTTGTTGTTTTTAAATCCTCCTGGGATTTAGTGGGAAGAAGTAGTTAATGGCAACAAGAGTTGCTGCTGGAGAACAACCTTGTAGCTATACTTGTATGGAGAAACACCTCCTTGCCCTGTTGCAATCCTCACCAGTTCCCATTCAGCCTGTTCCTCATCCCTATTGCAATTGTGTTTACCTGATGCTGAAGAATCTCATAAGAAACCATCTGCTGTAGAAGGTGCCGGTGGACGATGTAGTTTGGCTGCATCTTGCTGGCACTAGTGGCCCTCTGAAAAAACAATAAAGCCAGGTATTTGGCTCTTAGAAAAATTGGGGTTTTCTAAGAGACCAACCCATTACCTTTCCAAATACACACATACTTCCAATGTATCAGAGAAGAATGGGAGTAGTCTATCACTGAGCATTCAAGCACAGTAACACATGTGAACCTAAGCATTTCAACATACTGGGGAGCAAAGCACTGTTACACTACTTATTACAGATCTTATTTGCCTTTCTGCAAGAGCAAGACTCAAAACAGAAAACAGTATGTTAAAGAAAGCTTATGACATTAAAATACCACTTCCAGGCACCAGGCACAAAGCAGTGTCTTTGGGAAAATATCCAAAAATGGACTCATACTAATTTCATGGGGAATTTTCATAGGAGCACTGAAGTCAGACAAACCTCAGCCCTTCTATTTTTACAAGTCTGATCTTTAAAGACTGCAGCACAAAACTCTGGGTCTTCTGTTGACTCTTCATGGCTGGTCTCACATCTCTATGCCAATGTTTATGGATTTTTCTTCACTTACCTTCTTATGAATTAAAAGGAACTGTAGGTGGCAGTGTCCTCGGTTGGGATAAGTTTCTGTACGAGGTTCCAGCTTGTACCAGCGGTCATCCCTGCAATGCAAGTCCTGTCCAAATGGGAAGCAAAAAATATCATTCGTAGTTTGAGTCCTGGCAATGAGTGAGAAGCACGATTACTGAATTGTGATAATACACATTTTAGCATCTATGCAGGCCTCAAAAAAAGAATTCCACAGATATATAAACCCAATTTTCCTAGTTTCCAATAGACCTCACAACCTCTGAGGATGCCTGCCATAGATGCAGGGGAAATGTCAGGAGAGAATGCTTCTAGAACATGGCCATATAGCCTGAAAAATCTACAACAACCCAAAAAGAATTCTGATCACTGACCTTTCATCTTCAACAATATTACAATCATTACTCAGTTAACTGGTTTGGTGTTAAATTACAAATTTAAATGTTGCTTTCTCATTTATTGGCAATCCTGGAGTGTAAGACATACTTCAACAAGGCTCTTCCCTGATGAAGGTACCTAGCACCCAATGCTAACCAAATGAATTTGCCGCATGAGGCACCACTCCTCATTCCAGCAATAAAAAACCAAAAGAAAGAAGTATTTAATAATTTTGTTACCCTTTCCTCACTACTCAGAACTGTGGCTTACAATACAAATCTCACTAGAGTTGTTTTGCTGCCTGGGAAGAACAAAATTATGTGTTCTTCCCTTCTCCTATTTCATGTACAAAAGCTGACTAGTTTGACAGTTGAATCTTTCTTTTGTCCTGACAATGAGACAATATCCTCCACCATTCTGGATGGCAGCAGGTTAGCATGCCTAAGGTTGCTAAATCTATACTCAATAGTTGCTATGGTAGTTTACATATTTCTCTAAGAGTTTAGGCACAGCATGTACTCATTTCCTGTTGGCCAGTCATAGCCACACATCCTCTCTTCCAGAATCAATTACTCTGCAGTTAGTTAATTCATTTTCCATGTTATAGTCTGCAGTGCTGTCACTTTCCTCCATGCCTGAAAAGTATGTGTTACATGAGACATCACAAAACCCAAATAACTTCATAACTGCTTTGACTCTTCTGGTGGAGAGAAAAAGTGGGGTATAAATAGACATTTATAATAATAATAATAATAATAATAATAATAATTTTAAATAAAAACAATTAAGCCTGCTTTATTTCTCTGTTACAACTTGTGCGAAGATGGGGTGCGACCAACTGTTGCTCATTCACTGCTATCTCTCATATTCTCCACAGGAAGCTGAGAGGGCAATGGGTAACCTCGATCACAAACAGCTTTCTTCTCCAAGACCTTACTATTACCTTCCAGCATCTACTGCCTGGGGTGACTACCTGTCTTTACCCATTGGGAGGTCAGCTCTATCTGCTACTAATTTGCTACATGGTCATAAGGCACTCCTAATTTTCAGTCAACCATTTTACTTGCTGAGAATTACAATGTTTGTCCACATCTGGAAGAACTAAGCCTGGCAAAAGGAAGACCAAGCTAACTGGGGGGAAGACACCACAAGGCATCCTTGTGACAACTCATGGCTCTCTTCCTCACCTGCAGATGGAGAACCACATTCCCTAGGAAGTCGTCCTGCCCTTTATCCTTTCGAGCCTCCTTAAAAATCCTGAGAGGGGGGAAAAGTTAGAGAAGAATGAACACTTATTTTATTTCATACCCTCCCCCCTAAATTAGGATAATTACAAAATAAGAAAAGACTGATTACTGGCACAAACCTCTTCAGGCCATGAAGGTCTGTTACTTCTCCCAGTTTCTGGCGTACAGTTTCAACTTCATCAGAATCCCTATAAGAGATAGACATCAATATGGGTGCTGATATTAATTAATATATGATTTGATCTGAGGCTGGTAGCTGCAGTGAGGCTAGTATTTATGACTGCACCAAAGGTCATGTCACCTACTTTTTGGTTTTATTGTCAGTCAGTTTAAGATGGGATTGATCGTTTTTGGTTTTTGAGGGGAGGCATTCAGTGAAGAAGGGATGTGGGTGCAAAACTTAGCAGTAATTTGCAGCTATTTTAATAATAATAATAATAATTATTATTATTATTATTTATTTATTTATTTATTTATTTATTTATATTCTGCCCTATCTCCCCTGGGGGACTCAGGGTAGATTCCAACAAACAAAAAGGCAAACATTCATTGCCTCAATAATAGTAAATACAAACATAATAACCCAAAATAACCCCACATAAAGAGCAACTTAAGCATAGCAACTATAATCTAAAGAAAACATATTCAATTGAAAATTATGATTAACATAGAACTTGAATATAAAAACATCCAAATCAATATATCAAAACAACATGAGGGTTCACAGATGTTCACTTCTGCCCACCAAAATGCTTTTAGTGGAAAAGCTTTTAGGATGTGGGGCTCTTTTTCCTTCTCTGTGTTTGACCTTGGTGGAAGAATTGATCTATCCAAACAGAATTATGCCAAAGTGGTGGAGTTGGTACATGCCTAGGCTGGGTTGACAATGTTGTACTGCAGATATAACATTAAGCTCACTCAGTCCCTTTTGGGAAACTCTGAGAGGACATGTAGTAGAGGCTCCCTTGTGAAGGTCTTTGTGACCTATGGTATGAAGCAAAGTCAGAGACATATTTACTGGAACAATTTAGACTCAATAAACACAGAATTGCCAAGGACCTTCTTTGTCTCATGTCTAACCTGTGTGGGGGGGGGGGGTGTAGAGTGATTGGATGAGACCCTTCAGTGACTACAGTAAAAAAAAAAATGGCCAAGCTACATTCTCTCATATGCCTGCTCTCAGAGAGATATGAGTCATTGCATAGCAATGTGGTTTGAAGAAGACTGCCTATCTGTGTCAATCAGAGGCCTTTCCCTTAACCTAACTGTTGTGAGAAGTGGAATTTCAGTGGATGGATCACAGCACATCCAGAGGGTTAATCTATTCATCTGTTGCTTGCACCGAAATTCAGTTCTTATAAAGCTTCAGATGACACCAACAGAAGGTTGCTTAAAAGGTTACATGTACTGCAAAAAGCCAGGTTAAAAGGAGGGAAAGTTGTGGGTTGGTCAGGGAGCCCAATGGGCTACATGGTTTGCTGCCACTGTTTTATACGGTGCTTGCACCAGCCTTCATTTCAACCTAAGTCTGAATGTTGAGCCCCATGGTGTCACACGATACAAGTCATACTAGCAATAATACCTTCTCCCTACTCACCACATGTCTAGATGAAATCTGGCATTTGCTATATCTTCAAACTCCCTGGAAAACACAATTTAGGGGAAAGGTTACAATTACAATTTGTATGTAAGTTATTGGTTTGGGGTTGCAAGGAGGAGTACAGTGTTCCCTTGCTACTTCGCGGTTCGCTTATTGCGGACTTGCTGTTTGCGGAGAGCAGTGAGGGAACACTGTATAGCTACTCCCCGTTCCTTCCTCAAGGAAGGGACCTCCGAGGCAGGGAGCAGCAGAGGCGGCGAGGAAGACGAGGCTGCTGCCGCCGAAAGGGTCTCGGAGGCAGCATCCTCTTCCTCATCCCTCCGCTGTTCCCTGCGCCTTCCTTGCCAGGCTGGGTGCCAGGCATGGCTTGTCATATGGGAGGCATGGCCAGAGACTCCTCCTTCACGTATCTGCAACTGCACAGGAAGAATAATATCACCAAGCCCTACTCAATAATAGGCATAAACAGGAGGAGGAAAGTTCTTCACATAAAAAGGAAATTGAGAAGTGGCTAGGCCTTCCTCTATACACACACACATCCAAATTGAAAAAATTGTACAAATGAGGTAACACCTCATTCTTTAGCCTCATGACTGATTAGCTTTCTTCACTTTGTTGGTTACAGAAAGTTTGATTACTAGAGCAGAGCTTTCCAGGCATTTCATGTTGGCGACACACTTTTAGACAGGTATCATTTCCTGACACAGTAATTCAGTTTTACTAGCAAACCAGAGGTGCATTAATCCAACCCCTTATGAGAGATACCGACACATAAATTGCTGTAACGGAATAGATGGAGACTCAGCATATCTCATTACAAACTATTTTTAAAAATTGTTTATTGCTTATTTCACATAGACTCAGAGGTTTATCATTATGTTCACATGTTGCTCACTTACACACAGCAACCAACACACTAATGTGTAAAACTCAGTCACTGAGTCGCCTTCGGGCTGATATGGGTGGGATACAAATGTTGTAAATAAATGCATAATAAATAAATAGAGAATCACCAAGACTGAGGAGGGGAGACTTACAGGATAAAAGTTTCATCCCAAACCGGGTTTAATGTCTGACTGATGATTTGGGTGCGATGGGTCTGGTCTTCAGGGATCAGATTCTTAACCACCGCCTTTGCCCGTTTCTTGTTCCCTTGATTGCCATTGGTGGAAGAGTCCCGCTTTTTTGTTTCTAACCCTAGGAGGCAGTAGGGGTCACTCAGTCCTGAAAGCAGAAAAGGAGTTCTTGAAATGTACAGCATTCATTTCCTAAATTAAGGCCCCATCAAAGCACAGAGAAACGAAGTATGTAGCAACTATGTCAGAGATTGGGGAAATTATATTTTTGGACTAAAGTTCTCCAGATTCTCCAGCCAGTTAACTACCAAGGCTACCATTCAATCTTTCCTAAATTAAAAATGGGAGTGATGGAAAAAGTACTCCATCACATCTAGACAGAACCTCAATCATTGCCTGATACCAGATGAGAAACTCCCCTCTGGGCACACAGAAGATTGAGTGACCTGGAAGGCACTGAACAGGCTATGCTCTGGCACCACGAGATGCAGAGCCAACCTTAAGAAATGGGCTACAAAGTGGAGTCCACAACATGTGCGTGTGGAGGAGAAGAAACCACAGGCCACCTATTACAATGCAACCTGAGCTCCGCCGTATGCACAATGGAGGACTTTCTCACAGCAACACCAGAAGCACTCCAAGTGGCCAGCTTCTGCTCAAAGGACACTTAGCATAATGCCAAGTTTTAAACTTTGTTTGTGTTTTAAATACATTATAGCTGTACCCTCAATTCGCTTCTGACATAATAAATAAATAAATCACATCTAGAGGTCACAAGGTTGGATAAAACTACATGAATGTGTCCCCACTAGCAACAGTTTTCATAATCTGATTAACTCCAAAAGACTATTATAAAAGTAGCTAAGTGCTGAGCGGAAGGGAAAAACATTTCACTGGGATCCCCTTTTTCTTTATCTGACTTATAAATTCTTTTTGACTCACCACTGGCATCTTTACCCAGAATACCTCTGGCTTGTTTGACAGTTGCTTTGAGACAAAATATTGGTTTCTGGAATGAATTTAAAAAGAGATTCAGGCTGTATGCTTAATCTAGCAACGACAAAATGGTGAAGGCACTGTATATGTATTGTGACTTTACCTCTAGTTCTTTGACCCTCTGAAGAATGATGCGGTGTTCATCTGGGTCCATGCCAAAGGCCTGGTTTAGAGGTTAAGAAGATAAATGGTTAGATGAGGATTCAGTATTGAACTTATTGGTTCAATTAAGACTGGGCAGCAACAATTCTACATTTTAAGATCAGTCTCTTAAGCTGAACTCGGAAATGTTACTTTTTAGAATACAACTTCCAGAGGTCCCCAAGCAACGAGTTTCTTGTTCCTGGCAGACATCTATCAATACCATGAGCTTCTGCAGATAAATGGAAAACTCTGAGAACATCTCATGTTGCAGTTTTAGCACTGGCCACTTGGTGTCTTACCACAACTGCTTATGTGCTATTTCTTGCATAATAAGGTATGTATTTCCTCCTCTTTGAATGTTATGGGTCAAGTTTAAAATACTGTTTTTCAGATACATTGATAGTGCATCCAAACATACTTCCTTCCCTACAGACATCAGCTACTTTGCCGAGGTGTCCTTTTTACTGCTTTTTTTGACCTCTCCACACACAAAAAAACCATGTTAGAGATTTCTATAACACAGTCATGAGGTTGCAAACCACAAAAGAGTCAGACAAAATTGGCTGAGAAAATTGTTTGACATGAATAGGACATGACAAAAGCAAAGAAGCAAAAAGAAGGTTGATAGAATGGTTTCAATTCAAGATCTTCCTTTCAGCTTCTCAGTTGCAATTTTTGAGTTAGGTAGTATCCCTCTCAGAAATCCAGGGAATGAAATCACAAAGGAACCACGACTCTTTTTCTTACACTGTTGTTTTCTGTTTTTTGCATGACTGAGGACCCATCTACACAGACCATTTAATGCAGTATGAAACTGGTATTGAAGAAAGTGGTCTTGCTGTGCAGATTATTACATAGGAAATCCTGGATCCTATTTGAGGCCTGGATGGGATTGCAAAAGGACTTTTCTTTCATGTGTTTTTGAGGAAGCTTGTTGTCTGGTCATGGCAGTTTGAAGTCAACTTCCAATTGCATTAAATGGTCAAGGTAAATGGGGCTTCACTTGCATTTCCTCTTTGACAAGAGACCCATAGGAATCTCATGATGCCCCGGCTACAAAGAATAATTGCTTGTCTTAAGGTTGTTGCTTGGAAAAGAACAGGAAAGATGAAGCAAGTCAGACAACGGGTGCGAGAGATGCCTGTAAAGAAAATAAATACAAAATAAAGAGTAACATGAGATTTAGAGTAATACAATGAGGAGGATGAATTTGATTGAAGTCTGACCTTCTGCACATATGCATACAGCTCATCTGGATCAGCCACATGGTTTGGATCTGGTTTGCCCAAACGATGAAGAATGGTGTAGAGCACTTCTTCATACAGCAAGGTGAGCTGCAATAGACATTAGGAGAAAATCACAAGAACCAAGTCAGCACCATGTAAATTAATGTCTATTGTACATTGTGTGGATCTGTTGATCCAAGAGAAACCTGAGATTTTTTTTATATGGATGGTAGTAGAACATATAATTATGATTTAATAACAATAATAAGCATATAATTATGATTTGATAACAAATGAAACAATGAAGAATCCTTAGCACCTGAGTGAAAACTTGGTTAAGGAAAAGCCCATACAGCTGAGAACAGGATTTGAATAACTCGTAGTCAGAAACCTTGTTATCACCACAAACACATATTTCTAGCTTTGGCCTGAGTTTGATCCTCTTACCCAAATCTTTGGAACGATGGAAAGGTTTTTTTTCTGTGTTGGGAGTGACTTGAGAAACTGCAAGTTGACAGATTGGTGCTCACCCCGCTCCCTGGATTCAAACCGCCGACCTTTCGGTCAGCAGTCCTGCCGGCACAAGAGTTTAACCCATTGCGCCACCAGAAGCTACACATCTTACCACTAAAGAAAACCCAAAAGCAAGGTGGACTGGAAACATCTAACAGATGTATTTTTTAAAGGAGACAGGATTAAATTAATGCAGTTTGACCTACTTTAACTACCATGGCTCAATCCGGGGAGCTGTGGTTTGGGGAGGCACCAGCACTCTTTGATGGAGTAGGTCATGATCCCATAGCATTGAGCCATTGAAGTGAAAGTGGTGTCAAACCGCATTAGTTCTACAGAGTAGATGCATCCTAAGTCTCAGAATGAAGAAAATACAATTTTATTACTTACATCAGCCTACCAAATTTTGGACTCAAAATATTTATATGGCCTTCTTCGTAGTAGTTCTCAACCTGTGGGTCCCCAGATGTTTTGTCCTTCAACTCCCAGAAATCCTACATCTGGGAGATGTAGGCCAAAACACCTGGGGACCCACAGGTTGAGAACCACTGCAGGTCTTACAAGAAAGAGAAAAATGCAATTCTAGCAGTAACTGCATCAAGAGATAAGATACACTTTGCACGGGTTGTATGTACATGTGCCTTATATCAAATTGCATATACCGTACCTTGTTTCATTTTAAAATTCACATTGAACATAAAGTAACTTATAGGATTACAAAGTAATACTTACATTGCAACTTTAAAGCCTACCCACAGGAATTGTAAAAGGGATGTTTTTGAAGTTTGTGCCTGGCAACAAATAGTTTACAGTGCGAGAGGCAGAGTGTTCTTGTTGTTGTCGTGTGCCTTCAAATCCTTTGAGACTTATGGTAACCCTAAAGCAAGCCTATCATCTACTTCAACACTCAAGTCTCTATACCAGGAATCCTCAAACTGTGGCCCTCCAGCTGTTTGGGCCTCCAACTCTCAGAAGCCCTAACAAGCTTTTTCAGTTGTCAGGAATTCTGGGAGCTGAAGGCCCAAACAGCTGGAGGGCCACAGTTTGAGGATGCCTGCTCTGTGCCTTCCCTGAGCTGTAAAATTATCATGATAAGGATATCCTTGATGCATATGAAAAAAACTGGAACAGCGTAATGTGACTGACTCTTGCCCTGTGAACTATCAGTTACCAAGCATTGACTTTGAAGACACTTGTTTTAGAGTCCCTGCAGATTGTTTTAATAGTTGTAAGGGAAGTATTATTTTGTAATCATGTACTGTAAGTTAATTTAGCTCAATATACATTTTAAATTGCGATTTACATTTAATTTGATGCAATAGACATGGACCTCATTAATTTTGCAAATTGTAACTTGTCTCACGGCATAATTACTCCCACTCTGGAGAATGGTGGCATAGGAATGCAAGAAATACAAATAAATAAATAAGATTTCATTTTCTTCTAGCAATCTCCGAACAGGGCCCTAAAAGTACTCCTGGCCCAAAATATATTGGGCTGTTTTCAAGAATACAATCATCTCTTATATCCTGACCACTTCATCACACTAGAGAGAAAAATCCACTTTAAATCTGCTTTCTGCCTCCTGCTGAATTCTGGGGTTTGTAGTTTAGTGAGGCTGTTAAAGTCTCCTCCCTAAACTACAAACCCCAGAATTCTGCAGGAGGCAGAAAGCAAATTTTAAGTGGATTTTTTTCTCTAGTGTGATGAGTGGTGATTCTATACTGCAGAAGTAATGTAGTTCAATGCCACTTAACTGTCACAACGTATTGCTATAGAATCGTGGAAATGGTAGTTTCGCAAAATGTACTGGTGCCTCACCAAATTACAACTCTCAGGATTTCATGAGCCATGACAATTAAAGGGGTGTCAAACATTAAATCTACAGTGTAGTTAGACCCTTTCCCTCTTTTCCGGGATTGGAGAAAGGAGCTGTGTTGCAGTTGCTAAGCAATCTCTGGATCAGTTCTTCAACCACATATAAATAGATCACAGCAAGGGGAGAAGAATCTACTGTGGCTTGGCCAGAGATGAGAGAAGCAGATGGCATGGGATATTTACTTGTCCAGTGCCAGGAGGAACAGGAGTGGAGGAAAAATGGCAAGGACAGGACACTCTACTATTCGGCAAAACGAGGCACTGCAACCTATAAACCACTTATCCTGTGCCTCTGGACCATTCTCTCCCTGTTAGAGGACAGACACACCTGGTCACACAGTCAGTCCTGCATCTCCTGAACTAGCTTTTCCTTAGGTATAGAGGAGGGAAATTCAACTAAATGATACTGGCTTCCATACACAGAACAATTTGGAGTTGCCATGTTGATTTTTGCTTCAGGAAGCAAATATTCTGGGCCAGGATACCAGTTATTTCCAGATTTCCTAATTTCCATCTGTTGAAACAATCTACTGCTGATTTTATAACAGGCACAGATGTATTTTGTGCTTTATTTCACAAAACATTATGCATATTGCCCAAAGATTACAACCTGTTCCATTTTGTGTAAAAAGAATCTCACAGTATGTGTTTACTAATTGAAATTGACAAGGGAAAAAAAACCCAAAAAAAGATTTCACACAATGCAAAGTTATGTCATGACAGTTGTTGCCATAAAATGTGATTGAAGCAACATGGCTTTCTATGGGGATTGAACAAATAAATGGATGTAATACTTTAAGATACAAGGCCTAAATGGAGCTCCTCAGTTCAAAAAAGTGCATTTTTGTTATTAGGCACTGTGTTGCTTGTTGGCTTTCTCGAGGCATCTAGATAGACCTCAGTGAGAAACCAACAGCAGTCCCCAAATTACAAATGGCACAGGTTCTGTAGGTTTGTTCTTAAGTTAAATTTGTATGTAAGTCAAAAGAGGTACATTTTTGAAATGAACTCCAGCTATATATATAGATAGATATATAGATATATATAAGGTAAAGGTTGTCCCTTGACATTAAGTCCAGTCATGTCCGACTATGGGGGTTGGTGCTCATCTCAATTTCTAAACCAAAGAGCCGGCGTTGTCTGTAGACACCTCCAAGGTCATGTGGCCGGCATGACTGCATGGAGCGCCGTTACCTTCCTGCCGGAGCGGTACCTATTGATCTACTCACATTTGCATGTTTTCGAACTGCTAGGTTGGCAGAAGCTGGGGCTGATAGCGGAAGCTCACGCCGCTCCCCGGATTCAAACCTGCAAACTTTCGGTCAACAAGCTCAGTAGCTCAGCAGTTTAACCCACGGCACCTCCAGGGGCTCTCTAGCTATATGTATGTGTATATATATGCATGTATATATATATGTGTGTGTGTGTGTGTGTGTGTGTATATATAGAGAGAGAGAGAAAGAGAGAGAGTTCAGCTTTGGATAGCATAGTGAAGGGTTGACACCCACTTGGTGTTCGTTTTGGTGTCTGTGCTCCTGTTTAGAATATTTCACTGCACTTTCTGTCCCTGTGATAACTGGGTTCTAAAAAAATTGGCTTGTTGAGGAAACAAGGATTAATGAAAAAGTTTAAGTGAAGACACATTTTCTGCATGAGAACTCTTTCAGGAGTGGATTTCTGAGGGGTAGATTTATCTTACTTCCTGTTGTCTCACCCTCGTTTTTAACTATGAGTCATTTGGTCATTTGTAAGTTGGATGTTTGTAACTCAGGGACTGCCTATACACGGTGCATCCGAAGGAACTTTGTCTGGTCTTTAATTATTGAAGAGAATGAACATTAGGAGTCTTACCTCTTTCCTAGTGAATTTATGAGACAGGTCCATCTATGGGGAAACAAGAAAAATATAATGAAAATTAAAAACAGATTTGTGTTTATCCTTGTAATCCATTTTATACCATTCCTATGGTGGTTATGGACATGTAAAAATCACCGTCTTCTGTACCAATCTCCTTGTCCCCTAAATGCCTCCTTTACCAAAAAGGATACCTTACAGCTATGCAGGAGAGAGCTTTCTCAAATGAGGGGTAATATCTATCAATCTGTCAAAATTACTGTATAGAGAAACAAGGGACAATCTCAACTGAAGATGGCATGTTACAAATATTACCTGCTGCTTTTGTTTAAACTTATTCTATTTTGTTCTGCATTCTGAATATTGTATGCTAATGATGACACTCACAATATCCTAGATTTTAAAAAACAGATTCAACATAAACTAAACAACAGGCTTCTTCCCAAAACAGCCCAGCAGATTATTCAGCAGGTATATCATGACAGGGCATGACTCACAAGAAAAGACAATAACATTTGCTAAGGTAGGCAGTAGTAAGATAAAAGGAAGATCACATGACATCTAAATGTAATCAAGTGAGGAGGCCATGGCCCTAAGACTGTTGAGGACAGGGTCCCGTGGCGGGTCATAAGATCACCACAAGTTGAAGTCGACTTGATCGCAGTTCAAAACAAACCATGGATGTCACCATCATCCATATCCCCATGTACAGTATTCAGATTCAGATTTTGTAATCATTCTTGGCATTCATTAAATCATCAGCACATACATCTTTGCATCTTCCACATGCATTGCTGTAATGTCTGTATCATTTTCTTTTGTGTCTTTTGAAATGATCCATTTTTACAAACATGCTTATAATCAATTAATCTATGTTGTGATCAATAAATGATGTATTTTGGTTAAATTTAATTTACTGTTGAAATCTAAAGCTTGGGAAGGTTTAGGATTTGGCCAAAGTATTGGGTGCAGGTTTCCCAGATGTCATTCCACTCTGATGTTATTTTGCCCTTCCACTGTCGGCATCTACATTTTATTGGGAAATGGCAGCATCTATGGAATTGCGTAATATTTGACTGGGTGTTATGTAGATGTTTTGAAAAATGGCATTCATAACTTTTTGGAAAAACACTTTTGGAGATCATAATTTTTGAGAAAAGTATGACCCTTCAGAGAAGAGTCAAAAACCCTTTAGAGTTGAATCTTCTCTTGTGGTATACAACCAGATATAATTATGCTAGGCAATGGTTCCAGTTGTTCAACTGAATAACCTGTTAGGATCACAGAGCAAGTGTGTGATCTGGGGTCTGAAGTAGTCTGTCTGCAGTAGTCTGTCGTCTGCTAGTCTGTCTTTAATGATCATGTGGTCTGCAGCCCCGATAGAGTAGCTGCATATCAGAACATACATACAGGAAACAGTAAGCAACAGGATAATAGATAAACATTACCAGAGAAGGCTTGAAGAAGGTTGTGATTTCCCACAGACCTAGCCCTGGCTTTCGGCAGAGGGATGTAGCTGATGCAGAGGGACCAAAGCCAGATACCTGGGGAGTGGCCTCCCTTGCATCTCCCCAAGCTAGTGTGGATGGTGTAGGATGGAGAGCCAGTCCTGCAGCCAATTTTGAAGAAACAGTCAACTTTGAGAGCCCAGTGCCTTTTGTATAAATGGAGTACCATCTTGCACTAGCTCTGGTGTTATTATATGTACCAAAACATTAAAAGCAGAGCTCAAAGAAAATGTACAACATTGTCTTATTTAATGGATGTCTGTCTTGGTACTGAACACAAACTGAGTTTCTTCCCCTCATCACTGAGTATGAAAGTTGTGCCCACACTGCTAGGATTTGTGTTTAGGGCAGGACAGCTGATATTTGTTTCTGTCTATCCATCTATCTCAATCCCAGTCAGGAACAAAAAGGTCTCATAAATTAAGGCTGTCCTTTTTCTCCAAATAAGATGTTCCTAAATCTACTTTCAAAAAGCTTTCAAAAGATTGAAAGTGACATTAAAAGACAATAGCCTGCTGGCTTTCACATTTATTGCACATGATGTTGTGGCAGCACATACATTTCAAGAAAATCCGAAAGTGACATTACAAAACAATGGCTTACTGGCTTTCACATTTATTGCAAATGACGTTATGACAATGCATACATTTTAATAAAATCTGAGGATTCTTGTGACTAGTAATATCAGGAAACTGAGATCAGCAGCTTGAAAAAAAATAGAATTGATTGGACTGCTGTGCAACACTTTGCACAAAAGAAGAGAGGCCAGGTATAGTGTTGTTTTCATGTTAGGCCAGGATTCTCCCACTATTTTCAGAAAAATTTACTGGGCAAAACTCTGTTGGAAAATAAGCCTCAGGAGAAGCTAGCTAGTTAGAGGAATCGCCAGCTATACAAAACTGTACGTGCTGGAATAGCCACAGATCATTAGCTGACGGAACAAAGTTAGAATGACTAATAAAAAAATTGCACTCAGTCTGTGAATCTGGTTTTCAAACTTAATAGGATAAAATATGACTTGTTCCAGGAAGGAAAAATGTAGCTGCCTTGACAATCCACTACTTCTACACTCCCTCTAACACACACACACACACACACAAAAAGCCAGTTTTCATAACAGTCTGGTGTAAATCTATGCAAGGTAGTCTAAATTCCCCAGGATTGGGGGGGGGGGGGGTATTGACAATTCATTTTTTATCTCAATTCAAGGCACTTGTACTGACATTGAAAGACCCAAATAGCTTGTGATTTTAAAACTTGAGAGAACCCATCTCTCTACTGGGGGAGGGGCACAGTAGCATAGCGGGTTAAACCGCAAGCTGCAGGGAAAGTTGCTGACTGGAGAGTTAGCAGTTCGAAGCCGCGAGTTGGGGAGAGCTCCTGACAGTCAACCCTAGCTTCTACCAACCTAGCAATTCGAAAGCATGCAATGTGAGTAGATCAATAGATACTGCCTTGGCAGGAAGGTAAAAGGGTGCCCCATACAGACATGCAGGCTAACAAATCAGAGAGGTATACAGACAGCAGGCTCCTCGGCATTGAAAAATGGAACAATATTTCTGGCTTGAAAAAAAAGAAGCACTTTCCCATGACCAGAGTTGAGAATTACCTCCAGACACCATTTATTTACTGCATTTGATATCAAGCAAGAATTTAGGTGTCTTTGCCAGGAGGCAGAGACCAGCCAGACCCATCAAAGAGAGTCCTTTCAGCCCTGGCGAGACAGAAAGAAGCACCCAATAAAGTTTTCCCCGATTTTCCAATAAAAAGTCTCACCAAGTTGAAGAAAATGCCACCAAGTTGCCTTTATTTCGTCCCAGCTGGTTATTTCGTCCCAGCTGGTCAAGCTGCAATCCCTTGCCAAAAACTGGCATGTTTTGCAAGGCAGAACAGTACATTTTTAGAGAGAATCAGAGCTGTCAAATTCAAACTTCCCGCTCCTGCCCCCCTTAGCTGGCTTCATGTTGATTGGTTGGAGTAATCAGCTGGAGGGGAGGTGCAGCCGGCTTAGACGCGCCTCAGCCAATTAGAAAGCCAGCGCCGCCTCGCCCTCTTGGCCAATGGGGAGCAAGGAGACGGTCTGAGCAGGAAACAATGAGTGGATTAGGTGACTTAATGTTTGTACAATCACCGGCAATAACTTTTTAAGTCCTCAAGCAGGCTTTTTCTATTGTGCTTAGTGTTTGGAATATATGTCTTTTTCTGACCCGAAAGTCAGACCCTTTGAAATCCTTGGGTCGGACATATGATTCCATTGATAGTATCTAACTTCTGGTATCGGCCCGAGGAATGTCAACAAAGAAGGCGGCTTGTGGGGACATCAATACTCTCCTTAGGCAGGATGTCCCCTGTGATGAGGAATGATTGAATTTGCCATGGGGCACATACTCCAGATGGGCAAACTCCGACGTCTGAAAGATCATGCCCATTGTCCTATTGTTCATGCAAGAGGTTTCTGTTGAGTCCTTTCAGTCAGGGGATTATCTATCCCAGGAAATGAGAAGATTTTCCTGAGATCTTTGGTGTGCTGGGGTCATGAAGAGGTGGCATTTCATATTTTATACAGACACATATATGGGGTTCATAAGGCATACGTTCATAAAAAGGGGAAGGGATTCATGCCAACCCTCTCCACCCCCACCCAGAGTCCATCTCATAAAGTTTGGAGAGCATAATGTTTTTCTTGGCTAATCTTTAGCCTGGATATGTAAATGTTTCTCAGCTCAAAAGGGAGTCCCTTTTGTTTGTGAGTCGTTGACTGAGATGGGAAACCAATTGGAGAGCCATTAATTCTCTAGCCCAGTTGTGTCTCAGATGGAAAAAGTCAACTGATTTTTGTGGCATGGTTTTTCAGTAATAAATTTGTTACCCTCTGCTATGTATGAAATTTAGGGCATAAAACCTTGATTAAATGTACACACTATCTGACATGGGGAGAGTCCCTGTTGTTGTTATTAGTGTCTTTGCAAATTGACCAAGACTTGACCCCTATTATCCAGCCTGATGTCCTTGTCCTTAGCAAAACTATAACTTACTATGTCTTATGGGGGAGGGGTCATGTTTGAAGACAGTACTTTTGTCCTGAGACTCCTCTTATACTGAGACACACACAAACTCCCCAGGAGAGACATTCCAGTTCCAGAGATTTGAGAACTACAGATGAAACAGGCAAGAGGCAGAATAACTAGCTTACTATGTACCCCCCCCCCCCCACCCTTGTTTCCCCAATCTCCCACACATTCGCTAGGCCTTGGGGTGGATTGCAGTCCAGTGAGACTATGATCCAGAACACATTATTTACCCTTCAGAAATGTTGCTGCTGAAAGGCCAAGAGGAGTGCACAATATCCTTCTTCCTCTGACCTGTTCACTTGACCTCTATGAATGATTATTATGACTTCCCCTTTGTACTTTCTGTCTTTCTATCTAGTACATTACATTTCATCCACAACTGGAAACCTAGGGTTTCTTCAAAATCATTTTTTTTTAAAAAAACATAGGTATCAATAAATACACAACAGCAATGCTAAATAATTCTGAAATTTCTTAAGCAGTAAGATGTCTTGACTTATACTTCTTGTCAGAGGCAGAGCATTTGGCAGCCCTGCTAAATGTTTGGCAACACTGTGATATTTTTCATATTTTTTAAACAAACAATACCATCATTGTTAGCTGGTGTCTGGAAACTACTAACGTCAGAGTCATTGATTTATTTAGAAAGATGAATGCCATAACAAGATAGATCAGAATTTAGGACAGCCTGTGAACCAACAGCTGAGGACTGAAAGAAACACTATTTTAATTAAACTCTATTCTGATTACAAATAAAATAAGATATTGCTGTGCTACAATAGTATTGAATGGACTAATAGTAAAACCACTGAATATCTGCAAAATGGTTACTTCTCCAAACTAGACAGTTACTTCAAATAAATGCAGAGAAACTACCTAAAGTCAGCATGACATTAACAACCTATTTATTCAGGAACATCGAGTATCCAGTAAGCCAGTCAGAGGAATTCCAAAAATGTTTAATATTATGCAAAGTTGTATGCACTAACTAGAAGCTTAGGAGCTGCTAGATACTCCTTTCTAACTGGTCTAGTGAGAATACTGCACTGAACCAGAGAGGCGAGACACAATGTTATGGGATAAATGAGACAGCTACAACTTTAAGATAAATGCAACTACCAATTAACTACCCTCCCATATAATTCCCTTCTAGTAGACAATGTGTAGGCGAAGTAAGGTAGACTGGACTCCAGGTTCTATGGTTTTCAGACCAACAAATGCTCAAGGAGGGACATTAAGTCACAATTGTCTGGTAAGCACCTGGCAAGGCCTGCTATATCAGCCAATCCATGGGAGAAGTCAAAACTATCTGCTGGAGGCAAGGCAACCCCAATCTGTCCAACAACAGGTCTCCCTGCCCCCAAGTATCCTGTCTTCCCAATTTAACTCATGTCTGGTTTCCACTTTTTCCTCCCATACCCACCAATGGTGATAAAGCAGCATGAGCCACCAGACCAATAGTAAAGCAAAGTAGTATATGCCTCTAAAATGGTATTCCAAGCTCTCTGGAGGATAACATAAAGCAGTTGTGTAGCTCAGATAATATCTATCACATTTCTTCTGGCTTCAGTATCTAAAAAAACTGAAAGAGAGAATGAAAGAAGAAAATAACAAGTTGCAACACGTACTTAAACCACATTCTGCAGTAAAAAAGTTACATACTTTTCTGCCGTCTTCCCTAAGGCTTGTCCTCCCTGGGGCCTCCATGCTGGGAAAGACTGAGTAAAGCCTGAGCCAAGGGGAGGAAGATGTCAGACAAAAGGCTGAACCATCAAGTCAGAAGCCTGTTCCTTCTAACTGACTCTTCTCAACAGCTTTCACATGTTGAAGAGGAAACCACATTCTTTTATCACACTCTGGCCATCGTAACAACAAACGGAAATGGGCAGGGCTCTCTGAGTTGCAATTTCTCCAGAGTAGAGGTGAGTGAAATGCAGCCCTCCAGAGGTTGCCGGGCTACAACTCCAATACTCTTCTTTATCAGTTATGTTGGCTACAACTGCTGGGATGTGCAGTCTCACAACATACGCAGGGCCACACAACTCTGACCTTGCTCTAGACCAGGGGTCCTCAAACTAAGGTCCGGGGGCCGGATACAGCCCTCCAAGGTCATTTACCCGGCCCTCGCTCAGGTTCAACCGAAGTCTGAAACGGCTTGAAAGCACACAGCAACAACAACAACAACAACAACCCCATCGGCCAAAAGCAGGCCCACACTTCCCATTAAAATACTAATAAGTTTATATTTGTTAAAATTGATCTTCATTTTAATTATTGTATTGTTTTTAAGTGGTTTTTGCACTATAAATAAGGTATGTGCAGTGTGCATAGGAATTCGTTCTTTTTTTCCCTTCAAATTATAATCCAGCCCTCCAACAGTTTGAGGGACTGTGACCTGGCCTTCTGTTTAAAAAGTTTGAGGACCCCTGCTATAGACGGTGGTTTCCAAACTGTTCCCAACCTCTGGTCCTCCGGGTGTTTTAGATTTCCATTCCCAGATATCCCAGTCAGCTTACCTATTGTTAGGAATTATGGGAGCCAAAGTCCCAAACGCCTGGAGTACCAAAGTTTGGGATCCACTGGTAGAACATATGAGATCCTATATGAATCAACGCTAATCCCAAATCAATGGTCAGTCTGCACGGAGGCTGCTGCTTCTGGCAATAGACAGGATGTTTTAAAGGCAGCAAAGAGTCAAGGATGTTATTAACGTGTTTTACTCTCACAGATGACAGTAGATATTTGGAAGAAAGGTTGCTGAATGTGGTAAAATAATTGGTTTGGCCTTCAGTGTAGTGTACTCTGACCTAAATGATCATTTGTTGGTCTACTTCAGGTAGAAAACCTATATTGGGCTGAATCTGGTCATCTTTTCTTTGGCTGGCTTCTCAATTCCAGGTTTAGCTCCCATGGAACTGGGAAAATAAATGCCCCAACTAAATAAAATATATTTGCTCATAAGTTGGACAAAATGCTGCAGCACATGCAGTGGGCTAAGGACCACTAATGACTCCTAAGGTGGCACCATCATAGAATCATAGAATCATAGAATCATAGAATCAAAGAGTTGGAAGAGACCTCATGGGCCATCCAGTCCAACCCCCTGCCAAGAAGCAGGAATATTGCATTCAAATCACCCCTGACAGATGGCCATCCAGCCTCTGCTTAAAAGCTTCCAAAGAAGGAGCCTCCACCACACTCCGGGGCAGAGAGTTCCACTGCTGAACGGCTCTCACAGTCAGGAAGTTCTTCCTAATGTTCAGATGGAATCTCCTCTCAGATCCCACCACAACAAATACTGCCCAGCAAGAGGTTGGATTAAAGCCTGTTAAAGTGTGGGTCACCACCCCATTTGGGGTCCCTTAACTGAATCTGGGGGTCATGAAAAATATGTATAGCTTGCCACTTAGTGGCTGTTTTAGACATTTATATGCATCCAGTAGAAAAAAGGAGAGCCAACAGAACATATTCTGTCATTTGAGTCTGCAAGCCAAGCATGCCAGCATGACATGAAAAAAAATGTGAAAATGCTCTACATCTTGCAGTATTAAATATTCAGCCTAGATGCAATTCTGTATGTAAAAATAAACAAGCGCATCTATCTTATTAGTATAGAAATTTGCTTTCATCTTTAATTAATGGTAAAAGTATATGTATAGTATAAACAAAGTTATTTTAACTTTGTGCTTTTATACATTATAACTGTATTCTCAATTTGCCTCTGATACAATAAATAAATAAATAAATAAATAAATAAATATGTATAGCAAAGAATAGTTTTGAAATATTTTTATGAGTTATTATCAGTAAGTGTTTGATTTTTATACCTATTTCATATACCTATATACCTGGGGTCACGTAAAAATTTCTTGGACAGGAAAGGAATAACAAGTGGAAAAGGTTTAAGAAGCCCTGATCCAGAGCACTGCTTTTTAAATTGTGGGTCCTAACTCCTAACTCCAAATGCAGTCCCCAAAGCTCAATGTTGAGGTCATGAAAATTTTTCCAAAATTTCTGAATGCCATCCATTTACATAAATCTTTTAGCAAGGTTTATAGCAGACTCTACAGATGAAGGAAATACTTGTTTTTACATTCAAGTCTGGCTGATTTCTGTTTTCTCAGAAGAATTTTCCACCCAGGAGGTTAAACGTGTGGTGATCTTTGGGGTTCCTGTTGTCTTTCCCAGTAATGACTGCTATGCCTCATGTTTCTTATAACTAATGGCTAGATATTGCAAAACCTTGACATTTTCCAGGTGTGAATGATTTTCAACAATGCTAGAATACAGGGACTGAAAAAATAATGATGATGGAGCAGAATTCTAATGAGGGACAATACCCCTATTTTGCACATTTCCCACAGCTACACAGTTGGCTATTAACCTAATGGAAATTGTACCAGAACAATAAATAATGTATGTCTTATTTTAGATACAATCTACAAAATGTGAATGCATTTTGTAGATTGGGGGGGGGGGGGGAATCAAGTATTTTGGATTATGAAAATTTTTAAGCAACGTGCTCATATAGCACGTGGTCTTGCCCCTCTAACCATAAGGGACGACTTCCAGTCCACATGGACTAAAACAGTGGCAGTAAAGGTCGTAACACTAGGTTTCTGCCAAGGACAATTGCTAATCATGAGATGGGATCAAGCCAAGGATCTCATTAAGCCACAGATCCTGGGCATAGAGCATCAATCAGATCTAGCCTGTGCCCCAGCCTTTATTGTTAGGGAAGCCAACAGATACCTCAGTGCCCCCATGGCATACCTAACAGTCCTGGAGGTGCCCAAACACCAAAGGGCTTTTACCCTGGCAATATGCCATGCCTTCCCATCAGCTGTATTGGAGGGGAGGTATCGGAAGATCCCCTTAAAAGGAGAGACTATGCCCCTGTGAGTCCGGACACGTAGAAACAACTGAGCACATATTTCTTCCATGCATGTTCTACAGAGATCTTAGAACAAATCCCATTACACCATGGCTTCTAAAATATCTAGGGCACACCGAAAAATATTATTGCACCCTGCTGCTTTTGGACTCTAGCACTACAATAACTTACAGTGTTGCTAAGTTTTGTACTGCAGCACTTAAAATTAGAGGGATGATGATTGACCCCTCAAGGCAACATCTGTTGGGAATGTAGTTAGAGCAACATGTTACAGCTGAAATGCTACTTGACTTGTAATGTGGCCCTCCCATATCCTTTACTGCCCCCCAGTGCTTTGACCACTCATATCAATCTCCCCTCCTCAGTTCCATACCTGTTACATTAACCTGTGTTTTTGAACTGTGCTTTTAAACTGTTTTCTAATCTGTTTTTTTTAAAAAAAATAACTGTGTCACTGGGGAGCTGTGTTTCCCCTTCCCAGGGTGCTTGTGCCCCACTTTGTGCTGGTCAGTGACAGTAATAAAGTATTGTACTGTATTGTATTGAATTGTATTTCCACTACTCAGTTATTACTTACCCAAAATGATTTCTAAATGATGTAACGGAAAGGCTTTTGTGTAAAACAATATATGCATCACTGAGAAGTCACATAAAGCAAATCCCAAATGGATGAGCAAGATTAATGCTTCTTACACGGACACTGTCGTTGTCACAAGAGGAAGAAGAAGACTTCAGAGTCTTCTTTCCTTATGGATTTCCTCTCATTGATCTCTAGCCACAGTCTAGGCATTGGTCAATTTCTTTCTCATAAGTTGGTAGAAACTCTTGAGCAACCAGAAAGTAGAAATATAAAAAGAGGAAAGACAGTCCTGACAGTTCCTTAGACTTAGCAATTTATAACTCCATTATTTAAAAAACAAACAAACAAGGAAACTCAATTAGTAAGTTTGTCATTATTGCCTGAATGTTTTTAAATGCATGAGCAAACCAAATTAAATAATCAATTTTGTGTTTTTAACACAGAAGTAGTCATCCACATATAACTAGATTGCAATTATCCCTCAACATAAGTTATGATGATTAATGTGGATGAGAACTGCAACCAAAAAAACAAAAAACAAAAAACCCAACAACACCCAAAGAGACCCGATTTTTCTGTCTTTGTCCTAAAGTAGCCAAGTGATATAGGTTTGAAAAGGACACACACCAAGAAGCACTGCATTTCTTTTCCTTCTCTGCCCAAAGAATAGTGAAAGAATACTTTGTACTACTACTGAGTAGCACAGATACGTTTACCAGTGTGATGAAGATAGGGAAATCATCAGTTTCATTCCAAAACCAAGTATGACTGAGCTCTACTCTGCCAAACACTTCCCTGCTTCAATGTGATGAAGTCCCTAATATATTATGCCACTGCTAATCAGTATTAATAAAAAGACAAAGTCCCTGTTTATACAACTAATTTTTCTGGACAGTAGGGAAGAAAATGTGAGACATTGGGAAAGGTGTTGCAACAAAGCAATGCTCCCTCATAACCTTTTGCACAGAATCTGCTATGCTGTGCAATGTAATATGGAAAAGACCAAGGAAAAAGGAATAACATTTTAAAAGATGGACATTTTATCAATGGAGGCTGTACAAACTTATTTTCTCTACTAGTTTTAAAGCAAATTTAGAGATTTGATGCCATGGAACCAAATCAGGACAACATCAGGTCTTCCGCTCCTTTCACACAGTATCTGCTTTTTGAAATGGAACTAACTTTGCAACCTTTGAGCCTGTTTCATTTTCATACTAAAATAGGAAATTCAGAGATGTTTACTCAAGGTTTCATTCTGTGTTAAGGATCTGATCTGGGTATGTTTTAATTCCCCACCATCACCACACACACACACATCTTTACTACAGTTCTCCCCCACACCCATGCAAAGTTTTGGTTTTAAATTTGCTTGGCTGAAGTATGCATCACATATATCATTTCAGTAGATGCGCTGTTACATTTTTTAAAAGAATTACTTTCTTTTCTGAGAAGGACAGAGGATATGATATTATGAATTCTCCTAATCACCAATAGTCTTTTTTCAGGATTCATTGCAATGTCATTTATTTCTTGCTCTCTTTTTTTCTGTGGTTCAAGAAAGGAAACAATTGATTAAATAACAATAACAAATTGATAAATTGCAGTTAAAAATATTAAGTACACTTTAAAGTACATATCCTTAAAATATTCTGAATGTTTTATAGGATAAAGGCCTCAAATTCATTTTAATTTATTGTGTGTTTATTCGTTCAGTTGCTTCTGACTCTTTGTGACCTCATAGTCCATGCCAGAGCTTTCTGTCGGCCGTCACCAACCCCAGTTCCTTCAAGGTTGAGTCAGTCACTTCAACAGTAACATCCATCCATCTTGCCCTTGGTCGGGCCCTCTTGGTCGGGTCCCCTTTCTTTTTCCTTCCAGGATCGTTCTCTTCTCCAAGGAACCGTGTTTTCCCGAAAATAAGACACAATATTTATTATATTTATTTTTCCTCAAAAAGACACACTATGGCTTATTTTCAGGGGATGTCTTATTTTTATTAAGTATGGTACAACAATTTGAATTAATGGGATGATCTCTCTGGGCCCAAATAGCAGATTGCTTGCTGAAGCTTTCCCCCTTGTCCCCTGGTGTTTGTGTGGGGTGAGAGAGACCTACAGACTGTTGCTGGCCAGTGCTGGGGATCAGCAGCTTTACTGGTGTTTGTGATGGGTGAGAGAGACCCACAGACTGTCAAAGGTTGGTGCTGGAGGGGAGAGACCCAGAGTGCTGAGTAAAATGGTAGCCACAGCTTTACTTCTCCCCCCCTGAGGACACACAACTAAAACTCCCAGAAATCCCAGCCAGTTTACCAGCTGTTAAGATTTCTGGGAGTTGAAGGCCAAAACATCTGGCTGAGAACCACTGTATTACAGAGAGCTATAAGACTCTCCTCTACAGCAGTGTTGTAGTTCAAAGAGGTCCACTAAAGTGATCTAGGAAACAATTATAAATATTGCACTGAACTATACATCTGGAGTCCATAGGATGTTGCCATGACAGTTTAAAAAGGTATCAAACAGCCATAAAAGTATGGTGCATATTTATCACAACACATTTCCTAGCAGTAGCTGACATCCTATGAGCTTATCACCATGGCTGCTTTGAGTCCCATCATGGGAGAAAAGCGAGATAGATAGAAATAAATCTAATAATAATAATAATAATAATAATAATAATGGCCAAAGACCTCAGTCTGAGCACATCACTAAAGATTTCTGAGTCATGTTTGAAGATACAGTACTAAGTAATTCTTTCCAGGATTCTTGGTTACTTGCATACTATTATGGCTAGTTTTCGATGCTGGGAATAACTAACACTGCTCAACCCCAGCCAAATAACCAACCAACAAACACGCAAGCCATAACTAGATAACAATCTCCTGTATTTTGCAGCTTGGCCCTTGATAGTGTAGCCACTTGCAACAGAGCAGGGGTCCCCAATTTTTTAAGTGAAGGGCCACGGTGTTGAGAGGGCGGACTTTAATTGTGTACAGAATGTATCTGTATCAAATGTATCTGTACCACGCTGCTTCTAGAGATCTAGAGTTCTTCTAATTGCGTAAAGAAAAGGAAACCAAGGTTTCCTATAAACAATTAGGTACTGCAACTCCTCAGGCTGCTTGGAGTAAAAACATAATTGCTAAATTGATTTGCATTTTGGAAATGTATATTTAGTAGCAGAACTAGATTATATGCTTTTAGGACATGAACAGAAGGTAATGTTTTGAGGAGATCAAAGTTTAATACTCGTTATTTATAATTAACAGTAAAATTAATCTCTGTGCCCTATGAAATTGCTTGAAGTAATTTGTTTTTCCAGATTATTTCAAGCTTCTATTTTGCTTCTATTTTGCTTGATTTGCCTTAGCAACTTGAGTGACTAAAGGACATCTTTTCCACTGCAGTTACTAAAGTTACTCACTGTCAACCAGCCACAAACCCCAAAGAGAAAATTAGTCATTTGCAAATCATGAAAAGCCACCTTTATACAACATGAGCGGCTCTAAAGAGTCTTTCACATTACAACTTCAGAAATAATGTTCAATTTAGCTATTTATATCAGCTGAAAACGTGGAGGCATAGAAGAGCCAAAATAAAAATTGGGCAAGGTCAGTAAAATTAATAACATGAACAAAAGCTCTCCTGTGGGCTCTTTTTTCTCCTTTTCTTTGGAAACAACTAGTAATCCTTGTTTGGCTACATAGGCAAAGCCTGCTGTGAGTTAGGGATGGGAAACATGTGGACCTCCAGATGTGGTTGGACTACAGCTCCCATCAGTTTTAAACAGCTTAACCAATGTAAGGAGATGAACTGAAATATATTGACAAAAGGCCCTCAGTCCAGCTTAGGCAGACATGTATGTATGTCTGCTATTTCCCAAATGTTTGACATGCATTTTCATTTTGATCAATAACATTATGACCCAATTCAATCCAATGGTAGTTTAAGTTTTTATGTATTACAATTAAGTTGAAGAAACCACATTAGGAAACTCTGGTGTTGAAAGAGGCACCTCTTCTGACCTAAAGTTTCACAACATCAGGCTGGTTACCAAATTCTTATTTTAAGACAGTCTTGTCTCACATGAGCCAAATACTCATAAACCTTTAATTTAAAAAAATTCCATATAACATATCCTGTAGCCACTATCATATACCAGCCATTTAAATTAATGTTACATCCGGAATTGGGAATTTGACCCTTAAGTCTAAATCCAGTTGCTAATCCCATCCAGAGCCAGCAGAGCGTAATGATCTGAGCGTTGGACTATGACTCTTAGAGACCAGGGTTTGAATCCCCAATCAGCCATGGAAATCCACTGGATCTCATTGGATAAATCACACTCTCTTAACCTCGGAGGAAGGCTAAGGCAAACCCACTCTGAACAAATCCTGCCAAGAAAAAAATAGTGAAGGGCTTGACTGAAAGAATCTGGGGAATTTGTCTACCATTATTTGAATTAAACAAGGGATCACATAGCTGGAAACTGAGAAAGCATGCATTGATCACTGGCAGGGGGAGGGGACAGCACCAATAAGGAAACATACTCCTATAAAGATAGGTTGTTGGAAGAATGCCCAACTCTGGAAATCAAGGAATATAGAAGTGAATAGGTTCTTGTAGGTTTTTTCGGGCTATAGGGCCATGTTCTAGAGGCATTTCTCCTGACGTTTCGCCTGCATCTATGGCAAGCATCCTCAGAGGTAGTGAGGTCTGTTGGAAATAGGAAAATGGGTTTATATATCTGTGGAATGACTGGGGTGGGGCAAAGAGCTCTCTGCTGAAGCTAGGTGTGAATGTTTCAGCTGACCACCTTCATTAGCATTTAAAGGCCTGCCTGAGCCTGGGAAAATGTTCTGTTGAGAGGTGTTAAGATGTGCCTGGTTGTTTCCTCTCTGCTGTTTTGCTGTTGTAATTTTAGAGTTTTTTTTAATACTGGTAGCCAGATTTTGTTCATTTTCATTGTCTCCTCCTTTCTGTTGAAATTGTCCACATGCTTGTGGATTTCAATGGCTTCTCTGTGTAGTCTGACATGGTGGTTGTTGGAGTGGTCCAGCATTTCTGTGTTCTCAAATAATATGCTGTGTCCAGGCTGGTTCATCAGGTGCTCAGCTATGGCTGACTTCTCTGGTTGAAGTAGTCTGCAGTGCCTTTCATGTTCCTTGATGCGTGTCTGGGCAATGCTGCGTTTGGTGGTCCCTAGGTAGACTTGTCCACAGCTGCATGGCACACGGTAGACTCCTGCAGAGGCGAGAGGATCCCTCCTGTCCTTTGCCGAACGCAGCATCTGTTGGATTTTCTTGGTGGGTTTGTAGATTGTTTGTATGTTGTGTTTCCTCATCAGCTTCCCTATGCGGTCAGTGGTTCCCTTGATGTATGGCAGGAACACTTTTCCTCTGGGTGGATCTTCATCTTTACTCTCGTGGCTTGTTCTTGGTCTTGCAGCTCTTCTGATGTCTGAGGTGGAGTATCCATTGGCCTGGAGAGCCCAGTTGAGGTGGTTCAGTTCATCTTGGAGGAGGTGGGGTTCGCAGATTCTTTTTGCACGGTCTGCCAAGGCTTTAATGGTGCTTCTTTTTTGACTTGGGTGATGGTTGGAGTTTTTACGTAGATATCTATCTGTGTGTATGGGTTTTCTGTAGACGGTGTGACCCAATTGTTGATCTGGTTTGCAGATGACTAGGACATCTAGAAAAGGCAGTCTTCCTTCATTTTCTTTTTCCATTGTGAATTGGATTTTTGGGTGGATGCTGTTAAGATGGTCCAGGAACCTGTTGAGTTCTTCTTCTCCATGGCTCCAAATGGTGAAGGTGTCATCCACATATCTGAACCATATTGTGGGCTTTTTGGTTGCTGTCTCCGGGGCTTGTTTTTCAAAGTGTTCAATGTAGAAGTTAGCTATGACCGGGCTGAGAGGGCTCCCCATAGCTACTCCATCTTTCTGTTCGTAGAATTCATTGTCCCACTGAAAGTAACTGGTGGTAAGGCAATGGTGAAACAGAGCCGTGATGTCTTCTGGGAACCTCTGGTTGATGAGTGCCATGGTGTCTGCTACCAGGACCATGGTAAATAGAGATACCACATCGAAGCTGATCAGTTTGTCGTTGGTATTTAGCTTGAGATTGCTGATTTTTTCTATGAAGTGGACTGAGTCCTTGATGTAGTGTGTAGTGAGCCCAATATGGCTTTGTAACTGTGCAGCAAGAAATTTTGCTAGGTTGTATGTGGGGGATCCAATGGCACTCACGATGGGTCTGAGTGGGGTGGAGTCCTTATGGATTTTTGGGAGTCCATAAAGCCTGGGTGGAAGGGCTTCCGATTTACATAGCTGCTGTCGTATGTCAAAGTTTATGGAGGAGTTCTTAATCAGAGTGTTGGTTTTTCTGGTTATTTTGGAAGTTGGGTCTTGCTTGAGTTTTTTGTATATAGTAGGGTCCAGGAGTTTTTTGATCTTCTCCTTGTATTGTTCTGTATGCATAATTACTGTGGCATTCCCCTTGTCTGCTGGCATAATGAGGATATCAGGATCTGAACTGAGCTCTCTGATGGCTTGTCTTTCCTTCCTAGTAATATTACTGGAGGGAAGTTTTGCCTTTTTCAGGATCCTTGCTGCTTCCGCTCGTACTTCTTCTGCTTCTTCCTCTGGGAGGCGATAAATTGCTGATTCAACATTGGCAATGATATTTTCTACTGGGATCCTGGTGGCGGTTACAGCAAAGTTTCCTCCTTTCGCTAGTATGGATACTTGGTCTTCAGAGAGTTGTCTGTTTCTCAGGTTGATGATGGTCCGTGATGTATCCAGTTCTAGAAGTGAATATTCCTTCTGTTTGTCAGGGCTATAGTCTTTGAGGGAATGGTGATGCTGCAGTTCCTAGGGCCCTTCCACACAGCCCTATATCCATAATATCAAGGCAGAAAATCCCACATTATCTAAGTGGAGGTGGATGAGCACACACATCCACCTCCAATGAAGTGGTAAGCAAACTTATACCATTGAAGTCCATTAACACAGATCTACCTCACTTAAGTCCAAAAGCAAAATGAACAAAAAATGGAGTTCTGAGTTTGCACATGCTCAGTTTAATCACAACTATACTCCTCCCGCATCAAAAACGAAAGCCAAACTTGCAAATCAACATTCACACAGAATGCAGGCTAACAACTGTATATATTAACAAACTGTTAGTGGAGGCTTGGAAGGTTGCTATTTCCAACACCCCCAACTCCCAAATATCCCAAAATCCAAAATTGTAATGAGAATAGCTGAGGATTTTATCACAAGGAGGTGGCAAACTGATACAAATGGTTTGTATTAAGCAATATCATGCAATACCTGTTGCTGGTCTCCCTGTCATGACTTCTTCCCATTTTTTTGTATATTTCATTTTAATTTTTTCGCAAATGTGAAGTGCTTATAAAAATGAAATGAAATGAAAAACGAGAAGAAGTAGCAGCGCAGTGTGGAGGTGAAATTATGCTTCCCAATCACTGAGTCACCATCATACGATGTCAGTGTCTGTGTGAAGCTGTCTATCACTATGATGGTAAATTGCTGCTATCCCCCATCCTAAGGACAGGAAGGGTGCAATAATGACCCGAGAGAGTCAGAACCTTTGCTTTGTGATAGTTCAATATCTACACTAAATGCACAATATTATTAAAAATGTTATATAAAATTACCTTCATGCTATGTGTACAATGTGTATGTGAAACATAAATGAATGTAATGTTTAGACTCAAGTATACCCCAAGATTTCATTATGTACCTATATGCAAATGCAATACAAATATTGCAAAAATAAATAAATAAATATCCAAAACACTTCAAGCATTTTGGACGAGGGATAGATACTCAACCTATACTACACCACACAAGCTTGAAATTGAAGGCTCATTTCAATGCAGAAAGTTCCTATGTTAGGATTTCAGGGATGGGGGAAGTTGTAGTACTTTAATAGCAACTTCAGGGAGACATTCTCTCTTCTTATTTGTTGTAAAACACAGAGCAGAACTGTCCTCAGAACTATCTTAAGGGACACCTTGAGGCCAAGGCTGAAGATGTGAGAAACCACTGTTGTGGTCTCACTCCAGTTTGTCAATACCATTCATAGTGTTGTGGCAAAAACCTTTAAGTTTGCTTATTTCACATCACTCTGAAGTGAGGCCATGGACTTTTTTTAAAGTGTTTATGTAATACTATTTCTCTTATTATGCCATGTCAATATTCTCTAGGTTTCCCCTGTCCAATTTCTGTTGTCACCTCAAGACACAGAGTATACCAGGTGGCCGACAGAAAGAAGAATAACTTTCAGTGGGACTCAGATATGTCCAAGTCCTACTTTGCTGCTCTAATATTGCTTCTTATGGCACCTCCAAATCTTACAAGATTCAGCTATGCATTAAGTAGGCTTGTGCAATCCAGGTAAATTTTGACCCATTTTGTGTCCCGGCTTTCATTGGGAGCCCCGATCTGTTTTTTGGGTGCCTCCTGAGATTGGGAGGGCAGATATCTCTTTTCGCTCTGGGTTGCCAAAATATAAATTTATTTTAGCCCATTACTGGGGAAGGGAGTCCCCTTCCCATCATTTTAGGCATGTAACCTGTTTCTACTCTAGAGGAGAGGTGCTCGGCTGCAGGCAGGTACACACTTCAAGGAGGCTTTTTACCTGTATTTACTCTAGAGGAGAAGCACTCAGCTGCAAGCAGGCACGCACTTTCTCTCCCGGGCCTGCACACCATACACACTCTTTCCAGGGCAAGTTCTCATTTTCTTACTCTAGAGGAGAGGTGCGTAGCTGAAGGCAGGCATGCACACTTTCTCTCTTAGGCTGCACCATGCCAGCAGCCACACACTCTTTCCAAGGCATTTTAAGAAGGCTTCAAGGTGAGGAAGAGCAATGACTTCCTGGAAGAGGAGAGTAGTTTACAGGGAATTAGGATTTTCTTTTTATTAGATTAAACAGTGATGCCGAAAAGAAGAGGAGGCGCCGAGATCGGCTCCTGCTTGCTTTCATGTTGAGTGGGTTTTTGTACCAGGAGGGCCTTTACCATTACAGACTCCCAAAAGAAACGGAGGAAATGGAAGAAATGAATTCTACGCACAAGTCTAACAGAAAGGCATAGACGAAGATATGCATAAACATCCCGAAGCAACTATCAATGCTCTGAGGTCAAGACATGCCCCTCACTAGACCTTGGATAGCCACATTTCTGCCATATCTCCAGCCCCATTTCTCTTTTCATGAACATTTTAAAACTGCATTCTTGTCCAGGAACCTTGGAGGCAAATTAATATCTTTTTGCCATTTCTTGTGCCTGTTTTGTTTTAGCCTTAGAATCATAGAATCATAGAATCAAAGAGTTGGAAGAGACCTCATGGGCCATCCAGTCCAACCCCCTGCCAAGAAGCAGGAATATTGCATTCAAATCACCCCTGACAAATGGCCATCCAGCCTCTGCTTAAAAGCCTCCAAAGAAGGAGCCTCCACCACACTCCGGGGCAGAGAGTTCCACTGCTGAACGGCTCTCACAGTCAGGAAGTTCTTCCTAATGTTCAGATGGAATCTCCTCTCTTGTAGTTTGAAGCCATTGTTCCGCGTCCTAGTCTCCAAGGAAGCAGAAAACAAGCTTGCTCCCTCCTCCCTGTGGCTTCCTCTCACATATTTATACATGGCTATCATATCTCCTCTCAGCCTTCTCTTCTTCAGGCTAAACATGCCCAGTTCCCTAAGCCGCTCCTCATAGGGCTTGTTCTCCAGACCCTTGATCATTTTAGTCACCCTCCTCTGGACACATTCCAGCTTGTCAATATCTCTCTTGAATTGTGGTGCCCAGAATTGGACACAATATTCCAGATGTGGTCTAACCAAAGCAGAATAGAGGGGTAGCATTACTTCCTTAGATCTAGACACTATGCTCCTATTGATGCAGGCCAAAATCCCATTGGCTTTTTTTGCCGCCACATCACATTGTTGGCTCATGTTTAACTTGTTGTCCACGAGGACTCCAAGATCTTTTTCACACGTACTGCTCTCGAGCCAGGCGTCCCCCATTCTGTATCTTTGCATTTCATTTTTTCTGCCAAAGTGGAGTATCTTGCATTTGTCACTGTTGAACTTCATTTTGTTAGTTTTGGCCCATCTCTCTAATCTGTCTAGATCGTTTTGAATTCTGCTCCTGTCCTCTGGACTATTGGCTATCCCTCCCAATTTGGTGTCGTCTGCAAACTTGATGATCATGCCTTCTAGCCCTTCATCTAAGTCATTAATAAAGATGTTGAACAGGACCGGGCCCAGGACGGAACCCTGCGGCACTCCACTTGTCACTTCTTTCCAAGATGAAGAGGAAGCATTAGTGAGCACTCTCTGTGTTCGTCCACTTAACCAATTACAGATCCACCTCACCGTAGTTTTGCCTAGCCCACATTGGACTAGTTTCCTTGCCAGAAGGTCATGGGGGACCTTGTCGAAGGCCTTACTGAAATCCAGGTACGCTACATCCACGGCATTCCCCGCATCTACCCAGCTTGTAGCTCTATCGAAGAAAGAGATTAGATTAGTCTGGCATGACTTGTTTTTGATAAATCCATGTTGACTATTAGCGATGACTGCATTTGTTTCTAAGTGTTTGCAGACCGCTTCCTTAACAATCTTTTCCAGAATCTTGCCCGGTATCGATGTGAGGCTGACCGGACGGTAGTTGTTTGGGTCATCCTTTTTTCCCTTCTTGAAGATTGGGACCACATTGGCCCTCCTCCAATCTGCTGGAACTTCTCCCGTTCTCCAAGAACTCTCAAAGATGGTTGCCAATGGTTCCGAAATGACTTCCGCTAGTTCCTTCAATACTCTGGGGTGTAGTTGATCTGGCCCTGGGGACTTGAACTCATTAAGAGCGGCCAGGTATTCCTGGACGACTTCTTTCCCAATTTGGGGTTGGATGTCCTCCAATCCCTCATCCACTCCATCTTGCTGAGGTTGAAGACTCTCTTTTTGTGAGAAGACCGAGGCAAAGAAGGCATTAAGTAGTTCTGCCTTTTCCCTATCCCCTGTCAGCATTGCCCCATCTTCTCCTCAAAGAGGTCCTATCGCCTCCTTGTTTTTCCTTTTTCTACTGACATAAGAATAGAAGCCCTTTTTATTGTTTTTAATGTCCCTGGCAAATCTGAGCTCGTTTTTTGCTTTAGCTTTGCGAACCTTTTCCCTACAGGTGTTGGCTATTTGTTTGAATTCTTCTTTGGTGATTTCTCCCTTTTTCCACTTCTTGTGCATGTCTCTTTTGTGTCTTAGCACAGTTAGAAGTTCTTTGGACATCCATTCTGGCTTCTTTGCACTTGTCCTATTTTTTCTCTTTGTTGGCACGGTTTGCAATTGCGCCTTGAGTATTTCACTCTTGAGAAATTCCCATCCATCCGTAGCTCCCTTGTCTTTTAGTATCTGTGTCCACGGAATGCTGCTCAGCGTTTCCTTCATTTTTTGGAAATCAGCTCTCCTAAAGTCCAAAATGCGGGTTTGACTTGTCTTAGTTTCGCCCTTCCTTTGTACCTCAAATTGCAGGAGCACATGGTCACTTGCCCCTAAGGATCCTACCACTTCGACCGCATCGATCAGGTCCTCCGCATTTGTTAGGATGAGATCAAGAGTAGCCAATCCCCTTGTTGCCTCTTCTACCTTCTGGACCATGAAATTGTCTGCAAGGCAAGCGAGGAATTTGTTGGACCTTGTACTCTTGGCCGAGTTTGTTTTCCAGCAAATATCGGGATAGTTGAAATCGCCCATGACTACTACATCTCTTTTCTGTGCCTGTTTGGTCAACTGTTGGCAGAAGACTTCATCAAGATCTTCCTCCTGGCTTGGGGGTCTGTAGTAGACGCCTACAACGACATCTTTTTGAGTCCCAGTTCCCTTGATTTTATCCAGATGATTTCAAGCTGGTTTCCCAGATTGCTGTCTTGAATTTCTTCTGCAGCATAAGAGTTTTTGACATATAAGGCTACTCCGCCTCCTCTCCCCTTTGTTCGGTTTCTGTGAAAGAGGTTATACCCCTCGATATCTACATTCCAGCGATAGGAGTCATCCCACCAGGTTTCAGTGATGGCTATGATATCATATTTGTGGTGTTGTGCTAGAACTTGGAGTTCGTCTTGTTTATTTCCCATGCTCTGTGCATTAGTGTAAAGACATGTGAGCCCCTGGGATCTTCCCTTGAGCTGTTTAATTGGGATTATTGTGCTTTTGGTACTTGGTCCTTGTTGTGTTTGTGCAGCCCTCCGTTTAGCCTTCTGGCGATTCCCAGACATTATGGGTAAAGTAGTGTTCGCAAGGCTGTTGTCCCCCTCCCCCGGTGGACCTAGTTTAAAGTGCGTCTAATGAGGTTTGCGAGTCTGTGAGCAAAAAGGTGTTTTCCTACTTGTGTGAGATGCACCCCATCCCTTGCCAGTAGGCCATCCTCCTGGAATAGCAGGCCATGGTCAAGGAAGCCAAAGCGTTCCTCCTGACACCATTTTCTAAGCCAGTCATTGACCTGTACTATTTTTCTGGCTCTTGTGGGTCCGTGTCTTACAACAGGGAGGAGGGATGAAAAGACCACCTGTACATTACATTCTTTTAGCATTGCTCCTAGAGCTCGAAAATCATTTGTGATCTTTTGAAACGTATGCCTTGCAGTATCATTGGTTCCTACATGAATCAACATGAGGGGAGGACGGTGATAGGGCTTGAGGAGCCTGGTGAGCCTCTGAGTGATATGGTGTATTTTTGCCCCCGGTAGGCAGCATATTTCTCGAGCCATCCCATCTGGTCTGGAAATGACAGCTTCCGTTCCTCTAAGGAGGGAGTCGCCTACTACCAAGACCTGTCTACTTTCAGGAATGACAGGGCCCCTTTTGTGCAATGTAGTGTGTAGGTCTCCAGAAAAGTGATCCTGTTGGTGTGAATTGTGTAGGTGAAAAGTGTTGTCCTCCTCCTCGACATCCCCGGTGCATTCGTCAAGGACAATCCATTGAGATTCGTCCAAGAGCCTATGGTTCTCCTGTATGTGTTCCTGTTGCTCGTGGTCTATGGTTGGGGATGGTACACCTGCAGGATTGTGCAAGTGTGAATGTTGTGAAGTGTTGTCCCAGTCAGGGCTATCCCCTGCACACTGATCAAGGATGAGCCACTGATCAGTATCTAAGCCATTCTGGTCTTCCCCAATATGTTGTGTTTCTTGGTCAGGTGCTAGTTGTGTGAGAATTTGGAATCTATTGTGTAACTGCAGCTGAGCGGAAGTATTCTGAGGAGGCTTCCGGGTCCTATGTTTCCTTCTAAGGGTGACATTTCTCCAAGCCTGAGGGTTGTCCACATCTGAGGTGCTGTTCTGTTGAGCCTCCCCGTAATGTTGGTGTGATATGGGCTGCGTGTCTAGGCCAGTGTGGTGTGTGGTGTCTAAGAACAGCTCAAGTTCCTGAATGTCCTTAAGGGTCTTAATACGGTCCTCGAGTTGTCGTATCCTGTGTTCCATGCGAGTGATCTGTGTACACTTGGGGCAGATGTAATTGAGTAATTGTAGTGTGAAAAAGCTGAACATGCCACAGCTTGTGCATGAGACGGGAAGTTTTCATGTTTGTTCCATCTGGAGGTTGCTAATGACCTCCTCTTGGTGTGTGTTTGATGTTGTTGTCTGTATGCAGGGGTGAAAGTATAGGTTACTGAGTGTACAGTGTACGAGTGTACACTGGTTTATATAGGATAACCAGGAAACCCCGCCTCTCGAACAAAGCAGTTAATTTTTAAACTCAGGAAGCCCCTCCCCTCAAACAGAGCAGTTAATTTTTAAACTCAGGAAGCCCCGCCTCTCAAAGAAAGCAGCGCTGAAAGCTGTTAAATTTAAACAAAGCTTACCCTGAAGCAGAAGGAAACAAAATGGGTTCCTGCTTCCTCAACTTCTGTGGAAAGCCCAGCTGCCCCTTGGGTTCAGACACTGGTTTATATAGGATAACCAGGAAGCCCCGCCTCTCAAACAAAGCAGTTAATCCCTTAAAAGGGACTACTTTATTTAAAAATCAGGAAGTGAACTAGAAGCCACTTCTACTATACTTCCCAGTTTTAAAACTATTTCCCAGAGCCTAAAATAGCCCAGAAGGAAGGACGTGATAATATTCTCCCAGCATTACCAGGTAAACAGCATGGGGGTATTTTGATCAGAATTTCTTTGAATTAAAAAATGGGTTGGGGGGGTTCAAAATCTAACTTGGGAGGTTACGCACAACCTGTGAACCACACTTTCCTCACTCTTGCTCTTTACTTCGACTTACTTATTTTTCTTTATGTAAATATACTTGCAGCTCACATTGAGTTAAATAGATTTCTTGTTCGATTAAAATGCCTTTAATTCCTCCCTCAACTCGCACATATTGCAGAGCCTTGATTTTAGACACTGCATTGCTTGTTAGGGCAATATGTTTAGGTGTGAGATTAATGCAGAGTTTATTCATACTGCAGAATTATAACATTATGGTTCTGCTTTAACTACCATGGCAACATCCTAGAGAATGCTCAGAGGCATTGAATGAGGAACTCCAAATGCCAGGTTCACATACAGTGGAACCATGGCAGATAAACTGGATTCATACTGCGATAACTCTGAAGTTTGAAAATGCTCCCCATCACTGGAGAATACCAAAGACAGGAATCTAACCAAATGACACCCCATTTGAATAGTCTGCTCCAGAATTCAGGAAGGAAAAGTAACTTTGGAAGACATAGCATTTTAGACATTTTAAAGGATTTTAGGACAGACAGAAACAAATATTCTGAATAACAGCATTCAGTTAATGAGGAATCCCATGAAGACATTCGGATCTTTTACTGCAACAGTTTCAAATCACAGTAATATATTCCACCATTTAATATTGGTGGTTAATAATAAACAGCCCAAGGGAATTTTATAAATCTAGCAGGAGATAGAAATTCAAGTCATTAAATATTGTAACAACTACAAAAACAGCTTTCAATTCAGAAATACTCTGATTCTTAAAACCACACAATTGACAGAACAGCAAAAGATGCACACTCTTAAAACTCCATAAAAATCAACTGGTTTTGAATTGCAATCCTCCCTGTTCATTGTTATTCTGAAACTAGGTTCAGTAGGGGTTGTTCACAAAGTAAATGTATACAGGATTGCCGTATCCTTACAGTCTAAAAGGCACAAATAGAGGGCGAAAGGGAGAAACGTGTCAAGTGGAAGGTGCGCCAAAGCAAACCCTTGTCAGATCACCTTCCGCCTGGAAATCTATGTCCTTACAGCGAAAGACCATGAGGATCCAGAAGAGGTTTCTACAGTCACTTATAGACCCTCTACCAAGGCTCTACGCTTGGAAGACAATCATACTCGGCTATGAGGGATTGCCTATAGTGATAGTAGCACAGTCTAAAAGGCACTTGATTTTTTTTAGAACTGAATTACTTAGGATTGAGATGCAAAGCTGGAATCCTATAGGAATATACAAGATTGAAAATACCCTATAAATTAGGCTCTAGCATTTCTAATTGGTTGTAGACAAAGCCTCACTTTATCTTCTCAAAGCTGTATGAATGCGCTTCTTAAAAGGCTTCAATTTTTTTTTTATCAAAAGCTACTTCAAGACATTTAAAATGAGCATGTCCCTGAAACATTTTAAATCCTTCCTTGTAGGTGCTGCTTTCATTTGAATACTTTATAAACTATCAAGCAGATTGTCCCTTCTTGAGGTGTACCTCTCGGTCAGTAGTTCCCAACCCCACTTTTTTTTACTTGGGACCACTTTACCCAGGGACCACTTGATCAGAGACCACTCTCCAACATTAGTATCAAAAGGGTTATGAATCAGTTTTTGGTCAACTTTCGATTCGGTTTGGTAATTTGGGGTGCTGATTCAGAAAATTGCATTGGATAGACCACATCAGCTCTAGTTTCTGAAACAGAACATATGCAATCCAGTAGTCACCATCTGCTCACCCTCTGAAAACCATATTTAATAATCTAGAGCTGATGTGATAGTAGTAATCTTTTGTCAGCCTCTCCAGTCCCAACATCCCCATTGCCTCAGCACTATAAGAGGGTTTTGCGAGACCAGTTGCTCTTGTTGCCACGTAGTTTCGAGGCAACAGTATAGTAATGGTGAGATTGTCAATCACAGACCACAGATTGGGAACCACTGCTCTAGGTTGTTTCTAAGTTATGGTGGCCCTATGAGAGTGTTTTCACGGCAAGATTTATTCAGAGTGGGGTTGCCTTTGCCATTGTCTGAGGCTGAGAGCAGAATGTCTTGCCCAAGGTCACCCAGTGAGTTTCCATAGCCAAGTGGGGATTTGAACCCTGGTCTCCAGAGCTGTAGTCCAATACTCAAGCAACTGCCCCAGAATGGCTCTTTTAAAGCAAAGTAGTCTTTTCCAAATATTCCAGTAAACAGATATTCCTTTTTTTAAAATTGTTTTGCCTTCTTACCTCTTGGGTTGATTGTTTTCAGTTCTGCCTCTCTTTTGATTGTAGCAAGAAAAGGAACCTAGACAAATACATGAATAAGATTTTAAAGCTGATGCACAAATGCATGTGTTTCGGTATGATTCATTTCTCCTTTTAAGCCTATTCTTGGTATGCTGGTCTGGAGGAGGATCAGTCAAATGATTATTTTGCAAAACTGGGTTGATTCAATGACATTTGATTCTGGTAAGTACAATGGATGCGGTATGAAAATGTGTTGCACAAGGTTGTTATAAGAACGTTCATACCCATGGAATTTCTTACACTAAAGCAAGGATGAGAATCACGTGCCCTCTTGATGCTGTTGGCCTGCAATCGCTAGCAGCTCAAGCGAGCATATTCAAATATTTTATTTATTTATTTATCATATTTGTATACCACCCCTCTCAGCCCAGAGACGACTCAGAGAGGTTCACAATTGGCAACAATTTGATGCCTCAACAATTATAACAAGTAAAACAATAATAAAATACTGTTAAAACATCAGCATACAATATAAGAATATAAAAAACCGTACAAAATCTTAAAAACATTATTGTGAGCACCTCCATGTCAAATCATTTTCAATTGCATTGTCAAGTGGTTCCATGATTTCGTATAACTATGGCGTATTTGGGAAGGCCTGCTCAAAAAGCCAGGTTTTCACCTTTCATTGAAAAGTTAGGCAGCAGGGAGCCGATCTTATATCCCTAGGCAGGGCATTCCATAATCAAGGGGCCACCACTGAGAAGACCCTGTCTCTTGTTCCCACCAAACGCATCTGCGAGGAAGGCGGGACCGAGAGCAGGGTCTCCTCAGAAGATCTTAACATCCTAGATGGTTTATAAGGGGAGATAAGTTTGGATAGGTAAGTTGGACCAAAACCATTTAGGGCTTTATAGGCTACAGCCAGCACTTTGAATTGTGCCCAGAAGCAAACTGGCAGCCAGTGGAGCTGGTGCAACAGAGGAGTTGTATGCTCCCTGAGCACTGCTCTTGTTAACAACCTGGCTGACGCCCGTTGGACCATTTGCAGCTTCCAAACAGTCTTCGAAGGTAACTCCACATACAGCGTGTTGCAGTAGTCTATACAGGATGTAACGAGAGCATGGACTACCGTGGCCAAGTCAGACTACCCAAGGTATGGGCGCAGCTGGCACACAAGTTTTAACTGTGCAGATGCTCCCCTGGTCACCGCCGAAACCTGGGATTCCAGGCTCAGCGATGAATCCAGGATCACACCCTAAGGAATGCTGGGAGTTGTAGTCAGACAACATCAAGAGGGGCTCTCAAGTTCTATCCCTGCTGCAGCTAGATGCTTTATGAGACACAATTTAATGTATACCCTCTTCAATGGCAGCCCATACCCTCAAACATTTCACAGGTGAAAATTGGGATACATGTGGACAAATGGCACCAAAATACAGCTAAGATGGCAGTTATTCATGGGAAATCACATACAAGTTTGGAGAGGTTGCAGTAATTTGCTTATGCCTGAGTGGACTGGAAAGGACAAAATTTCACCCCCTGACCTTCCCTTCCTCTTGCTGAGTATAAGCTACTCTTGCACATTAAACTCAGTTTGCTGCAACTCATGGAAGCTGAGGTCATAAGGGAAAGTGGGGGAAGGAGAGAGAACTTGGACATACATTAAAACCTAACATAAAACAATAACATACAAGTATAAATTAAATCATAAAAATACATTTTAAAAGACAAACCTAAAAACTACAACTAGTACACCACATTATGACAAAGACGCAGTTAGTTTGGAAAAACTTGTTAGAAGAAAACATTTTTGTCTCCTGGCAAATGGAGAACGAGGAGGTAACCATCTTGACCTTCCTAGGAAGGGAGTTCCAGAGTCGAGGGGCAGCTACTGAGAAGATCCTCTCCCATGTGCCTATGAAAACGGTTGGACCAAGGGAATGATCTCTCCTCCAAGATCTCAGGGTCTAGGAGGCTCATATGGGAAAACACAGACCTTTAGATAGTCTGGAGCTCAGCCTTAGGTCCGTTTCATTTCCCCTGGCCAAGATGTCTTTTCTACAATCAACTCATCTAGAAAGTTAAAATGGGGGGGGGGGGATGGGGACCTCTTAACCACCCCTTTTTTTATTTACAACAAAGCCAACAGATGTTATGATCCACCAGTGAGGACAGTTCACAACCAAGTTTGACAGACCACCTTCATGTCCCCATCTAGCAAAGTTTGCAAGCAAAAGTACTTGTAGGACAGGAATAATCACATTTCTCTTGTGTAGCCTGCACTAAACAATTAATTAAAATTGCTGTCAGTGTTATCCACTGGTATGATTTAAACAAGAGTACAGGCAGTCCCCAAGTTACAAACATCCAACTTACAAACTACTCATAGTTAAGAACAGGGGTGAGACAACAGTAAATGAGAGAAATTTACCTCTCTTAAGGAAAATTAACTCCTTAAAATTATCATGGGGAAATGATTTCTCTACTGAAGCTTTATCACCAATCCTCGTTTCCACAACAAGCCAATTTTTTCAAAATCCAATGACGACAGGAACAGAAAGTGAAGTGAAATCTTCTGAACAGGGGCACAAACAGGAAAAAAAAACAACTTTCCTATGCTATCCAAAGCTGATTATCTATCTATCTATCTATCTATCTATCTATCTATCTATCTATCAGCTTTGGATAGTATAGGGGAGGGTTAACATCCCTGTGGTGTTTGTTATGCTGCCTGTGCCTCTGTTTAAAAGATTTCACTTTCTGTCCCTGTGATAATTGGATTTTGAAAAAAATCGCTTGTTGTGGAAATGAGGATTGGTGATAACACTTCAGTGGAGACACCTTTTCCCTGTGTATGTGTGTCTGGAGTTACATTTTGAAAATGTACTTAAAAACAAATTCAGCTTAAGAACAAACCTACAGAATTTATCTTGTATTGTCGAAGGCTTTCATGGCTGGAGGTTTTAGGTTTTGTTGTAGGTTTTTTCGGGCGATATTGCTATGTTCTAGAGCAGGCATGGGGAACCTTCGGCCCTCCAGGTGTGGTGGACTTCAACTCCCACAATTCCTTGAGGCTCGGCATTTGCCCCAGAGGCTTACCTTGGCCCAAGGAATTGTGGGAGTTGAAGTCCACCACACCTGGAGGGCCGAAGGTTCCTGACCCCTGTTCTAGAGGCATTCTCTTCTGACATTTCGCCTGCATCTATGGCAAGCATCCTCAGAGGTAGTGAGGATGCTTGCCATACATGCAGGTGAAATGTCAGGAGAGAATGCCTCTTGAACATGGCCATATAGCCTGAAAAAACCTACAACAAACCAGAATCTATCTTGTTTGTAACTTGGGGACTGCCTGTATAGATTCTCTTAATCTTTGAAACTTAGGTAATATGTGAAGCAATTCTAAATACACAACCTTAATTAAGAAGGAAAGCACTAACTAAGTAGATCAGACCAATCCACTTTGACCGGGAGTCTGGATAGCTGGCTACTTTTGGTTTTGATTTTTTGGTAATTTCTCAGACTGGTGTGGCTTTTGGTAAATACTGCCAGTATGTTTTTGGCTACAAGTTGACCAAGGTTGCTGACTTCTGCCCTAGTCCATAATTCTTTGCAAGATTCCAGGCTTCTTAAAAATGATAATTTTACAGTATTTTGTACTTTTTAATATTCACCAATGGATCCTATAAATCTATGAGATGCAGAGGACTTTGGAACCCATCCTCCAAAGCTATCAACCTCCCAAAAAAAAAATACTACTTCCATATTGGCAAACATTTTCAGTGTTCTGTAACTTTTACTTAAATGAGCTGGTAGTTCTTGCAAATTCACGAGACCCGAGGCGTAAAAAGGTTTTGGCCACCGCTGAGCAGCTGCACTTGTTTTCCTTATGCTCCTTCAGGTTAAGGAAACTAGCAGGAACTCTCTATGTGCCAGAATAGTCTGAGTCCTTTCCCAACCCATATTTAGCTAATTAGCTTTAATAATTAGTTGGAGTATCTCTTGTTTTCCCAACAGAATCACCAAGCATATATCACTGCCCTGTTCATAGAGTAACATTTACTATAAACAATCATGTTCCAATCTAATGAAGAACTGGTGGAGTCTGAATTCCTGCAAACATATTAAAACAATAAAAGAGGTCTTCCCATGATATTTACTTCCATGCTTCTGTAAGTGACACTCTCTCACACTCTTTTTGCTGAATAAACCATTGATATATTCTTTACACCAAATCATCAGGATTTCTAGAAAGGGGGAGAGGGCAGCTTCTCAAACAGAGGCCTCTTACCTGTGTGTGCTCTTTCTGCTGCGTGCTACTCAAACATTGCTAAGCATGAATGCCAAACCAAACCGTACAGATGCTGAATGATGCCTGGCAGCAGCCAAACTTCACCACAGACTTGGGTCAGCGCCAAATCCCTTTCAAAGGGAGTGGGTGGCCAGTCTAAGGCACATGTGGAAGTAGATGTTCCAATTCTCCTCCCACTGATGTTCCGCCTTGGATGTCGTCCTTAGCTATGCTTTCCTCTCTTTCAGTGTATCTCCTGGACTGCAAAGACCTTAAACACATCAAGCTGAGCTTTTAGGAATGTGAGCTTTCCCAGACAAGTAGGTCAGCCAACTGGTTTAACTTGTTATTGCTGCACTGGCAGTGATCAGAGAGACCTGTTGCCCATGTCCGCTGAGTACTCCTTCCCTGAAGGCTCTTCATACACATCTTGGAGGATGCTTTTGCAGTGGGATTGCTGTTACTGTATGCACTCAACCTATGGTGAATCTATCACAGAATTTTCTTGGCAAAATATGTGTGGAGAGTCTTAAATTCTATTTCCCATTTATCCTTTCTGAGGGGCAAATAGTTCACCAATTGCAGCTGCAGTGTAGTTTTAAAAAGTGGTTCTCTTCCTGCCATTTCCTAAACTACATTGCCACATGTGCAAAATATTTATTTCATATATTTGTACCCGGCCTTTCTCACCCCCGAGGGGGGACTCAGGGCGGCCTCACAGCAAGCACCATTTGGTGCCATCACAATGATAAAAACATTTAACAAATTCATTAAAAATAAGACATTAAATAAACAGTTGTTAAAAACATGCCAGTTAAAATCAAAGTCCGGGTCAGTTCATTGTTGCTTCAAAATGCTTACGTCTTCTTCTCACTTGCTGCTATTCGATTGTCAAGCGCTTGGTCCCACAACCAAATTTTGAGTTTCCTTCTAAAGGACAGGAGGGAGGTGGCCAGTCTGATGTCCCTGGGGAGAGAATTCCACAGATGGGGAACCACTGCTGGAGAGGCCCTGCCCCTTGTCTCCACCAATCATATTTGCGATGGTGGTGGGATCGAGAAAGGGCCTCTCCAGAGAATCTTAAACTTCATGATGGTTCATAACAGGGGATATGTTCGAACAGGTAGTCTGGGCCAGAACCGTTTAGGTCTTGCAGGCATGTAGCCTTCAGCCCCCCACCCTCGAAATTCTCATGGTGGTCCATGAGAAGGCCTTACTGGTACATTATTTAAACTGTTATGTTTATTCATATTATGATCTGATAACCATGCTCAATATATCCCATATGCATGGGGATATTGGGGTAACGATACAAAAAGTTTGCTAGAGTAGACCCTCTTTCACTCAGATTCAGCCCCCCCCCCCCCCAAATCAAACTCAGCTCCCCCCGAATCAAAATCCTGGCTATGGGCCTGGGTCTTATATATAGCACATGCGGGGCACTCAGTCAGCTCCATCACTTTGGGAGGCTCCTTCTTTTCTTCTGACAAACTGTATCCTGTAATGTGTTACATTTTAACTATGCTGACAGGGCTTAGTCCCCACCCTGAATCCCTCTGGTGAGATGGAGGTGGGGTACAGAAATAAATATATTATTATTATTATTATTATTATTTTATCCTGAATGCTGCCTGTCAAGAAATATCAATAGGTAAAGCTTTCCCTCATACTACAATGATTGAATTCCGGTCTGTAAAACAGTCTGAACCCAACGTTAGACATGCTATTAGGCCCAATGAAGTCAATACGCTAACCCTGTACAAAAAATTGCATGGAGGAAGAAGAGAGGCAAACTTGACCAGTTTGCCATTGCTCCCATAAACTACCCCAGCGAGGTCTGGTAAGTAAACTACTTCTTGCATCATTTTGTGATCAAAATGTATTAATAAATAAGACATAGCGCAGTAATCATGCAATAATTTAAAAATACACACAACAGGTTTTTGCTGGCCAGAAAATCTGTTTATACATAGATCTGTCTAGCATCTATTTGCATCTAATCCAGTTAAGCTGACATTCTTCTCCATTTTAATATTCTGTGCTAACTAAATTAGATCATCCATCTGCAAGATTCTGCTTTCTCCCTCCTTTCTTTACTTACCATCCAGTCAAATTAACTTTTTTTCTGTAAACTCATAAACTGGATTACTTGCTACCAAGCTGTAATGTCGCCCCTTGGAGTGAGATACAGCAGGATAAAAATACAGTAAATAAATATTTCCTGGCATTTTGTTTGGTTCTGATCCAAAACACACACACCTTCCAAAACGTTTCAAGTGTGCTAGTGCAAACTCCCTCCCTTTTAGATCAAACTCTGGTTTCCAGATGTAGTCCACTACGCAAACCACTACATAGCTTGTCTTTTGCTAATACATCTCACTTTTTAATATTCCTCAAATCAGCAGCCATCCCTTTGTCTCAAAGCAGGTGGATTCTACAACTTAGCTGTGCAAAATAGTACTACCTTTATCTGCCCTGAATCGCCCACTATTCAATTTCACTTGCCTTTTTTCTCCAAGCTAAAAAGTAAGTGTAACCTTTTCTCATGGTGTTGCTCGAGTCCCTCACTGATGTTACCTTCTGTTGAGTAGCATCTCTGCTCTCTCTAAGGGATACTTCTCTCTCAATGGAGAAAACCTGCGTCATTCCCTGCTCCAGGTGAAAAAACTTAGCTGAAAGGACAAACAAACTATGAACATTACCATTCCTTTTGAATGGGAAGGAAAAGGACCTTTGAACAGAGAAGTCTACTTTGTTTCACAACCAAAGAAATAGGAGGGTGGGGATTTCCTCTTCATTTGCCAGAGGGTGAGCCACACCTAAACTCCAGGTGATCTGATGGTGAAGAGAACCCGTTTATGTCCAACAGAACCTGATGGCCACCCACCATTACTGACTGGGAAGGAGCCTACAGTGGTGGTACTCAGAGATGGTCTAGAGACCAGATGTTATTGGCTGGTTGGCTATGGAAAGTTTCCAGGAAGAAAGAAGGGATTGTATTCAGTGAGCAGAAATATACTTCTGGCTATTGGCCTACTGGAAGAAGAATCTGTTCATTCCACACATCAGTAACTTTAAGAAGCATCAGTCTACATAATTATATAAGCAGTTAAAACTGTACCTTAGAACTGCTTCAGTTTCAGCTTCATGCAAAGTTTTCTTTCCAGGCTGGTGTGAAGAAGCACGAAACCACAATATAACCCCAGGTTTTGCTTGTTATTGTTGCCTCTATGTCACTGGTTCTCAACCTGTGGATCCCCAGATGTTTTGGCCTTCAACTCCCAGAAATCCTAACAGCTGGTAAACTGGCTGAGATTTCTGGGAATTGTAGGCCAAAACAACTGGAGAACCAAAGTTTGTGAACCACTGGTCTATATGTACAAGGTTTTTTGGAGAGATGTCTGTAACAATTTCTTAGATGTGTACTAGGGCCCTTCCAATAGTTCACTTGGGGTGTGATTCATTGAAGTGGTCATGTGGTTTGCAAGGCCTGTGGACTGTGGTGCAGCTGGCTGGGAGTCAGCTGCATTAAGATCACTACTGACCAAAAGGTCATGAGTTCGAAGCCAGCACGGGTCAGAGTGAGGTTCCAACCAATTTCTGTAGCTTACTGTTGACCTTTGCACTTGAAAGACATTTGCTTCTGTCAAGTAGAAAATTTAGGTACGGCTTATGCGGGGAGGCTAATTTATGACACCATAAAAAAAATCTCAAGCAAGCATGCAAAGAATGAGGAAGTACTTCATCAGTGTCACAAATGGACGGTGAAGCAACAGCTCCTCTGGTGGCCTGAATATCCTCATTTAAAAAGCTGGAATGTTAAATAACCCTATATATGTTGTGTGTCTATGGCATTGAATGTTTTCCATGTATATGTGCATTGTGATCCACCCTGAGTCCCCTGCGGGGTGAGAAGGGAGGAATATAAATACTGTAAATCAATCAATTTTCTCCTCCTTTAATTTTGTATCGATGTATAGTGCAAAAATGCTATTTTACTAATGCATCACAAGACTATGACTTTAAAAAAATTGAGGAGGAGAAGAGAACATGGTAGGAGCTATTCAGAAATAGAAATGCTACCTCACAGGAAAGTGAACTCTCCTTCTCTGGAGGCTTTGAAACAGATGCTGGATGGCCATCTGTTGGGGGTGCTTTGATTGTGTTTTCATGCATGGCAGAATGGGGCTGGACTGGATGGCCCTTGTGGTCTCTTCCAAATCTAGGATCCTAGAATTTTAACAACTGCCTGGAACAACAGGATCGATACACAGAGATACACAAGCTTCATAGAAAGGACTGTGCCGACAAATACTTCAGCCTGGTGAAACTTTTGTCCTATCTGGAGGAACTCTTTGATCATGCAGAATATAACAAAAGCTAGAGAACACCGTGGATTAACAGCATCCATACATTGACCCACATGCTGTACATTGCAAGAAAATGCTTCAGAATGAAGCTGACGTGTGTCGCCAAAAGACAACATCACCACCCTTAAAATATTTGCATTAGCCTAGACTCTTTTGATGGTAGAATATTGCCGTTGCCATGTTTTATTTCAGCTATTAATATTCAATTAAGTAATTTTCTTATCACATAGATAAATACATCATGCCTGCAGTCCTATAAATACTGGCCTGGAAGTGAGCCCTAAACACATAGGGAGGACTTCTTTCTCAGCAAACACACATAGGGTTACACTATTTGTATTAAGTCATTTGACTTGCAAAATATTCAATGCCAAAGGTTGACCACAAGTAATAACTAACACTGGAAGCTAAATATAGAGAAAATTATTGTTTGCAATATCAGGAATATGTTTTATAGACTACCTCACCTCTTCACTACAACTCATTAGTCATATACTTGTGTTCCCATCCATGAAATCAAAATACATCTCATATAGTATTTGGCTCTGGATTCTGGAATAGATGGAGATTTCTTAATTCAGACTAATGGTATGAAAACACTGAAGAATTATAGAAAATAAAAGTTGTCTCATAATTTTCTAGGGAACTATGCTAAATCTTCTAAAAGTATCAGATGCTATTTTATCTTGAAAGCTGAGCAGCCTTAGCCCTGGTTAGCACTTGGATGGAAGACCATCGACTAATACCAAGTGCTGTAGGCTCTATTGAAGAGGAAGGAACTGGCAAAACTATCTCTGAGTGTTCTTTGCCTAAGAAAACCCTATGAAATGAATGGGGTTGCACACATACATTCATGCCACCACAGACTTTACTTCTGCTAAACATCTTACACCTGCAAATTCTAACTGGAGTCTCTACAAAGGCACATCAAACCAAATACAGATGTTGCTCCCTTTACACCTGCAAACCATTTAGACTACATACCTTAATGCAGTTGCTAGATGAGTAAACCTTATTTAACATAATGAGACTTATCCCTGGGTAAGCATACAATAGGATTCCTCTGTATAAGGCAACCAACCAACCAGATCTATCAGAAATAAAAAGATGCACAAGTGGCAAAAGCTATGTTTTCATGTGGAGAGGGGGTGGTTTTAAAAGTATTTTAATTAAAAGCAATGTAAGATGCTTTAATGGACCCTTCGGTTACACAGCAGGTTAAACTGCTGAGCTGCTGAAATTGCTGACCAAAAGGTTGGTGGTTCAAATATGGGGAGCAGGGTGAGCTCCTGCTGTTAGCCCCAGTTTCTGCCAACCTAGCAGTTTGAAAACATGCAAATGTGACTACATCAATAGGTACTGCTTCTGTGGGAAGGTAATGGCACTACATCCAGTCATGCTGGCCACATGACCTTGGAGGAGTCTACGGACAACGCTGGCTCTTCGGCTTAGAAATGGAGATGAGTACAACCCCCCAGAGTCGGGCATGACTAGACTTAATGTCAAGGGGAAACCTTTATCTTTATCTATAAGATGCTTTCATGAAGGAAGAAGATTCCTGAATTAAGGTAAAAATAAGAAGATTGACTCTCTTACCTAAATAGCACAGGAATTACTATTACCTTAAGAAAAGGATAATTTTTTTTCATGGTCCACAATTAGGTAAAGGTTTTTCCTGACATTAAGTCCAGTCGTGTCCGACTCTGGGGGTTGCTGCTCATCTCCATTTCTAAGTCAAAGAGCTGGCATTGTCCATAGACACCTCCAAGGTCATGTGGCTGGCATTATAATATTATATGATATAATGTATTATATATACATATAATATTTATAATATTATAATGTAATACAATATAATACTACTAATAATGATATATTATAATTAAATATTTTATATTACATGTAATATTACTAATACTATTACAATATAATGGTATAGTACAATATAGTAATATATAATACTGATATTGTACTATGCTAATAATATAATGTATTGTATGTATATATATATATATCTTGTAAGCCGCTCTGAGTCCCCTTCGGGGTGAGAAGAGTGGCATATAAATGTCATAAATAAATAAATAAATAAATAATTGACTGCATGGTACCTATTGATCTACTCACGTTTGCATGTTTTCAAACTGCTAGGTTGGCAGAAGCTGGGGCTGACAGTGGAAGCTCATGCTGCTCCTTGGATTCGAACCTGCAACCTTTTGGTCAGCAAATTTAGCAGCTCGGTGGTTTAACCCACTGCGGCACCAGGGGCTCCTCCCACAATTAGCTGAGGCATAACTCTACTTTTACATGGCTTGGAATTTCCTGTTGATATATACACACACATACATATACACACACATATGCACAATGCCCGATGTTTGTAATGCAAAGCAATTCTTTCCTATATATTTTCCTACATATTGAACACCTACCTTGGAAGAGAAAACTGTCAGGTTTAAGCAATGCTCGATCCAACAGGTGCTGCGGGTTTGATATTCCAAGCTAAACTTTGTCCTCAGCTGCTGCCTTTCCCTCTGGGAGTCTGTTCTGTTGGTAGTGATATCTCCCTGTGGACCATATAATTTCATTCCACACAGGGAGGAAATGTAAATCAATTTCTTATTGCATTATCTGTCGATTATAGTAAAGCAGACAGTAACCCTGTCATTGCTGACAGGAAGTGTGCGCTTTGCCATGCCAACTGCCTCTCGTTAAGGCCTCCACGCGCTCCTTTTCTGCTTGAACTGGGTGCTCTGCCCTCCTCTAATGAAGGAATACAAATCACTCGATTTCGTTTTGGTCATTTTTTAAGTCCCAATAAGCCGAAGGGTTGGGAACGCCTGCTCAGTGCGCTTAGCAAGACTGTTTACACATTTCGAGACAAAACAGCCCAGGCTTGCTGCCTCCTGTATGAACAAATGCTGAGGAAGGGTCGCAGAAATATCATGGTGTTCAAGAATTTCCAAGAGAGACGTCCCCCTTTCTCTCCTGAAAGTATAGAAGCCGTGTTAGAGGTCAAGCTGGGAAGGGATTGTGTGGATTGGACTGCTGCTGGGAGTTGTCATTCAACAACATCAGGAAGAAGTGGTAATGTGTTAACTCTTGAGTGGGTCACACATTGATTGTTATACATCAGCAATGCTATATTCTCTCAGTAGGGCCACCCATTTTATTGCCTGAGGAAAACTAAGAAACTTCTGTATTCAGGGCTCTCCCTGTGAATGTTTACATAAAAAGAAGAATTTCAAGAATGCCTTGTATTTGGCTGGCTGATAGTAACCAAGTTCAGGTGCATTGCTTAGTATGGTGGTCAAGACAGAAACTTTAACAACTTTACTGGAATATTTCAAAATGTTCACAGTAGACAAAAGAAGAAAAGAAGGAACCTAACTTTAAGAATGACCAGTTGAGACTGAAACCAATCAAGTGTTCAGTATATTAAGCCACACTTACCAAGAACAACCTTGATAGTCATTTTAATGTATTTATTTGCCTTTTCTAGGATTTATGTCTAAATGGTTAATTAATGCTATTAGTATAATTAGGTTTATTTGATTATTCACATTTAGTCCTCATTTTGGTGTTAATTTCTCTTTTGTCATAAGTTTATGGTTATTATTTTTGTATTATCCTGTTTATTTTTAAATGCTTGTATTTGAATTGGCCATTGAATGTTTGTCTTTCTTGTGTGTAAACCACTCTGAGTCCTCTTGGGGAGAGAGGGTGGTCTAAAAATAAAGTTTTATTCTTATTCTTATCCTCTGCTTATTCCTCTTTCAAATGCTCTGAATAGGATTTAGCACTGGAAGTATGCAATTCTCTGTTACTGTGGACCCTCTATAATAAAATTCAGTTTTTGACACTGGTCTTCAATGGTTCGTTTGCGTCTCATCAGTCTTTTCTTTTGGCGATCACAATAACTACACTAACAAAGAACTCCATATTGTGTTCAACTCATAGTTCGACATGTACTACAGTCACCAACTCCATCCTAAAACAATGGACCTTGGAATGCATGGGACAGGGCTAATGCATTAAGCAAATAGCACTTTCTAAATAGTATGCCGACTGTAAAATGTCTTTTGCAGTGTACCTGTCAGCCACAGACTAACCTAGATTGTGTAACTGAATGTAGCTAAAGCATTTAGAATCATTTGAAGACCACAGGGCAAGGCATCCCATCTCAAATAAGAATTTTTTCAATCATGTTAAAAGTGGACAAAGTAATATTATTCCCCAATCTAGTGATATACAACTCCTATATTCCTCTTCTAGTTGTTATACTGATTAGAATGATGGGAGTTGTAGCAGAATACATTGGGAAGATGCCAGCTTAGCATAAGCTGCACCCCATAGGGAAAAGCTGGATTCCCCACACTGATGACACTATAATTGTCCAGAGCATCTATCACATCTGCTAACCTAAATGTTCCTTTCTGTTCAGCAATCTGACGTGCTTGTAAAGCTGAATTGTGTCTCACCCATTGCGAGTTGCCTAGCATTCTTTCACACAGACTGCATTTTCCTCTTTCACTTTTAAGTCCCGCCGTTGTTTTCGGGAGAACGCAGAAATTTCAAGTGCATTCGGTGGGTGGGGTAGTAGGGGGAGATAAGGTAGTAATAAAGGAAGGCTGTTAACTTACCTGGGTCAGCGTAGAGTATCAGCTCCATGTATGCCTTTATCTCCGAGGCAGGAGAAAGTTTAACCTCCCTCTCCTGACTCATTTCCTTGTCAAGGGATAGGCAAAAACACTACCGGCAGGACCACACCAATCACATGTCCTGAGAGACAACATGTTTATGTTGTGTGTGTAAATATGATCTTTGGAGCCAAACAACTATTAGCTATTAAAAAGCCCAACCTTTTCCTAAATTTTCTTAAATGATAGGTACAATTAGAATATTGCGTAATCTTTATAATTTTCTTGACTCAGGTATTTCTTAATGCTGGATGTTCCTAGCCATTCTGACGACGATACTGATGTCATCATATAAGGAAGCTTTAGGTGAATGCCAGGATCCAAGTGTAATTTCTAAAGTTGTGCTCTGCATGGAGGCAAAGGGAGAAAGAGTTAGAAATAGGCTGCATTGTGTCAATAGTGGCTTAGTTCAAAGAAGTGCTGGATCCAAAAGTGTGGGAATGTGGCAAACTGTCTGCAGCTTCAAGTAGTACCATAGTGAATATCACAAGGTGTGTCACACCAGGAAACAAAGGCCATTAGGTGCACTACATTTTCATGTCAGGATGTTATAACATGCAAGGGTAAGTTCAATTGGATCCAATTCTTTTAAAAAAAATACGGCTTTTATCTTAAGAAATCCCATGTCCAATAACAAATGAGATGACTGCATGGAAGATGCTGTGAAGGGGAGGGGGCATTGTGCAAGAGGCACTTGTAGCAGCTTGCCGTAAGCGAGGCAACATTTGAGTCAAGTACAGCAGTGTCCATGCCAACACACAAAGGTGCAGATGGGGCTTGCTGCGATGGTAACACCAGTTGGGGCAGATCTTGAACCCCGGAAGAGGACACCAACACCGCTTACTCTCCTTGCACCCTTTCGCCCCATTTTGAGGGCTGTTAGCATTGTGTGCTGCCCCTTGATGCCAAAGGGGGATGGGTGCACCTCCTTTCGCGTGGGGCCAGCCGCTGTGCAGCAACTCTAATATGGACGGTTTCTTTGGTCAGAAAGGCAAAGCTATAAGTGCCTGCACATAGCATTTTAAGGCACACTTCTTGATTCTTCCATTCTGGGGTGGTGGTGGTGAATGTTTGGCAACATCTTCACCACATGAGCCTCCCCCCTGAAGCAGAGCATACACATTGAGTGACCACCACTGTCTAAAAGCCTTCCTCCACATTCCACACATTCTGTAGTCAGTGCAAGTCAAGCATAGGAAAAAATACCAAGTAGGAGTAACTGAAGAGAAGTCAAATAACCGAAAGCCAATATGAAAAAAACTGCAGTAGGCAGGAAATAATACTTAACAAGGTAATTTATCTAAGAGAAATTCCTTGTTGCTGCTAACACTGCAGATGAAAAGGAACTGAGGTGCCAACCCCGCCTGACAGCTATATCCTCCAGGGCAGGGTGGACAGGGCTACCACCAAGTTTCTTAAAGCTATAGAGAATTCCAAGCTGTCTTGCACCTGCGCACAAGACCCATATGTGCAATTTCACAGAGACCATGAAAAAAAGAATGAAAAGCAATACTCTTGCCCACAAATAGGACAACTTTATATTTGGGTATGGAAAACAGAGTTTGAGAACTCTTGTCAAGCTGTGTAGCTAACAAGTTGGGCAGTGGTAATTTAGCAAGTTTCAGGCTGACTTATTTAATGGTTTGTCTATTACTGTTGTTTGTAAAACTAAAGTTTTTGGCTTATCAGTAAAAATAACATTTTAAGTTTTAAAGTGCAAGTACACCTCAATATATGCAATATAATTCATTGTCATGAAACTTTTATATAGTTTTATAGGGAAAACGCTGAAGTCAGTGACAATGAAGACAGTGAAATTGTTTACATGCCATAGAGCTAGCAGAGTGAGAAGACTTTGCACAAGACTGCTGCTAAAAAAAGTATTTCCTTGTTTATTTTGATATGTAATCATAAACATGATATGTAATCATAAACATGTTATATAAAACGTAAACTCAAAGAACACACTCTACTTTGAGGAACATGATAACTCTAGAGGGGTACTTTTTCTACCCACGCTTTCTCTTCTTTAGCTATCCCCTGGAGTCTCCATTGTGGTTTGCACCCAGAACATCTAATGGAAAAGTAAAGGAAACATCCCTAAAGTGCACAAGAGCCATTTAGGATAAGATTTAAGCAAGAAAACTCTCAGCTGAGATTTGACAAGAGTAGAATTGAACATCTTGACAAGCAAAGTGTATCACTCCAACCTAGACATTGGTGACCTTGAATTTTGAAGACCAGCACACTATACCTATAGGTAGCTTCTGTAACAGCAATTTTCTGTACAGTTTAGATCATGGTAGAAGTCAGTGGAGAACCCAGAGCATCATCTCCCATGCAACCAGCATTTTGTGTTTGAACTGCAAAGACGCACCTGCAAAACAACACTTACAAGGTGTCAAAATGACTATTGGCCCATCCAAGAACGGATGCAAACTGAGCCAGGCAGATCTGATTTATGTTATCTTTATTTCACAGTCTCAGCAAATCAAAAGATAGTCTTACATTCAAATGAACCATTTCACATCCATAATATATTAGAACTTTTCCAAAATACATATCTATTTTTAAAATAAGTTTCTTTACATCACTGCAGCTTAAATAGCAAATCTAGAAAGAAAGAAAACACAGTGCACAAAGTGGAGATGAGTATGTGCACCAGAATAAACAACACTGGTCAGCTAGGAAGCATTTGAAGAAAAAGGCAAAGACCTTCATTGGACCTTACCTATCAGGAAAACAATACTTCTAGTGTTATTAGTACGGGGCTGTTTTAAAAGCTCCTGCTGGAAAAGGCTATGCCAACTGAATTTGCATCTTACACAAACTCAAGGTCCTCACCTATTTGGCTGTCACTTGATCCTGCAGCAAAACAGCAGAGGGATTGCTACTGAGAATGCAAAAAGAGATGTTCTTCTGAAAAGAGGCAGCTTGCACCTTCATCTCATGAAAATTCAAAAGGTCGTTAGTTTTACGTAAACACACAAAGACGGAAGGGAAGTGAAGATCAAGCATTGCAGAGGCATGCAGTTAAATCATCCCACTTCACCAAGATCTTGGCAACTGATGCTATCTGTATCTTTCCTCAAGACATTTCTGCAGCTACCAAGGATTTCCATTGCAGAGATGAACAGTCATAATGTCACCAAAACTGGAATTGCCGCAAATGCTAGCAGGTGCCCCAGGTTCAAACGACTGTAAAAGGAAGTTGAAGCTTCCAGCACTGGCTCAATAGCTTAATTTGCCAGGAAGCCCCAATCTCAAATGCAATGTTCAAGGAAATTATGAGGATTTTTATGCAAACCAGAAATAATTATAATGAAATAGAGGAGTTTCCATTTTCTGACACACAGGAACCCTCTAGTTCTCTGTAAAAAAAAAACCTGAATCTGACAAGTTTTTGGAGATCTTTAAGGAGCTCATACTGCTGACAGTCCCTGCCATATACAAGCAATTCCTAATGTGCTCCCTCATTATTTCCTCTCCACATCTGGGGTCAGGAAAAAAGAAGCAAAAACAGTACATACTGGCTCTGCTGTGCATAGTATTTCACTGGCAGTAATCAAAGCAATAGTGGCCACTGTGCAATTCTCAGATGCGAAGGTGCTGCTCCCAGCACCCTCACCACTGACTACTGGTATGCTGTCTAGAACCGCTGGAAGCTGCAATCCCAAAACATCTGGAGAACCATACATTTCCCACCCCCACCTGTTAGGTGCAAGAAACTCCAAAAATGACGCAGAACTCTGCAAAAGATTTTGCCCTTAGTCAGTTTAGATTTCATTTGAATAATCTGGAAGCGTATACTGATGAAACAGTTGAACACCATGCAGCAAAAAAGGAGTGCCTTGCTTCAGAAAATGGTGTGCTAGCAACAAAATCCAAATAATAAATTAAAAAAGAGGAGAGAAATAAATTAACATGTCTACTATCTTCCTCCTTAGAAACTCTTAACAGCTGCTAGAATGAAGATTAGACAAATCAAGTCTCACATTAGGTGTGGTGATAATATGAATCATGGGTCAGGTCCATGCAGCCATTATTTTGCTGTTGTACAAAATAAATTAAGAAAGATGCATAAGCAGACGGGAATGTTTTGAAATTAATCCATGATGCATACATGCCGCTGTGTGTGTCTTTTGTAGAAGAAATGGCCGAACATTCCAGTGTCCAAATAAAACCAAACATCTAAGAACATGCTTCTAGATTTGTTGGGAAATTGGTGCATTTCCTTAGTTGAAACATTGTAATGAAGAACGGGCGGATCAAAACGCTAGGTATCTTTCAAAGCTTCAACACAGGAGAGCTGGATTGTAAGGGGTCCGCACCCACCACATTCAATGGGTGTTGATAAGGATTTGGTTTAAGGAAGGTATTTTCCCCAGGACACTTCAGAGATGGGAAGGGAGAAGAACAAAGCTTTTCCTTCATTTCATCATTGACACGGAGATAACCATATAGAAGAGAACAAGATCTTCTTCGGTGCATGGGATAATCCAGGAAAATGTTAGAAGCTTTCCTAATGAATCACGTTGTCTACCACTGCTGCGTGTGGGAATTACGTGCGCCGGAGGGAGGCGAGACAGTCCTTTACCATTGTCATATCCCTAATCAATATTGAACCAAATGGAAGCAAGGAAGCAAGTGTGGGTACAGTCTATTGGGTTTTCTTATCGTCTGGAGGAAAATAAGGAGGGGGAGGGGGCTGATCCTAAAATGACAAAAAACAGAAAGAGTAAAATTAAGGAACTGTTTGAAATAGACAAATTTTAACACTGAATTTCAACCAGCTTTGCGACATAATTCATTATATGAACATTATCCAAACTATGAAGTGAAAAACAGTATTTTTAAACACGAACAGTTGCTTCCTTTTGACTCACCTACACCCTACCAATTGGTTCAGCCACAACCTAAAAACCAAAATGTTGCTTATTAACAGCATCACACTAGTGATAAGGATTGCACTCCGCAGGGGCTCCCATACAGGCTTTCCTTATTTAAACCATAAGGGTATTACCTCACTCACACAGTGAATACTATGAAGGTGTTCATTAACTTTCTGTATTAGAAAACACTGTTTCCATTATTATTAAATAATGTTCAATTTACACTAGGTTTTTTTGTCATTCATTTTACGACAATGGAGTATTAACAATACATAATCTATTAATACCTTCCCTTCCCTTGCTATTGACTATAATCAGCCCTCCACATTGGCTGGGGTTAGGGGTTTGTGGGGCACTCTATCCTCACAAAAAGTGAAAAATGGCAAATAATAACATTTATATATTTTTAACGCAGGTCCAATAATGTCTATTTTCTCCAGCATGACTCTATAGTCAAGTTGACCACAATGCTGAACTGGAAGACACAGAGAGTAATAAAACCCACAAAAGTAAAACCCACAAATGGGGAGAGTTGATTGCACATTCATAGCAATACGGCTCACTTGCTAGCACTTTTCTTCTAGTTGAGATATAGAAGCTAGGGAAAGTTGAGGCTACATTAAAATGCTATTTTCATCTTATTCCTTTAACTTTTAAAACAGTTGTGATAAAGTAGTCAGGGAAAGGGGCATAGCCATGTTCATGACACAGAGAGGTCTGGATTCAAACAGTACCTGAAGGGGAGACTGTCTGGGCCTCCCATGTCAGGCATTTTCAATACTGTGATATGAAAAAAGATGTACCAAATACACAAAATACATCAATGTTAAAAGCCTACCATTGGCATGTAGACATTATGAGGGTTGCCTGGGTTGTAATAAGCACTTGCAGCAGCTTCTGCAGCTTTAGCTTCAGCTGTAGGGGGGAGAAATATCATCAGTTAAACAAAAATTGCCTTTGGGGCTACAGCAGATTGGTGAGATAAGTTCAAAAAGAGAAGTGGAGGAATGGGAAGGCAGCATTAGTGTTCAGATTAAAAGAATGGGCTAGTGTGAACACAGTATGTTACAATCCTTTGTCAATGAAGCCTGGAAGATGTTCTGGACCAGAGTGCCCTCCACTCGCCATCCCTTTCCTCAAGTGCTTCAGTGACTGGTGCTTTGTACTTATTTTCCATTATGCCTGAAATGGGGTTTAATGTTACACATTACTAATCAGGAAAGTAAACCTGGAGCAAAGCAGGAATGACAGCAATGTTCCTAATATGTTGGAATAAAAGACGTGGAATTCCTTTCTCTAGATATCTAAGACAAACTGTCTCAGAATTCGTTAAAGAAAATAATATCTAACCCCCTCTAACACTATTAAAGAGGTTTGGTAAGAGAGCCTAGAAAAATTGCACTACATATGGCTAAACACAGGTATATAACTGCTTCAGTGGTGTTTCTCAAAACAAATGGGTTTCTTAAGGATTCTTCTGTTCCTTTTCTATGAACAATTCAAGATGCCACAGAAGTCTCCCATGTTTCTTGCTAAAGAGGTTAAAAGAAAGGTGGACAATGCTCCCCCACAATGGTGAAGAATATAATGGTAGGCTTCTCGAATCGTAATCTAAGGATAGTCAACATCTTACATTTAGTTTCCCATCAAAATACAGAGTGCCCTTGGCTATTCAAGATATTTTGACACCCAAAGCAGAATATCCACAAACATCCCTGCCTGTCCTTCATAATAAATATGCAACTGCAGCAAAACAAGCTACTATTAGATGCTCCCTCATAACTTCAAAAACCTGCTGCCAAAGGCAGAGACTTCACTAATCTTCAGGATGGAAGAAACGGCCCTGTACACAGGATCAGAACTAGATGCAGCAAGTATTGTGCACACTGTGCTTTTCACACCTAGCTACCTAGCTCATTAAGAAGATCTGTTCTTGCCTGCCTCCAGTATCAAAAAGCACAAAAAAGTATACCAGAAACTGTTTTATTTTACAGTTAGATATTGAAGCGATCTCTAGCATGATTAGTGAGAAGAGTAGTTTCACCTGAAAGGTAAGCCTAGACATTTCCAGCAAAATCCCTTTTGAAAAGCTGGACCACTGCTCAAAAGGAGAGGCAAGGGAGTGCATTTAGATGTGGGGGACTGGAAGAACAGAGCACTACAATCTCCTCTAACAACTCCTTTTCCCAGTCAAAGTTCCAAAAGTGTTTCTAGTCCAACAGGGAAGAGAAAGTAAATAGGGGAGTGTGTGGCCTCCAAGAAAAACGAACACTTGCCTCCTATCTTGGAAAACATGCTCTTCTGTTTTGCAATTGTTTGCAAAAACTCAGGTCTGTTGGCAGCCAGCTAGTTACCCTACTAGAAGTGCTTTTTGGAATCTCCTCTTTCTGCAATTTTGTTCTCTAAAATATGTTATTCCTGAAACTGAATAAACAATGCTGTGCCCCACATTAGACCCAGCAAATTGTCATCTCCATGAGAAACTTGCATGTCATCTCTAGGCTCATTTTTTTCCCTTTACTAATCATATAAAGGGGGGGGGGAGGACAACATAGGTTTTGTTTTCTATATGAATCACACTTGTAAATCTGGTAATGAGGAAAAATAGTTTTTAAATGAAGTGGGTTAGATTGGAAGCCAAGATGAGATGATTTAATATGGAACCTCAATTGAACCATTTTTAGAAACCTGTCTTCTGGACTGAAAATGTACTACCATTGTGTTATGCATTTCCATCTCATGAGTGTTAATAAGCTGAATAAGTACTGTTCGAGTTTCATAAATCCTGCTGAAAACAGAACAGGCTTGAAGGCCCTGTGTAGTTCTACAACATTTGAGAATATATTGGATTTCTCTCTGTGGCCTCAACCCTTACCTGCTGGAGTGGAGGGAAGGTCTGGGCCCACAGCTGGTGGCTCCATGGGGCCAGGATAGGGAGGTGGGGGAAGCTGCATGTATCCCATATCTCCAGCCATCGGTGGACCAGGATACAATTCAGCTACAACAGAGAATGACAGAATAAAACAATGGGAAAACACACAATTACCACATCACTAAAATATCTGTCCTCAAGATGATACTCTAGATCTTTTAAGATGTGCTATTCAATGGAACTGTTTCTCTTCTGCCTTCCCTCCTCCTGCCAATCTACTTAGGGAGCAAATTTTGAGGATTATAGAAGGAAAGGGAAATTTATTTCCTCTTGGTGAAACTGCAGAAGCAGTTGCATCAGAAGAAAAACTTAACTGGATTTCACTCAGGAAATCTTGGGAGAATGAAGACATCAAATTGAATCCTGAATCAAGTGCAGTATTATATAGATTTTTTTCCTGGCAAGTTACAACAAGTAAGATACCAAGGTCAAGCTACTTCAAACAACACTAGCTAGCTTTTGTCTAACTCCAGATCAGTCCCCATCTGATTTCAAGGCAATGGGAAAGAACTAATCACTGTGGAAAGATACATACTTAGGGAATGGATGAACTCTCCATTTTGTGTTATTCCACTGCTGTAACTCACCAGGAGGCGGTGGTGGGTAAGGGTATCCCGCAGGAGGGGCAGGAGGGTACATCCCATTAGTAGCAAGAGGTGGAAAGGTATAGCCCCCATTCGGCATGTACGAGTACCCATAGGCTCCATTGGGGACCTCCCCCCGGGAAGCTGTAACACAAAGGGTCAGCAAATTATGCTAGGCTAGCCAGATCCATTTCAGAAACACATGAGTCAGAACCACAAGGGCACAGCAATTCCAACAGACTCCAATTCTCTGCTAAAATAAAACCAAGCAGATCTGCAGCTGGTGAGATGAACAATTTGCAGGTTCACCATATCTTATAACACCATCATTCAGCATTAATTGGTTCCAAGTGTTTCCTGTATGATGATCAGAGCTGGTAAAAGCAGCGCAGGGCCTGGCAGGGTAGGGAAGAGGTCTGGTGAAGGGGGAAAAGAAGAAAAAAAACCTTTAATTTAGTAGGATAAGATGCCTGGCTTGGTATCCAATTCACTGGCTGCAAGTGAAGTGAACATGTAGAGCAATCACATTTGAACACCAGGGCTGAATAAATAAGATGGAGAAAGAAATGTAAGCACCTGCAAATGCTGCAGGTTTGCTGGATTTCATGACTCGTAGCTCCTTGTAAGAGATAGAAGGCAGCTAAAGGGCTGGTTGAAGTGATGTGACCAGTCAGTAAAGAGGGTTAGAAGAATGACTATATTGTATATAGGCAGCTTTAGAAAATAAAGACTTCTGTCCTTTGATGCAGGGGGTATATAGAGCAAGGGGTCAGTAACAGACAAGTATGTTTCAAGTGCTGGGCCAGCTGGGAATGCTCCTCATGTGCCCCTCTAATGGCCAAAAAACAAAACAAAACAAACAAACAAACAAACAAAAGAAACCAGTCACTTTAAGACGTGGAATAGGAAGAAAGCCTTCCCTTTATTTTGCAACTACAATTAATTAAAGGCGTAACCAAGTAATTTCACTCCGGGTCTCATAGCAGTCTAAGATTTTAGTATCAGAAGATACTATTAATATTAAATGTTATTTAGTCAACCAAGCCTAAAATGTTAATCTACCCGAGGCACCTTCTATTCTTTAATGCCTCAAGTTACTCAAGTATTGCATCCTTCTTATCCATAAGGTATCTTCAGATTGAAATCTATCTCTGGCTGAACTAGCTTCCCTATGAAAAACAGTACCTTGAGAAGCTACTTGTAGCATTCGCTGTCCAAATTCAATGGCACCTCCAGCTGAAAACGCCATTTTGAAAGTTGCTGATCCTTCCCAACCTCCTAGAAAGAAAGCAAAGATACTGTAAAGTGAACTGGCCTATTATCTGAATCCCCTACAAGACTGTTGCTGTGTTTTAAAGAATCTGAACAGATTTCCATAAGCTGTACTTCAAGGCCACTCTGTATAAAAAGATTTTTGGAAAATTAATAGCAGTCCTTTCAGCCTAAGCATCTCAAATGAAGACATCATAATGACTACAGTTTGTAATGCAAAGAACACAAATGCTCATTCAAATCACTGCTAAAATCTAATCAGCTGATTACCATTAAATGCCAGAGAAGTGAGGCAAAGTGAAATACTAGAACAGCAACAGAAGTAGGAATGTATGCTTTTCCAAGTTAAAAAAATGCTCTGAATAAAAGTAAATAAAAGGACACTTTGAAATAAAAAAATAAAACTTGCATTTATTTCTATATGGGATGATAATATATCATGCAGACATGAGAAACTAAAAAAAAAGTTTATGGTGCAAGCATCTCCTTTCTGCAAGAGCTGTCATTTAAAAAAATGTAGAGGCCAAACGTCTGCATCATGCACAGTGCTGTATAGCCTCCTGCAGTGTTTGCCTGTCACTCCTAATTTATCCATATTCTGATACCCATATTCTCCACTAACATCTGTTTTAAAATTTGTGTAGTAATTTGCATAAAACCAGGGCCATAATTTTCTGGATGCAGAATGTGAGTAGCCTTTGCTTTACCCAAGTTCTTTGAAAAGTGGAGTGAAAAGACTCTGTCCTTAGAAAGTGGCTAACAGCCAATGAAAGACAGTAAATTCTGTTTGCCAGCCTCTGGCAGAACTAAAAGATCAAGGAGATTAGATTTGCTCTGAGTCAGCAAAAGCAAATTCAATTTTGCTAAAAAGTCTAAACAACGCCCTTTGCAAGTTAGCCATCAGTTTAGAAGGACAATCAATCTGACATGGAATTAAATGGGAGGTATTTTATAATGTAGCTTATAAAGGAAGAAGACATGAGTTAGAGAGCAGCATTATCAATAATAACATGTTTGGCAGCACACATGACAGCCTGTACTCTATGTCAATGCAGGAAAATCAGTATAAGTACATTCAATTTGTCCATTAATCTGGGATCTGAGCATGTTCATGTACCCATAAAGAGGAACTATTCTGGGGAGGAGGAAAACCAGTTCTGTAACCCATCAGAAAACATAAAAGCTTTCCAATGCCAGAGGTTCTCTATTTCATCCCTGAGGCACAAAAGAACTTGCCTGCTGCTCAGTGCCTCTTAAGAAGAGGTGAGGCCACATAGCTGAATAAAATCAGACATTGTCTGCTTTGAACTGGAATATATGGCAATGTGGACTCAGATAAACCAGTTCAAAGCAGATATTGTGGAATTTTCTGCTTTGATATTCTGGGGTATATGGATGTGTGGAAGGGCCCTGTTATCTCACTGAGTCCACCTAATAAGGATTTTAAAGGCTAGTACTGCCAAGTGTCTACAGTGTTTGGCTAACTTTCACAGCCAAACAAAAAATGTTTGGCTCCTATATGTCAACTGCTCAGAGGTGATGGGAGTTTCTCTAGTCAATGACTGATGGGGGTGCTTAGAACACCTCTGACAAACAATGGCAAAGGAACAGCAATAAAGGGTGTTCAAGTTTTAGCCTGTGCATTCAAAGAACTCCACCGGTTTTATTCTTAAGCACATGTAATGGTGCATTGATTGCTGTGCATTTGACATGATAACTTCTGTAAATTTATGCTAGACAGCACAATTGGTCATTCTTTAAGCTTACTAGTATACTTGCCACAGCAGGGCACCTTTTTGGTCCTTCATCAAGGAAGGTCTAAGACTTTTAATTTTTCATTCTTTAAAAAGATCTATGCAGAATAAAAGACACTTAGTACACACAGAATTACCCTAACAACCACTCTGGTCTTAAGATACCCTGCGCTACCAAGACAAAGTGCCTATGACACATCTCAACTTCCAAGTAGTTACTGCAAGGTGAGCTACAGTCAAAAAAATCTTATGTCAAATAAAGAAAAAATTTAAGATGCCACTAGAACAGGCATGGACAAACTTTGGCCTGCCAGATGTTTTGGACTTCTACAATTCCTAACAGCCTTGGGCCATTCCCTTTTCCCCTTAGCTGCTTAAGCTGTTAGGAATTGTGGGAGCTGATGTCCAAAACACGTGGCAGGCCAAAGTTTTTCCATACCTGCACTAGAATCACTGTGTAGCACATACTTTCACTGAACAATGTAGGCTTCCACCTATTTCAGAAATATAATGTATTTTTTTGCTCATACAAGAGGAAGCGTAGGGCTTAGTTATGAATAAATGTTTGACTCTGGTCATCATCTGGGCAAATATACACTTTTCTTGCAGTATTTTCTTCAATCATTGCTCCAATTGAAAACTAGTGAAGTGTAAGAGAAGCATGTGTATGCTTATGTTTAACTCCAAGAAGTCAAAGCTAAGATATAGAGTTCTGGCACAAGAGTGAGGATGATAAGGCATCTCCAAAGGCAGCTGGCTTCTCCCAAATGGTCCTGCGATATTAGCACAACCAGAATGGTGGTCTAAGGAAATATGTGACATCCTTTTCCAGGCAATCTGTTCTCTATTTTAACATATTTTAAAATGACACAAATGGAGAAAAGATGGGAGACTACTAAAATCCTGTCAGGCAATAATTCATAAGCCATAAAAGCAAGCACCATTTGAATGCCTTCCAGACAATTAATTCAAATGTTTGCAGTGAAGAGTTAAGGCCACAAAGGAAAAATAAGCTTATATGCAAGATAAGCTATAGTTATAGCTCAATGACCTTTCTTAGCTCTTCTCCAATATGATTTGCTGTTTGGTTCAGGCCATTTAAAGATGCTAAGTGGATGAAATCATTACGCTAATTTAAGTTTAATATCTGGAATAGAGAGGATAAGATCATTTTTTCCTGATATGTTGCCTCCTTACAACTGCAAATATAAACAAAGAATAGTTTGAATCAAGGCAAATTACTGCTAGCAATCAATGATTCACTCCGAATATATAACTTGGAAACAGGAGATAAAATGTAATGAACATATAATTTTTTGGGTGGGGTATATGACAATGTATTATTACTTAAAATGAGAGGAGTTTGCCAAGAATAAGCAATAGACTATTTATTTAGATACATCTATAACTAAAATTAAGCCGTTATGTTTTGAATTATCAGATTCTGAGGCATATGACTCACCAGGGATAGAAACTGCCAGACTAAGTGGACCTTTGATTGGATTTTGCACACCACTTTTTCTGCTTTTAAAGGGAACATTCTCTGATTGTTGGTCAGGGAAGAATGTTCCATATTCACAAAACCCCCAATTTCATGCCATTCCCAGATTCTCTTTGTAGTGCAGTGCACTCACAAAACTCAAGGCCTTAAACACAATGGCTTTGCTATAGTACATACCTCCTGCCTCTGCTTTCACTACACCTTTGATGTAATTTGCTCCAAAAACAGGCTGCTTAATCTCACAATCTTTCATCAAATAAAAGGGCATCATGAAAGATTGCATTGGATCTTTTCCTTTAGACACAAAGATAATCTGCAAGCAAAGAATAAGGATATTTAACAACAAAACAGATAAAAAATGTCAGAGCTTATTACTGGAAGCTAGAATCTGGAAAACTAAAATGATTTTCTGAAGCTTTTGCTGGTCAGATATTTAATGGGAAGAAGCCATTAAATCAGCAAGGACACACATTAGCCAGCACGGTTACCTGTCTATTAAGGTTAAATTATATAGTAGGTAAGTATGGCCAGCCCATGAAAAATAAATGTCACAGAATCGGTCACTGATTAAATCCCATCCCATCTTTTTCTATCCAGCTAGTCCTGACCTCTCCCCACCAGTGCAACTCCTCTTTTACTTGGCTCCAAAATAAGGATAGTCATATTAGCTAGCTAGGGCTGTATTGGATTGCAACTCCCATTACCAGATTGACTGGGTGTGATGAGAATTGTAACCCTACCACACATCTAGAGGATATCTAGCTCTTCAAAATCTCTACCCACTTTTGCCTGTTAATTTAAGGATGTATGCTTTATGGCTCCAAAATGATGGACAGGAAGGTAGAAAAGGCAAGAAGATGGTACAATGACAGTTTTCAAAATCCTCTCTTGCTGGTTCAAAGGTTTTATTTCTCTTCAGATTTTCAACTCAATACACCCAAGGATACACTGTTATGTGCAAAAATCAGTTAGTTACATTATATATAGAACACAGTTATACCACTACTAAAAGAGAAAGATTATAAATTGCTTGAAGTCTACCAGGTTAAGACAGAGTAGAGTGTCTAGAAAGAACAGTGTTTGGATTTGAAACTAGAATTGTGGCTGAAATCCTCTTCCTTGTATACATAAACATCATATTCCGATGGCTATGATAGGAAGGACAGGAAAATTGTGCAGAAATACCCCACTGCACTGCAGTAAACGAATGACTGCTTGCATAAGAAGTATTGGATGCCTCCTTATGTAAGTAGTACAATTGCTAGCATATTGAGAGGTCACGCTGGTCTAATGCCCCAATAGGATGCTGACCTGTATACAATTAAGTATGTGCTTGCCTACTTACTCGATATGGGGTCATGAAGACACTGCCTTTCTTGGTTCCCTTGAAAGCATCTGGCATATGTTCCATGTCATGAAATGTAACTTCAATGTGATCATAAGTCATCAAGACGCTATAAACAAACAGAAGACAAGACATTCATTTCTGTCAAAAATTGACCATAGAATCAAGAGAATCTAGAGATTCCTAGAAAGAACACTCCTCTAGAAATCTCTAGTCGTCCAGGATGATTTTACGGTCAACCTCCTGTGGAAATTGATCATAAAATTACCCTGGAAGACCTAGAGATACTTAGAGAAGCACTCTTTCAGATTAAAAAAAAATCTTAATCTAAAATCATGCTTTCCCACTTGGGGAAGGGGGTCCTGCACCCATAACCAAAGTGAAAGTGGAGGGCCTACTAATTAGTTATGACATTTTGGGATAGCAACAAACTGATCATTTGAAAAACGCTGGATGGAAGTCATCACAAAATCAGAAGATAAAGAGAGAAAACAAGCCTGTATTCTTTGTCCATCTAGAAGTAATCAGTCTGCAATGGCATAGCATGAGGTCCAGTTAAATATAAGAACAAAGGTTTCACAAAGAGATCATTACAGCTCTGTTAAGGAATTTTACACGGCCCATTCTGAGGATTGCACTTGTTATTGAAGGCATCTAATATGACAAATCTTTTTGAGACTGCACTTTGTTATTTAAAGGCATCCAATATGATGAATATTTTCAGTTCCCATCAGTCCCATTCATGTGGCTCACAGAAACTATTGTGACTACATAGTCTGAAAGAAAAAGATCGCCCAGTGGATTTCCATGGCTGAGAGGTTCTTCAGAGTTTTAGCCCCACATTCAAACCATTACACCATCCTGCTAAAAGCCTGACTTGAAAAAGCATATGCTTCCTGGTGGAAAGACAAGTGGTAGAGAGCTTGAGAACAGGCTCCAAGAATGCCTTGCTTCATGTCTGAAACCTAACTTTTCTGTAAGAATGGCAAGGCCAAAAATAAAGCCAGTTCTCTTCTGAAGTTTTAAAGCCTGTTCAACCTCATCATATAAGGCTTTACAGATGACTAGCAGCACTCTGAATTCTGGTCCGAAAGAGATTTTCTCACAGGATCTTGTTAGCAGGTGATGTTTCAACATAAACTATTGCGAACATGCTCTAATTGTACCGATGTTTTACTCTTTGGCACCCTTATCTCCAGTACATTTGAAGACTTTAACAAATTATGTCAATTGTTCCTACTTCTTTCTTAGGAAGAAGTACCACTAAGGAACAATGGGAAATTTGTAATATATTTTTGCTTATATGTGCTGCCATCTCCAGGCTACAATATCTCCTACTGTCCCGAATTGTCTTGTTCTAGGCAGCTGCTTCCTCATTGCAGTTTGCTACCAGTCAGAGAGGGATAGGAATACATGAATGGGGAGAGCATGAGGTTTTAGAGGGAGTCTCAGAAAATTTGCAATATTTTATGGCAGTGTAATGGCATCCAGATGCCTTCTGATTTCTAATTCCATTTACAGTTGCAATCCTTTTTTATGGTATCTTATCAATTTAAATTATAGGTTTTGTATAGCATAGGCAGATGTGCAGCATTGATTTTGATGGTGTCCCCAGTCTTCAGTTTATGCAGACTGGCATTGGAGAAAGCAATGTTGAGACTTAATTCTCATAGGATTCATTACATCTATGCTTGATGACTCAAGAGTCTAGAAGATCAGCAAAGGCTGGTGAAATCTTATATAGAAAGTAATCTTGAAGAAGTGACATCCTATATGGAAGTGTAACCAAGAAACTTAGCTACAAAACTAATTGGGAAACTGAAAACTGTAATATTTCTGACATATGCTCATATAATGCCATGTGTCCCCAAGTTGAATGCCATTTCACATATCCTGGTTTTGGCTTCCCACCATGTTGGATTTATTATTAAGGCTGTTCAACCATTCTCTCATTTGCGCCTGTTAATATTCTGTACAATTTCTTAAAAGCGTGACTGTATGTGCTAACTATTATTTTTCTTGTTTGACCCGGGGCTTAAGCTTATGGAAATTTTGCATCCATGAACATCACTGCCTGGATTTTGAGTGTTGGATACCATGACAATGCAGAGAAATTGGCTAAAAAATATCAGTTATTGAAGATTAGTACTTTTAGTTTGACATGGGGTAGAAGATATGCCAAAAAATAAACTGAGAATGCTTATCAAAATAAATTGAAATAAAACTCAAAGTAACAATTGTTTCTGTAAAAACTGTTTTCTCCTTAAAATGTTATATTACAACTTGTTCAATATAGACAAAAGGAATTCCAATACATACATACGCACATATACATATGAATGATGGAATTTGCTGCCACATAATACAGAGAACAAAAAGGCACAGTAACCAAGAATTCGAATATCCATGATCAGAGAAAACATATCTTCCAATATCCAGAGATGACCATAAAGAAAACCTCAAAACAATCCAAGGCTCATGGTACTTTATGTTTTTGTGGATCGATTCTGTCTGATAATATCAGCTGGAGAGAAAAAACTACGGAGTATAGGCAATCCCCAAGTTACAAACATCCAACTTACAAATGACTCATAGTCAAGAGTCAACAGGAAGTAAGAGAAATCCACTCCTGAAAGTTATCATGGGGAAAATGTGTCCCCACTGAAGCTTTATCACAAATCCTTGTATCCTTGTATCCAGAACCCATTTTTTCCCTCAAAATCCTATTATTACAAGTGAAAGAAAGAGAAGTTAAATCTTCTGAACAGAGGCACAGACAGCAAAACAAACACCACAGGGGTGTTAACCCTCCCTATGCTGTCCAAAGGTGTATATATGTATGTGTGTGTGTATATATATATATAATGTACATGCGTATATCTGGAATTACACTTTTAAAATGTACCTGTTCCAACTTATATACAAATTCAACTTAAGAACAAACCTACAGAACCTATCTTGTTCATAACTTGGAGACTGCCTGTACTTAAATGGCAGCAAAGTAAAGAAATAAAGGCTGAGACAATTCTCTTTGGGCAGAAATAAGAGGCTGAGAGCGTTCTGAGTAAGTTTTTTTTCTTCACTTGATTGTGTGGGAACAAAGGTACCATCGAATTTATCCTAGCCACAGCACACGTTATACTCAGACTGTACACCTATCATATGCTTCTCCCATTATCTGTAAACCTAAATTTAAACTTTCTTATTTTCAAAAGCTTTGGGAAATTTTGTTTTGTTTCATGGTCTTAGATATTTTGCCACTAAATTTATCAGCTACTTTGCTCTATATTACAATGTATTTTTTGCATTGTATCAAGGTAATTTGTTTCATGATTGCGTTACATAATTTCATTCATTTATTATTCTTTCCCAGTGTGTATAGATACATGTATTTTAAATTGCAGGCTTTTGGAAGAACTCTTGCATTTGGTTGTTTGATATAGTATCATGTATGTTAATGGCCCTATATAAATAAATGATTATGAGAATATGACTATTATGACTAATACCAATATTATCATTGATAACATACATTTTGTGAATATAATAATACATCTGTCTGTTGTAACAAATACGAACAATGTTACTAATAATTTATCCATTGTGCATAAAATAACACCAGCAACCTGTCTGTTATGATTTAAAATAACTAATATTATATCAATTTTAATAAAAATCTGTTGTGACAAATAACCATAATATTTTAAAATTATATCTATTATGAATATTAATAATCTGTTGAGACTAATACTAAGAATATTATTTATATAACAGCTGCAAATAATATAATAAAAATCTGTTGTGACAAATATTAATTATATCAATTGTGAATAAAATAATATACCAGCTGTGACTAATACTAATAAGATTACTAATCTGTTGCAAAAAATAATAATCCGTTTGTTGTGATAAATAATATTACCAATAAAAGATCTGTTGTGAATAAAATAATATAGTAATAATCTGTCTGTTGTGATGGGCACTAATATTATCAATATATTTGTTAATAAAAGAATAATGTCTGCTGAGACTATTCATATTATTAATAACACAGCCTAACCAAAAAAAAAAAACCAAAAACCTCTTGGTGTCTTGTTTTTCAGGTCTGTTCCTGGGAACTGTTCCTGGGGTTATCTAGGGTGCTGATTCATAAAAAGGCATGGGAACAATGCAAGTTTTCTATGGGAGTGCAGATGGTGATGGGTCAACAGCATATGTTCTGTATCTCAAAAATAAATAAACTTTATTTGTATTCTACTCTCTCTCCCTGAAGGGACTCTAGGCCGATTCCAACAAAAATGGAAAACATTCAATGCTAAATATATTCAAAGGTACCTTACATGGGGGCCAAGCCAAATATAAACAGGGTTGCAAAGAAATAAAATTAAAAATATATAACAATCAATTGTATTAAAACAATAAAACCAATAAAATCTAAGACAACATAAAAGATAACCAAACAACAAACAACAAATGGCTGAGAAATGTGGGCATGTGCAGATTTGAGACTAATTGGGCAGGACAGGGCTAATGCAATGCAAACTGTAAGGCCAAGGACTGGGAATACAGTGCTGGGGATCCTACCAAAAGATGTGGGCTAGGCAGACTTGTTCAGTAGTTGAACCATTATTTGAAGGCACACTGGAATGACATAACCCAGGGGTCCTCAAACTAAGGCCCGAGGGCCAAATGTGGCCCTTCAAGGTCATTAACCTGGTCTTCGCTCAGGGTCAACTTAAGTCTGAAAAAACTTGAAAGCACACAACAACAACAACAACAACAATCCTATCTCATCAGCCAAAAGCAGGCCCACACTTCCCATTGAAATATTAATAAGTTTATATTTATTAAAAATGTTCTTCATTTTAATTATTGTATTGTTTTGAAGTGTTTTTTGCACTACAAATAAGATATGTGCAGTATGCATACCAATTCATTCATGCTTTTTTTCAAATTATAATCCGGCCCTCCAACAGTTTGAGGGACTGTGACCTGGCCCTCTGTTTAAAAAGTTTGAGGACCCCTGACATAACCTATCAATTAATTTACATCTTGCATAAAAAAACATTAAGCATAAATTATATAAAACCACATTTAAGTTCCTTTAAAATAGTTATTAAAATATCATTAAAAAGTAGAGTTGATGGAGGGAAATTGGTGCCATTTTTTTGAATCAGCAGTTTAAATGTACCCAGCTAACCTCTGAGGCACTAAAATGTGTGTGGGTCTGTGTAATATGTCTATTGTGAATAATAATAATAATAATAATAATAATAATAATAGCTCTTTTTATTAATAATAGTAATAGCAATAATACAAATAATATATCCATGTGAATAAAACACTATATTGGGTTGTAGGTTTTTCGGGCTATATGCCCATGTTCTAGGTGCATTCTCAGAGGTTCTGAGGATGCTTGCCATAGATGCAGGCGAAACGTCAGGACAGAATGCTCCTAGAACATGGCCATATAGCCCAAAAAAACCTACAACAACCCAATATAGTGTTTTATTTACATAGATATATTATTTGTATTGTTGCTATTACTAAAACCTACAACAACCCAGTAATTCCAGCCATGAAAGCTTTCGACAATACTTAAAACATTATATTATTACCACTCTGTGTTGTGACTCTTGCTGATGCAGCGACCCATGGAGCATCTATGGATGCAACTACATTGCAGAATGAGTGCAGCCTGACTCCACTTTGGGCTCTTCCACAGAGCCATATAACCCAGAATACCAAGGCAGGAAATCCCACAAGTCTGCTTTGAACTGGGCTGAGTCCACACTGCCATATATTCCAGTTTAAAGCAGATATTGTGGGATTTCCTGCCTTGATATTCTGGGTTACATGGCTGTGTGGGAGGGCTCTTTAAATGCCATGGATCAGTGCTAGGGAGTCATGAGAGGTGTAGTTTTCCAAGGCCTTTAGCCTCCCCGGCCAGAGTGCCAGGGCCTCACCAAGCTCCCATTGGGGCATGGCCGTTGAAGAGGAGGCGGGAGAGGAGCAAGGGGCGGCCCCGCTGACGCAGCAAGAGAGCCGGCCCAAAGAAGCCTCGCCAGATGGACTCCCTGGCCGTTACCTCTCGCTGTTGTTGACGATGACGCCGCCGCCCTCCGAGTGGTTCCTGTTCAGCGCCATGGCCGCCGCCGCCCCCGGAGGACTCTGGCCCCTTTGGACCGCCGCTGCTGCTTCTTCTGCGCCGATGCCTCCTCCGCCGGCTGGACTGAGGAGACCGATACTGCCAAAGCGACTCTACGCCAGCACCGCCAGGGACTTCCGGTGTAGCTCTGCTCCCAGGCAACGCGCAGCCGGAAGTGGGGAGCAGAGCATGCTGGGAAAGGTAGTTCCTTGTTCACAACAAAAGAGCGGGAAGTCTCCATTTTCGACAAGACGCCACTTCCGCGCGGTGCACCCTGGGAATTGTAGGGATCCTCAGGCAAAGTTGGACCCGTATGATAACCACACAGGCCTGTGCACTTCTGAGGGGAGTGAGCTATATTGCAGTAGAGCAGGGGCCCTCCAACTAAGGCCCGAGGACCGGATGCGGCCCTCCAAGGTCATTTACCCGGCCCTCGCTCAGGGTCAACCTAAGTCTGAAACGACTTGAAAGCACACCACAACAACAATCCTATCTCATCAGCCAAACGCAAGCCCACATTTCCCATTGAAATACGAATACGTTTATATTTGTTAAAATTGTTCTTTGTTTTAATTATTGTATTGTTTTAAAGTGGTTTTTTTGCACTACAAATAAGATATGTGCAGTGTGCATAGGAATTCATTCATGCTTTTTTTTCAAATTATAATCCGGTCCTCCAACAGTTTGAGGGACTGTGACCTGGCCCTCTGTTTAAAAAGTTTGAGGAACCCTGCAGTAGAGTCTCGCTAATCCAACATAAACGGGCCGGCCGAACTTTGGATAAGCAAAAATGTTGGATAATAAGGAGAGATAAAGGAAAAGCCTATTAAATGTACAAATTAAGCACCAAAACATCATGTTTAACAACAGATCGGCAGAAGGGCTCTTTAAATGCCATGGATCAATGCTACCGTGTAGCATTATGTAGTAGCATTATGTAGTAATTACTATATTTACGAATTTAGCACCAAAACATGGCAATGTATTGAAACAGCTGTGGATCCTGGCGGGAGGTGGGGTTAGATAATACTGAACGTTGGATGAGCAAAAGTTGGATAAGCGAGACTCTACTGTATTTCGGTACAGTATTATTATTATTATTATTATTATTGTATTGTCGAAGGTTTTCATGGCCGGAATCACTCAGTTCTTGTGGGTTTTTTCGGGCTATATGGCCATGTTCTAGAGGCATTTCTCCTGACGTTTCGCCTGCATCTATGGCAGGCATCCTCAGAGGGTGAGGTCTGGAGCTGGGAAAAAGGGGGTTTATATATCTGTGGAAAGACCAGGGTGAGACAAAAGGCTTTTGTAAGATGGGCTAGGTGTGAATCTTTTCAATTGACCACCTTGATTAGCATACAATGGGCTGACTGTGCCTGGAGCAAACTCTTAATGAAAGGTGATTAGATGTCCCTGCCTGTTTTTCTCTCTGTTGTTTTAATTTTAGAATTTTTTAAAACTGGTAGCCAAATTTTGTTCATTTTCATGGTTTCTTCCTTTCTGTTGAAATTGTCCACATGTTTGTGGATTTCAATGGCTTCTCTGTGTAGCCTGACATGGTGGTTGTGAGAGTGGTCCAGCATTTTTGTGTTCTCAAATAAAATGCTGTGTCCAGGTTGGTTCATCAGGTGCTCTGCTATGGCTGATTTCTCTGGTTGGAGTAGTCTGCAGTGCCTTTCATGTTCCTGGATTCTTGTTTGGGCGCTGCGTTTGGTGGTCCCTATGTAGACTTGTCCACAGCTGCATGGTACACGGTAGACTCCTGCAGAGGTGAGAGGATCCCTCTTGTCCTTTGCTGAACGTAGCATTTGTTGAATTTTCTTGGTGGGTTTGTAGATTGTTTGTATGTTGTGTTTCCTCATCAGCTTCCCTATGCGGTCAGTGGTTCCCTTGATGTATGGCAGGGACACTTTTCCTCTGGGTGGATCTTCATCTTTACTCTTGTGGCTTGTTCTTGGTCTTGCAGCTCTTCTGATGTCTGAGGTGGAGTATCCATTGGCCTGTAGAGCCCAGTTGAGGTGGTTCAGTTCATCTTGGAGGAGGTGGGGTTCACAGATTCTTTTTGCACGGTCTGCCAAGGCTTTGATGGTGCTTCTTTTTTGACTTGGGTGATGGTTGGAGTTTTTATGTAGATATCTATCTGTGTGTGTGGGTTTTCTGTAGACGGTGTGACCCAATTGTTGATCTGGTTTGCGGATGACTAGGACATCTAGAAAAGGCAGTCTTCCTTCCTTTTCTTTTTCCATGGTGAACTGGATGTTAGGGTGAATGCTGTTAAGATGTTCCAGGAACCTGTTGAGTTCTTCTTCTCCATGGCTCCAAATGGTGAAAGTGTCATCCACATATCTGAACCATATAGTGGGCTTTTTGGTTGCTGTTTCAAGAGCTTGTTTTTCGAATTGTTCCATGTAGAAGTTAGCTATGACTGGGCTGAGAGGGCTCCCCATAGCTACTCCATCTTTCTGTTCGTAGAATTCATTGTCCCACTGAAAATAGCTGGTGGTGAGGCAATGGTGAAACAGCGCCGTGATGTCTTCTGGGAACCTCTGGTTGATGAGTGCCATGGTGTCTGCAACTGGGACCATGGTAAATAGAGACACCACATCGAAGCTGATCAGTATGTCATTTGTATTTAGCTTGAGATTGCTGATCCCACAATTCTCGCAGCCAAAAGGACTTTCAAAACACCACAGGCTCACCGGATCTATGACCGCCTGGAACGCAACCTCTTAAGAGAGAGAATCCACACCATCCGCAAAGAACTCGCAAACACAGACAAGGAACTGCTGCATCTGCATATCAATATCAGCCAGAAGATGAATTCCCAGGACTGGGACAAAATAGACAATCTCACTTACAGGAAAATGGAGAAGAATATGGTTGTCCACACCAACAGACAAAAACAAAAATTCCACAAACGACAAAAGCAACAGCCGAAACCAGAACTGGATACATCACGGACCATCATCAACCTGACAGACAGACAACTCTCTGAAGACCAAGTATCCATACTAGCGAAAGGAGGAAACTTTGCTGTAACCTCCACCAGGATCCCAGTAGAAAACATCATTGCCAATGTCGAATCAGCAATTTACCGCCTACCAGAGGAAGAAGCAGAAGAAGTACGAGCGGAAGCAGCAAGGATCCTGAAAAAGGCAAAACTCCCCTCCAGTAACATTACTAGGAAGGAAAGAGAAGCCATTCGAGACCTAAATTCAGATCCTGATATCCTCATTCTGCCAGCAGACAAGGGGAATGCTACAGTCATCATGCATACAGAGCAATACAAGGAGAAGATCAGAAAACTCCTGGACCCTACTATATACAGAAAACTTAAGCAAGACCCAACTTCCAAAATAACCAGAAAAACCAACACTCTAATTAAAAACTCCTCAATCAACTTCGACATACGACAGCAGCTATGTAAATCGGAAGCCCTTCCACCCAGGCTTTATGGACTCCCCAAAATCCATAAGGACTCCACCCCACTCAGACCAATCGTGAGTGCCATTGGGTCCCCCACATATGACTTAGCCAAATTTCTTGCTGCACAGTTACAAAGCCACATTGGGCTCACAACACACTACATCAAGGACTCAGCCCACTTCATTGAAAAAATCAGCAATCTCAAGCTAAATACAAATGACATACTGATCAGCTTCGATGTGGTGTCTCTATTTACCATGGTCCCAGTTGCAGACACCATGGCACTCATCAACCAGAGGTTCCCAGAAGACATCACGGCGCTGTTTCACCATTGCCTCACCACCAGCTATTTTCAGTGGGACAATGAATTCTACGAACAGAAAGATGGAGTAGCTATGGGGAGCCCTCTCAGCCCAGTCATAGCTAACTTCTACATGGAACAATTCGAAAAACAAGCTCTTGAAACAGCAACCAAAAAGCCCACTATATGGTTCAGATATGTGGATGACACTTTCACCATTTGGAGCCATGGAGAAGAAGAACTCAACAGGTTCCTGGAACATCTTAACAGCATTCACCCTAACATCCAGTTCACCATGGAAAAAGAAAAGGAAGGAAGACTGCCTTTTCTAGATGTCCTAGTCATCCGCAAACCAGATCAACAATTGGGTCACACCGTCTACAGAAAACCCACACACACAGATAGATATCTACATAAAAACTCCAACCATCACCCAAGTCAAAAAAGAAGCACCATCAAAGCCTTGGCAGACCGTGCAAAAAGAATCTGTGAACCCCACCTCCTCCAAGATGAACTGAACCACCTCAACTGGGCTCTACAGGCCAATGGATACTCCACCTCAGACATCAGAAGAGCTGCAAGACCAAGAACAAGCCACAAGAGTAAAGATGAAGATCCACCCAGAGGAAAAGTGTCCCTGCCATACATCAAGGGAACCACTGACCGCATAGGGAAGCTGATGAGGAAACACAACATACAAACAATCTACAAACCCACCAAGAAAATTCAACAAATGCTACGTTCAGCAAAGGACAAGAGGGATCCTCTCACCTCTGCAGGAGTCTACCGTGTACCATGCAGCTGTGGACAAGTCTACATAGGGACCACCAAACGCAGCGCCCAAACAAGAATCCAGGAACATGAAAGGCACTGCAGACTACTCCAACCAGAGAAATCAGCCATAGCAGAGCACCTGATGAACCAACCTGGACACAGCATTTTATTTGAGAACACAAAAATGCTGGACCACTCTCACAACCACCATGTCAGGCTACACAGAGAAGCCATTGAAATCCACAAACATGTGGACAATTTCAACAGAAAGGAAGAAACCATGAAAATGAACAAAATTTGGCTACCAGTTTTAAAAAATTCTAAAATTAAAACAACAGAGAGAAAAACAGGCAGGGACATCTAATCACCTTTCATTAAGAGTTTGCTCCAGGCACAGTCAGCCCATTGTATGCTAATCAAGGTGGTCAATTGAAAAGATTCACACCTAGCCCATCTTACAAAAGCCTTTTGTCTCACCCTGGTCTTTCCACAGATATATAAACCCCCTTTTTCCCAGCTCCAGACCTCACCCTCTGAGGATGCCTGCCATAGATGCAGGCGAAACGTCAGGAGAAATGCCTCTAGAACATGGCCATATAGCCCGAAAAAACCCACAAGAACTGAATTATTATTATTGTTTATATACAGCTTCATCAATGTCCGTGATGCTTTACAAAAGAAATATAACATTGTATTCATTCTGATAAGGACGGTTGAATAGAAATGGGCGGAAAGGCTCGTGAATTTTGAATACCTTGATTAGCATTTAATGGCCTTGTAGCTTCCAAGCCTGAGTGCTGCTTGGGTGGTCCTTTGTTGGGAAGTGCTGGCTGGTCCTGATTGATTCTTACCTGGAATTCCAACAAAGGATTCCCCCCAGGCAGCAATCAACCAAGCTTTGAAGCTACAAGGCTATTAAATGTGGTTGGTGGGGACGAAGACGAGGGCCTTCTCTGTGGTGCCCTGCCACCCGGCTCTGGAATTCCCTCCCTAGGAAGATTAGACTGGCACTCACCCTGTCTACCTTTTGCAAAGACCTAAAAACGTGGATGTTCCACTGTGCCTATGACTACACAGTTCACCAGATAACTGCCCCCTAACTAATTTATCAACAGTTCCTGCACTTTAGCATTGCCCCTGTCCTGTAGTCCTGGCATTCCAGTGCGAAATGACATTACCCAGCCCTAACTTTCATCCGATTTTGCACTTCTTTATCCCTGTCCTGAAACTATTTCACATACTCTTGGCCAAGTTCAGTATTTATTAGTATTCAAGCTAGGGATGGCTTTTATGGTGTTGTGTTGTTGTGATGTGTTATTTTATTTTTGAATATTTTGATTTTAATTTTGATTGTATTTTATGGTGTCGTGTTTTAATCTGTGTTTTTCTGGTCTTGTCCCTATGTAAGCCGCCCCAAGTCCCTTTGGGGAGATGGAGGCGGGGTATAAAAATAAAATAATAATTATTATTACCATATTATTATAATCAAAGTGACCAATTACAATATTCACACATGCCTCCAACAAACAAGAGTTCTTTCTCCCACCCTGGACATTCCACAGATATATAAACCTCACGTTCCTAGTTTCCAACAAACCTCACCTCTGAGATTGCCTGCCATAGATGTGGGTGAAACATTGGGAGAGAATGCTTCTGGAACATGGCTAGACAGCCTGGAAAACTCACAGCAACCCAGTGATTCCAGCCATGAAAGCCTTCGACAACACAATTACCTCCTGCTTTATTTGTCATTTACGATAAGATCCATTACAATCACCTGAAGGCCATTTAAAGCAACCATGTGGATAGCTTTATGATTGGTATATTTTCTATATAAAAAAATACCAGCAGTTCAGAAGTCACACATTTAAAAAGCCTGCCTGTGGCTTCTCATGCTATTTTTACCACAGTCTTAAATTTGTTGTAGTTATGCCATGGTTTTTTTAAAAAAGAAATTCCCTAGCTGGTCCAGATGTGCATAAAACAGTTATTTTTCCAGGGCCTTTGTCCAAATTAAGAAGCGGTAAGCAAGAACTGCATGTACATCCACAATTGGACTCGATTCCAGTCATGAGCCCAGCCCTGTTTTGGAGAATAGAAGTGATGCAAAAACTGGAGTTTGTCATAAAAAACCCTTCAAAATAGGTTTGGACCTGTATGTTTCTAGCCTCCACGATCTTAAGAATGGTTGCAACATTGTATTCATGTGTGGTTTAACATCTTGGAGGCAAATGTTTCTAGTCTCAGCCTGAAAGAGTGAGCCAGATAACCAGGAATTACTAAAAAAAAGAAAAAAGAAGAAGAACAGTAAGTCCCAAAGACATCATAAATTTGTTATTACTGCCTTAGCTCTTCCCCAGTCCTACTCCATCCAGAGACCTATTTGGGGCCTTCCCTGGAAAAGACTCATTCCTTTTTGGCCTTTTTGTTGACCTGGCTTGTACTTTTGATCTCCACACTGTACTGTTCTCTCCAATTAGCATTTTAACTACTTTGTTAGACACATTTTCTTCTTATTTCGAGCCCTGTCTCCTTGCCTGCAAACCATTGTTTTTAATCTAAAGGTGATTCTGAATGTTCTGTTCAGAAACGGAGTATGGCTGGTACTCCACATTTGCAGATTTGACTTGCCGATTTGATTAAAATCACTAGGATTTTCTATGGCAATAGTTCTCAACCTGTGGGTCCCCATGTGCTTTGGCCTAAAACTCCCAGAAATCCCAGACAGTTTACCAGCTGTCAGGATTTCTGGGAGTTGAAGGCCAAAACATCTGGGGACCCAAAGGTCGAGAACCACTGCTCTAGGGTTACTCTATGATCAATTTCTGCTGGAAGTCGGCCAGTGTCCATGCTGGAGGATCTAGAGCAGTGGTTCTCAACCCGTGGGTCCCCAGATGTTTTGGTCTTCAACTCCCAGAAATACTAACAACTGGTAAACTGGCTGGGATTTCTGGGAGCTGTAGGCCAAAACACCTGGGGACCCACAGGTTGAGAACCACTGATCTAGAGCCACTCTTCTTAAAATATTTCCATTTGCGACTTCTTTTCATCCAAGACATTTTTACGTAACCTACGTAAAATAGGTAGAAAAATCAAACATTTACTGGTAACAAATCTGCATTTGTAAGGTGTGCTACATAGGCTGATTTTTCTTATAAACCACAGCTGAAGCATCTTCTGCAGAGTCCACTGTAAACACAGCACAACAGGTTTGTGTAAATGTGTCAAACAGCCACTAGGGTGACATTCAGAAAATTTACACTGTTACTAATTTTGGGACCCCATCACTGAGCTAAGGAGACCCAATTTGGGGCCAGGGGCCTCAGTTTAAGAAGTCCTGGTCTAGAGATTCCTAGAGAAGTATTCTCTTAGGTAAAAAAAAAAAAGTAGCGTGTTTTAATTTTTTTGCTTTTTTCACATTTGCAGAATATTCTCCTTCATACCTCAAACAAATGTGAGGGATGACTGTATATAAAATGTAGTGAATTCATGTTCACATAACATTCCTGCATTAGTTCCCAATTTGACGATCCATTGATTTCCCCCCCCCCCCACCCATCTTTCCCTGATCTCTTCAATGGGTTTAAATCAAAATAAGTCCCATGCTTCCCATTCCAAGAAATCTGCTCATACTACCTCTTCCTCCCTCAAAACTCACACTCTTTAAAGACAAGTCTACCCCATTATATATTACAGAACAAGCATAAAGCAGAGTGGAAAGAACGACAGAGAAATCAGGATTGTACTTGCATATTGTTTAATAGAAACTAAATTTCCTCACACACTTCAGATTATAGAACTGTATGTTTTGATTTGGAAATCCCCAAAGCAAATGGATTAGCAACACTCCAAAATATGGAAAAGTAATAATTGCACAACACTGTGTAAAGAAACAAACATTTGATTCAGCCAATTGAGTAGAAAGAACAAATACAGCCAGTTTGTTCAGTGTGAAAAAATGATCATTCCAGTTAATTCCACAAAGGCTTGTTTAAATATCACAACACTACTAGCATAGTAGTCAACTCAGTAACAATTGTGCTGTTGTTTATTTCACTAATGAAAGTTTTAAAAACTAACTCTGGTGACCACTGTTTCTTGCTGATAGCTAGGAATATCTGATTAAAACCCAGACAGCAAAGACAAGTGAACACACACCATTGACCTCATTAATAATACTATTAGTTATGTATAAATACATAATAGTCTTTATTTTGTATGAAGACCAAGCCTTGGGAGGTAGACAATATATGAAACTTTAATTAACTCCTTCAAAAAATAGTCATAATACTGAATCCCTGGAGTACACCAGCATCAGTGGTGAAGACTGGTGTACATCAGCATTTATGAAGTACACCAGCATTATGTTTTTATTTCTGCAAGAAATACATGAAGAAAAATCTTTGAATTAAAAACAAGTTGTGTCTTCAGACTAATTCTTTTCCTCTTCCTTGAGCATAAATTTGTATTAAGTGTAACAAGCTGGAATATGTTACAATTGTACACTTATAACCCAAGGGTAATACTAAATTCATATCACACTAACCATTAATTTTATATCCTGGGGAAGAAAGAATTCAATTCCACTACCATTTCATATCCAAAAACAGAACAGATTAAACCAGGTTTAACATTACTCAGTGTCCACAGAAAAGTTTGTAATTTCTCACACTACCTGACTATAAACTTTTTTTTTGATACTGCATCTTAGAAGGCAACAGGACTAGATTATATTGGGTGCAATATTGTTTATAGTGTCATTTTACTAGGATGGGTGGAAGTGATCTGCTGGAAAATAGCAGTTGTAAAGTTCAATTTTTCACAATCTGGCATATTTACCAGATGCCTGAACTAGAAGTCCCATTATCCCCAACCAGCACAGCCACTGATTATTACAGACATTGTCATCCAACATACACCTGAAAGGCACCTTGTGGTGAAATCATGACCTGTAGGCACTTAGTGTCCATGCTATATGGAAATTCAAATCTTTGTAATCTGCCTCAAATCTCCCCATCCCTTTTTCATGGACCTCTTCTCAAGAGTCACTCGCTATGGCTTTCATTTTCTCATTAAAAATATAAGGTCTATTGTTTAAGAACTCTAGATCAGCAAGACAATAACTGGAAAGTACAACTCAAGCAGTACATCTTCCTGCTTTCCCCCAATTTACAGTAATTAATATATTAGAATATCAAGCCAAGACAGTTTTTCTACCACTTTTTAAGCATCACTAACAAACACGTCAGTGTTGTGTTACGACATATTCTAAAGTTTCCTGTCGTAGTCCCTGTGAATCGCACATATGATATCTCTCTGCGCTTGCGCAATAGCTTTCGGAACCTTCTAGAACAAGAAAAAAAAGCACTTGACTCCTAACTGGCCCCACCCACCTCGCCCCGAGTATAAGTAGCCCGTGGGAGGGGCCAGCCGTCAGTTCTCTTTTCCGCGCTGTTCGGATAGCTTGGGAACCCCTTTTTTGCTTCAAACGCATCTTTTCTACTGACTCCTTCTAACGGACTTGACTTGGTTTGCTCTGACTACGATATTGCCTGACGATTTGGACTGATTCCTTTGACTACTGGCTTTTGACCCGGACTGCCCGACCTTTTTGATTGCTCCAGCCCTTGACCCGGCCTGTCTTCGACGATCCGCCATGTCCACCACCTCCTTTAAGAGGTGCTCTAACCCCTCCTGTCCCAACACCTTTCCGGACACGGATGGCCACTCCTTGTGCCTGGCCTGTTTAGGCGAGGGCCACCTCGCTGCATCGTGTGCGGTTTGTCTGGCCTTTACCGCTCAAACGAGGAAAAATAGGGAGGTGCGTCTTAAGGCGGCTTTATATGAAAAAGCCCTCCTCCCCCCACCCCCTCCTGGACAGGCTGGGCCCTCTCCCGGCCCCAACTTACCTTTTTCGCTCCGGGACGATCCTCTGGCCAAAAAGAAGGCCAAAAAGCCTAAGGACAAGGGCCTCCAAGATGGCCGCCGCCCTGCTCTGCCCAAGAAATCGGCAGCAAAAAGGGCGGGAATTGCTGCAGACAAGGCCCCCGCTTCTTTCCCTTCTGGGAAAGCCTTGGGCAGCCTCCCGCGACCTCTGTCGGCCGCTGAAGCCAGTGCAGGCTCCCCCGCCGGGACGCCTTCCCCTATGCAAGGGATGCAGGATCTAGCATCGCCCGTCCCGATGCCTACGCTTCTGCCTCATGAGGCCACGCCTCCCTCGACATCGGCAGGAACGCCACTGATGCCTTCAGCCCTTTCTCCGGGCCCGGCCTCGACCCCGGTCCCGGCCGGGATACAGGGGAGCCTGCCGTCGACTTCGATCCCGGCTGGGATCCAGGGGAGCCTGATAGCAGGCCCCGAACCACAAGATGCCCCGCCCATCCAGGAAGGCGGAAGGGACACCCCGCCCATCCAGGAAGTGTCCGCTGGAGTGTCCGCTGGAGCCCCGCCCACTCAGGGCCTGAGCGTCCCGACACTGGCAGGGACGGCCCCCGCCGAAGCTACGGGCGCGATGCCGGCTGGAAGTTACGCCCTCGGCCTGCTGCCTCCTACCGCGGACCCCCTCTCGCCACGATCGAGGTCGGGCAGATCGGGCCGATCCGTGCGCCGCTCGAGCAGGCGTAGGCGGCGCTCCCGATCCCCATCCCGGAGGACTGGAGGCTCCCGACATCATCGACGCCGCTCCCACGCTAGGAGCAGAGCTCGATCCTCCTCTTCGTCCTCTTCTTCGTCTTCTTCCTCCTCCTCCTCCTCATCCTCCCCTCCGCGCAGGAGGCGTCGACGTGACTCGCGATTTTCGCGCTCCTCATCCCGCCGTCGGGCAGCCTACGGACCTGCCCACATGCCTCCATCGGGATGCTGGCAGCTGGGCCCAGCAGGGCAGCTCGTGTATGTGCCCATGCCCCCGCCGCTCGCGATGCCTCCCCCTCCACCGGCGGCGCTGATGACCGGGATGGGCCCCCCAACACCTACCAGGCCTGCCCTGACCACATCAGCTACCCCTGCGCCAGTGATGGCTGCCATCACCTCACCAAGGGTTGAACCCGTCCCACCAAATGGGGCTCTGAGCGCTAATCTGACCTTGGCTGAGCCCAGCGCACCCACCGCAGGGCTTCATCATACGGAGAGAGAGGCACCTTGCGCCCCTGGCACTTCTGGCGCGCTGACCCTGCTCAACCGAAGCCTGTGCCAACCTACGACGTCTTCAGGCGGGGCTCCGCCCGCCTCACAGGCCGCTGCCACCCCACTGATGGGTTCGGCCACGGACATGCCCACTCCTGTGGTCCATGATGACGGCGACCCCCCGGACTCTGATTCGGACACTGAGCCGCATGAGGCCCACCAGCCTTTGGGGGGTGAGGACACTGTCTTACCTACTGACTATAATAAATTTGCCGCCTTGGTAGAACGAATGATTAAGTCCCTGGAGATCCCCGCTCCAAAACCCCCGGAACATGTGGAAGACCCCATGTTCCCGTCAGACGAACAAAACGTGGTTGTGTCTTCCACCCTCCCCCCCCTTCCGTACCTGCTTAAGCTGGCTAAGATAATTGACATGCCTCCATCATCGGTACCAGCAGTGCCTAGGCGCCTGGACTCGATGTACAAGATAGATATGGCCTCCGCCAAATGGGTCATAGCGCCCCCCAAGGCCAACACGGTGGTAGCTGAGGTCTCAAAATCTAAACGATCCAAGCCCTCCCAGACTGCCCCTCCTGATAGAGAAGGCAGGAAGTTGGATATGTTGGGTAAGAAGGCCTACCTATCCGCGGGCCTTTTTACGCGAATGGCCCACTACGCAACATATATGTCAGGTTACCAGACCCTCCTCTGGAACAGGTTGCTACCCCATATCGAGATTTTGCCACCCGATGATCAGCGTTTCCCCAGGGCCTTGCAAACCGAAGCCCTGGCCCTCGCGAAGCTCCAGAAGGACTTCGCGAAGCACATGGCGGAGGCTTCCGGTAACTTATTCGCCACCGCCACGTCCATCAGACGGCACGCGTGGTTGCGGGCTGCCAACCTTTCGGAGGAGGGGAAGGCCCTCGCTGAGGACCTTCCCTTCCACGAGGAGGGGTTGTTCAATCCCAACACCGATGACCGCCTCAAACAAAAACAAGATGTGAGGCAATCCGCATCCAAGTTTGGCTACACATGGCAGCCATACCCTCAACAAAAAGGGAGGTGGCAACCGAGTACTTCCTCTTACCGGAGGCCATTCGGTAGCTCCTATTCTACACCCTTCAGGAGCAGATTCGGGGGCCAGCCTAGGTTCCAAGGGGGGAGACGGACCCCCTACTCTCAAAAACCCAGGGCTCAACCCTTCCAGGGAAAGCCCAAAACCCCTGGCGCCTCAAAGAAGCGCCTTTGACGCCTCTTCACCCATCCCTGGGCCGGACGCAACCCCAACTGCGTGCCCCACCGTTACCTCGCAGCCTAGGATACCCTTCCCCCTCTGTTTAGATGTTGAAGTTCAGGAGAGCCAAACAGGGCCGTTGCCCCATTTTGCTGACCGTCTCTCCAGTTTCTATTCCGAGTGGGAGAAGATTACCTCAGATGTTTGGGTGTTATCTATTGTTTCTAATGGTTATCATATCGAGTTTGATGATACCCCTAGAGTTGGTTTGTTCCGAGACACCCCGCTTTCAATGCAACTCATGCAAGAGGTTAAGATGTTACTAGACAAGGGTGCTGTTTCCGTGGTTGACTCTGCATCTGCCCCCTTCTGTTTTTATTCTCGCTATTTTCTGGTGAATAAGAAAGGTGGTGGGCTGCGTCCCATCTTGGACTTGCGAGAGCTCAATAAACACATTAAGCCGAAAAGGTTTCGTATGGTGACTCTTGCTTCCATAACCCCACTCCTCCCCAAACGCGCCTGGTTCGCCACCGTCGATCTCAAGGACGCGTATTTCCATATCTCTATCGCCCCACACCATAGAAGGTTCCTATCCTTTAGGATTGACGGCCAGTCTTACTGTTTTAATGTCCTCCCGTTCGGCCTTTCTACGGCCCCAAGGGTCTTCACCAAATGCATGGCCGTGGTGATGGCACACCTCAGGACCAGGGGAGTCACGGTCTACCCCTATATTGACGACTGGCTGATTGTAGCAGACACTTACCGTAAGCTCCAAACACACATCTCTATGGTTTTGTCTCTCCTTCAGTCCCTAGGTCTCGTCCTCAACCGGGAGAAGTCCGTCCTGGTGCCGACGCAGCGTATCCGGTTCGTTGGAGTGCTCCTGGACTCCGTCAGCGAGAAGGCCTACCTCCCGAGAGAGCGCTTCGCCACCATCAGGGAGCTGATCGAGCAGGTCCTGACCGAGCCCCACGTGACAGCCAGGCAGCTACAGGTCCTACTGGGCCACATGGCGTCAACTACATCAGCCATCCTGTATGCCAGGCTACGCATGCGACCGCTGCAGTCCTGGTTCCTGTCCGTTTTCAATCCTTTGTTGGACAGCCCATCAACCAAACTAGTAGTTCCCCCCTGGGTTCGCCTCTCGTTCCAGTGCTGGCTGGACCCTGCATGGGCCTGTTCGGGCCTGTCTTTCCACATCCCCCCGGCCACGAGAGCTGTTACAACGGACTCTTCCCTCACGGGATGGGGAGCACACTCTCAAGGATTAGTGGCCCACGGCGTGTGGTCGGATCTAGAAAAAGGGCTCCACATAAACATTCTAGAGCTCATGGCCGTCGACAGAGCTCTAAAGTCATTCGAAAGGGTGGTCATAGATCAGGTGGTGCAGGTACTTACCGACAACACCACGGTAATGTACTACCTGAACAAGCAGGGCGGCACCCACTCCCCAAACCTACTGACACTATCCACCCAGATTTGGGAGTGGTGCATCGACAGGGGGATCCATCTGCTGGCAACGCACGTCCCGGGCGAACAGAACGTGCTAGCGGACTCCCTCAGCCGCAACCCACTGACACACCACGAGTGGTCCCTGAACCAGGAAGAGGTCAGCAGACTCTTCCGGGCATGGGGGGCTCCAGACATCGACCTATTCGCATCGAAGCACAACACCAAGTGCCCCCTCTTTTGTGCGAGAGCCCACGCTTCTGCGGAGGAGGGATGCCTGGGGGACGCCTTCCTGCACACCTGGACAGGATGGACAACCTACGCCTTCCCCCCCTTCCCCCTGCTGCTGCGCACAGTAGCGAAAATCCAGAGGGACGTCGCCTGCTGCATCCTGATAACACCCTGGTGGCCCAGACAGCCATGGTTCTCCCCGCTCCGCCATCTAGCACGGGGAATCTTCGTGAGGCTTCCCCCCAGACCAGACCTGCTGACATCTCAGCAAGACCAAGTACTGTACCCAGAGGTACACAGACTGAGGCTGACGGCCTGGCGAATTCTGCCCGTCCCCTGAGCTCGTTCTCCAATATGCCTCACGCGGTGCTCCGGATCCTTGAGGCGGCCCACAGGCCCTCTACTGAACGTTCATACCTTTACAAATGGTCCAAGTTCACATCTTTCTCTAGGGCCCGCGAACTGGACCCTATTACGGCACCCATCTCTGTTGTATTGGATTTCCTAGCGTCCCTTTCAGACGCAGGTCTCTCTCACCCCTCTATCAAGTGCTATTTGGCCGCCATTTCTTGGTTCCGTAGGAAGTCGGGTATGCCTTCCTGTTTTGCGGACCCGTTAGTGAAGACCTTTTTGAGAGGGATTTTAAACATCAGACCCCCCACCACCCCCGTAGTCCCCTCGTGGAGCCTGGACTTGGTACTTAAGGCACTAATGAGACCCCCGTTTGAGCCTCTGGCGACTGTCAGTTTACCTCATCTATCGTGGAAGACTGCGTTTCTGGTGGCGGTCACATCAGCTCGACGGGCTAGCGAGCTCTGTGCCCTTAGAGCGGACTCACCTTATCTGAAGTTTCATAGTGACAAAGTCGTCCTGAGGACTGACATAGCTTTCCTTCCTAAAGTATCCACGTCTTTTCATCTTTCCCAGGATCTGATTTTACCCTCTTTTTTTCAGAACCCTTCTTCTCCTCTGGAACAGAGTCTGCACCTTTTAGATGTCCGCAGGGCACTGGCATTCTATGTGGACAGGACTGCTCCTATCAGGAAGACGTCTAGACTCTTTATTAAATATCGCCCTGATGTCATAGGTGGCCCTGTCTCCTCACAAAGACTGTCTTCATGGATTGTTTCCACGATTCAATTAGCCTATCGTATGTCTGGCACGCAGCTGTCTCCTCCTGTGAGGGGTCACTCGACGAGGTCTGTCTCGACATCTACAGCCCATTGGAGAGGCGTCCCACTGGATGTTATCTGCCGAGCGGCCTTATGGTCGTCCCCTCTCTCCTTTGTCACTCACTACAAGATGGATGTCGTATCTAGAAGGGACGCACAGTTTGGCAGAGCTGTTTTGTTTTCAGCGGTGGCATGACGCCCACCATCCAAGGTTAAGAGCTCGCTAATCTATCATATGTGCGATTCACAGGGACTACGACAGGAAACTATAGGTTGCTCACCTGTAACCATGGTTTCCTGAGTAGTCACCTGTGAATTCGCACATCCCCACCCGTCCTCCCCTCGAGTGTCATGCCCGCGTTCTATCTGTCTAGGGCGGAAAAGAACTGACGGCTGGCCCCTCCCACGGGCTACTTATACTCGGGGCGAGGTGGGTGGGGCCAGTTAGGAGTCAAGTGCTTTTTTTTCTTGTTCTAGAAGGTTCCGAAAGCTATTGCGCAAGCGCAGAGAGATATCATATGTGCGAATTCACAGGTGACTACTCAGGAAACCATGGTTACAGGTGAGCAACCTATAGATACTACAACTCATAGGCGCCCAATTTCACTTTTATTTAGGGCTAGTATCTAAGAATCTAGTCTGAATCTACCCGGACATCCATCTTGCTACTGTGACTGCAACACAAAAGTATGAAGTGTAGTAACTAGTAAAGTACAGCAATTGCTGAATTGTGTCACAATTGCTTTCTGGCCAGCTGTTTCATTTGTTTACATTTCAGCTGTCAGAGAGGGGGCTGTACTCTTTCCTCAGCACAACTCCCATTTTATTTAATGAAATTTAAAAACAAGCAGTGATCTGCTACATAGGTAAACTCTGATTTAACTTCACCTTTGAATGTTTGTGGCCTTTTGCACCATCGTGATTAGAAAATTGCTTACAACGGCAGCTAGCAAGTTACAATTGTGTATGGTAATCTGTAACTACAACCCCAGGTAGACAGAACTAGAGGAATGTTTGAATACCTACCATGTCTAGAACAATGACATTTTGGACCCGATTTTGGTGGATATTTGGCAGCTTGAGAACTGGATGTCCAAAAGTCTCCAGTATCATTTTACAGAACACACCCTTCCCAAAGCTGCTGCCCTATAGATATATTGGACTTCATCTCTCAGAAATATTATCACAATTGGGAGGTGCATCCAATATATTTGGAGGGCACCATGTTGGAGCAAGCTGACACATGTCATCCAGTACTCTACCTAATCTGGATTTAAGTAAATGAACTAAGAGTCGATCCCTCAATTTTTTCTCATGGAGAGAATAATCTAATTCAATATATTTCTATAATTATCCTCATCCTTATCTTTTCCACTGATTTTTACAGGAATATAGACATTGGCACTAATTCTGGCTATTTTTTGATCAAGGTTTATTCTTTCTTTTGGTGCGTTTATTCCCAGTGTAGGTGTCTGCTGCTTTTGGTGGCACCAGCAGGTTTATACAATAAGAGAATTGAAGCAATTCAAAATATGTGAAAGGAAAACAAGCTTAGGGCCTTCTAGATTAGGTCCAGAAGGCAGAAGCCCTAAAAAGTGCTATCTCAATGAAAACTCAGAAGGAAAAGTGATATCAGCAAATGCCTTTCATGTGGTAGTGACAGAGATAAGAATGACACATGCTTTTAACCCTAAACCAGTGAGGTGCCGTAGTGCCACTAAAGAGGCTTCAGGTTAGCCTTTCCTGAATTCTGTCTTCTCTCCCATACAGTAAACAAATTAACGTCGTTTCAGCACAGAGACACAGTCTTTCTTTAAAGGTCCGAGTTGCATGTGGGCATCTACACTTTCAAGAAAAAATGCTGGCTTAAGATTGTGAGAGAGAAAGGTAGGAAACTGGTGGTTGATCTTATTCTGGAAGGGATCAAAATGGCCCTTTTTGAACCGAGCTACTTTGAACTGTTGCAGACAGGTCATCTTGGCATCCTTGACTCCAAAGAATGTCAGCACCTTCTCAGAGTACTCCAAGAACACGCCAATGGTGTGGAAGAAAGGCTGTTGTATCACACAGTCAAAACCCCCGAACCAGGCAACGTAGTTCTGCCCGTTCCACTGCAGACAGCAGGACTTCTCATTCCTGCCCAGGCGGCCCCTATCATATGGCTCCTGGGGGTTGAAGTCCTCTGTGATGACCCCGATGCTCACCCAGCCATCAATTATCTCCACTTCCCAATAGTAGTTGCCGCGGTTCATGATATTCTCACCCAGCACCTGCTCACAGTTAATGAACCTGGTGGAGTTCTCAGGGTAGCCGATGGGATTCAACACACGCTTGGCCCCCTTGGTGCCAAAGAGCTGGAGGAATTTATCGGCTGTATCACTGTCCAAATCTATGATGAAAGCAACTGCATGGAAATCGAGGGTTTAAAAAAGGAGGGATTAAAATCAAAGCTACATTGTGTTATTTCATTTTCATTCAGGACAACAAAATTGAAATTACAAAACAGAGAAAGCCTTAGCACAATGACTCAACCATTATGGATTTAGGGAGTTTTGCATTTTACTGCTGTTTAATTCTATGACTGGAAAACTCCATCACTCCAACCAAAATATAGACTGCAAAAACTGGGACTGGTAAGGCTGCTGTTTTTGTTTTGTTTTGTTTATAATTAGATTTAAATATGCATGCACACATACATGTGCACTGAGCAAAGGGGGGAGACTGAAAGTTTGTGTTGCTTTGACCTTGGTCAGAAAATGTGCTGATGCAGTTTAAAAGAGCATTACCAGACGTAACAGGAATATAAATGTTATGGAGATCAGCAAATATCCTTGTCCACTCTTCCCTCTCCATGATCTTCTGAATCAGATTTTAAGGATGCTTAGACAGAAAAAAATGCCCCCTCTAAAATGCAAAAAGCGTGTGATCTCAAGCATTTCAAGAAATGGATGCTCAACCTGTATTAGTAAAATGTATACTTTGCCTTTCTATTAGTCCAAGGCAGTTTACATGGCTGTCTTCATCTCTCTTCCTACCCACTATATCTTTATAATCATGTAAGGTGGATCTGAAAGAGACCTCTCTGATCCAAGGCCATACAGTAAGTTGCATAGCTCAATATGGACTTGAACCTGGAGGTTTCCAGTTCCACTCTTTAACACTATAGGCACAGTGCCTGCAAAGTATATTAGCTATACTGGACCAAAAGATCAATCAGCTGCAATGAGAATTTCCTTACGTAACTTTTCTATCATGAAATGTAATGATCACTAAGAAAGTTGTGTAAGCCTTCAAGTTGTTTCCAACTTATGGCAGCCCTGAGATCATATCATAGAGTTTTTTTTCTTTACAAAATTTGTTCAGATTATTGAACCATACTGGCCATCAAATTAATAATATGCAGCCAAAAATTAAGCACTTTTCTGTTCTATTGATTTAAATGGGGAAAGACTACATCATGTGCTTAACTTTCACATTTTGGTCATGTAACGTAAAAGGATTTAATTTTACTTGCATTGTGTCTACAATTTGCATCTTTGATTTGTTTTGCTGCCAGCTTCCTGGTGGGAACTACATTTGTGCACTATACTGAACACTGGCTAAACCTGGCCTGTTGACAAAAGAAAATTAAAGCCAAAGAGGGCAACATGTAAAAAAATGGTCTTACATTTGAGAAAATAATCTCGTGACTCCAGAGTGGCAGGGTTGGTGCTTTTTTCAGCAGTTGGGCTCCCCATAGACACTGTAAAGAGAGGCATTTGTCATAAAGTTCCATCAACACCCAAGACTGCAAAACTGAAGCAATCAAAGTACACACAATATTCCAGACAACCACCTGGTGGCACACCACCCCTGTTCTGCCCCCACAAGCTGTTTACATGGAGGTGTCCTGATCTTACTAGGAACAGAGTTGATATGCTCAGAGGAACACTTTAACAAAACAAAAGCAAGGTTCAAATCCAAACTCCTCCTGATCTAACTAGCAAAAGTCTCTTAAAAGATTGGGGATTTGCTCTAACAGTGATCTTTGCCTACTTGTCCATTGTCTTTGTTCTCTGTGTCTTTAGCAAAGCCACTTTGCTTACAGAACCAACTGTTCAACTGTTTAATTGTTTAAACAGTTGATCAACCACTGTTGATCAACCACTGCCTATAAACCTTGCTGTGGAATATTTTTAGCATCTTCACTTCTCTGATACACAGATGAACAGTAAAGAACAAGTGGTTTACTCTTCTTAATTCAGAACAACATATGTACAATATGATCAGTTGCATCAACTCACTAAATGTCCTTTCAGAGAGATTTAAAATGGTATTTCTTTGTCCATATGGGAGGCCATCTTTTAGCAGCCAAGAAGCAAATCAGTCTGTCTCTCTCTGCTTCTCTCTGAACATCTACATAGCTCGAGCCTGAACAAAATTGCAACAGTATCCAAAAGTTCCAGGCTCAGCTATCACCCTGTGCATTGCCCGACTAATCGGCTTCATTTTATTTTATAGCTGACACACACAAACTCACAGATTGCTTGCATGCTCCAACCGTTTCTGTGGTGGCACGACAATCTCTTTAAACCTAAAATTCAGCTGTATGCAGCAGCAGGACAACTTCTGAACTTATGAATTTAAACAATGAAATCACAACAGAATAACCCCAGTGGGTGCTCTCCCAGGATCCAAGAACCTAATCTATTATGTAGCTCTAAAGCACTGGTCAGCAAAAATGACTGCTCTTATCTTTATTGTGGTCTTGTCCTAATCTAAAATTGACAGATGGAAATATAGAAATGACTATTCTATGGAGCTGTTGGGGAAGGCAACCTTCTCCCTGGGTCTGCAAAGTACTATTTTCCTTTGTGTTCACCTTTATTTGTGTGTCTCTGTGTTTGTGTGAACAGGGGCTGTTCACTTCTCATGGTTCTCATGCTTTTCCTCAAGTTGAACATAGCAAGAATGACTGTGGAAGGAGGAAACCATGACCTGGAAGCAGTGGGAGCAGTTATCCTGTAGCCTATTCACACTACAGAATGATGGTGTTATCATTCCACTTAAACAGCCATGGCAGTGTCCTATGGAATCATGAGGTGTACACTTAAAGGGGAGCTTTTGGCATCCTCAGCCAGGCAGCCCCTCTGGTGCCTCTGGCCAAACTACAAACCCCAGATTCCATAGGATGCAACCATAACAGGATGATAGTAGTACGAATGGGTCCCTGCACTTGCTAAGCATTCAGGAAGTATTCAGCAGTGTAAAGCTGAATGTTGGAAGTGCAGGTGCTCCCCATGGCTATTTCTATAGTCACAACCTCAAGAAGAGGTCAAGTATCCATGCAGTTGCGCCACTGTCTGTCATGTGTGTTAAGAGGGAGTTGGCAATAATATGCTCCCAAAATTATCAATTTACTGTCTCATAGCTACTGTGAGGATTACAACAGTTGAAATTTGAAGGAATTGGGAAAAGGGAGAGCAGAAACGTTGCTGCCCTTGCCAGTGAAATAATCCAAGCCCTTATGACCTGTGAGTACTGCCTCGATTACAACGCTGCCCAAAGAGGATTGAAACAAGGTCACAAAGGCAATTGGGTGTGACAATATAAATCTAAGGCAGGCCTGAGGGAATAGATGCCAAACCTGCTTCAGCCAGAGCTATCCATTCTACTGTGATGGTTTCTTTGGGGAACAGTTGAATGTCATACTGGGACAGGCAATGGCCCTAAGTTAGTAGAAAGCACAGCCATACCAGCCAAATAGGATAAGGAACAACATGATTTAAGGTTCTGCACAGCTGTGCAGGGTAAATGGAAACAGCTGGGAATTTTAAGCCATGCAAATAGATGCTAGAGGAGCGCCAGCTGCCTCCCCTTGCAACAGAGCCAGCAACATCAGTTCTAGTTCTGGCAGAACAGAAATTCTTGAAACTAAAGCCTGTCGCTTAGAGATGTCTTTCCCTCTGTTCTGACAGGCAAGCCTCTATTTCAAGGGCCACCACTTTGGACATCCTCCCCAAACCACTGCTGGCCACACCCGGTGATGTCTGTTTGTTGCCTACTGATTTATTTGAGTCATTATGGAAACCTCAAGAGTAAGGCACAAGGCCCAGAAGTTAGAGGCCAAATTAGAAACTTGTTATTATGCAATTTTAAAGCAGCTGCTCTCTTTTCTAGTGCTTTTATATGTGGGTTATATAGCTTGCAATACCTTTTCCTTTTTCCTTTGAGGCTACTGGAATTTCGCATCCACTTATGAGTCAAAAATACCAACCTGAAAAATGTTGTGTACTCCTTACAAAATACTGGAGATGTAAAAATTGACCTCCAATCACATATATTGATTTGAGCAACTGCAGCTGTCTTTTCCTCACTGTTCAAACTCTCATCAGCCCTCAATAGCATGGCTTATAGCAAGGAATGATGGGACCTGGAACCTAAAACCTAGACGCCTGAAATTGTCCAACTTGGTCTGCCAAGTCCTCAGTAGTTTTTGTGTCCTAAAATCTGCATTGCAAAAAAAAAAAAAACCAAACTAGCAACAACTTTATTTAAAAATGGTAATGCAAATGAACATCTATGCATGTGTGGTGAATATAAATAAGGTTTCTTTTTCTATTTCTCTTCATTATTACCTATTCTGTAATATAGCACCATCCAACATACATGGCACTATACAAAAATAAAAGAAGTTGAACTAGGACAATGGTACTCAAAGTGGTGTTCCACAAGTCATTAGCTGTCAACAGACCTCTGAACAAACTCCTGAGGGTGCTTGCCACAGATTCAGGTGAAACGTCAGGAGACAGTGCTACTGGAACATGGCCATACAATCCGAAAAACTCACAGCAATCCATCAGCTGTCTGTCCCTGGGGATTTTTCAGCTGCTGGGCGCAAACATTGGTCCTTGGCACACTGAAAAAAACACTAAATTCCAGTCCCCACATCAGATAGGCTCAAGAAACACTGCACTAGGGAGGGAAGAGCTAAATTAAAAAGAAGGCTTTGAGGGCATCTACTAATGCAATTTCACAGCACTTCTTCTGCTAGGGCTCAGTGCTATAGAATCATGAGAGTTTTAGTTTTACGTGATCTTTAGCCTTCTCTGTCAAAGAAAGCTGGTGCTTCACCAAACTACAACTCCCATGATTACACAGTATTGAGCCTGGCAATTAATGTGGTGTCAAACTGCATTAGGTCTACAGTATAGATGCACCCCTTAAGAACTGGATGAAAAGAGAAGAAGCCACGTGTCTTGTTACATCTAATCAATTCATTCGGGGAATTTGCTAAAGCAACTAGAAATTTAGAGTTAAATGGACAGAGTGGACCCTATCATTTAATAGGCAGCAGCTCTTAGGATCTGGTAAAGGTTTTGGGGAGCTGCAGTCAAAGCCACTTGGAAGGCCAAGGGGACCATCGCTGCTGGTGTCACAATATGGCAATTGACTCTGTGTAGAAAGTAGGGATGGCATTTCCCCAGCTACCAACCTTCTGGCATCCCATAAGGAATGGTTCCATCATCTCCTTTTCCTGAAAGCTGATCCCACTGGTTCTTGCAAATATTCACGAGCCACTCCTTGACGGTGCACACCGCTTGGCTCGATTTGATAAAACTCAGTTCTTTTGGAAAGCTTGCACATGAGAAGTTTTTCTCTTCAGTAGCTATTTTCAGTGCTTGGAACTCCTGGACCCAAAAAAGAGAAAACAGTTGATTGACTGACAGCAGAACTTATTCCACAGACCTGCCTATGGCTGTAACAACTCATGATATGGAAACAGACAAACCGAAGTGAGGGCGTGGGGTGGGGGACACGCAGGTGCTGGCACAAGCAGTTCCTGGATCTACATTTAGAACAGAGCTGAATCCAAGAGAGCCTCCTCCCTATAAAGTCCCCTTTCCCAGCCATTACAAATGAAACAGATCAGGACATATTGCCTAGCAGGGACCCCAGCAGGACTAAGTACTATTAAAGGAAGCAAAGCAAGCTCTGGAGCCTAATGAAAGGAAGAATCCACTCCCTTTCTTTGTATGAACAGTTTTTGCAGATGTTCACACAATTTGTGTGTTAAAGCTGGAAAGCATAATGCAGCCCTTGGCTATTCCCCACATGGGTTTCTGAGATCAAAGTTTTCCCATCATGAAGAGAAGGAGGAGATTGGGGCAGGAGGAAGAAGACAAAACAGCAGTCTCAAGAGAGATCTGTGATGGATGGAAAAACCTTAATCAAGTTACTGCCTTCCAAATTTCAGTTATGCCCACTCCTGCACCCAAGAAGTGCAGTGGTTGGGGCTATGTAAGAGAAAGAGAGAGAGAGAGAGAGAACCTTATAATGGAATGTTCATTAGATAGTTATGATTATGGTTTCTGTTGTGTGCATGTTTGGTGGCAGGGCCAGTACTGCTGCTCCTTGTGCTAAAGAAGGCATGCAGTATTTTTAGCTTGCACTTAAAATGACTCACTTTAAGTACAAGTTGAAAATATCCATCACTTGGAATTCTCCACCAGCCACCATTGCTTTTGGGCATGATAAGGCTTTGGGATACCCACCAGTGCTCTAGGCAAAACTATTAACAGGATAGCAACATCTGATCAAAGCAAACTGCAACTTGCATGTTGCTGCTGCATTTTTTTCTGGGAGAGAAGCTGCAACAGGGTGGCTCCTGTTCTACTATTGTCTAGCTGGGAGAAGGGTAAGCCTAGGCAAAGAACGTAACAATTGCTGACTGTCCCATGGTGAGCTTTCTACTGGCAGGCCTCCCTCACCAGCGAACTACCCAGAGCACCTACCTGAAGGAAAGAGATGGTATCTGTGCTGTTGACCTTTTCCAAATTCTGCCAGCACTCATTCAACATGGCATGTCTCTCTTCCTTCTGCCTCAGCTCCTCTTCTGCCGCACTCAACATGGCTCTTTCACCATCATCAATGAATCCAAGGACTTCCTTCTGGAAGGCTGCAAGGACCCGGGCTGTCTCAACAAAAAGCTTGCTGACCTTCTCCTTCTCTTTCTGAGCAGTGCCCTAAACACATAGAGATGGTTTATGCCAATGGAGAGTGAAGGAAAGTGGAGAGAACCAACCAAAAATTGGCTAAAGTATGATAGCTGGGACCCTACGAACCCTACGCTAGTTGTGCAATGTACGTCAGAATTAATGAAGGGAAGTCCGCTTGGACTGTCCCCAGCTGCTGGGGCTGCTTTCTTCAAAGGGCAGAAAGTGTGCTGGTGGCTGGGGAAGGTTTTTACAAGGCCCTAGTGCAAACAGAGCAGCAGGAACCGGATCCCCCCCCCCCCACGCCTTCCCCTCTTCTGCTTTTCCCTACCCACTTTCTAACAGTGGAGGAGCTGAGCTCTGGGAGGGCTGGACATGTGAGCCATAGACCCTCTCCTCCTCCCTCACAGCTGCATCTCTCACTCGCTGCACTGTCTCACACATGTCTTCCCTTCATGAATTTTGACCCGTGATGTGCAACCAGCGTAGGGTCCCAGCTATCATACTTTTGCCAAAAAATTATTCCAGAGGCCTCCATTTGAGAAATACTAAACACTCCAGGCCAGACAGAATGCTAAACGCATCATCAGGTTATTTTAAATAACAGTAGCAGCAGTAGCAATAAGTAGTTACACTGCACAAAATAGGAAGATCTAATCCTTCCTTCCCAAACCATGATCCTGACAAATATTCCAATCCTATATACATCATGCAGTGAGGAAAACCTGGTATTGTTGCCTAAGGAAGTCTTTGGCTCACAGGAGGAAGGGGATATACACTATTTTTCAGTACTGAAGCAAGGGAAGCAAAGGCTACTAATGAAGTTGTCAACACGTTGGATTGCTGTTGACATTAATCCCCGCCCTAACCAGTTTTTCCAATTGAGAAGGATGATAGGAGTCTTCAGTTCAACAACAGTCTAAGGAGAAAATTTGGCCTGTTTCTGCTTCATACTGCCAACTGTGGCTCTACAAGGCTTAATATCAACCATGTTTTGAACAGGAACCTGAAGACAGCAAATAATGAAACAGGAAAAGATTTCTCATGAACTTTTTAACCACGAGTCAATAATAATGTAATTGCCATGGTCCTCCATATCCTACGGAATCCTGGGATTGGTAGTTTGATTAAATACTTAAAATTTTCTGCTAGGGACCTCACAATCCAATCCTGAAGCACAATGATAACATTCTGTATATGGAAATTCAAACTGACCCTAAAAATCCCAGAATTTCATAGGATGGAGCTCTGGCAGTTAAAGTTGTATGATACTGCTACAAAAAACTGGAAAAAGCATTAATCAAGGAGGCAATTATAATAATAGTTTTTCTAATTACATTTAAAGAAATTATGAAGCCTATTCCTGTAAAGTCAAAAGGAACAGATTACTTTTTACTCTTACAACTTGACAGCTAATTTTCTATGGAAATGAAATTATCCTTTCAATCATGGAACATTTAAGCATATGATCCTCCACCTGCAGTCTAAAGTGGGGCAATCCAAGAGAAGCACAATATTCTGGTAGAAGGAATTTACAGAACAGAATGTGCACAAGAAGCAGCACTTTCTTTCTTTCTTTGCTTTCATGCATCTAAAATGCACCCCTCATAATACTGTAATAATCTGGGGACATCCCAAAATCTTGATTGCACCAGAGAAGTCTCTGAAAAGGCAAAACAGCACAAAAAACCCATGGTATGGAGAAAGATTTGACATTCAGCTTTAAACACTTGGGATGATATCAAAGTTAAGCCATCTTACTTTGATTAAGTCGACAGTTCTCTTTGTCTGGGAAATAAGGACGCCAAGTTCATCCAGCTGACTCTCCACACTGCTCAAGAGTTTTGGTTTCTGGGCCTTTCCATTAAAAGAGAAAGGGAGAAATTAAGATTGTAATTTGCATTTACATAAAGGGATGTTCAGGAGCCCCCGGTGGCGCAGTGGGTTAAAGCACTGAACTGCTGAACTTGTTGACCGAAAGGTCGCGGGTTCAAATCCTGGGAGCGGTGTGAGCTCCTGCCGTCAGCTCCAGCTTCTGCCAACCTAGCAGTTTGAAAACATACAAATGTGAGTAGATCAATAGGTACCGCTCCGGCGGGAAGGTAACAGCACTCCATGCAGTCATGCTGGCCACATAACCTTGTAGGTGTCTATGGACAATGCCGGCTCTTCAGCTTAGAAATGGAGATGAGCACCAACCCCCAGAGTCAGACACAACTGGACTTAATGTCATGGGAAAACCTTTACCTTTACCTAAAGGGATGTTCTGTTTGATGCAGACAAAGTAACCAGGTATCCATTAAAAACGTGTATGTGAAGATGTGAAGTTCATAGTTCAAAGGATGTTTAAGGCAAGAATGCTGAGAGGTGCTTTTTGCCTACTCCTGCTTCTGAAATATAGCCCAGCCAAATGCCTACCAAGGGCTGACTCTACTTAGCTTCCAAGTTCAGACAAGATCTGGTGGCTTAAGGGTACTACTTACAGGCCCTGTTAAAGAAATTGTGTTTCCTACTTTCCCCATCATCCAACGTTTTGAATTCTGAATGGAAACTTGCTAGAAGGAACACAGTGCTGTTATGTAGCTCCAAACTCTATTTAGGCAATCTGCTGGGCTGAGATAAAGATCAGACAGAGGGCTGTACTGAAAGGAACAATAATTGCATTATCAAAGAGAGACAGAGAGAGAGACAGCCCAGACCATATCAACACCCTTGCCCACACCAGAAAGCAAGGAAATTAAGAGTGCCTTGGAGAGCGCTTATCTGGGGAAGCCATAATAGCCTACTGATCTCTGGAAACTAGGCGCAGGGAATGGAAGAAGAGATTAAACAGTAAAGCAATCCAGAGCATATAATAGAATGACAGATTTTGGTAACAGAAAGGAGCCACTCCTTTTCCCAATGTAGGGAATGTGTATTTCTAATTGCTAACGCACATGCTTAAAATAAAATAGTTTCTTCCTAGCACTCTACAGACCTAAAAGAAGCAACTGAGTGATGAAGCCACCTTGAGCCCCCATTTTGACAAAAGAGCAGAGTATTAATAAAGTTGATAAGTTAATAGCAATAATAGCATTAATGAGGGAGTGGCTGGAATGGTCACATCTATATGGCGGCAGACTCAGAAAAATATTTAGTAATACTTGCATTCAGCTTTTCATGAGCTCAAGGCAATGTGTGTAGATCTTTTTATATAGGGCCACAAAACTGCAGTATTCAGAAATGTACCTCCTGGTCTAATGGTTTGAATGTTGGACTAGGACACCAGGAGACCAGGGTTCGAATTATTGCTAGGCTGTGAAAACCCACTGGGTGACCTCAGGCAAGTCACACACTCTCAGCATTAGAGGGCTGAGAGTGTGTCCTATTCTGAAGAAAATCTGCCAAGAAAACCCCATGATCGATTTAGGGTTGCCAGAAATCAAAAGAAAACAACTTTCTACTATTTCCAAGAATGTGCACACACATCGCAAAAGGCGTTTCAAACTGCTATGAAAATAAGTCAGAGGTGGTCCTCCATGTGAAATTGGGCTGCAGTTCCCAGCATTCCTTACCATTGGCTATGCTGGCTTGGGCTGCTGGGAGCTGCAGTCCAACAACATCTGGAGGACTTCATGATTCCCACCCTAAAATAATGGAACATATACATGAAATGCCTTTAACTTTTCCAGATGTAGTAATCCTTGATACACAGCCAAAAATAATCTATTTTTGCCACACAGGAAGGCCTTCCAACAGGAGTGATAACATACTATTCCTGGGAAGAAGTAATGAATAGATGTGTTCCTTTCCATTCATCAGCTACAGGGTGCTCTGTCTTCCTAAGAGAAACTATTTATGGCTGTTTGGCAGAAGGAAAGAAGACACAGTGCCCAGGTTACTAAGCACTGCTCTTCCTCCAGATATTACTGAATGCAATCCTGGTTGCAAAGCCAGTGGTGAGGGATGCTAGGGAGCTGCAGGCTAGTAACATATAGAGAGCTACACATTTCCCATCCTTGCTTTATATCCCACTCATCCAAATGCTTGGTCCATCCAATTTTGTAGTGTCAGTTCTGTCTGGCATTAACTTTCCAGAGCTTTGGGCTATATACTTGGATAACAGAGTACAAATAAATCAACATGGGGCTCTAAGGAGGCAATGCCAATCAAACTGACATTGCGTATGGAACTGAAGATTCCCTAGATGCCACAAGGATGCTTCCGCCACAGGCCTCTCTTGGAAGCATATTAACTCTGAATATCTGGAGAAGATATCATATGTTTCAATCAGCTCCCTTTCAAACATCCTTCCAAATGTTGTCAAACTCCATCTTGTTTTAATCACTATTAAATCCCTCCCTTGCCACAACTTTGCTTAGCTGTCCCCTGACCACATGTGATAGATATCACCAACTCTGTTTCCCTCTCCCTTTTGCCTTTACAGCAGGGGTGGGGCAGACCAGATCCTGGTGTGGAAACCAATTCCCTACACCCCATCCCTGTCTTGCTCCATTAACGCTGATTGTTCAAGCACTATTTATAAGCCTTTCCTAGTTTGGCCATTGGCCAAAGAGAGTACATAGCCAATGCATTTTCTGGAGACAGGGGTTTTCCAAGTTACTCACTAACCTTAGGATGAGCTAAACCGAAACTGACAGCTCAATTAAAAATGAGTGGGTGAAAATGCAGAAGGTGAGTCAGTGCCATTTGGGAAGGGGAGTGATGGAAAAAAGCCTGGTCCTCAATGGAACACAAAAGACTAACAGAGCAAGGAGCGGAACCTGGGACCGGAGCCAAAGGAAATAAAGGAGCCGCTCTGAGCCACTGTGGGAAAGGGCTGCAAGGGGAAGGAATGAGCCCCTCGTGCAGCACCCACCGAAGCCAAGGCTCTCCGTTCAGAAACTGGACAGGCCTTGTTAACACCAGATGAAATTCATCTCACTCTTTCCCCACCCCGCACTTTTGTTTTTGCCTCCTTCCCAAATCCAGAGGCAGCAGATTGTTTTCATGTGTGTACTTTGGCAGCCAAAACAGACAAAAGTTCAGCTAAATGTTTGTCTTTACATTGGAAACATCTTGTTGATGGTTCTGGAACATAAATCCCCCCCTTTTCCCCTGGTTAGCACATTCGGAGTTAGATAAACAGAACAGTATCTGTAGTATGTATAGAAAACAGCAAATGACATAATTATAATTTTGCACAACTACAGGCAGCAGTATGGGGAAATTGCAAAACATTCCAATTTTAAAGAGAAAACAACACTTTCTATTCAGAATAGAAATGTGAAAGCTTTCAATTTGCAATAGAAAGCAATTTGCAAGACTCCTCCATCTTGCTCCTCGTCCCCTGCAACCCTGACACCAATCAGCTCTTCACATCTCTTCCAAACAACTTCTGCTCTGGTTAAACACCTCAAATAGGATTCACCTCCTTTTCTTTTAAAAAAAGTTCATCCTCTATTCTGCCAATCCAGAAAGATTAAATGAGGAAGAAGAGCCCCTCAAAACTATGCTTAGGGATAATGTACTCATGCCTGTATATCACTGGACATCTCAGCATTCAGTCACTTTTGCCTGAGCGTGTGAATTTCTTCCACTTGTCTTCAAAATAAATAATTGAAGTGTATAAACACTGTTAAATCTAGGATCTTTAGGATTCCCAGACTGAAAGGTATAGAAGCCTTCTTTGATTTTCACTCTGGCAACCCTACGTGTCATTCAAGAGCTAAACTGCAATGCCAGGTTTCACATATTACATCATGTTTTGTAATTAAAAAATATGTAACTGAAACTGTGTCTACTTTCCCTTTTAATGAATTTTCTTGCCTACACTATTTTTACAATAATTGTATTTTAAAATTCTGTCTTTTAATGTGTAATATTTTATTCATAATATCCATCTATAACAGAAATGTAAAAAGAATGCCTCATATACCTTGGTAACATACACAGCAGACTCAGCAAGTGTTTGGGGCCTTTAACAGTGATAAAGTGCCAACTCAAAATAGCTGGATACTGAGTTTTAGACTGAGGACAGGCAAGCTCTGGAGCCAACGGGCCACCCCATATCATTTTCGGCTCCCCTGCAACTTATCCTTACTGACATAATTTGGGAAGAAAGGAATCGCTTTCTGTCTGCCTTTGGACTGGTCCAATTACAGAAACTTCCTCTGTAACAGCAGTACAAAGTCTTGCAAAGAATTTTCTGATTATTTTAAAGGAGGGGCAGCTCAAAAATGACAAATTTGAGGAGCCAGTAGCAGGATTTTGCGAAGTCAACATGGCTATTTCAGACACTTCTGTAATGGTTCCCACAATACTGTATTTCTTACACTATGTAACACAGTTTTTGTTCCTGAGTTATACATGCCATTTTCTAATTGGTTCTATCATAAAAACATGGAAAAGGTTTCATAAACTGCAAAAACTTTGTTTTGATGGGACATCCTGCAGCACACTTTGCTATAGCTTTTCAATGTATATCTCAAAGAGCCTCAATCAATTCAACACAGTTTGTGGCAGCCACAAACTGTGTTGTCTGTTGATGGTACTGCAATTAGCGTGTGTCTTACAATTGACGATATCTTAGAATGAAAGAAATATGCCAATTGATCTTCCACACTAATCAAGTGCTGGAACATATTCATTCGTTGGCCATTGAGTGAATGTACATCTGGTTTATTTTCATTTTACTATTGAAGTGCCCTCTCAAGATAAGTTGCACTCGCATTTCTAACTCATCACACATTTGGTGAGACTTCCTGCCTTAAGAAGGCATCCCATGTGGACTTAAGATGAGATAGTTACTACCCCTACATTTAATGGTGGCACTGTTCACAGTACACATAATCCAGCTATCTACATATGGTTCCACAATCCCAGCCCAGTCCTACAAATTCCTTGGCAGAGCATTCCTAGGGCACCTCAGTTCAGGGCTCCTTCTCTGCAAAGATTGTTTCCAGCCACACTAGCTACATGTTGTGCCTAAACCACTCTCCTGGTCCCTCGTATCCAGATTTTCCACTTCCAATCTATATTTCCAACCATACTTCTGCAAAGGCCCTTGTTTTTCCCTTGTTGTGCACCCCATTATCCCATGACCCAGGAAGAATGCTGCTGTTCTGATTGTCACTAATTCAGAACTTCAAGATATGTCATTTTATTTATTTACCATTTTTATACCCTGCCCTTCTCAACCCTTGAAGGGGGCTCATGACGGCTTTACACATAGACAACTGTACAATTAAAATAAGCATTTAAATTGAATTTAAAACACATTAAAGCATATAAAAACATTACATTACTATTAAAACCATGCTATCCATAATCGTAATCTGGGGCATTCCAGTAGGCATTGCACATCATTCCATATCCATCTATTGAACTACAATTATTCTCCGAAAGCTTGATCTAATATCACCGGGGAAAGATTCCTCAGCCAAGGGGCCACCACTGAGAAAGCCCTGTCTCTCATCCCCACAGGTCGTGCCTGTGAAGGAGGTGGTACCAAGAGCAAGGCCTCCCCAGACGATCTTAATGTCCAAGATGGTTCATAGGGGGAGATGTGTTCAGACAGGTAAGTTGGGCTGCAACCGTTTGGGGCTTTATAGGCTAAAGCTGGCAATTTGAATTGTGCTTAGTAGCAAACTGGCAGACAGGGGAGCTGGCGTAACAAGGGAGATGTGTGCTCCCTGTACCCCGCTCCGGTGAGCAATCTGGCTGCCGCTTGTTGGATCACTTGAAGTTTCCGAACAGTCTTCAAAGGCAACCCCATGTAGAGTGTGTTGCAGTACTCTATTCAGGATGTAACCAGAGTGTGAACTACTGTGGCCAAGTCTGACTAGAGATTTATTTCAATCAACTCTGACTTAGAACAACCCTTGTCCTAGGTTTTGCATGACAAGATTTTTTCAGATTACTATTACCATCCTCTGAAGCTGAGAAAATATGACTTGTCCAGGTTCACCCGGTATGTTTCAGTAGCTAAGCTAGGGCCAAAATCCAACACTCAGACTAATGCACTAAACTGGCTCCCCTTTACCAAGATATCAGAGATACAAACCTGGGACTTTCTATGAAAATATTGGGGAAGTTACTTTTTTTAGACTGCCGCTTTTAGAAAGTTACTTTTTTTGGGACTATAGCCTGCATGGCCAGTGGCCACAAAGTTATGCTCCTTCCTCAGTTTTGTATCTGTATATTTAGACCTCTTACTCATTTTTTCTTCGCCTGCATCTGGAACTCCCCAGATCCAATACTGTATGTACTTCTCAACACCTTTAACTTTCCAGTCCATCTTAGGCATGTTTTCCCCAAGACTGCAGGACCATGAGTGATGCAAAAAATATGTGACTACATCTCTCAACTGACCCCCAAATCAGCACAAGAGAACTCAAACTGTGAAAGAAAAGAGTGTAACTTTGCTTTAAGCAAGTTACACTCTCCCAACTTCAGAGAAGGGAAGCCCCCTCTGAAAACTCTTGCCAAGAGAACTCTGTAACAGAGTTTTCTTAAGGTTGCTATGAGTGGGAAAACAACTTGAAGGTACCCAACAACAACAACATATTGTCCCCTGTTGGCTTCTATGGAGAAAGTGTAAGGGGGGGGGGGGGGGGAGAGCAATACTATCCCTTTTCCCAGTACTGCTCACAATCTTGTCAGGAAATCAGCCTCACTGATTTCATCAGAACTTGTTTCTGAGTAGTCAAGACTGACTTTTGCTATAATCACTTTTGCAGGCTCCTCCACCCATTTGAAACTCAGCGCTCTAAGTCATGGATTTGGCCCACAGCTCTGCCACAAAGCCCTGATTCATTCTCAGACTCCAGTTGCAGGCATGTAATTTCTCCCAAGCTTGGAAAAGTTACTCTTTGAACTGCAACTTCCAAAATCCAACAGAGGTAACATTTCCAAGTCCTGAATAACAGGGAGAAAGGGGGGGGGGGGTCCAGCATCACTCTGCCAGTTAATGAATTTTAGCATGAGTTTTCATGGATAGCAATCTATTTCTCCAGATGCAGGGACAGAATAATGTTAAAACCACTTGTGTTGAAACACAGATACAAAGTTGTAGGAGCAGGCTAGAATGTAAACAAGTATTTATGAAATATAATGTTGCATTCTAGCCAGAAAACTGTGAACCTGACCATAAATATGCAAAGCTCCAAATTTCTTCCTGGCTGCTTCTAGAATAGGAAATGCCAGGCATTTGGGGAGGATGCTTTGGGAACATCTAACAGTGTAGAGGTAAAGGTTTCCCCTTGACATTAAGTCTAGTCGTGTCCAACTCCTGGAGTTGGTGCTCATCTCCATTTCTAAGCCGAAGAGCCGATGTTGTCCGTAGACACCTCCAAGGTCACGTGGCCATAATGACTACATGGAGTGCCATTACCTTCCTGCCGGAGCGGTACCTATTGATTTAGCCACACTTCCATGTTTTCAAACTGCTAGGTTAGCAGAAGCTGGGGTTAACAGTGGGAGCTCAACCCATCCCACGGATTTGAACTGCCAACCTTCTGATCAGCAAGTTCTGCAGCTTAGCGGTTTAACCCACTGCACCACTGGGGCCAAGCTGCATTCATTCTACGATGTAGACTCAACCTTATAGGATGAATGCAGCTTGACTGACTTCACTTCAACTGCCATGGCTCAATGCTATGGAATCACAGAAGCTGTAGTTTTACACAACCTTCTACAGTATAGACCAGTGATTCCCAAACTTTGGCCCTCCAGCAGTTTTGCAGTTCGACTATCAGAAACCTGGCCAACCAAAACACTGCTTCTTAAACTTTGGGCTCCAGCCCTCAATGGAGTCCCCTTTGCACAGTGTTGGGATCATGAAAGATTGGCTAACAGCACTAAGTTCCTGAACACCACCCATTGACACAAAACAGTTAGCAAGAATATGCAGTGGGCTTTGCAGCTGTAACTCCTTAGAAAGAAAAACCAGCCTGTTGAGTGAGCCTTTACAAACACTGATTTGTTGGCTGCAAAATTTGAATGTTTATATCAATTTTATAGACCAACCAACCTGGGGTCACATACTGCAGGTCCTAGAAATGCCCAGATGCACTATTGATCTACTCAGGATGCTTGCCATAGACGTGGGCGAAACGTCATGAGAGAATGCTTCTGGAACATGGCCATACAGCCTGGAAAACTCACAGCAATCCACTAAAATGACTGTCAGAACTGGGTAACAGGTTATTTCCTTGGTAATAGTATGATAGCTGGATCCGGAAGCTCCGAGCATTACGGAGATGCTGCATCGCTCCTTCAGGAGCACTGTTTGCAAAAGAGAGAATTAGCTCATGTAAGCCAAGCTGGAGACAGATAATATAGAAGGAATGTAAGGGTTCTTTCATGGTGAAACCCTAACCCTGAACCCTAACCGTAAGCCTAAGTCTAACCCCTAACCCAAACCCTATGCTAACCCAAACCCTAAACCGTACCCTAACTGTAACCCCTAACCCTTACCCTAAGCTAACCCTTACCCTAAGCATCCCCTCCTTTCTATCCTTCCTTCGCTCTCCCTCCGCCCCCTCTCTTCCCTTATTCACAGCCACCTTTGTGGCATCTCCGTAACGCTCAGAGCTTCTGGACCCAGCTATCATACTATCACCTTTCCCTTTATAGTGGCACAGGCAAACTAAGTGTCGGTAATAGTATGATAGCTGGGTCTGGAAGCTAGGAGCGTTATGCTGTTTCTGCTTCGCTCCTATGGGAGCGCTGTTCACGCAACGCGATATTATAGAAGGAATGTAAGAGTTCTTTAATGGTAAAACCCAAACCCAAACCCTAAACCTTACCCTAATCCTAACCCTAAACCTTATCCTAACCCTCCCTTCCTTTCTATTCTTCTGCCCTCACCTGGTCCCTTTCCTTATTTACAACTGCCGTTGCGGAATGTGCGTACTGCTTGGAGCTTCTGGACCCAGCTGTCATACTATCACCCTTGGGTCTTCCCTCCAGGTGTTTTGGACTTCAACTCCCACCATTCCAAACAGCCTAAGGAAGGGCTGGAGGGAGGCGGGAATGTTTGCCCTTGCCCGCTTAATAAGAGAGAGGGTGATATTTTGATAGCTGGGTCCACGAGCCTTACGGAGATGCTGCAAAGGTGGCTGTGAATAAGGGAAGAGAGGGGGTGGAGTGAGAGCAGGGAGAGCGAAGGAAGGATAGAAAGGAGGGGACGCTTAGGGTAAGGGTTAGGGCAAGGTTTAGGGTTTGGGTTAGCTTAAGGTTTTGGGTAAGATTTAGGGTTTGGGTAAGGGGTTAGGTTTAGGCTTATGGTAATGTTCAGGGTAAGGGTAAGGTTTAGAGTTTGGGTTAGCGTAAAGTTTTGGGTAAGGTTTAGGGTTTGGGTTAGGGTTATAGTAGGGTTCAGGGTTAGGGTAAGGGTTTCACCATGCAAGAACTCTTCCATTCCTTCTCTATTCTCTGTCTCCGGCCTGGCTTACATGAGCGAAGTCTCTCTTGCGGAAACTGCGCTCCCGAAGGAGCGATGCGGCATCTCCGTAACGCTTGGAGCTTCCGGACCCAGCTATCATACTATCAGCCTTGGGTCTTCCCTCCAGGTGTTTTGGACTTCAACTCCCACCATTCCGAACAGCCTAAGGAAGGGCTGGAGGGAGGCCGGAATGTTTGCTCCTGCCCGCTTGATAAGAGAGAGGCCCTGCTTGGCCCGCTCCTTCTTTGCCTTCACCTGGGCGCGCTGGATCTCGTCCTCGAGGGCGACGGCGTGGTGCCCGCGGTGCTGGGGGTCGGCCTTGCAGAGGAGGCAGAGGCAGGCACCGTCGTTGCGGCAGAAGGCCTCGAGGGGGCGCAGGTGCAGCTTGCAGAGCCGGTCCTCGAGGCGCGGCGCGGGGTCCACCAGGCGGTGTCCCTGGAAGGCCGGGCTGCGCAGGTGGGGCTGCAGGTGGGCCGCGCAGAAGGAGGCCAGGCACACCAGGCACGACTGCGCCGCCGCCGCCCGGCCCTCCTCCTCCGCGCAGAAGTCGCACAGCACCCCCGCAGGAGGAGGAGGAGGAGAACGGGGGGAGCCCGCCTGGCTCGCCTCCTCCTCCTCCGCGGGGTCCAGGGCGGGGGGGCGGCGGAGGTGGAGGAGCAGCTCGGCCAGCGCGTGGTTCTTGCGGAGCTGCAGGCCCGGCGGGAAGGGCTCCTGGCAGAGCGGGCAGCGCGAGGCCGACCCTTGCCCCGCCCGGTGCGCGCCCAGGCAGCCCAGGCAGAAGTTGTGCCCGCACGGGACCGTCACCGGCTCCTTCAGGACGTCCAGGCAGATCGGGCACACGAAGGGGCCCTCCGCCGCCGCCGCTGGGGACGGAGAGCCATCCGCCATCGAGGACCAGGCGGAGGGAAGGCAAGCGGGCAGGAGCCCTCGGCCAAAGAGGCGGATCCCCTCCGGAGGGGAGGAGAGGGGAGGGGCCTCCCGCGCGCCCCTCCGCCTTCCCGCCCGCAGGAACCCCAGGCTGCCTCTGCCACAGCCAGGCTTGGGCAAACTTCGGCTCTCCCTCCGGGTGTTTTGGACTTCAACTCTCACAATTCCTAACAGCCGGTAGAGTTGGAGTCCAAAACACCCGGAGGGCCGAAGTTGACACACAGAGAAAAGCGCATCTGGTGTCTGTCTGGAGTTGCGGAGACATCAGGACCTCCGTTAAGTTTCCGCGGACGAGCGCCCTCTAGCGATCGTTTCCAAGAGCACATTTTTGCTCGTTTAAATCTCGGAATCTCCTGCGCATTTGAAGACTCGGGTAGGAAAAAATCTGACATTTTCCTCGAAGGGCTGGAGTCGTCTACTAACCTGAAGGCTGCGTGGAAAGCTACCGCACCCCGTGGCTTGATGTGATAAAAGGCAAGAGGACAAAAACACCTCTATCAAGTCATAGCTCTGCCTTTTCCTCTCCTCTGCTTTAGTTCCCCGTGTGTATAGGCCTTTGGATTAGTTTTTGGGTGGACTTAAAATCCCCCCAGAGGCCAATCTTAGTTGGTCTACTCCAGGGGTCCTCAAACCTTTTGAAAAGGGGGCCAGTTCACTGTCCCACAGACTGTTGGAGGGCCGGACTATAGTTTACACGGGAATATTGTGAAACATTTAGAGTCCTTTGTCCCACCCTGGTCTTTCCACAGATATATAAACCCTTTTTCCTAGTTCCAACAGACCTCACTACCTCTGAGGATGCCTGCCATAGATGCAGGCGAAACGTCAGGAGAGAATGCCTCTAGAACAGGGGTCCACAAACTTTTTAAACAGAGGGCCAGGTTACAGTCCCTCAAACTGTTGGAGGGCAGGATTATAATTGGGAAAAAATGAATGAATTCCTATGCACACTGCACATATCTTATTTGTAGTGTAAAAAACACTTTAAAACAATTCAATAATTAAAATGAGGAACAATGTTAAGAAATATAAACTTATTCGTATTTCAATGGGAAATGTGGGCCTTGCTTTTGGCTGATGAGATAGGATTGTTGTTGTTGTTCCATGCTTTCAAGTCGTTTCAGACGTAGGTTGACCCTGAGCAAGGGCTGGGTAAATGACCCTGGAGGGCCGCATCTATTTATTTATTTATTTATTTATTTCGGTCATTTCTACCCCGCCCTTCTCACCCCCTAGGGGGGACCTGCTCTAGAACATGGCCATATAGCCCTACAAAAACCTACAACAACCCAGTCATTCCAGCCATGAAAGCCTTCGACAATACATTTATTTTATATATTGTGAAACATTTCTTTCAAATTACAAATAAATGAAATGTTGACTTCAAGCATGTTGTAGTAACAGGTTTACTAGAACAGCAGGGAACCCATGAATATGCTTACTGATCAGCCTGTCGGCCGAATTCCCATAACCTCTTGTCATCATAGTTTGTGGCAGCCACACAACGTTTCTAGAGGAGAACTACTACTTTCAAAGTAAGAGCTGCACAATTAAACAGAAAATAACAATTTCAAACCAGGAACAGATTTCTGTTCTACAATATTATTATTATGTTTATTTATACACCACTTTTTGCCTTCACAAGGAGACTGTGGGCCCTTCCAGACAGGCCCTATATCCCAGGATCTGATCTCAGGTTTTCTGCTTTAAACTGGATCATTTGAGTCTGCACTGCCAGATAATCTGGGATAAACAGAAAACCTAGGATCAAATCCTGGGATATAGGGCTCTGAAAGGGCCCTTCCAAACAGCCATATAACCCAGAATATCAAGGCAGTTAATCCACAATATCTTCTTTGAACTGCATTATCAGAGTCCACACTGCCATATAAGCCAGTTAAGTGTGGATTTTATACAGCTGTGTGGAAGGGGCCAAAGCAGCTTACATTTCAATGCAATTTCAAATCTACAAATATGTGAAACATTACAATAGAATTAAATGTCATTGCTTTTCTTTAAAGCAGGCATGGGCCAGCTTGGGCCCGCCTTGTGTTTTGGACTTCAGCTCCCACAATACCTAACAGCCAGTAGTGCAGAGGTTCTCAACCTTCCTAATGCCATGATCCCTTAATACAGTTTCTCATGTTGTGGTGACCCCCAACCATAACACTATTTTTGTTGCTTCTTTATAACTGTAATTTTTCTACTGTTATGAATCATTATGTAAATCTCTGATATGCAGGATGTATATCCAACCTCCTGCCATAAGGGAGAAGCACAATCAAGGCACTCCTATCAGGTGGCCATTCAGCCTTTGCAGGCTGAACGTCGTGTTGTTGCCGCTGCTGCCCCGGCACTGCTGCTTTCAAGGCGGATTACAATGTACACATATATGGCAAACATTCAATGCCAATTTGACATTCAACGTATACAGACATACACAGAGGCTATTTAACTTTTTCTGGCCTCCAGGGGAGCTGTCGCTTTCATCGTCCATCTGCGACACTGATGAAGTACTTCCGCATTCCCCGCATGCTTTTGCTGGAGTGCTTTGCTGGAGTCTTTTTTATGGCCTCGTAAATTAGTTAATTTAGCCTCCCCACACAAGGTGGTACCTAATTTTCCTACTTGGCAGATGCAACTGTCTTTCAGGTTGCAAAGGTCGACAACAGGCTACACAATTGGTTGGAAGCCCACTCCAACCCGGGCTGGCTTCGAACTCATGACCTTTTGGTCAGAGTGATCTTAATGCAGCTGACACTCAGCCAGCTGCGCCACAATCCCGGTTTGATTTCATATTAGATGTACCCATTTATTATTAAAGTCATCCTCCTGAATATAAGCCTGGGAGAGACCCTCCTATGGGTTTTAAACATTTCCTAGATTAGAAGCTAGTGCTTCTCAACCGGTAGGTACTCAGGTGTTTTGGCCTACAACTCCCAGAAATCCCAGCCAGCTTACCAGCTGTTAGGATTTCTGGGAGGTGAAGCAGATTGAAACAGTACATTTCTAATTGGTTATAAAGTTTTGTCTTTTCTCACTATTGGCCCACTTTCACTTATTGTATTTCTATGGGCTCACATACAAAGCAAGTAAACAACTGAAGAGTAGCTATGTCTCAAGGTCTTAAGTGCTGGGTGACTGCCAAACACCGGTCTTATCTTCTAGTCTCATACATGAGAAATTGGGAAGGAGAGCAGTTTCTAAAACTACATCTCTTACACTGTTGCACCTCAGCAGGAGTTCACCTTGCTCACATCACTCATCAAGGAACCAAACATGGCAATAAACAGTTTATTGATAAAACACATATAAAAAGGACCAAAGGCACCTTAAGCAAATAGAAGGGTAAAAATCCAAGTGTTAATAAAGGAGCAAGTCCAAAAAGCAGGTAAATCCAGAAAACAATGCTTAAAATATGAACATTAATCCAGGAAACCAGGAGCAGAAGATGGGCATGAACCCAAAGGTAAACCCATAAAACAAGAAGCAAAACTTGATCACAAATCTTGGGTCTTGAACTAGGGCATGAACCAAGAACAAGACAGGAGTTCCTCACTCCAGTAGTGACGTTGCATGATCTAAAATCCTAACAGCTCTCTCACTAATTTAAGGACTGCAAAACATGAACACATTCCTTTGACCTTGAGAGGCCTGCCTCTGCCTCTCTCTCTCATGGGTTTTTCTGCACCTGAATCTCTGCTCCCTCAGAAGCAGCCTGGTATCTCTAAGCCCAGCTACTTCCTCAGATGAACTAATGTTATCCTCCCCTCCTTGCCTGTTGGCTTCCAAAACAGTTTCACTCTCACACTTTGCCTCAGCAACAGCATCTTGCTCCAAAACCCATTCCATTCCCTCAGCTGCAGAACCATCTTGCTCTAAAACAACGTCTGTTTGCTCACCTACAGAACCATCAGGCCCTGAACCTCCAAACCCCTCATCTTCATCTGGCTGAGCCACAACATACACTGCAAAAGACCCAACATGCGATGCTGGCTGGTCGACCTAGTACCTCCCCCCCCCCCCCCCACATCCACAGATACGTTCGTAACTAGGAGTCATATGTAAGATGTTTGTAAGTTGGAGGCTTCCTGTAATCACTTACCTGATCCACTTTCACTGCTGAGTTTCTTAAAATAAGGTAAGAATTTTAGAATGCCACATTTTCCCCAGGATGTTACATCAAGAAACAGATGGCTAAGATAGGTCAACTTCTATGTCTAGTTTCTTAGTGATTAGTAAGTACTCTCAAAGTTGCATGTTAGTTACAACTTTAGTTGCAAGAGACAGAAATTGGTAATGTCTCAGGGGATGATCTTACAAAGGAGAAAAACACACAGACCACTACAAACCTGGGCATCTTGAAGGCTACAAAGATTCACTATCACTGTTTTGTAGCAGTCTGCTTATCTCCTTGTTTCGCCACAGTGGTGAGAGTTGTTTGTATGTCTGCAGGCATCCCATCATTTTGGCCTTGGCCTTCTGCCTTTTGGCAAAGGGTGATAGTTGTGCCTTCACACAGCCAAAAAATTGGGACAAGTGGGTCTGAAAAGATGGTGTCAAATGAATGCAAGGGCTTCATGTTGTCATCTACACCGTAAAAGCTCAGGACCCCGTGGTCACAGTTCAAAGACATGCCAATGAACTTGCACAAAGGCTCTTTGATCTTAGTAGGTTCACCGTTGTGCCAAGCCACATAGCAGTCTTCTTGGACATGCAGGCCCCAGGAGAGCTGGTCCTGCCCAATAGTGAAGTTTCGCCTGCCCCATTTCTTCCTCGAGATTCTTTCATAAGCGACGCCAACAATGGCGGACTGCCCCGATATCTTGACTTCCCAGTAGTTACTGCCTTGGCTGAATTTCTGGACACACATCACCTGCCAAGGCTCAAACCTCTGAGGTTCATTTGGCATTTTTTGAAAGTCTTGAGGATGAGCAGCCTTCCGGTCGAGATCAGACAACCGCAGGTATTTGTTTGCTGTGCTTGGATCAAAAGTCAGGTTCTGCTGATCTATGGGAATGGCAAGAATGTCAGAACAAAGAGGGGGGAAATCCATCCTATTCTTTACCGATTCATCTTTTTCCCTGAGATCTGTTTCATGCAGCAAGTTCACTAAACAGGAATGTGCTATGGCTGGATAGAATCGTGATTCACAAGGCCTGAGGCTACAATGCTATTGTGTCACCTCTGCAGCTCAAATTCTCACTGAAAATGGAGGCCTCTTTGATGAAATATTTGATGTGTTGTCGAAGGCTTTCATGGTCGGAATCACTGGGTTGCTGTGAGTTTTCTAGGCTGTATGGTCATGTTCCAGAAGCATTCTCTCCTGACGTTTTGCCAACATATATGGTTGGCATCCTCAGAGGTTGTGACGTATATTGGAAACTAAGCAAGGGAGGTTTATATATCTGCGGAATGTCCAGGGTGGAAGAAAGAACTTGTATCTGTTGGAGGCAACATTCACACTTCCCTCCAACAGACAAGAGTTCTTTCTCCCACCCTAGACCTTATTCCACAGATATATAAACCTCACTTGCCTAGTTTACAACAGACCTCACAACCTCTGAGGATGCCTGCCATAGATGTGGGTGAAACGTCAGGAGAGAATGTTATCTGAGTCCACATTGCCATATATTCCAGATCAAAGCAGAAAATATGAGATTTTATTCAACTGTGTGGGAGGGGTCCTACTGATTTAGCAGAAATTAGATTAGTGACTGGTCCATCTCCATGATTGGAAACCCGTTATGGACTTATTGCAGAAATCAGAAAAATGAAATAGTAATTTTTGGTTTTGAGGACTGAAAGGAACGGCTTATGGGGAAAAAAGAGAGGCACTAATGAAAAGATATTTGTAAATATGGGTGAATTGGCAGCTATGTGCAGCCCAGCAAGTTTCTTACATTTCAAAAGGCACATTCTCAACTCGTTGTCTGGAAGACGTAGTCCAACTTTCTTCTCAATTATCTTTGGCTCCATTGAGACTGCAAGTTGGGAATGAAAAAAGAACAAAACTTTCACTTAATTTCCAAAGAGTAAACAAGTCAATAACCCAAAAAGAATAGACAATTCAGGAGTGGCTTCTAGATGCCATGTATGGGGACCAAAGCATCCTTATAGATTTCGGTCATGAGGGAGAAGGAATTTCTGAAGGGGGAAGCAACAAGAGTCACATAAAAATCCAAAGAGCTTCTGTTTAATTTAAAGTATTTTAAAGAGAAGTGTAGCTAAAAGAATTCCACATGGTTCCATTTTAATGTCATAAGAAACAGATATGTACATGTTCCCAAGGAATAATTACTTATGGTTTGAAACAAGATGAGTTATGATTACCTGCTCTTTCAAAACATCATCTCTGTTGTAAGAACATTTAATTAGTTTCCATATCATTTTCAGCTTTGTAATTCTCATCTGATGCATGATTGTAGTGGTTTCAGTGTTAAGACTACAACTCTGGAGCACAGTGTTTGAATCCTTTCTTAACCATGAAAACCTATTAGGTGACCTGTCACTATAGTTTGTCTTCCTATCCCCTTGTGTCAAACTGCGATCTCTGTAGATCTCTGTATATTTATAGCAAGCTCTTAGCCAAGAGTCCATTTGTGGTTTCAATGCCTGGTTTCAGAACAAACTAAAGTTTGCTGTACTCACTGCAGACTAGAAGGGAAGCTTATCTCCTAGACGGAGGTTAGGAAGAATGAGAGGGGACTTGGAATAGCCAGTCATGGTTTGTTACTACTTTCAAAATGAACCTTATTTTTCTAGCAGAATGTTTGGGACCATTTTTTAAAATGTCCCCACGAGGAAGCCCAATCTTTATGGATCAATGCAGAGGTGTGGGTAGGTAAAGGTAAAGCTTTCCCCTGACATTAAATCTAGTCATGTCCGACTCTGGGGAGTGGTGCTCATCTCCATTTCTAAGCCAAAGAGCCAGTGTTGTCTGGGCCTCTAAGGTCATGTGGCCAGCATGACTGCATGGAGCGCCATTACCTTCTAGCTGGAACAGTACTTATTGATCTACTCACATTTGCATGTTTTTGAACTTCTAAGTTGGCAGAAGCTGGGGTTAACAGCGGGAGCTCACCCTGTCCCATGCAATCGAACTGCCAACCTTCTGGTCAGCACGTTCTGCAGCTTAGCAGTTTAACCTGCTGTATCACTGCAGGGGGATGGGATTGTAAATCAGATCATTATTCTGTTTCGCTTTCAATTTGCAAATCTATGACAGAACAAATTGACTGAGAACATTAAGCATGTACAAAGGACAAGAAAAAGAGAAAAGATCAGATAAGACTGCTCATCTTAGCTCCCCCCAGCATGAAGTCTGGTGAGAGAAAAAGTCAGTCCTAGATGCTTTTCTGGAAAAAGCTTTGCGTAGTGTCCAGAATTTTCAAAATGTTTTTTGTTTACATCTGCAAGGCTCACCTGATCTGGTTGTTTTATTTCATATCTGCATATAGTTTTGAACAAGAAGACTGCTGAAATATGTTAAATTGCTGTACTTTTGTGAGGTAGGGACTATCCCTCTTATTTCAGCCTCTGGTGGCAAATTTCCAGTCAAATACATAATGCCTAGGAAAACATCTACTTCTTTAATTGAAATATACCTGTACTTTTTGTGTCAGCCACTGGTGGAGTAATGGGATCTGAGGCAGCTTCTTGCAAAAGCCTGAAGACTTCATTGAGCAGTTGAGTGATGGTGAGGACACTGGTGGCCAAATCAAATTCAAGAGGTGGAGGAATTTCTGAGTTGCCAGGAGGAAGAAGGTATGGCAGCTCCTACGAGGATGAAAAAAAAAAGAATCACAAAGGTTGAGCGGCACGTAACAATAGATCCTGAAGCAGCATAAGTTTATGTTATTTTAAAGTTTTACTTAGCTTTTAAATGGCTTCTGTTATATACAGTTTTATTTTTTAAGCCTGTCTGTAAAACAAGATTCGTTATTTTGCGATAGATCCTAGAAATCTCCTTCCTGGCCTTGTGGATTTCTCTGACTCTTTAACCTCCCATCCTGGTTCTCTAATAAGAATCACATCAGCTGATATCCTTTTTACTCTTGATATACTGTACTTCATTGCATAATAGTTGCCACTGCGTACAAGTCACACTCCCATTTTTGGAGTGGCAAAATTAGTATTTTTGCTGTTCCTTGAATAATAGTTACACTCTGCCCCTTGGAACTACGTAACAATGTAATGGGGCAGCTAAAACAGCCATTGGGATTTTGGCCTGCATAAACAGAGGTATAGTGTCTAGATCCAGGGAAGACCCCTCTATTCTGCCTTGGTCAGATCACACCTGGAATACTGTGTCCAATTTTGGGCACCACAATTGAAGGGAGATGTTGACAAACTGGAATGTGTCCAGAAGGGGTCACTAAAACGATCAAGGGTTTGGAGACAAATGATCAAAGGTGGAGGCTTCTTCTTTGGAGGCTTTTAAGCAGAGGCTGGGTGGCCATCTGTCAGGGGTGTTTTGAATGTGATTTTCCTGCTTGTGGGCAGGGGGTTGGACTGGATGGCCCATGAGGTCTCTTCCAACTCTATGATTCTGTTAGTCTGGGTTCATTAACTGAAATTGAATGGTGAGAGATTCAGGATAGGTGAAATAAGTTCTGTTACACAAACCACATGTCACTGACTAGAAGTAATAGTGATTTCCAACTTAAATGGATGTAGTAGAGGGTGTTTAGACAATTCACTGAGGATAATAATTGGGATCTACTACTTATGATGGATATCCTATTACTCCAGCATTAAAGGCAGCATGTCCCTGTATATCATTGACTGGGGAACATGAACAAGAGGGTGCAGTGTCAACCAGTGGCTGTGTAGATGATTAGGCCTTGGATCAACATTGAGGATATAACTCAATTAGGTACCATCAAGCTGTATCTGGAAGTCCTCTGAAAACCAGCCAACTGCCCTTCCATCCATCCCTTCAACTTTGGGTTTTTCTGTTTTGTTGTACTGTTTTTAAAATATGTTTTCAAATTAATGTTTTGCATGGTCTTAATTGACAGTCAAAATGGCTGCAAAGGTTTGGAGGACCACAGCATCCTTGCAGGTGGCCAATTATCTCACACCAAAAGCGACTTGCAGTTTCTCAAATCACTCCTGACATGAAAAATAAATTAAAAAACCTGGTTGGCCACTGTGGGAAATGAACTTTGAAACCAATGGATCTTTCACCTGACTCACCTAAAGCCTTTCTTATGCTGTATTCTTAACTAACCAGACTAGCTACCACTAAGGTACTCAGGTACCATGAATATATCACACACCTCCAGAAACTTGACATTATCAGGACAGCTGAGCAGCTCTTTGGCCTTCTTATCGTGTTCAGCAAGAACCTCCAACTGGTGCTGCAGCCGATTCCAGCTCTCCTCCAACAGGCCGAGTGCAAGAGCCTGCTCACTTTCAATTCTCTCCACTGCCTTTCTTTGGCATCCCTTTAGGGCTTCCATAATATGGCAAAACTTTTGCAAAACCTTTGATTTGAATTGCTGTGAAGAATCCTGAATGAAAACGAAGGAAAATGAAATGAAGAGGAGTGAGAGGTACTTGCCACAGATGGAGAAGCTGCTTCCCTCATCACTTTTTAGGTCACCATTTGCTCTTTTCAGTATTGGAGGAGATGATGCATTCCCTCCCCAAAGATCTTAGACAGGCCCCTACATTGGCAGTCTTCAGAAAGAACTTGAAGGCCTGGCTGTTCCGATGTGCTTTCCCAGAATAGAAAACCTCCAATACCAAGTCCCATAAGCACTTTATTAAAACTAAGATTGCTGCACACTGCACACTGCACTTGCCTTATAAGCCTTATATACCACCTGTCACATCAGCACTTTTAATCCTGTACCCATTACTCTGGCCCGGCCCAGTTTTATTGTGTCTTAGTGTATTGTTTACCGCTTGTTGTTATATTGCTTTAATTGTTTTTAATTTGCCTTAGGTGTTGTATTGTTATGTTGTGTGTTGAGGCCTTGGCCTTTGTAAGCCGCATCGAGTCCTTCGGGAGATGCTAGCGGGGTACAAATAAAGTTTAATAATAATAATAATAATAATAATAATAATAATAATGCATCAAGAAAAAGAAATAGGCTGGCCTCCATCTTGAAAGGATAAAAGTGAGGAAGATGGGGAAAGCTCATTTGCTCATTCCGCAGCTATTGTTTTTGTGATGAATGCTGACAATTCAGAGAGATTTTTTTTTATTGGAGGCACCTGCCTCATGGTGGGGGTGCCTGCAGATTGTACCTTAACAGCAGCTATTTGTTGCTCCAGTTTCTGAATTTCTTCTCCAATCCTTTTTGCCTCCTTCTGGGTATCCTCCAATGTTTTTCTCAAAGACTCCTGCCAAAGAATCCAAAAACATTTAAGTATGAAAGCAAGTCAGTCTTGCTAAATTTCATCCACTCCGTCTCCCATTCACAAGAAGTGGCCAAATTCTCTTAGATGTTTATGAACCACCTCTATGAGCCACCAAGGGCCATAAGATCATCTGGGGAGGCCCTGCTCTCGGTCCCACCACCATCGCAGTTGCGTTTGGTGGGGACGAGAGACAGGGCCTTCTCTGTGGTGGCCCCTCAGCTGTGGAATTCCCTTCCTAATAAGATCAGATCCGCCCCTCACTCCTGACCTTCTGGAAGAAACTCAAATCCTGGATGTGGGATCAAGCGCTCGCAGAGTAGACTGACTTGCTGGGAAAGACAATGCTTTTAATGGACTACAATGGACTGTTTAGAATGTCGATTTGAACCGGCAAATGTTTTAATGAATATTTATAACTGTTTTCCTTGCACAAATTGTATTTTATGCTATGTTTTATTCTGTGTTGGCATTGAGTAGTAGCTGTACCGAGTCCCTCTTTGGAGGTCAAGAAGGACGAGATAAAAAAGCCCCAAATAAATAAAATAAATAAATAATCCCTGAATTCCTCTGTAAGGGTCCTTTGGCTGTACCATAGGAGTACATGGCATCAGGGACTTGACGATAATACTGTTCTCACTGGTTATGATAAAGATGAGCTGACCAAGATCCAGAAAGGGGTAGTAATTTTAGGAAGCCACATTTGGTCACCAGAGATGTCACATGGTAACAAGTTGACCCAAGCAACTTGAGTTCATCTTTCAAAATGGTGAACTATCTCAATAGACAAGTTATATAGAGTATTAACTTGGGTCAAACTGATGTCTGTGTTCATGGATTGATGTTCGGATCAAGGATTTGTCAGGAATATCCACAATAAGCCACGACTGAACTTTTAAAGTATCATTCAGCTGTCTTTATTGCTTGTTATGATATATGTATGCTAGAAACTTGCTTCTCTCTTATAATTACTGGTAACTGTAAATAACTGCAAATAATATTTGTCACTGTGTTGTTGAAGGCTTTTATGGCCAGATTCACTGGGTTGCTGTGAGTTTTCCAGGCTGTATGGCCATGTTCCAGAAGCATTTGTCCCGTTGCTGAGAGCTTTGCTAATTTGCCTGGCTCAGCCCTCATGAGACTACAATTCATGGGGTTTTCTGTGAAGGCAGAAAAATGGTTAAATACGAGGATGCCACACAGTTGTGTCTTCCACAATTTGTGGAGGCATTTGTCATATCATATCTGGAGCAAAGTGAAATTTTCTCTGCAAACAAAATCATAATTGGGGAAACTATAGATCCCAGCTGGTTTTGAGGTGATATGTTCAGAATGTACAAAGAGTGCAACTCTCTCAATGCAGTTTGAAGTGTGTTTTAGAGAGACATATTTACAAATTTAAGGCCTAGTTATCCCATGCGATTTGAGTAGCTATGCTTTCAAAGAAGTAGCCGAGTCAGTATCTTGCACCAAAAATAGGGAGGGAGCAGGAGAAAAAGAAAGGTGACCAACCTTTAATAGCATGGGCTTTTACAGATATAAATCCACTTCTTGAAACATAGTACTGCATGGTTGAGGACTGCATTTAAAAAAGTAGGTTTGTAGCCAAAAAAAGCCCATGCGAAAATAATAGTTAAAATAACAGTTAAAGTTGCTGTCCTTTTCATCTCTCCAACCATTCCTTTTTAGGGAATAATGAAGAACATGTACAGCAGATATTAAAACTGGAAACATAAAGATAGGCTAGCAAACATGGTGTGGGTATGGGAAGTAAGGTGTGGGCATTTGGAAAATAAGGTCTGAATCCCCTGGAGGGTTAGGCATCCCTAACATACAGAGAAATTTGGAGTTAGGGCCACCTATTTACAATGAGTAGCCATCAAATCTAAAAGATTTGGCACACAGAAGACTGGGTGACTTGGAAGGTGCTAAACAGTCTGCAGAGCCAATCTTAAGAAAAGGAGCTATAAAATGAAGTCCGTGACATGCGAGTGTGGAGAAGAGTAAATCATAGACCACTTCCTCCAATGTAGTCTGAGCCCTGCCACATGCACAATGGAGGACCCTCTTGCAGAGGCACTCCAAGTGGCCAGCTTCTGGTCAAAGGACATTTAATATAAAAGTTTTTAACTTTGTTTGTGTTTTTTAAAATACATTATAACTGTATTCTCAATTTGCTTCTAACACGATAAACAAACTAGCAAATAAGCAAACACAGCTGAGTTTATGACCCATTCTTCTCTGGCCTGGGGGAGGAGAACAAAGGGACATTTGGGATGGCTTTGTCTATTCTTCCACTTCCCTTCCATGTTTGTAATCCTAGACAAGTCAAAGCACATTTATCTCATTTTCTGTTTGGCTAGTTCCAGAAAGGCTCTATGTGCCAATCTTTAGGGATGCAGGCCTTCCTCCTCCTCCTTCTTCATCCTCGTCCTTCACTACCACCCTGCTCCAGCTTGCTTACATCCTTCGTTTTCCGCTCATCTTCAAAGAGGACTCTGATGTGGTTCTGGCACTCCTTCAGGGTGCACTCACAGCAGATGCCCCGCTTCTCATTCTTGCAGTAGAGCTCCAAGGGCCGGCCGTGCCTTGGGCATCCCCTCCTTTGCACAGTGGTGCCCAGCTCTACTCCAGGGGCCTGTGTGTCTCCTTGCCTGAGCAGCTCCACCAGGCTGTCCAACTGAACTGTCTTGCTCAGTTCTGGCCTCTCGGGGAAATCTTTCCGGCATTCAGGACAAAAGTAGACTTTCTGTTCTGCGGGTCCTTGTGCCTCCTTGTCCCAGTAGCTGTTGATGCACTTCTCGCAGAAACTGTGCCCACAGGGTGTAGTCACAGGGGCAGTAAACATCTCTAAACAAATACAGCATGCTAGCTTCTCCTCTAGTTTCTGTGATCTCCCAGATGCCATTTTCTTCAGAGCAAGAGCAAGAGCTGCAATGAGAAAATGAAACTAAGCCCAAAAAAACCTCCCACACACTTGCAACAGAAGGGCTGGGCTTCCCTTCTGGCTCTCTGCCAACTTGCCTCTTAAAGAGACAAGTGGAGCAGCCAGGCTGAGTGCAACTCCTGCCCGTAAATGAGAAAAGGAGCTATAGTTTCCGGCACAAGATTTCCCTCTAGCCCTGTTTGAAAACTGGTTTTAAAAACTACAATCACCTCCTATTTTGGAAAATGACAAGACTTCCTGATGCTAGTCTTTCAGCTAATTTTGAGCTTCACTAGTTTGAAGGCTTGTGCGTGGATCCGTTTTAGCTGTTATCCTTCAGCCAATCCGGTTTCTGCGGCTTGGCTGGATGACCGTAACAGCAAGGGCTCTGAATGTAACAGGACCACGTGGCAGCTGATCATAGCTCCTCCTCCCCTTTTTGAGCGCATGCGACATGCAAAGAGGCTGCCGCTGCATACTCCTCACACAGGGTTTCCCTGTGAGCTCTACCTGTTGGGTCAGTTGGAATAGAAGAACATTGTGACATGTCTTACACAAGATTTGGATAGCATAGGTTCACACCCCAGTAGTGTTTATTTTGCTTCTCTGTGCCCCTGTTCAGATTTCACCTCACTTTCTGTCCCTGTCAGAATTGGATTTTGAAAAATTTGGCTTGTCATGGAAACAAGGATTGGTGAGAAAGCTTCAGTGGAGACAGCTTTTCCCCATCACTCTTTCTTTCAAGATTGTATTTCCCTTCCTAGGGGAAAATTTCTCTCACTGTCTCACCTGTTTGTAACAATGAGTTGTTTGTAAGTTGTAACTCGGGGACAGCCTGTTCAGTAAAATCAAATAATAAATAAAGTATAAATAAAACAACCAGAAACACCATTTAAGACCCTTCATGGTTTTGTCCAAGGCAAGGCCTCTTTAATACTTTAAAAAATGTTAACTATTCTCTCTGTGATTATTGGAGCTTTGCTTTCTTCTGCGTGCACTGGCTATTCCATCTCATTGCAGTCACAATGCTCATGAAAAGAGAGCTGTATCAATGGAGGAAAAGGCTGCTAGCTCCATATAATCTGCTTTTTAAGCGTCTGCGTTCCAGACATTTCCGAAGTACCAAGGCTGTGCAGGAGTGCCTTGAACAATCAGCTATGCCATGGGATAGATAACTGTCTAGGGCACACATCCCATGGCCTGCCTCTGTGCAGACTTCTCTGCCTCCAAACCCGTTATTCAAGAAACAAAAAGTAGTTTCTCCTCTCATTGGTATTGCCTTCTTTCCTCCTTTCTTTGTGACTCCCCTGTTTTTGAAATCACTATTGTGATGGCAGAGACAATTGTTTATTTATTTTTATCCCGCCTTTCTCCTCCAGATGATTCTGTGTTCCTCAAGGGATAAAACACCTCTAAGCACTGATGTTGTGCTGTACAGCATAGGCTTTCAGAAATAAGTTATTAAAATGAATAATGAGAGTTAAAGTTAATACCACCAGTAGACATACATCCAGATTTTTAAAAGCTTTGTTTTTGATCTTTTGTACTGTTCAAACAATGTGAAAACAAAAACTACAGTCAGGTCTGCTAAAGTCCTGAAGTTAAAAGACCAAAAGATGTGTTAATTAACTCTTAAGAATAACATCTAACATTGCTCTTTCTATAGTGGTGTTTAAAGTCATGTTTATTCACACCTTTAAAATTATGGATGCACAGCCCAGAATTTCAGTGTTAAGCAAATAAATCTGAAATATTTTGTGTATCATCTGATCCAATTAGATGACTTCACTTTGCAGATATGGTTTAACAGGTCATCAACATAACCGTGCTTAGAAAAAAATTGCTTCTGACAATGAGTCAGAAGCTCAATTTCTTAAATGTCATAGACATGTTGGTACAGCTGGACTGCTTCTTCACTGGCTATATTAGTGACATCTCTGACAAATCTTCTGAGACAGACACAAGTTAGAACTCAGTTGTATCTTCCTTTTAAAAGCTGAACCAGAATGACTGCTGATTTGAACTCAGTCTGGCAGTGAGTCTGGCACTTCAATTCCCTGATCACAGGCGTGAACTGATCTCCGGCAGAGCTTCTTCTTGCATCTTCTGTCTGGGTGCCTCTCTTAAAGTAGAGCGCCGAACACCTCAGTAAATCCCATAGGTTGGCTCATCACTGTCCCTGTACCTGTCCAAATATCTCAGAGGCTGACGATGTGGAAACTTCTTCTGTGTGGGATGATATTTGGGGGGTCGCACAAAGTCAAACACTGGTTCCTTCATGTCTAAAAGAAGCAGATAGGATGTTATTTCTAAAGTTGAAAACACTGAAAGCACTAACTTTAAACACCCTCCAGCATATTTCTAATGAAGAAATGTAACTGATGATCTTTTACCAGAATAATATTGTCTTGTTTGTGCTTATCCTTTGCTTTTCCTTTGTAGATACCTAAACAGAAGGCAATTACTAATCTTATTACATTACAAGGAATTCTACCACTATCTCTAGCTGTCCGCAGGTTGATGTTCGTTTGCAGCCACTTTTTGGGAGTTTCCATCTGTTCTGGGTTTGTAAGCCAGAAAGCACTAGAAACATCAAAAGAACTCTGATTTCTGATCAATTCTTGGCTGATCATTCGGCACAGCCAGGTAATATCAAACCTGTAACTGTCACAGAACATGGCCTGAATACAAGCTTGGCTTAGGGTAGGCGTGAGAGTTACAAAAAGAAGGGGGGGAAATCAATCACAACAACAAAAAACAAACACAATCCCCCCACACACATAGGAAAAGATCAAAGCTCTTAACTGATGCGATTAGAACTGAATACCAGAAATTCTCAAGAAGCTCCAGATTCTGTAAAATTTCAAATCTCAAATGTAGGATTGCCCATCACAAAGGATGCATGCTTAATAATAATAATAATAATAATAATAATAATAGTAATAATAATAAATCTTTATTTATATCCCGCTTTTCTCCCTAACGGGACCCAAAGCAACTCACAACATAATATAATACAAATCAAAGTAGGTTTAACATAAAATACAAGACAAAAATCATGCAAAGCCAGAAATAAGATATAAATAAATATTAAGCATTAAAAATATTTAAAACAAATTACAATTGTTGTGGAGACTCATCAATGAAATAGCATATTTTGCTGAGCTCAGTATAAATCGACCTTGTTGTTATTATCAATTGAATTTATTCATCAAAAGCTTGCTTGAACAGGTAGGTCTTCAAATGGTTCTTGAAAGATAACAAGGAAGGGGCAGTTTTAATCTCAATGGGGAGGGAGTTCAAAAGGGCCAGGGCGGCTACTGAGAAGGCCCTCTCTCTCGTTGCTGCCAACCGTATTTGTGACGGCGACAGCAATGTGAGGTCTCGCTAAAAATCTTAATGAAATGTAAACTATCTGAGGTTTTTTTTTAAAAAAATAGCTAAAGAGTTTTAATGCAACATTTTTGTCAGATGATCTATTTGTAGGACAGTACTTACTGAGTAAGTGATGAAAGACCCGTGTAACAGATTCATCCCAGTGACATTGGAAAAATGAAAGTCCTGCTGGTGTGATATTGTTTTGATGCTTCTTGTAGAAGTCAAATGTTTTGAAGGTTCTCATCTTCAGGCTGTGACTGCAAAAGACAAATGAGAGACAAAAAAGAGACATTAGGTCCCTATCATTATCTACTGTGAACATCCTGTTCCAACTAGTCTCAAGTTTAATCAGCAAATAAAACAGAACTGCAAGATTACACCTCTACACCACATGTGAAAGCCTTATCTCATCAATTAAGTAGTTAATGAGTTCTAAATTAACAGTGAAAATTATAAGTCAGGGGACAGAGAAGGGAGATTAGCATTTTCATTCGGTTAATTCAGTAACTATTTTGTGGATTTTTTTAATCATGGGGGAGTAGTTTAAAATATGTGCAGTAGAAATTCCTGAGAATGTTCTATAAATTTTGTTTAAAATTCTGCCTTTCTTCCAATTTGGGGTTCAAGACAGTTGTATGGGACTTGTCTTTGAAAGTAGCTCTGCATACTATGTGAGAGAAAGATCAGCAACTTTAGACAAAAGAATAAGCAAGGTACACAAGCAACTGACATTTTATCCCTATTTCAAATGAGAAGCTGCTAAGCCCAAGGCAAGTATGAGATAGTTTCCTTCTCAGAAACCTAGTAATTCCAAAGTAAAAGGCGGAAAAAAATTACAATGAAAAAAAAATCAAACTTTCCCAGAACTCTTCCACTATTTAATCTGATCTCTAAAACTCAGTGATGCTAAATCGTCACAACCCCTCCTTAACAAGCAACCTACTGACTGCTTTTCTCAATGGAGACAGAATCTGAAAGCTATCTCACTTTAAGTATACCAAGCAAAGAATTACCATGGTTTTGGCCGTACATCTTCAGTGAAATCAACTGCCTGGAGCTGCTTGAACAGGAGGAAGACATACCGATGGTATCCAGTTCCTCTGGCAGGGAATGCAGGAAAGTAATGGCAGATCTCCTCACCTGCCTCTATGTTATTTCCAGGAATGTTTGCACTGTAGGTATAGAATATGAGTCAAAAGAAACTTTACCTACAATTACACATCTAAACAAACACAAGATGATTATTATGTTAAGTGAAATTACCAATTTTTAAACAGATGTTGCTTGCTACAAGAATGAATTGTCTTAAGCTACTTTCAAAATGAATTTCATGGAAGCTGAGGCCCCTCAACGAGAAAGTTAATTAATTCACAATTTTCATTTGACCTCCTTCATTTCACAAAAACACAACTGGTCAAAAGAAGCGTCCAGCACTGACCTTTACTTCCCCTTTGGGATGGCTTGGAACACGTGTGGCCACAAGACTGACAGTTGTTGCATAGGCCAGGTTTTTTTTTTAAAAAAATCCACTTGTGCCCCCTTTCCACCTGAGAAATTTTTATGTGGCCCAAGGTATGTAGGCATATAAAATAGGTATACACATCAAATATTTACTAAAAATAAATCAGCATTTGCAAAGCTTGCTAAATAGGCTGAATTTTCTTTTCGTGGAGGACAGCTGAAGCATTTTCTGCACAGTCCACCATAAACACTGTATGTTGTTGCTAACAGATTTACACAGATAGGTGGTGTTCAGAAACCTTTGACTATTGCCAAATGTTCATGACCTCATCATTGAGCTTAGGGGATCCCTTTTGGGGTTGGGACCATGAAAGCTTGTTCAACTGATAGCTGAACAGTGAAATTCAGTTTGAAAATTATCTAAAGCCTGAACCTGATGGCAATATAAAGACGGACTAGGAAGCAATACTCACATCAACCAGTGAACATACTCCATACTGCTATCACGCAAGTGGCCATCTGTGGACAAAAAACATGCAGGACCCAGTTAAGAGACTATTATTTATGTATAGTACAATTATGTAGTGCTTCCTTCTAGTTTGTTTTCTAGTGGTAAGGGAAATATTCCCTGGCTGCACAAGCTGTAAAACATGGATGGGAAAAATTGGGCTCCTGGTCAGTATTTGTAGCCCCAGAATCCTCCCATCAGAATCCCCTCTGAAACCACCAATATTTTTTTCAAACATTTGCTGCAATTTTCAGGCATAGCAACCCACAAATCGGCAATACCTTTCAATAAACCTTGTTTTCACTACATTTCGCCTCCAAAATACCAACAGGAAGTGAAGCAAAATATTGTAGATGTAGATGCATCTCAACCAGTTCTGAATGGGGTTACTCTGCCCCTGAAAGGCTGTGCTTCTGGATCTGTCTTTCCAAATGTCAGCCCAGGTAGATGCTGGACGGTCAAGAGTGCTTGCTACCAGCATTAGCTGATAATCTGGCTGTGCCCCTTCCTAGATTTGGAGAACCTAAAAATGGTAGTACACGCACTAGTAACCTCAAGGCTGGACTTCTGCAATGTGCTTCACATTGAGCTACCTCTGTATCAAGTTGAAAAACTGCCATTACTTCAAAACACAGTAGCCAGACTAGTTACAGGAACATCCAGAAGTGAGGGAATCACCCTTATACTAAAGTCACTCCACTGGTCACCAGTTAGTTTCCAGGCAAAGTACGAAGTTTTGGTTACAAGTGACCTAAAGGACAATTCATCCCATAGGACATTTAGATCTTTTGGGGAATGCTTCTCCAACCAGCCAGAACCTAATTGACAACCTAAGACATTTGCACCAGCTGTCCTAAGATTGTGGAATTTTGACTGCTATCAGAATTTAAGAGACAACTCTTCCAGCAGACCTAACTAATCAATTTTAACTATGAATTTTAAATTCACATTCTATGTCTACTGTATTTTAATCTTTGTTCTGTGTATTTTAACATGTATAAATATGTTTTAATATATGCATTTTACTGAATGATTTTGATGATGATGTGTTCTAACTATGCTGTGCCTTGCCATGAGGAGGGTGGGTAAGACATAACATTTATGATGATGATGATGATATTTTGTTAGATTTGGGTGAAGTTGTAGCCTCTAAGGAAAGGGTTGGGGGAAATTAGCCCCAATCCCATATAGTGTCTTATCTTTTCTTCGAAAACTCCAAGGCCCTCATGGAGTCTGGGCTCTGTTTCAATGCACTTCAGAAACGGAGTCCTGCGAAGGCCATCACAAGATGTAAGGGCACTTCCAGTGAGAATGTTTCTGCTGCATATGGAAACAGAGCCCAAAATGCATTTTGAGGAGTCAGTTAGCAAACGGAAAAGTGGGGGAAAGATGTGGGATAGCTGGTCATCTGAGAAGATGGATCTCAATAGGAGGTAACTGAGTAAGACAGTCCTCCCCATTTTCCCCTGCTCATGAGATAAGGACCTAAGCCTATCAGTGCCCTTATTCTTTTACTTTTATTTGTGTTATATCACTTTGACATAATTCATGGTGGTTTCAATGTATCCTTTTGTGACAGCAAACTGGGTATTTCTGAAACCCATTTGCCCTAGTTCCAGAATGAAAGAAAAATCCTCTTGAGAATTCATCCACATTGTGATTCAACAAGCAACGTTTACATCTTCCACACCTTATCAACAGAACCATGACCAGCACATCAGAGATTTCAAGACTATGGCAACTATACTAACAGTAAAGTTGGGATGAGCACATGTGCAGGATTTGAGGACCTAGTCTGGCCCTTCCCAACCCCACACAGCTGCAGTGATACCATTTTCAGAAATTAAAAGCAACGCTCCAGCCAATTCCAGTCATTTAGAGTGCCCTTGAAACTGTATTTGCTGTCAGAATTGGGGTCCCTGGAAGCATTCTCCAGTTGAAAACAGCTTTTAAATGTATTTTTAAAGAGAAGTCTGTGGAGATGAAGGAATTAAACAGTTCTCACCCCTGTTTTAAGCAAAAGCGGCTTATTTCCAAATTTTTGTAATTCTTCACCATAAAAGCAGAAATTATGAATGCCAAGCAAACCAAGATCTGCTTACTATGCAGATTCCCACAAAAACGGGCTCCACATTAACTGCCCTACAGAACTAAAACTTGTTATTTGCCAAGATAAAATCCAGCTTCCCTATAGTATTTCACAACCAAGATTTCTGTTGCTATTGAAGAGTAGGTACTTAAAATTGTAAGTACTGTATTCCAAGGGAAAAAAATGAAACAAATGCTTCATTTATTCCTTTTGTTTTGCTATCTATTGACTTGTTGCTTTTAAAAACTGATTCAGACACAAATACGCATTAAAAGGAAGAAAAGAGAAATAAAGGGAAAAATATAACTAACACACTATAGGAGCTCTGACCTACCAATTCCAATATATTATTTTATCAGTACAGATCCAACAAATAATCCTACTAATTACTGATAACCATAATAACATTATTTCATCATTATAATTCTTATTGCTAAAGAATTCCATAGAAACACGTTTTATTTCTGACCTGCATTAGTAAGACAACCTACTACAGAAGCACCTTAAGAAAATTTTGCACTCACCTAGATTAGTAAGCAACAGGGTCCATAGAGATCCTTCCTCAGCTTCAAATGAAATTTTGGGAGGATTATAAGCCTAAATAGAAAAAAAACACAATGATTACAAGGAAAACTTTAGTCTACAGCTCTCCACCTTACTGGTTTCATATTGCTTCTGGTCACTTTTCTACTAACTACTTCCATTTCAAACTTGAAACAGATAATTCACATTACTTCCCATATAAAGTGATGGGGGGGGGGGGGCTTTAATTTTACAAGCCTTTTTAAAAGACTGGGGGAAGAATGCCCCAGGGTTCAACTGTGAAGTATTCTAAGGTACTACTGGATTGCTCAAGGCTCTTTTTTCTCCCTCCAAACAACCATTAGAGTGACCACAGCTTTCACGCTTGGTAAAATACCTCTGTGGGTGTAATTATATTCCCGTGATAAACTGGCATAACATATTCCTCATCTTGGTCATATTCCACTCTTAAAAGAACTCGGGGAACAAACGTGGCATCATCAAACAAATCCCGATACAGTCCATAGTGTTCTGCTATTCTCTGTCTGTGATAAGGGCCACTGGTTCTCTCCCATTCGGCTTTGACATCATCAAGTGGAATCAACACTGCAAGCAAAAAACACAACACAGAAGAAAACTAGGCAAATAAACTCTAGTGAATGCAAAAGTGACCAATGTGACTAGAGTTATATCAAACATACATTTCCGAAGGCGGGATGCTCTTTCCAGTTCAACATTGTTAAGGTTTTGTGCCCTTATTGCTCTTCTCTCTTTAAGCTTATTTTTCCATGATGTCAGAGGATAAGGTAGGCCAATATTTATCTTTGCCTCTTCATCTAGGGTTGAAAAAAAGAGAGGAGATGAGGAGAATGAGAGAGAAAGAGACAGAAAATTAAAAAACGATGTGTTTTCTACCATCATTTTTTGCTGTGGGACAAATGGAAAATACTTGAACAGATGTATAATAATAATCATCATCATCATCATCTTTATTTATATTCCGCTCTATCTCCCTAAAGGGACTCAGGGCAGATTCCAAACATAAAAGGCAAACATTCAATGCCCAAATACAACAACAATACATCCATACTAACATAATTTGTACAACCCAACACATAAATATGAATTTTAACTTAACAAACTAAAATTAAATAAAAAGCACAGACATAACCGTATCTTGCTTTATATTAATGCTCAGGAATGCAAACTACCCAGTGTAGAAAACTGAAGTCTCATCTCCACCCTCTGATTTATATAAAATCTAAACCTATGTGTCTCTATGCTTGCATGCACATGGCTTTAAAGTGTATAAAATATAAAATACAACGCAGAAGCCTACTATAAGGCTGTCAGTTTCTGGTCACTTTGTTGTTTGACAATCAAGGATAATTCTGTTTCTCTTTTGTAAGTCTGTCATACACCCTTTTCCCTATATGCATCCTTTAATCCGAGTAAGCGTAATAAATGAAAATGACTCCTCTGGCCTATTTTCTTACACATTAATAAGAAATAGGTTCCACTTTATTTCAAAAGCTTTTTTTCTGAATAAGTGTACAAAAATGTACACTTATTCAGAGAAAATACAACAGGACCAGGTCTTTGAATCTGGCTCTTGGATTGATACCTTGCGGTGGAGTACTGCGTTTCTTGTAGGTTGGCCACCAATGAGGCTTTTGACTTTCTTTTTCTGCCACCTTGAAATAACGAGTGAAGGTCCGGTACTTTTCTAGTGCGTCCAAATTACTCACGTCAATGTCTTCATTAGGCATTGGTCCCAGCGGCACCCCCAGCTTGTGGAGAACAACTGAAAACATAAATTGTGTAGTAAACATACACGTCTGAGTATCAGCAGAGTTGAATCTCTTCCATTCAAGTGAAAGTATCCCAGGAGCAACAACAGAAAAAAAAAGAAACCAAGAACATATAGTTAATGCCAAAATAACAGTGATATTAAATCTAAGACAAATTTTACATATGGACACTTATGTGAGTGCAAACCGTGAGAGATTTGTACACAATTTTTATTTTGCACTGCATGATAAAAAAGGGTGACATGTGATTCAAGCACAGTTCTTTTCAGAACCTTCATATATTTATAAAGGTACAAAATCATTTCCCAAGATGAGTTTGCTTGTCTTTCAAATTTAGTAAAGGATCTCCTGCCTCTAAAATCAAATGTTTTATGCATCCTCTGAGTCTGTGAAGTCAATTGTTTGCCACAAACTGGTATAACAAAAGCTGTCGAAAGTAGCTGAGCTCTAAACCAATAAGAAACAAAGAATAACCCTACTTTTTTTTTACTAGGGTCCCATCTACATGTCCATGTCATGCAGTTAAACTGCATTTTGAAACTATTATATGGCTATGTAAACGGTAGCTGAGATCTACAACGATGAAATCATATATACTGAAAAAAAAGATTCATCTTTTTTAAAACTGTAAGTCATCCAAATGCTGTCTTTACAGTCACATTAGACAGGCATCACTGTTGTTGTTGTTGCTGTAGTATTTGTACCCTGCTTTTGTCTCTGTAATTGAGCCCCAAAGGAGTTCACAGGAATTAAAAGAGCAAGAGAATCATAGAGTTGGAAGAGATCTCATGGGCCATCCAGTCCAACCCCCTGCCAAGATGCAGGAAAACTGCATTCAAAGCACCCCCGGCAGATGGCCATCCAGCCTCTGCTTAAAAGCCTCCAAAGAAGGAGCCTCCACCACACTCCGGGGCAGAGAGTTCCACTGCTGAACGGCTCTCACAGTCAGGAAGTTCTTCCTAATGTTCAGATGAAATCTCCTTTCTTGTAGTTTGACGCCATTGTTCCACATCCTAGTCTCCAAGGAAGCAGAAACCAAGCTTGCTCCCTCCTCCCTATGACTTCCTCTCACATACTTATACATGGTCATCACGTTTCCTCTCTGCCTCCTCTTCTGCAGGCTAAACATGCCCTGCTCTTTAAACCACTCCTCATAGGGCTTGTTCTCCAGACCCTTGGTCATTTTAGTCGCCCTCCTCTGGACACATTCCAGCTTGTCTACATCTCCCTTCAATTGTGGTGCCCAGAATTGGACACAGTATTCCAGGTCTGCTCTAACCAAGGCAGAATAGAGCATGGGTAGCATGACAATACAATTTCAAATCTTCAGCATATAAATATTAAAATAGGATTAAACAGACCAATTGGGCTAAAATAACATAACAAGTGGAAAGCACTTAAAATACTTAAAATGCTATACAGAATCCTCCTGGCTCTGTGCGAAAGGCAGTGACAGAGCCAACTAATTAAGATTGAGATGATGGTTTTAAGCACCGCATAGAAAAACTTCCAAAGGGCAGCCACAACCACTCAAAGGAAACGGCCCATTGCCATCCGAAGCGAAAGGAAAGCAGGCACAGGAATAGCCAGCTACCGCCTAGAAACACTCGCGGGTGGATGCCCAAAACACCGAAAGAGGAAATCCCCGCATGCCAGTGTCTCACGCTGCCGAGGAAAACGAAAGCCCGCTTTCCGGGAAGCCAGAGAGCAGCCGCCCCTCACCGCTGGTGCTGAAACCTCGGCCCACTCGCCCTCGGCGCAAGAACGCCCTCAGCGCGGGCGCCGCCATCTTGCCGGCTTCCGAGGCCCTCCGCTCGAAAGGACCCCAGGCAAAAGCTGATGACGTCACTCGGTGGCGGCTGTCTTCACAAGTGCCTGCCAATAGTTCCCAAGTTGACATACAGACATTTTTTTAAAAACCCAAAGTAGTGCCAAGGTGGGAACTATTTAAAATAGCGAAGAGTAGAGACATCACCCTGGCAACAAAGATCCGCATAGTTAAAGCCATGGTATTCCCTGTAGTAACCTACGGATGTGAGAGCTGGACCTTAGGGAAGGCTGAGCGAAGGAAGATCGATGCTTTTGAGCTGTGGTGCTGGAGGAAAGTGCTGAGAGTGCCTTGGACTGCGAGAAGATCCAACCAGTCCATCCTCCAGGAAATAAAGCCCGGCTGCTCACTGGAGGGAAGGATATTAGAGGCCAAGATGAAGTACTTTGGCCACATCATGAGGAGACAGCAAAGCCTAGAGAAGACAATTATGCTGGGGAAAATGGAAGGAAAAAGGAAGAGGGGCCGACCAAGGGCAAGATGGATGGATGGCATCCTTGAAGTGACTGGACTGACCTTGAAGGAGCTGAGGGTGGCCACGGCCGACAGGGAGCTCTGGCGTGGGCTGGTCCATGAGGTCATGAAGAGTTGGAAGTGACTGAACAAATGAACAACAACAAAACAACATGGGGCAAAAGTATGATAGCTGGGACCCTACGCATAGCTGAAACCTGTATGCTGGTTGCACAAAGCGCGTCAGAATTAATGAAGGGAAGTCCGCTTGGACTGTTCCCAGCTACTGGGGCTCCTTTCTTCGAAGGGCGGAAAGTATGCTGGTGGCCGGGGAAGGTTTTTACAAGGCCCTAGTGCAAACCCCCCTCCCCTCTTCTTCTACTTTCCCCTGCTTTCTAACAGTGGAGGAGCCGGGGCTCCAGGAGGGCAGGACATGTGAGCCATAGACCCCCCCTCCTCCTCCCTCCCTTGCAACTGCATCTGTCACTCACTGGCTGTCTTGCACAAGTGTTCCCTTCATGAATTCTGATCCACGGTGCGCAAATAGCATAGGGTCCCCAGCTATCATACTTTTGCCCAATATGGTACTGTTCCATTATCCTGGCGGGGGCCACAAGGAGGCGCTAGACAGAGAAGGATAGTTCATTTTACGGGGGTGGGGGTGGGGTTGAAGAAGTTAAACCATTTCCTGCTGCTTTCCTGTTATTCCCCCCACCCATGTCACCTTCCTGGAAACAGCCCTTGTTTATGGAAAGGGAAATGGGGAGAGGAAAATTGTTTTCCTCCTTCAACTCCCCCCCCCCCCCCGCCCCAAAATGCATAATCCTTCTTTCTCTAGCACCTCCTTTTGGCCGCATATGGATAATGGAACAGTACCAATGAGATAAATAAATATAAATAGCTATAGGGACAAGCTGAAAAGAAAGCAGCTGAACAGTTGTGATAATCAGATGAATCCTGGAAGTAGAGATTTGGTGTTTTAAAATATATTTTATTTGAGTTTTGTTTAAAGAAATGAAAAAGAAAATGGATATTGTAACATTGAAAGTGGGAGAACAGTATCATATATAGTAAAGTAGGAAATGTAAAAAAATAATAAAGAAAAATAGAAGGGTATATATATATGTGTGTGTGTGTGTGTGTGTGTACAAAAATATAAAAAAGAAGAGGAAAAAATAGAATATATATATATATATATATATAAACTAATAATAATAAGGAAGGAAAAAAGGAGGATATTTTAACATTGAAAGTGGGGGAACAATATCATGTATAATAAAGTAGGAAGAAAAAGAAAAAAGGAAAAAAAATCCACAGAGAAAAAAAGGTTGTTAACTTCTTTCTACTTTCCGATGGTTGTTTAGTCTTTCTTAAGATAGTGTTATCTAGTAGTTAGTGTATTTCCCCTCCGTGTTCTTTGTCTTTATGATTGATTCTATGTAGGATATCAACTCTATTTTCAAATGACTGAAGTAATCCTTTACTGGATCCCAAGTACTTTCTTTCTTTGATAAGCCTTAGTTTAGTGAGAGCCAATAGGCAAGTTTATCCATATTTATAATCTCTAAAAAGCTGGTGATAGACTGCATGAGTCTGGAGACCAGGATTCAAATCCTTGCTTGGCTAGGCTCAACCAGGGGAGTCAAACCCATGTCCATCAAGGGTCACGTCAGTATTATGGCTATTTCCAAAGAGCCACTGAATGCATGGATAGTGCGCTTTAGTTTTTACCCAGTTTGAGTCCCCAGATGCTTTTGAGAGACAACTCCCATCACTTTTGATTATACACTGTACAGACAGGGGATAAGGAGAACTGCAACCCAGTGGATACAATGGACTCATTGTAATAGGCATGATTATGTTCTGGTTAGTCTAATTAATGATGTTGGGTGTATGTCTATCATACTGCAGGTGCTTATGTTCCAAATACAAGCTTAATGTTGTGACTGTGATTCATCAGCGGAGGGCGAGAGTACTGTGAAAATGGATGCAGAACAATGTTAAATTTAGAAAAAAGAAGCATCTAACAGAGGCTGCCCTACTGGGTTTCTGAAGAGAAAAATAAAATCAAGTGGTTTATTAAACTGCACGTTCTTCAGGCTATCAAAATTGTGACTCTGAGGTTGGGGAATGGTTAAAGGACATTTTAAAGCATCATATCCACAAGCCTTCTATCTAAATCCAAACCCCACTCTCCTGACTAAACAACAGAACAAACTGGGACAAATGTCCAGATCTAGTTTGACACATGCAGACTAGATGAAAGCCTTCTGGTGTTATTCTGCTTCTTAGGAATTGTGGGAGTTGAAGTCCAAAAAACCTGGAGAGCTGAAGTTTGCCCATGCCTGATTTAGAATGTGTATACTTAGGTTGTATGTTGTAGTTTCTTTTGTATATAAAGAAAAATTGTCTTGTTTTCTATGGTAGTGATTTTTGCTTCATTCCTTTTTGTTTAAAATAGGTAAAGGCTTCCTCTTGACATTAAGTCTAGTCGTTTCTGACTCTGGGGGTGTTGCTCATCTCTATTTCGAAGCCAAAGAGCCAGCGTTGTCCATAGATGCCTCCAAGGTCATGTGGCTGGCATGACTGCATGGAGTGCTGTTACCTTCCTGCTGGAGCAGTACCTATTGATCTACTCACAGTTGCATGTTTTTGAACTGCTAGGTTGGCAGAAGCTAGAGCTAACAGCGGGAGCTCACCCCACTCCCTGCATTCAAACCGCCGACCTTTTGGTCAGCAAGTTCAGCAGCTCAGCAGTTTAACCTGCTACACCACTAGGGGTGCCATCTTTTTGTTTTGTGTTGTATTTTATAAGTATGTTTTTTCTTGTGTTATGTTTAAATAAAAATTAATTTTTTAAATAAAAAATATTGAACTCTGCCAGTGCATGTGACAAAATGGATTGCAATTTGTGAAAGTTGATGCTAAAATAAATTCACCTCAGAGATACTGCTTTTTTTTTTTGTATCAGGAGTGACTTGAGAAACTGCAAGACGCTTCTGGTGTGAGAGAATTGGCCATCTGCAAGGACATTGCCCAGTGGACACCCAGATGTTCGATGTTTTACCATCCTGTAGGAGGCTTCTCTCATGTCCCTGTATGGGAAGCTAGAGCTGAGATGGGAGCTCACCCCACTCCCCAGATTTGAACCGCCAACCTGCCAGTCCTGCCAGTAGAAGAGTGCGCCACTGGGGGCTCCATAGATGCTGCTAGATTCCGCTTTTCCCTTTTCTTGTTGTATTTATGAGTCATTTTTCTTTTCCAGATCTCCATCCCATACTAACCCTCAACTAGCAGTGAGTTTCTATTCTGCAGGCATTGAAGTCAGTCCTCATCAGGCTGCTTAGGGAATCCTCCTAACTGGTTTCTACTGTCTGCAAGGTTTTTTTCTTTGCAATTCTGCAGTTACTTTGGATCCACTGATATCTATCTGTCTCTTGCGTTCCATACCTGGTGCCACTTAGAACGTGAAATCAAAATTAGAATGTAATGAAAATGCATAGTATTTTCTTGAATATATTAAGATTCAGGTCAGATTATTTATGCTGTATTTCATAAGAAATAGTTTCTTTCTCAAGGAGCAGTGTTAATTCCCTCCTCCCCCATTTCATTATAATCTTCATCGATAATCCAATAAAGAGAATATCTCTAAGTTATGCCCCATACTGTCATGATTACTTCCTTGCTCTCTGGAATTCCAAGTTATATTTCACAACGGATGCCATAATTGGCTTCTGTAGTGCTAAAGTAACTCATATAGAGATTGCTTCAAAGTGTTTTCCAGTCATAAAAACAAAACTCAATTTAAAGTTGTATATATGCTTCCTGAGCAGAAGAGCATCAAAATACATAAAGCTGGATCAAATGGATAATAATGTTGTCAGCTAGCTGGACAAACACTGGCCTGACCTATCATGGCCTTACACGCCTAAAAATGGCTTGGTAAATATTTTCTACCTACCCTGGTGGCACAGTGGGTTAAAGCGCTGAGCTGCTGAACTTGCTGTCCGAAAGGTCGCAGGTTCGAATCCAGGGAGTGGCATGAGCTCCCGCTGTTAGCCCCAGCTTCGGCCAAACTAGCAGTTCGAAAACATGCAAAATGTAAGTAGATCAATAGTCATGCCGGCCACATGACCTTGGAGGTGTCTATGGACAACGCTGGCTCTTCGGCTCAGAAATGAAGATGAGCACCAACCCCTAGAGTCGGACACAACTGGGCTTCATGTCAGGGGAAAACCTTTACCTTTACTGCTCATTGCTACACAGCCCATAATAATAAATGTCAGAATAATAAATGTTAAGGGTATGCAGTCTGCTGCTGGCCCCTTAACTATTTTGGAGCCTAATGTGTTTCTTCAGATGAATTTGAGGATGACCATACCCTGCAATGGGTTTCATGGGAACAGTTCCAATTAATCCCTCATTGCCCCCTTTTCTGCTCCTTCTGAAATGTTTTTTTGATTCTTTCTTCCACTTTCCTTCTTCATCCTCAGCTTACTTCATTTGCCACAAACTGAACTGAAATTACAAAAACAGTAACTCAGCAAGTGTCATGGGAGGAGTGGTAAAAAACCTTCCTAGTAAGCTCAGGAAAAAGGAAACTGCTGCAGCCTCTCCTATTTTATGTATTTTTCTTCAATAATAATGTTCCCCATCTTCACCACATTCTAATGTTTTTTGACCACACGTGTCCCAGTTTTCATCTATGAGATGTTGGAGGATATAATTTCCTCATCTCATGTACCCTGATAAAATTGAAAAGTTCTGATATTCATCTATGCATGTAGTAACGCTTTTGCCATTATTCTTCTCTGCTTTATGTCTCTGCTTTTTATTAGTTTCTTGCCACACAGGCAGAAGCCTAAATAAGCAGCATTTGCCTCTGTGATAGAAACTAATAAAGAAGGGGCTGAGCGTGACATGTGGAGATTAACTGTCCATCTCCTTCTGCTAGATTACATTATCCAGGGAAGCTGAAGCGGGAAAGCTAAGGCCATCTGACCATTCCTCTAAGCAGGTTGTTTTTCTCCAGCTCTAGATTTGATTAAGCTTTCAGGCCTTAATATGATATGTGATGCTTTTAGCACAAACAATGAATCACAGGCAGGACAAAAAGCACAGACTAATATGTTTGCTTTGAATAACACAAAGTCATGCAGAGAAATAATGAAAATGAAAAAGATGGGGAAAATATTAGGGGGAAAGTACTAAAATGCTTTCTGTGCCTTCTGTCTATTCATATCACAAGAGTTTTCTGTAGGTTAGTCAGTCACCATTTCCTAGCCTAATAGGACCATGGTTCATTGAATGACAGCATGTCTGCTAATTTAAATCACCTTTTCACAACCACAATAGCTGCTGCCCCAACTAAATAGAAGATAAGTGTTTTCCCTTTCCATCTGTCAATCCATTTTTGGGAGAGCAGAAAGATAAAATAGCTACAGTATGATTCCTGTATCCACAGGGAATATATTTCTGGATTCACATGGATACACAAGTCTGCAGATAATAAAAAAATCCTACTGAATAACAAATCTTTCAATTCTAAGTCATAACCAAACGCACCAGCCTTTTAAATGTACAATTCAACTCAATAACCATTCACCTTCAACGTCTTCCTCTAAAATGCTTCCTACAGATGATTTACTTTATCTTGTTTCATAAAACTGTGGGTGATGTGTGCCTCTGCTTCCAATTGATGAGACCTTAAGGTAAACCTATCATAGGGTTTTCTTGGGAAAACATTGTCCAAAATCAGCCTGCCATGGTCTTCCTCTTATTCCACCTGTACTTTAGCAGTCATTCAGTCTGCATCATTACCTACATGTCGTCTTCTGTAAACCAAGGGGAATTGTGGGCTTCACAGTACTGAAATAGGTATGGTACTTGTTTTAATGGCTCTTCCCCCCACCCCCCCATCCCACAATGAGACCAAGATGTTGATTATCATTCTTATTAACAGGAGTCCCTGGTGGCGCAGTGGGTTAAACCCCTGTGCCGGCAGGACTGAAGACCGACAGGTCGCAGGTTCTAATCCGGGGAGAGGCGGATGAGCTCCCTCTATCAGCTCCAGCTCCTCATGCGGAGACATAAGAGCAGCCTCCCACAAGGATGATAAAACATCAAAATCATCCGGGCGTCCCCTGGGCAACGTCCTTGCAGATGGCCAATTCTCTCATAACAGGATGCTCCTGACACGACAAATAATAATAATAAATTCTTATTAACCACAAAATCCCCATGAACCTAAAGAATACTACTAATTTCTTAAATCTTTGTAATGAGAAATCATTTGACTATGGCAATATGGGTGTGGGTATTTCCTTCAGAAGCAAACTACCCTCCATCCATTCAACAAAAACCAAGATTCAAGGTACTATATTTGATTTATTTTTCCCCCTACAAACATCTCTAAAAATGCAGAGTAGTGTCTTAGAATCAAATAAATATGGTCTTTCCTGTCTTGTGCATTAAATTAACAACGCAATAAGGCAATGACCTGGTTATAATGGTAGCCATAATTCCTATCCAGCCTCATTAGCACAAATTTGGTGTGGATGTTGAATTTCCCCAAACCTATTGTCCTGGGGTTCTCCATTGCCACCTCTGAGGCCACCTTGGCCAGATTAGGCAGAAAGACCCCAGGGAAAGAGTATGGTTGGCTTACTAGGAACCTTCTTGTTCTATCTCTTTAGCCTAAAGCAGAGACCTTCAAAGTAAGTGCCAAGGTGTTTGAAGGCGAGCAACTCCTCTCCACCAGTCCTCAAATCTAGGGTAGTGTTGTCTGAAATACCCTAGATTACTAAGGTACTCTACCAAGCTCATCTACCAAGGTTTCTGTTATGCACACAAGAGCAATGCAAAGTATTAAGATATTAAATGAGAAGTAATTGATAAATTGGGCCCCCTGGTGGCGCAGCGGGTTAAACCGCTGAACTGCTTAACTTGCTGACTGAAAGGTTGGTGGTTCAAATCCATGGAGTGGGGTGAGCTCCCGCTATTAGGCCCAGCTTCTGTCAACCTAGCAGTTCAAAAACATGGAAATGTGAGTAGATCAATAGGTACTGCTTCTGCAAGAAGGTAACGGTGCTTCATGCAGTCATGCTGGCAACATGACCTTGGAGGAGTCTATGGACAATGCTGGCTCTTCAGCTTAGAAATGGAGATGACCCCCTTCCCCCCCCCCCCCCCCCCACACACACACGCACCCTGAGTTGGATTAAACTACATTTAGTGTCAGGGGAAACCTTTACCTTTTATTTAATGGATAAATCGTGCATTTTGAACACAAAACAGGAAGCTGTATTTTTCTGAATCAGGGAAATGAATACATCTAGTAGCTTTCCAGAGTTTCTGACAAGATTGTTTCCTAGCTCCCAATATTTGGTACACCTGTTGAAATATCATCCGTGTACTAACAAGGTCTGATCCTGCTTTACTTTCCCAGATCTAACAAGATTAGGTATGCTCATGATAGTATCGTTGTTGAGTTCTGCACTTTCGGATATAAACGTAGGAAGCATTAGAAGGAAACGGAGTCCAGGTTCAAAATTTACAAAAGGAACATGATGGTTGTCGCTTTGTGATTTCACACTATACTGCCTTATTAAAGACAGTAAAAAAAAAGAAAAGAAAAAAAAAAGATATAGGAGCACACAAGGAACAACACTTGGCCAGAACTTGGCTTTTAAACCTGAACTACATGTATAAGGGAGTAAGTCCCTCTCAACTTGATGGAAATGATTTCTAAGAAGACATTTACAAGATTGTACTGTATGTATATCAGTGACCAGCTTTGGCTAACCAGCAGCCTGAAGGGTCCATACTGAAAGGGGAGGAAAAGACCTAGAGTGATGACACAATATGATTGGTCTTCTTAGCTTGGCAATAGTAAAGTTTTAGTGAAAGAAATGTAAAAATAATAGCAGTCTGGCAAAAGCAAGAGTTTAACAGGTATATTAAAAATACATTTATTTAACAAAATGTAATTTCTACCACAACAGGTTTTGACAACTTGCATGTTTAATTCACTGCCTCCCATCTAAATTATTTGACAATTCAGAAATGACAATCCATCTTGGTTTGAAAAAAAACATCAATCCAGGCAAGCCTGCCTCCAGCATTCACCTGCTTTCATGCTGACTGAGACGAAGTCTTGTAGGAAGCTTTCTTCAGGGTTTCTAAGAAGAACTGCTCTTCCTCCAAAAAGTCGTGATCCTGTTTTATTTTGTTTTTTAAAGGGAAAGAAAAGTGATGAGAAAGAATTGCAATGAACAAGGAGTTCCTTGGTGGAAGAATGAAAAGGCTCTCCCACCTGGGTACTGAGTAGCCACAATGCTACTTCTTTTCTGTTCCATTAAGCAGTGGTTAGAATTTGAATTGTAATATGGGAAACCTAGGCTTAAAATCCCCTCTGGCCCATGAGATTCACTTGGCTGATCTTGCCTTAGTCACTCACTCTCTCATCTTGAGCAACCTTACAGGGTTACAGTACAGAGAAAGAAATGTCTGTGCACTGCCTTGAGTTCACAGGAGACCCAAATGGATATTAATCTGTAGCTCATGCAAACTCTGGTAGCTAAGCACAGCTCTCCCCCAGAGGAATATGTGTCAGAACAAAAACTAAGTTAAATACAAGATGAAAGCTGACTAGCACTCAGGGGACAAAAAGAAAAGAGTACTGATGATGGGATGTTCCAATCCATAGAAGGTCAACAGATGGATAGGAACATGGAAGTCCCCTTGTACTGTCAGGGATTCAGAAGGGTTCCTTCCTAACCAGGACTGGAGATACCTGATATCTCTTGGTAGTCTCCCATCTAACCAGACCTGTCTTTGTAGCTTCTTAAAAGTAAACAATGTTCAGGATGGTATGGAGTCCTGTCCTTCCACTCTTACCCGTTCAGCTGTAAGCTTATGCAGCACCAGTTTGGCATACAGATCTGGTGGTCCTGATTTTGAGACAGCCTGGGAGCCTCCAGGTTTGCCAGGGTTTACTTTAGGAAGATCATTCACAGGAACAGACATATCTGAGAAGAAAATAGGCTTTGCTGTAGGAACATGGCAAAGATTACGTACACAGATATTACAGGTGTGCTGTCTACTGGAAAATGAAAGACAAAGCTTTTACTTGTCTCCATGTGTGTTTTGACCTCAGTCCTCTGAATCAGATGCTAGGAATGTGGCTTTGCAAAATTCTATTATCTACACTTATGTGAAAGGACCTTTCTGGATCAAATCAGCCATACAACCAATAAATTGTACATTCCAGTAACCAAGTACAGCTGTGGTTTGATGTCTTCTTTTGCTACAGGGCTACTTAAGAATATTTGTGGGCTTTGCTAAGGTCAAAAAGGGAAGAACACTGACAAAAGTAAATAATGAATTTTAAAATATCTCTATAGAAGAATTATTTATTGGTGTACTTTCCTCCCTATCTTTAAAATAAGTGTTGTGCTTTTTGTGTAAAGGGAGAAAGCTTTCAGGGCACTGAACGATTACTCTTATTCTCTTTTTCAACTCTCCTAAGGGGGTTATTAGCGGTTCTGAAGCTACTTACAGTTCATGTTGGAGATTGTGTTGGACTGAACTCCTGACAATGGCATCTGAAGCAAACTCTGGAACACTAGTGGATTATTGGCTGGGAGTCCCATCCGCAGCTGTTCAAGCTGTCTCCTCTGGTGAGTCAAACTGAGGCGTTCCTGAGCCAGTTCAACAAGAGAAAGGGAAACATTTTAGGAGACTCTATGAAACTTCTACCTTGCAGCAATTTGATCCCAATCAGATGTGCTGTAACTAGTAGATTCTAGATGCTTCCAAGTTACCAAATTACTATCATGTCTCTGCTAACAAACAAATGCTAGCTGCAACCAAGAGCATTTTAAAATGTGATGCTCCTGATACCATAGCTGTGTCCCTCCTTGGAAAATCAGTTTGGCTACAATTACCCATGTCTTTCTAATCTCAACACCTATTTGGACATATTGTACTGTAATGTTCTCTTCAGTCTGTTCTTGCAAACAGTTCAGAGATTGCAGCTACTATAATAGTCCCTGTCTTAGAGGTTGTAAATTGGCAGAAGCTTATCAACATGGTTCTAATACTAACTCTACAGAGTGCCTTCAGCTTCAAGGCACTGGTATTGAAAAGTGTTGGATGAAGAAATTTTGCCACTTGAGGCATAGGATAAGATAGCATCCTTTCTACTTCAAGGCCCGCAAGCCAAATTAATTCCACTGCAACTTTGGTGATCTTCTACTACACTTGAAACCAGCAGTCTAGTTTATGGTTGCATAACAGGTCATGCAGAACTCAAACTTTTCAATACTCCTTTTTTGTTCTGAGCCTTCAAGTCTTTTCCATCTAATGGCAATTCTGAGGTGAATCTATTGCAGGATTTTCTAGGAAAATTTGTCTAACGGGGGTTTGCCTTTGCCCTCCTCTAAGGCTGAGAACACAAGGATCACCCAGTGGGTTTGCACAGCTGAGTGGGGATTCGAGCCCTGGTTTGTAGAGTCACAGTCAATGCTCAAATCCTGACACTACACGGGCTCTCTCAGTTCTCCTTATTATCATTCTTTCTCAGATGGATTATCTAAGTATTAGGAACTGCAATGAGCAAAAATGGCATTGATATTTCATGTATCATCTTCAAAAGGTCACCTGATGCAAATGTTCCTCCTGTTGCTTGACTCGCTCCATCTGCTGCTGTATTGCATGCAGTCTTGCTTGATGCTCTGATTCTACCTTCTGTGCCTCCAGGAGGGCTCTCTCCCCCTCTTCATACTTCTGAGAGGAGAGCTGTGGAGAACAGGAAACAGAATCAGGGCTTAGCTTCAATTACAGCCCCCTGGGGCTTTGACCCAGAACCTGTTTTACACCCCAGGGTTCAACCTGGAACCTCAAGGAGCAAATGCATGTGTAAAGCACCTTCTCCTCACTGCAGAAACATTATTTCACCACAGATTTTGGAAAGTTGGAACACAATGCTCATTTTTACAAAATTTCAGGGCTGTTGTGATCATGTTTTTTCAAAACGTTGGTTTTTCAGACTGGCCACAAATTTCATGCCCTTATGTGATGTTCCCATTCCTTTCTTTGCTTCTCACATACTAGCTTTGACAAAGTATCCAGGTTTTTAAAACTACACCTTCCCCTAACTTCTAAATCAGGAAATATGGTCTTTCTCCAAAGCAGTCTATGAAGTCAGGTTATGGAACAGTGCTGATGATTTCCAAATACCTCAGGACGGCCCCAGTATCTGTGAGGGATATATTCCAAGACCCCCTTTAGGTACCGGAGACAATTGATAATAATGAACTTTATATTTTGACAATATTTGGGATAGAATCGTGATCTAAAAGTCCTCAAACACTTGGGGGGTGAGGAAATATTTTTGGAACACTGCTAAGTGAAACAGTGGATATTAAAACAGTGGGTGAGGGGGCTGATATTGCACATGAACACAATACTAAATTATGTGCCATGTGATGTGGAATAACTTATTGCTGTGAGTGGATGAGCAATTCCTCAACAACACTAAGTGGCCCTAATGAGGAAGTAACCAAAGATAACTACTTTCAATTAGAATGGTTAATTATATTATTCTCTGAAGTTAAAGGACATATGGCAACTATCTGATGCTTGGCCAAGAAACCCAAAAGTTAATGGTTTTCCTTCTTAATTTCATTGGGGCTACTACTCCCATCTCTAACCATTTTTCCCTAACTGCTTCTGTCCTCAAAGTTATCCTTCAAATGCTGCCTTCTTCTTTGATTTACTCTTGGCGCACAATTCACACCACATATTCTCCAACTTTTAAAGTAACATTTTAAAGATATTTATTATTCAAGTATTTATCTACATTCTCTCTCATCAACTCCAACTTCATAACAAAAAGTGTATCTTATGACTGTAAGGTTTTACATTAAGTAGATTCAATAGATCTGTTCTTTGCAACAATAAAACTAAACCTTTACTAATAATATAATATAATATTATATATATACATATAATTATTATAATATTATAATGTAATACAATATAATACTAGTCATAATAATACAATATTATAATTATAATTATATATTCACATTACATGTAATATTACTAATAATATTGCAATATAATGGTACAGTGCAATATAGTAATATATAATACTGATATTGTTCTGTTGCGTGCTGGGCCTGTAAAGAATTTCCTTTAGAATAGGACGTGCAACCTTTGCCCAGCGGGAAGCCAGGGGCCCCAAAGAGAAGTTTTCTGAGGTTTTCCACCATAAATGACCTTTAGATGGTTTGTGAAGTATAACAAAGTCTTTTATCAATGAACAATCAAACAGAAACTTCTCTTGTCTTCAGTAAAGCTAAACAAATGCTTCCAGGCTTTATGCAATTGGTGACTTCCTAATCTTGCTCACGAAGGACAGGCAACTGTCTTCAATAACTTCTTCTTTACTTTAAATGAAAAAAAAAAACCCTTTTTAACTTCTCCCAGGCTGACTGTAATCTAACCCTTACTGATGTGGGCTCCGCTACCGGGTCGAACTGCGTCTCGAAGCACTGAGTGGACCTACCAGCAAAGGTTTAGATATTTTCCAGCTGGAGTTCTTTGGTCTTTAGGGCTGTTCTCCCCCGGAAAGTCTTCAAAGCTTTGGGGATGCTTCCCTGGAAATTCTTAAAAGTTAAAGCTTTTGTACAGGGGAAGCTTGCACACGTCCTGTACATAGCTTTCCTTGCTGAGACTAACTAAAAAATTGCTCCCTTCCCTTCCCAATTGCCCTGAGCAAGGGGCGGAACCAAAACTTAACGATGATGGACAGGTGACTTGCCCTATCACTGCAACCAAAGGAAGCCACCTGTCTGCAGAAACCCTTGAAGCCTTGGACTGCAAGCAAATAAAGTGGGAGCTCCTGGCACAGCCGTACCAGCACAGATATTGTACTATGCTAATAATATTATATACTGTATGAAAATATGTATTGTAAGCCGCTGAGTCCCCTTCAGGGTGAGAAGAGCGGCATATAAATGCTGTAAATAAATAAATAAAACAAATAAACCTGAACAGCAAACATGCATTCTAAGGACTACATGGCCACACAAATAAATTCAACTGTCTTCCTTGCAAAAGTAAGGAAAATAGGCCTGAAAATGTTCATGATTTAGAGCTGGAGCAGGGAACTTGGGGACTTCCAATTGTTTTTGAACTGCAAGTCCAAACAGTGAGGGGTAGTGGGAGATGTAGTCCAGCAACTCTGGGGAGGCTACATATTCCCTCCCCTCGATTTAAAGAAAGATGAATAAGATTTGTTTGTATATCCAGGCCTAGAAGCCAGACCTTCAGAACGTAAGTTCATTATCTGACTCATATGACTTATTCTCGTTCTTTTTCCAGACATGAAGAGAGCAGAAATATATCGGGCAGAAAGGTAGTTTTCTTACCTTGCTCATACTGTCAATTTCAGCTGTCCTCTGTTTGATGTGCAGAGCGGCTGCATTGACTCTTTCCTTTTCTAGTCTTAGTGCCTGCTTTTCTTGCTCCAGAACCTCTCTGTCTCTAGCCAAGTGCTCCTCTTTGGCTCGCAACTCACTGGCTTTGATTTTCAAGTCTGCTTGTTCCTAATAAAAGGAAACTCAGAGATGTCATACTTCTGTGAACAGGATACAAGGCAGCCCCAAAGCTTTCTATTGAAATAGACATACTAAATATAATGCCACTAAAAATTCCCCTTTAACTTTCAAAGGTAAATCAAAAGATTTTATGCAATTTCTTCTTATTCGATATTTTTAATGTAACCCTTGTTAACAGCAACAAATAAACAAGTTCTGTTAACAATTTTATTTATAGTTCATTATTTTCAAGCTATGTGAAGCTCAGCTAGAATGTAATGCTAAAGGAAAATATTATTTAGTTAATATTTAGTTAGGTTTATAATTGTTTTGAATGTCTATATTGCATTCCCCTCTTTATATAGGCACACTAGTACAAGAAAATAGCAGAAGGGATTATTTATAATGATATCAGTCTCTAGATGTACACATAATCAATGCAGTTTTATTTTGATTAGCTTCTACAGGGGAAAGGGCTGCTGCTAAAGTTTTCAAATAGTTTTTTACACTATCTCCTGTTGTTCCCTCCCTCCCAACCTGACTCTTATATTCTTATATTTTATTTTATAAATGAAATACTCATAAGTTAAAGCACTGAGTGAAGACACTGAAAGACAAAAGTTCCAGAGCTGAGTATCTCCTGATGAAGTTTTTTTTTACCTTTGCAAAACTCATGATGGCTCCTTCTCTCTGACAGTCCATCTGCAGAGCCCTGTCAACCTCCCGCTCTGCGCGCTCCTTGATCAGTCTTTGCTGGATGTGGAGCTCTGACCATTCTGCAGCAAGTTTACGACGCTCTTCGGCACATTTCTGCATGACTGATTTCTGTTCCTCAAGCAAAGAATTCTAAAAACAAGTAAGATGACACAGAGAACCATTTATTTCTTGCATTTTAATTGCTGTCATTAGGTGCTTAGAAGGGGACTCCAACTAATGGCAACCTTATCAGAGGGCTTCCTTGGCAAAAGGCTACTCTTGCATTCTCCTTAGGCTGAGAGAATGTGACTCGCTTAAGGTGACTCACTACTTCATCACACTATTTATTTATTATTTGGTACACTTGTATACCGCTAATATCTCAGCCTAGAACGGCGACTCATTGCGGTTTACAACATTTAAAACAACAATAATTCCGATTAAAAATATAAAACACATACATATACAGTATACAGTATTGGGCCACCAATACAGACCAGTGCATCTCTTAATTAAAATCACAATCCAACTTCACTGTCCATGATTGCCAGTCCTTTAAATCTGGTTTCTGCCTCCTGTAGAATTCTAGGGTTTGTAATTTAGTGAGGCTGTTTTAGGCTCCTCCCTAAACTACAAGCCCCAGAATTCTGCAGGAGGCTGAAACCGGATTTAAAGTGGATTCATTCTCTAGTGTGATGAGGTCATCAGTGGGTTTCCCGGTTTTGATGTAGACTTGAACCTTAGTTTTCCAGAATCCTTGTTCAACAATCAAAGAATGCTGGAAACTGCCAATATCTTATTCTCTCTGTGGAGTGCACTAGACAAACGTCAAATCCCATAACAGAAGAACAATAATTGCAAAAACCTTGAAACTTCACAAGAGAATAATAATAATAATAATAATAATAATAATAATAACTTTATTTATAGATTGCCCTATCTCCCCAATGGGACTCAGGGCAGTTTCCAAGAAAAAAAAAGCAATCATTCAAGCAATCAAACTATAAAGTGAAGTTAATATCAAAATAAAATCATCCACAGAAAACCACACAGGATTATTGAAAACACTGATATGGATTTAATTTAGAAACAATTTTGCCCAAATATTTTATTTATTTATTTGCTTCATTTATACCCCGCCTTTCTCACCCTTTTGGGGACTCAAGGCGGCTTACAACTCTGGAAGATTCAATGCCCTTTAAAAACATAACAATAAAACATATCCCATCAACTAAAAACAATTAAAAACAGTTAAACAAATAAAACAACAAACAGATTAAAAACATAAAGTGCATGATTCCATTCGTCCATAATCCTTGCTCATAGTACTTTGTCTTCCATCAGCCATCCCTATTGTAAAATCCAACTGAAAAAATACCCCTGGCAACCAAAAATAGTTTTCTCTCTTCTAAAAAAGAGCAATGACAAAACAGATGGCAATCAATATCTTCTCAACAGATTCTGTTCACACTATTCAGCATCTCCCTTCCTCTCCTCATGCTCTGGACTCTGGAGTGTGTTTGGAAGATGCAATGAGGAGTTGAAGGAGGAGATGAAATTACCCCCTACTCATTTCATACAAGAAACATTAAAGTGATAAAATCTTATTAAATTTACAAGACAAATTCATAGATGAAAAATTCAAAGGATGAATGTGTTCATTAATGGCTGAGGGAACCATTGCTATAATTTATATTTCTCACCATTTCTATAACTAAATATAGATATACATATATAGATACATGCACACACATACAGATACACACACTGTAAGACCTCTGTAACTATGGAATCTATATATCACACCAGGGGAAGAGTGGCCTCACTATGAATTTACTAGGTCTTCCAGGCAATTCTGTTATGCTTCCCACTGAAATCAAGAGATAAGTTAAAGGACATGGCAAATTTCTAGGGAGGATACCTGTCTAGAATTCTCTAGGTCTTCCGACGCAACTATATAGTATTCTGAGACTAGAAATTAGATAATTTAATGGCATTTGGTCATATCCGTGCCTTCACATATCCATGGTTTGGCCAGAAACATATCCTCTGCAGAAATGGGGGCCTGACCATACAAATATTTCCCTCTAGTCCCAACTTGCAGCTTTGTATTGGATGTAGCAATTACAGCATGCTGAGAACATTCAATGTACTCAAGTGAATCCTTTTAACCTTTGCCCTTTCCAGTTCCTCCCTCTCCATGGCCAGCTGCTGGGTCATGGCCCTCCTCTGCTCCTCCAGAGAGTGTTGCAACGATTCCACTTTGGATTGTTCTGTGGTTACTCTCCAGCGTTCCTTGAGGCAGAAAAACATGCGTTAAATGAGAGAAAGTCTTATCCCTCAATGAGGCAAAAAATCAAATGCAGTTGAGTAAGGCAAGCAGGAATGGTAAAGACCTGATACTATTCTAGCATTATTGAACAGGTGATAATTGGGGAAAGCCAGCCCACTCACATCTGGAATATAAATGGTTGCAACACCACATTATACAGGCAGCAATAATTAGAAATTACTCCTTATATCCCTAATCAATTATCAATTTACTTTTTCTTGTTTTCTTTATTTATTCATTACTCTAGAAAAAGCACAAATATATTTTATTCCAGTCAGTTACGTAAAAAAGCAAACATACTTTAGAACCAGGTGCTATTCTCACATTAGCTCACCTGCTCCAGAAGGCGAGTCTGCTCGTTTAACCTGGCCTCCATTTTAGAGATGACCTCTTGCAGTCGCCCTCGCTCATCTTCCATATCTCTCTGCTGCCGGGCCAGACGGTCTTGTAAAACTTTCAGGTGGAAATTGAGAGGGGAAGGAGGAATTACCATATATATTTTAAAATCTAGACCAAGAGCTCCAAACGAGTGATAGGCCAGTGGCTTCTGAGAGTTCAGTCTCACTGAGACATTTCATTTGTTTCTTGGGGTGGGGTATGTAGTGGTAGGTCTCCTGGGGATAACACAGCTCCTAATCTCCCATCCTTGCCTACCTGTGATATATACAGATAAATATGTGGCAATATGACAGCAAGTCATATTAGACAAAAAAAAAAACCCAAAACAAACTCAAAGTGCCTAAAAGCATGAGAAAGACCAGGACACCTCTGTGCCTCATTGTACCTCTTAGCTGTTCATCCCGCTGGCGTGCCCCAATCTCAAGTCCTTGGTGCGTGGTGTGGTGAGTGGCCTCTACTTTGTTTGCAAGATCATTCAGGTTGCTTGAAAACTTTTCCATCTGGTCAATGATGCCATTCAAAGACCTGCAGAGAGCAAAAGGAGCTTCATGTTGGTCCACAGGTTGCACCCATTTGTGTCTCAAACTTTTGTTTACCATGCACACTATCTAAGAGTATGAAACAGAAGACAATTAAGCTGTAGTAAGGATATTAGCTGAATCCTTCTAGATACAAATTCACCAAGAATTGGCTTTACCAGAGGCTTTCCCCACTAGATGACAGTTTTTAAAGGTCTGCATCATTCTTGCCGATTAGAGGGAGCAGCATCCTAACTCTGGATATTCAGCCTTTCACTGTTAGGACATTAGACACAATAATTAATTTCCCCCAATTGTACTCTTAATTTTCCCTAGTGCTGACTCTTCTTCTTTTTGCTTCCTTGGAATCACGAATGAACAGCAGAGATTACCTGGTGTAGGAGGTAGCACTGGTCACTGCGTCGATCTCCTGAGACTTCAGCCGTTTCAGTCGTTGTAGTTGTTCTTCGTGGTCTTTGCGCATTTCCAGAATGGATATCCTAACCACCAAAAAGAGGTGGGGTGGGGAATATATCTATACTTAGGGACTTGAATAAAAAGAGCACGTTCCTTGACTAACACACACACGCCCACACCCATTTTAACTGCCTACCGCTGAAGCTCCTGAAGTCGATTGAGCTCCTTGGCCTTCTCTTGCTCTAGCTCTGTGAGTCGGCGCTGATGCTGGGCTAGAAGCTCTGATTTGGTCTGCTCCGCATTCTGGCACTGAGACAAATACTGCTGTGTCAACTCTTGGTTCTCTTGCTGGAGGCGCTCCTCACGTTGGTGGTATGAGTCCTCAATCACTTTCACACGGTTCCTACCCCCCAACAAAGGCCCAAACAGTTCCTTAATGGCTTAGACTTTGCAAATAGGGCTCACTGGGTCCTCCTTTCTGCCCTTTTTTTATCATTATCTATGAACATGTGTTTGGGTGCCTGCAGTCAATAGGATTTAAGAGTGCATTTCTGGTCTACTCTACTTCCAAGTCTTCACATGGCTTCCAATCCAATCTCTTTTCTGTACAGATATTTCTACAAACCTCTATCACATTCCCTCCTACCTCACCTTTTAATATTCCTAAAGGTCCAAACAGAGAACCAGTGTGATGTATTGGTTTGAATTCTGGAATATGACTTTGGAGAACAGGGTTTGATTCCCTGCTCAACCATCAATATCCACTGGGTGACCTTGTGCATGTAATGTACTCTCAGCCCAAGAAACCCTGTGTTGCTGTAAGCTGAAATGACTTGGCGGCACACAACAACAACAGATTCAAACTTTTTTTGTTCTTAGCAGCCTTCCAAGTCAACTTTGACTTATGGTGAGTATGAATGAGAGACTTTGAAGTCACCCTGTCACCAACAGCCTTGGTTAGACTTGAGGCCATGGTTTCTCTGATAAGAGTCTATCCATCTAGAATGTGGTCTTTCTCTTTTATCACTGCCCTCTGTTTTAACAAGCTCGATTGGTGTGAACAAGAGAGAGGACCTTCCTTCTCGGTGGCTGCCCCTCCACTCTGGAACTCTCTGCCCAGGGAAGTCAGAAGGGCCCCCTCCCTGTTGCCCTTCTAGCGGCAGGCTAAAACTTTTTTTTATTCAGACAGGCTTTTAAAATGAAGGTGTTTAAGATCCAGTTAGGGGCTGCTGTGGTTTTTAATAATAATAATAATATTTATATTTATATTTATACGTTGCTTTATCTCTCCCGAAGGAGACTCAAAGCAGCTTGACATAAAAGCATTAGCATACAATTTAAAATATACAAGTATGTAAACATTAAAACAATTACATATAAGCAGTATTTTAAAAAAATCACAGTTAAAATCCATTAAAACAAATTCAAAGTGCGATGGCCTGAGGTACGGCGGGGAAGGCCTGCTTCCCTGGCCTGCTGCTGCCTGCATGGCTCTGGAGGCTGTGCGGAGGCCAGGGAGGCAGGCAGGTACCCTTGGGATGGGCCAGGAGGCAGGTAAGGAGGCACAGGTAAGAAAATAATGTATAAAATATATAAAATAATGTATAAATATTATAATTAATATGGTGTCCCTACTTCATGGATTTTCACTTATTGCGGGTGGTCCTGGAATGGAACCCCCGCGATAAGTGAGGGAACACTGTAGTCAAAGAGATTATGCTGGTGGTATAGTCTGAGGGACTAGTATCCACAGAAGTCCTTAGGGATAATGACTAAGTTTCCCATACTACTTGCAATATATGTATATTTCTAAAGGTACAATGTAAACAGCATATTCCCTCATAACCACAATTACCTGTGAGCTTTCTCAATGAGTTCCAAGTCCTCTTGATGACGTTGCTGAAGACTCTCCAATAACAGTTTCTGCTGACTCTTCTCCAGCTCCAGACGCCTTACCTTAAGGTATTTTTAAAACTTTGTTTTGGAAATGTTTCTTTTAAAAATGTCAAAAATCAGCTGTGACACAGTATGCACAAGGACATTAAAATGATGCTAGAGATGATGGTTCTTCTAAGCCAGGCTAAATGTCCACTTGGCTTTGATGCAGGAATGCTCAAATATTATAGGAAGAACACTTTTTTAAAACGTGCTTCAGCAGTTAAGACAGCTGGGAAGTAGCTATTATAAACAATTAGTTAATCAATCTCTTCTTGTAATAACTGAAACATACAGAAGACACAGGAACCTGCCTTATACTAAAGCTGACTCCTGGTTCTCCTGGTCCTTTGGTCAGCAGGGATGGCTCTCCAGGGTTTCAGGCAGAGTTATTACCTGGCTCTGCTATGGATAATCCACTCAATTCCTCCCACTCTCCACCCCAGAATCCTCATAGTTTACAGAGTGGGGTTTTTGTTTGTTTGTTGCTGTTCTTTTTTGGGGGTGAGAAGGTCCCCTAAAGATGGTTTGCACTTTGCTAACACTACTCTCTTGCTAACACTTCTCTCTTGTGTGTAGATCTTCTTTAAGCTATAGTAGTGGTTCTCAAACTGTGGTTCCCCAGATGCTTTGGCCTTCAACTCCCAGAAATCCAAACAGCTGGTAAACTGGCTGGGATTTATGGGAGTTTCAGGCCACAACACCTGGGGACCCACAGGTTGAGAACCACTAAGCTAGAGAGTAATGTTCAGTTTCAGCAGAGGGGATAAAGCTTTCATAAGGAGAATCTTTTTGATCTCAGGCACAGGTGTGATGAACTTACCTGGCCTTCTAGCTCAGTGAGGCGAGTCTGTGCATTCAGCAGTTCTGCCTGATAGCCTGCCAGGCTCTCTCGCAGCTGCAACTGCACACCTGCTAGCCTTTTTTCATACTCATTGGTATTTGGGGAGCTCAGTGAATGGGGCTCTGAGTGTAGCAGCTGAAAAAGGGATGGGTAGGGACAGAAATGAAAGACATTTTTAGCTTGGAGAGCAATTTTTGAGAAAGTTCAAAAATGAGTTCACAAGTGAAGGGATATGTGCTTTGTAATCCTCAGACGTGTGGTAGTCTGTGGTTGAGAGAACAGCGGAAAGACATTGCAAAATGGAAAATAAAGTATAGCAAATACCTTTATGATTTAACTGGCATATGTGACAAAATTCAAAGACAGCTCTTGTCACCAATTGTGAAATGACCCAAGACCTAATGTATTGCACTTTATTGTGGTATTTGTGTTGTTTGCCACCCTGCCTATACAAATACAGTGGGAAAACAAAACTGGTTGCTGGTTCCAAGTTCATGTTGTAGAAATGCACAAGTATGAGAAAAAAAATTGTATTTCCTTTTGGCAAACCCTGAACTTACAAAGAACAGTATAGAATTTCAATGCTTCATGTTATATTCCAGACAACAACAACATCTTGGATGTAAGGACAGCTCAATGTAGATATTTCAGATCAAGAGATTTTCACGCAATGGATGCTGAACTACATACTAATATCTGGGATACCTTCCAAATGTTTTGAGTACATGCAAATTGAGAAGCCTCATTTATATCCTAAAAACAGAAATAAGGGAAGATCAGGCACAAACAGTATTCCAGAGTCCTTTGCATAGTTCATGGCTGCTCCAGAATCAAGATCCAGTAATTAGAGGGCTATGTAGTTTTCTGGATTAACATTTCTTTTTAAATCCATGCACAATGAGAAGAGTTCTGTTAATAGAGCAGGGGCTCTCAAACCTTTTCAGCTGCAGAGCCCTTTCTGAAACAAAACTTTCTTGTGGAGTCTTGTGGAGAAATGTTTATATACAGGGTTAGTCAAAATGCATAGGCCAAAATGCATAGGCCAATGGCCAATGGCTTATTGGCCTATGCATTTTGACTAACCCTGTATTATGTATTACTTTATATATAATGTATATATATCAGACATGGGCAAAATTTTTCATGCATTTTTTTAAAAAAATTGACAGACAGGCGGGTCAGTGACAGATGGATAGTGTTGGTGTGAGCTTATTGAAAAAAACATGAATAAATTCCAATGCACACTGCACATATCTCATTTGTAGTGCAAAAAAAAAAAAAAAGAAAGAAAGAAAGAAAGAAAGAAGGAAGAACAAAACAATTATTTAAACTGAAGAACAATTTTCATCAACATAAACCTAACAGTATTTCAGTGGAATACCCCAAGGGCCATCCAGTTCAACTCCCTTCTGCCATGAAGGAAAAACACAATCAAAGCGCCCCCAAGTAGTGAGACGGAAAAGGGGTTTTGGAAGTAAGGAAGGCGAGGGGGAAAGCATCTGGGTGGCAAGGGAGGTAGGGGAAGGGGAAGGAGCAGGAAAGAGGAAGGAAAACTTGGAGAAGGAGGAAGAAACTGCGGAGCCTCTCAGTATGCTTTGTGGAGCCAAAGGTCTTTGTGGAGCACACTTTGAGAACCACTGCTCTAGAGACATATATGTGCATGTTAAAAAATACTCATATATTCCTCCCTTTTACCTTCCTTGAATCTTTAACATATCATTTTCCCACAATACCTGAGAGTGCATAGGAATCCTAAAGGCCTCTTGTTGTTCTTGCAAAAATGCTGCAGGTGCTAGAATGCAATAAATGTAGGTATCAGAGATAGCCAGTGATTTATGAGTTTACAGAAAAGAATGAGTAGCAGGTCTCCTTTCTGCATTTGTATTGATCTCTACAGTGAAGAGGAGGCACAAACTGCTCATGACAAATATATAGAGAGAAGTACCATACTAATTTTCCAGCTATAGAAGATTCTGCTACAATTCAAGGTGTATAGCAGAACCTTTAAGGAAAATGGGCTAGAAAGCAAAGAGATGTGGACATCGCCAGGAATGGAAATAAGCTGTTTTCCTATTTGGAACAGAATCCAGCAGTCTTCAACCATTTGGTGCCCAAGTTTTAAATGTTTCTGCTATTTGCTGTTTTAGTGAAAACAATGTATACAATTTTGTTGTTTACTCATACAAGTAAACACTGTTTCCCAAAAGTTACTGAAGTAATCAGTGACGGAACCACTTTGGAAATGGACCTTGAATCTCACCTGTAGCATTGGAGTCTCCAAAGGGAGTCCCTTTCCTGAGATTGGATGGAAAAGCAGGAGTCATTTGTTCTTGAGATTTTAACCAAGATGTGGAAGTTCTTCAAAGAAGAGATATTCGTAGTTAGAAAAGCATTCAACTGAGAAATGCATATTCTGGTATAAATATAAACCTGCAATCTGGTTAAAAATATAATGTCAAGGCATAACAACTTTTAGGCAATAACCCTTTGGTTTCAGGCATGAGAGCACCATGGTGCCATAGAATAGAGCACATCTTCCTCTCCACCAAAGAAGAAAAAAGCCTGTGGGCTGGAAAACTCACTGTCACAAGATCAAGCCTGGCTAAAAACAGGTGCAATGTGTGGTACTTCTGAAACACACTGAGAAAGGAACAGCATCTTCCAATGTAGAGGCACTACTACGCAACACACACAGTCCCACCCTTCAACATCTTCTGACCACCTACCAGCATCTGCTGCCTGAGGCTTCTGCTTTGCTTAGTTGAATGAAGGGGAAACCCTGAGGGAGTCTTGCTGGATCAAATCAACTACGGAGTTTAGCATCCGGGGTTTTTTTAATCATGTTTAACCAGTTGCCTATGGAAAGCACAGAAACAAGTTCTTACCTAGTTTCTTCTAGTCTGGTAGGTCTGTCCATGGGAGAAACAGATGGCTGATATCTCTGGTCGGATGGAGTATGCTGACTGATTAAAAAAACAAACAAAAAGAAAATGTATTAATTTTATTTATAATATTTATATATTTAGAAGCTACATGAAATGCTTTTAAGATGTATACAACCAGATTTCAATCTGCAAGCATTATAATGTTCAAGCAAAACTATTGTCAGAAAGTCCAAAATATTTAGCTTCGTATCAGCCCACAAGGTTTTTTCTCAAGGTACAGTCAATGTGTGATACCCTAACAGGATTATTCTTTGAATGTATTACCATTTGGGTGCTTGCAAGCAATCTACAAGCAGTTCCCTAATTATGAACAAGATAGGTTCTGTAGGTTTGTTCTTAAGTTGAATTTGTTTGTAAGTCAGAACAGGTACATTTTTAAGTGTAACTCCAGACACACACACACACACACACACACACACACAACACCCACATGCAGGCTTTGGATAGCATAAGAAAGGGTTAACACCTTCCCTATGCTATCCATGTTTCTTCTGCTGTCTGGGCCCCTGTTCAGAAGATCTCATCTCACTTTCTGTCCCTGTGTGAATTGGGTTTTTAAAAATTTGGCTTGTTGTGAAACAAGAATTGGTGATAAAGCTTCAGTGGAGACACCTTTTCCCCATGATAACTCTTCCAGGAGTGAATTTCACTTCCTAGGGGTTGATTACTCTTAATTCCTGTTGTCTCACCCCAGTTCTTAACAAAGAGTTGTTTGTAAGTAAGATACCTGTAACTCAGGGACTGCGTCTGCATATTAATATATGCAATACATTTATAACACAAAAAATATTCAGCAAATCACAACAGGAGTAACTGCCACTCACAGAACATAAAAAGTCAAGTGCCAAAATGGATCTTACATGGTAAGAGCAATGGGATTCTCCTCCTCTCCATGTATCTGAGATTCAGAAGGTCTTGGTTTCTTTTCCTTCACTTTCTCCTGCATGCGGGATTTCTTTTGAGTTAAAACATTGCTCAGCCAGCTGTCAGCATCATCTTCAACGGGCTCAGGCTTCAGTGTTGCTGCTTCAGGAGCTGGTTTGGTTCGGGAAGGGAGCTGATTGGAGGGAGGCGGATGCTGAATCTCAGAAGACCCAGGCGGCACATCCAGTGAGGATGCTCTTACGATGCTCTTACTAGATTCCTTTGCTGGTGAGGGTGGAGGCAAGTCAAAATCTTCATCTTTCAGCCCCAACCAGTCACCACCACTCTTGCTGCGTACTGGGCTGCCAGATGCCGGGGTGGAAGGTTTGGATCTTTGGTCTGTTTTTAGCTCACTGAGGTTCTCTGAGGAAAACCTACAACAGGAAACAGAGAGAGGTAGTAAAATTATAGAGGCAGCCTTGTGGGAGAAAATGTCATGTTTTGTGGCTAGCGTGTCTATTATTACCTGACAGATTGCCGCCTTGATTGCCGTCCTTCTGGAGCAGATGCCACAGTTGGTTGGTAGGCTCCAAAAGTGAACTCATCTCCCAAAATGGCTTCCTTATCTGTATATGGGCAACACCACTGAGTTCTCAAGCTATTGAAATGTACAGCCTAGTCTAACCTTGCTTTAGAACACAAGTGAAGAATTTGGGGTTTTGCCCTGGGCACAATGTGTTTTAAATCCTGCCAAATTTAATCTGTGTGTTTTATTATGATTAGTTAGTTGCGATGTTTTCTGATTTTGTCGTTATATATTCTCTTTTAACATTTATTTGTTGTAAGCCGCCTCGAGTCCTTTTTTGGCAGGATTTAAAACACATTGTGCCCAGGGCAAAACCCCAAATTCTTCTTTTGGAGAGGGGGCGAGATATATAAATAAAGTTTATCGTCATCATCAATAACATCATCATTATTATTAACGTACTACTTCTCCTACCATCCTTGATAACTGGACATGTTGGACGGATCTCATGGGAACAGGAAATTCCCACATGATCTGTAAGGCCATTGATTTCTCATTCCTCTAAAGCAAATTCAGAAAAAGGGAGCAAGTGTGAAAAATAGACCTAATAATAAAATATCATCTGGGATAATACAAGTATTTTTCTTTTTAAAATAGTTAAAAAGAAAAGAAATAAAGTCGATAAGGATTGAGCCTGGGATCTTTCTATTAGAATGTCTCTGAGGATTCAAAGCAAGGACAAAATAGGGTTCCTGAGTGAATAGGGGAAACAAGGAGGGATCAGTTGCCACTCTGTAGTACTTGCCTGTTTGCTTTTGGTATTTCTTATCCAGTTTGAACTCCTTTTGTTCTCCTGTGCTGGGTCTCTCCGGGAGTGTCTTTGCAGTTCCTTGTCCCAGCAGTTCATCTAGCATGGATCGAGCTGGGCGAGGCTCCTTTCTGCCAACGAGGAATTCAATCTTTATCAAGAACTTAATTCACTGGTTGGTAGATGGGCCAAACAAGGCTTGCATCCATGGCTCTATGTTGCACTAAGACACATCAACTCAAGCAAGTAAAACTGCAGCCAAATTTACTCCAGCCATGTATATACTGTGTTATTATTCCTGTCATAGTTGTGGCCTTGTCATTACTAAGTTGCAATGTTAAACACTTTCTTTTAGCTTTCTACTCCTAACATGAACATAGAGGAATCACTCCAATCCCTTCATCATTTTGGTTTCCTCTTTCAGAACTTTCACCAGCTTTTCCATGTCTTGTTTGTGAAATAGTGACCAGAATTGTACACAGGACTGTGCATGAGTTGCACCATATGCACAGTGTTCAACAAAAAAGTTATGTGTTCTTTAACAACTAATGATATCCACCCCACCCCTGCTGTAGACATCCTCTGGGTGTCTACAGCAGCCTGCAAGAACCCAACTGGCAACTGTAACCCCGAGTACCTTTTCATCAGCTGCCCAAGAGTGTGGAACAAACTGCTGGAAGAGATTTGGATTTGGAATTTAAGACACAGTAATTTTACTTTTATATTAAGATGTTTTTAATTCCATGTTTTAATTGTTTAAATGTCTGTTTATTTTCTATGTTTAATATGATTTTAATGGTTTAATTTATAGTTATATGTTACCGTTTTAGTTATTACGCTTTGGTTTTGTATATATGTTGGCATTGAATCTTGCCATTACTTGATGTACACCACTTTGAGCCCCCCCCCCCCCCCCCGGGGCGAGAAAAGCAGTATATAAATGAAGTCAATAAATAATAATAATAAATAAATAAATAAATAAATAAATAAATAATTGAAGACCCATCTCTTTTGGTAGGCCTTCCCAGTCAATTTTAAGTGCTGAATTGTAATCTGCACATCATCAGTGGATTTTAACTTTTATTTTTAACTCTGGGTATCTTGTTGTATATCTTTTAATAGAGTTTTATCTCTTGTTTCAATGATGTTGCAGGGAGAGGCAGGTAATAAATTCATCATCATCATCATCATATTATAATAATAGTTATGGTGTAATCCAAACTGCAGCATGAATTGCTACTCTTAGTTTACCGCATCCCAAATATGAAGGAATTCTACTTCAAGTAATGCCATTATCCCCCTTCAACGTCACTCACTGCCTTTTTAGTAAAACATAGTTGCTTACTCTGCACTCTTTCTGCCTGATTTCAGTTCTGCCTTTGGGTGGTCACCAAACCCCAGGGCATTCATGAGATCGTCCTCATCATCTTCAAATGTTAATTCATCTCTTTTCCGCTCAGGGGCAACAGCGTGGGAAAGAGCTGTAGATAAACCTGATAAATGACATGGAACAGTCTGATTCTACAGTCATAGTAAAAAAAACATGAACTAGAAAATTCCTAGAGAGGTCATTTTTTCTTGCATGCAACTAAGTAAAAGCATGAGTACAGGTCCTGTGCATACAGGAGCCATACTGCATTTATCCCACAGAAGCCAAATTAGTCTGAAAGATATACCAACAGTACCTTTTTCTTTAACAGTTCCAGTATTCTTTTCTGGAGCATTTTTAGTGGCAGAGGATTGTGCTTTCTTCAGTATGCCCTCTTCTTCGTCAGACAAAAGTCCAGCCAAGGGGTCATCCATATCTGAGGAAAAAAGACATACACTTAGAAAGAAATGGTCACTAGGAATATGAATAATCATTTTCAAGGAAAGAACTCATGTCATAAATCTTTAAAGTGCTACAGGACTGGAGGGTGAAAAACAAAGTATTTGCTAATAAGTTGATGGACTGCATCACTATTCTTACTTAGTTACTGAAGAAATAACAGGAGTTCAAGCAAAAGTTAAAATGCAATTATACTAAACATACATTAAAAACCGTGTTAATTTTGTAAGGAACTACTCAGCCCCACCACTAAAAGCTTTATGTGTCACAAACACCAAAAATGAAAACATCCCTTAAACAGATCTTCATCTGCCAGCAGAAAGATAGCACAGAGGAGGCCAACTGGACCTTCTGGTAAAAGGAGTTTTATACCTTGGGAGCAACTATTGAGAAGACTGTATCTCATGTTCTCATCAAAAGAGCCTGGGATGGTGGTAGGACACAGAGAAAGCCCTCACATGCAAATCTTATAGCATAGGAGGAATATGTCCCCCCCCCCCCCCAAATTGTCTGGAACCAAGCCTTGGAGAGTTTTAAATGTTCTAGAATTAAATCTACACACATGCACACCATGTCTCATATCAGCAATAAAATATTACCTTCAAAGGATAACTTTGGTTTAAGCTGCCGGGAAGCAGTGGGAGTAGAATTTGGTTTCTGGTTTATTTCACTTGCAAAGTTTCCTGTATGGATAGATCATTAATATTTTTAAAATCATGTTCAAAGCATCTCTGCCTCAAGTCAATGTTAAAGATAAATATTTCTGGTTAGAAATGGCTCAAGAGCATCAGGTGAAAATGGCTTTATAAAGAATTCATAGTTTGGAGATGATCCTGCAGAAGCAACATATCTCCTAAACTCAACTCAATGGCACAATTTGGCTCTTTTCTAAAGGCTGGAGAGGATCATGTCAGATTTGAGCATTCATCCTCCAAGGCTGGGGTGGGCAACTGCAGGAGGCAGATTTCTATCCCTGTGCACCCACAACAGGCCACACCACCACATTTTGGCTAAAAGGAACAACTGGTTGTGACTTCCAGCTCTTCTGGGGCACAGAAAGGTGCATTTTGGGGGAGGGCTATATTAAGCAAATTCTTGGTGACATTTTGAGGCATTTTGCCTGATAATTGTTTTGCTGAAAAAAATGTGTGTACGGGTTTTCAAAAGAGGTCAATGAGATGTGGAAATTTTGCATGGAAACATTAGTTGCAGGTCACGTGAGATCCACTGTCCCAACCACTGCTCCAAGGAGTTCAGAGCAGTTTATATTATTTCCAAGACAATGTGGGTAATGTGAATTAGCTCTAAGTCAATGAGATGCAGCATTTAATCACAGGTATGCACCACTACAATATTGTTTGCACTGTAATGGCTGCATGCATTCAACCCCTTCAACACAGCTATATAAAATTATTGACTCTGGAGTAAACAAATGGGTATGAGCCATGTCAGGATCTATATGTCCCAGTGAATGGGACATAAATCTTTCCCTGTCTTTTATCTATGGCTTGTGTTTACGTTTAAGAGAGAAGGATCCATGGCAGATCCATGAGCAGTCTTAGATGAGATTATGATTATGCTACTCCTTTGCCTCACTGAATTTTATGAGAGCTTCACATGTCCACATTTATACACAAGGTAAATAAATTACAAAAAAAAAAAAACCTATTTTAAGAGACATCTTCAAAATGCATCCAAAAACTACCACATTTTTTTCTTTCATGTAACAATCTTTTGGCAATATAATAGAGAATTGAAGCATTTCTTAATTTGGCCCCAATGACCACTACATCTTCTGACTTTTTACGTATAACAAAAAATCTATTAAGAAGATGACAAGAAAGGTACTTAGTGTTTTCTAACATCCTCCATTCAATCTGGTCCCACCCAGATAAGAGCCACATGAATATACTTGAGTAAAAAGGATCTTGAAATAGCGTGCACTTTCATCTTAAGACATAGGATAGTCATACAAAAGGAAAGCAGCCTTGCCTTTTTCAGTGATTGTTGTTTTTTTAGCAGATTTGGCTAGCTCGGAAGGCTGAGAATTTGTTACATTCTTTGCAGGTTTTTGAACAGGTTCAGAATTTGCTTTCTTTATGCCCAGAAGATCAGCTTCCATGTCATCCATATCCTGTCATGGAAAAAAAATGTTTTCTGAGCAGAATGATTTTCTCCACAAATGGCAAAGTAAAGCAAAACAATTATTTTCACATTATTAGAACTGTTTTCCATTTACCTTCAAGGTCTCGAGCAGCGCATCTGGGTCCACATCTGAGATATCGGGATCCTATAAATACATACACAAAGAAATGTTCACATACATGGTTTGTATACTGTTGGGCATTTAAAACAATCTATCAGTCTGTTACTTGATCCAAGAAAGACAGTCCTAGTACTACCAACCTTAACATCATTGGTCTAGAGACACGCAAATACTGGGTCTCACAAAAAAAAAAAAAAAAAAGCATCAGGGGAACTGCCTAGTATGATAACTTGGTTGTACGCAGCAGAATTTATGATATGTTTGTTTCCTATACATATTTTCAGCCATAATTTTAAATAGTATCAATGGAAACCACATCTATTTAATATGTAAAATATTAAGTGACTTCTACATAGTCTTACCTCTGCATTAGCCTCCTCTTCAAGAGCTATTTTGCTGAAGAAATCATCATCCAGAAGCCCCCTGAAAAACAACAAACAAAAAGCTCAGGATGCACAATCCTCCCTACCATGCCCCCTATTCCCAAATGCAACATTTCACAGATTTGATGAAAACTCTTTCCAAATTACTTAGATGTTTTGACTAAATTTGGAGGATATCGAAGTTTACTTCTGTTTGAAGAAATAGCAGTAGGAACTCTACTTATGAAATAGCACTGAAACAGGAAAGCTATATATACATTGAGTATCGCTGATATGAAATGCCTGGGACTGGAAGTTAAGGTATAGTATTTATATTGACCCGTGGATAAGCTGACCAAGCAGTTTTGGGTCAATTTTTGACTAAATCTTTTAGACTTATACATGAATATATATAGTATTTAGAGTTTTCAGGTAAGGGGTATTCAACATGTATGGTTGTGGAAGAATACTAACAGGAGGAATGCTTAAACAGGTCCTAGAGCACCATTAATATTAGGCCCTGAATGTGCTACAGGCAGAATCAGCAATGTCAAGACTCACTTTTTGCTCATCTGCAAGGTGCTTCCTCTGGCACGTTCTCTACCAAATGAAGCAGATTTACCAGTTTTGAGGGGGATGTCATCTAGGAAACAGAGCTTATTTTAGTAATCAGAATGTAGGATACATTACTTGCTCATACAATTCTATTATAAAGCTTATAATCGTAGGAGTCCCCTCATGTGTGATGACAGTCACATCAAACAAAAGAGGGGCAGAACACACTATGCATAAAGGTAACAGTTCAGAGGGAAACATGGGTAAGTCTGAATACTGAAGGTATTAATTACCCTGGCTCCTCTAACATCAAATCAGGACTCAACACTCCATTGCTTTTCCATAAAAAAGGACACAGCAATAAAAAATATTTTGGAAAACATTTAATTCTTATTTCTCTTAAAATAGCTTGGAAAATTAAAGCCAATACTACATATTAATCTGACAGCTCATGGAATAATGACAGCAAGAATAAAACCATATAATAAGAGTGTGTACACATAATTATAAATTGAAAATTGAAAGTTTTGGATTTGCATGCATCTTCCTCCTTTGTGGGAGAGACGATAAGAGGAATCAAAACAATTCAATTTTGTTTTATCAAATTCCTGGATTATTACATACTGATCATGGAGTGTGATTTTAAAAGAAAGTAACTAGTTGCTTAGAAGGCCAACACTAAGTTATTTTAAACCACAATTCCAAATTTCCATGTGAGTATATGCCAGAAATCTGTGAACGTGTAACTGATTTCAATAGGCTGCTTTCTGCACACGTATGTCAAGAAAAGTTATGCATTAGCATTCAGTGTGAATACAGCAAGTGTTATAAGCCTGGGTGAACAGCATGATTTTACCTCACACCTAAAATAATAACATGTCCATCATGAACCTTTTGGTAGTGCAGGAAATTGCCCAACTGGAGCATAATGTGGTAAAAGACTCATATTTTTAATAGCCATCTGCCCAAACTCTGATGTTTGTGGGAGAATGCAGAAAAAGAAGAGCCCTGCTTGAAGATATTGACTGAAAGGCAAGTTCCAATAAGATTTTTAGAATCTTTGCAATTTACCATCATCTCCAAGGAGATCACCAAGAACATCATCAATGGAACCTATAAGACACAATGAGTTTACAGCTGTTAAAAGACTGCATATATTTAAGATAGACGACTACAAGAATGAGAGAGAGTGAGTTACGGCTGTCATAATGGCAAGAGTTTCAGGGCCTGGGAGGGCAGAATTGGACTGTGTTATCTACTAGGTCAACCTATGAAACATCATCGAATGTGTAAATATAAGCACACTTACTTTTTAGTCCTTTCCTCGATTTTGCTGCCTAAAGGAAGAAAAGAACAGATACTTTATTAAATAAGATAAAAGCAGTCATAACCTGCATAAAAGCCTGCCTAACCTGCATCAGAGGAAACACAAAAAAATTCAGGTACTAAGAGGTGGTAGCCAGCCAGAGGGTTTCCCTTCTATTATAGGACTTGCGTCAATTGCTTGCTAACTTCAAGGTTATTGGAATACATTAGAAATAATTTAAACTTCAGAATATAAGCACATAATATGAATATCAATAAACTTTTGTAAAATAAATGGACTAATTACACTATATAACATGATCTTTGTTCCTGGGTTATAAATATCATTTTCAATTGGTTCTATTATTTAAAAAATATGGAAAAAGTTTATTAAACTGCAAAAACTTTGTTCTTGTGAGACATCCCGCAGCACATTTTGCTGAACATTTTCAATGAAACTCATAGATGACTTTTTCACACAACTCTTTTGGACTGTGTCGTAGCACCATGAAAGGGAAGGTGTGCAGGTCATCCCGTGGTGCCCTGTGCATCTCCTTCCTCTCCTCATCACACAGTGGAGGCAGAACAGGGTGTGCTGGCACCCTTTCCCTCCCCTCAGCAGATGACAGAAAGAGCAGAAAGTGCAGCAATGCAACATTGCCCTGCCACCCTATCTGTCATCACACGGCAAAAAGGGGAGGAGAAAGCATCTTTCAGCAAAAAGGGGAAGAATGTGGGAAGGGCCTGCTATTTATTGTGTGTTGGCACGCCCCATCTACGCTGCACATAAAAGCGGCAAAACGGGGCAAAAATGCCTTGTATGAAGAGGTCCAGAGTCTCAACCAATTCAACACAGTTTGTGGCAGCCACAAAAACAAAGTTTCTGGAGTACAACTATTACTTGCAAAGTAAGACTGCACAATTAAACAGGAAATAATAATTTCAAACCAGAAACAGATTTTTTTTTCAATTTTGTGAGATAGTTATACTTTCATTACCATACTATAGCATCCAGTTGAAAAGACTGTATCCTTCTTTGTTTTGTACTTTCTTCTTCAGACATTTTTCATCTTTACACCTGTATTGGTGAGTCCAGCCCCGTATACATTAAATTTAGTCTTCCTCGCCTAAAACAGTGAATTGTAAAATAATATTGGTAATTTATTTTCATTTTCCCTTCTAAGCTGATAAAACAGGAAACAGATTTTGTTGACATAAAAAAGCATCTCAGAGCAGCCTTTTAGTTTTACAACAATCCTATAAAGAAGATTTAAAATTAAGATGTGTATTGCCCGGTGCTATTCAACTTGATGCAGTTTGAACAAAACAGTGTCTCTCAAGCAATCTGATGTGAAGGACTTCCAGTGTGCTTGTCCAATGGGACTGGTACGACACCATATTTGTACGCACTGGGTACAAATCCCACCCCCACCTTAGGAACCTTATAGAAACTCATTGATAATTACTGGCCAGAAACTATCACTTCCAACAGCAATTCATTGTGTTTTCCTGCATGATAGATGGACTACATGACCCAAGTGGCTTTTTCCAGCTCTATTATTATATGATCCTATCTACTGAAAGCATTTTACTCTCATTTTTAGCCCCAAAGGTTTCTAGACCACTTTAAGACAATTCTTCCTTTTGGCTCGCAAACTAGGTAAGAGAAGCATTACTCTGGTCATGCCAGTAAATGAAGGGTACATCATATAGAATTAACGCAGTTTGACGCCACTTTAACTGCCATGGCTGAATGCTATGGAACCCTGCGAGTTGTAGTTTGTTAGGCACTAGCACTATTCAGTAGAGAAGGCTAAAGACCTTGTCAAACTATGACTCCCATGAGTCCACAGCATTGAGCCATGGCAATTTAAGTGGTGTCATACTGCATTAAATCTACAGAGTAGGTGTACCTGAACTCTCTGTAATAAAAATGACTGGCATCAAACCAACACCATGAATGTGTACCAAAGCCTGATCCTTCCCACCGGCCCACCAAATGAAATGACAAAGTACTCTTAATTCAGCACAAAACTTTATGCCTTGGAATGAGGTTAAGCTCCTTCCTTGGAAATTTTTAAACAGAAGCTGGATAGACATCTGATGGGGGTGCTTTAATTGTGCCTTTCCTGCATGACAGGGAGTTGAACTGGATGGGCCATGTGGTCTCTTGCAACTCTATGATTCTATAAGTGGTGAGCGGTGACCGGCCACACTCAACTCCAGTCTGGGCATAGTGTGCGCGCATATGGCCCCTTCCCATTTGGGCTGTGTTATTTGAGTAAGGGAGCCCCCGGTGGCACAGTGGGTTAAACTGCTGAGCTGCTGAACTTGCTGACCAAAAGGTCACAGGTTTGAATCTAGGGAGTGGCATGAGCTCCTGTTGTTAGGCCCAGCTTCTGCCAGCTTAGCAGCTCGAAAACATGCAAATGTGAATTGATCAACAGGTACTGGTCCGGTGGGAAAGTAACCGTGCTCCCGGCTGTCATGCTGGCCACATGACCTTAGAGGTGTCTACGGACAATGCCGGCTCTCCGGCTTAGAAATGGAGATGAACACAACCCCGAGTTGGACACGACTGGACTTAACGTCAGGGGAAAACCTTTACCTTTACTTATTTGAGTAACTTACTCTTACTACTACACTGCTGGACGAATGCGGCTTGACCCTACTTTCACTACCATGACTCAATGCCATGGAGCCCTGGGAGTTATGGTTTTACAAGCCCTTTGCCCTTCCTTTCCAGGCAGTACCGGGGCCTGCCCAAACTACAACTCCCAGGAGTCCATAGCACGGAGCCATAGCGGTTAAAGTGGCGTCCAGCTGCATTCACTCAGCAGTGTGGCTGCAGCTCTGCGGAGGAGGAAGCCTGGACGCCTGCCTCCACACGAAATAGCCTCACAACTCCAGTTGCCATAGTAGCCAGGCCTCCATTGCTTGCACTGCCCAGCAGAGAGAGAGAGAGAGAGAGAATAAACTCCCCTTCGACCCTAAAGGAAACAGCTCCCCTTCCTCTGGCGAGAACCCTCCCGCCTTTCCTGGCCCCGCCACAGCCGGGAGAGCGCGCCTCACCCGAGCGGATACCGCCAGCGCTGGAGGGGGAGAGATTCGGGGCGCCCGCTTGGCCCCAGAGCATCTTGGGAAATGGAGTTCCTACGCCAGCCACTGTGAGGCCGCCGCATACTTACTTTCTGTGGACAGCACCTTAACCGGAAGCAGCGCGTGGCCTTCCCCCGGAAGTGTGCCCCTTATTAGAGCGTTCCTCTTGCAGAACTGTAAACTGGGCTGTCAGCAAGATTGTTCCGAGATTAATGCGACTTCAGTAGTGAGTTGGAAGTGCTGTTCAAAAGGAAGATGTTTCATAAAATAGAAGCAAGCTCATGGGTGCGTCTACACTGTAGAAGGAGTGCCACGTTATCTGCCATGGCTCAATGCTATGGGCATGCATACTCAGGGCATGCATACTCAGCAGCAGAGTAGCACAGCGCAAGGGCAGATGTCTTCACAGTATCTGGTTGTGATCCCCAGGTTGTGCCTGTCAGCTTTCGTATGATATTGTTTCTAGCACCCACTTTTTGCTTGATGACTGTGCTACTCTGCTGCTGAGTATGCATGCCCAGTGTGGAACACATCTCACCACACTAAAACAGTGGATGTGGCTCTGAATGAGACATGCCGCATTATCACGGGGTGTCTGCGCCCTACACCACTGGAGAAATTACACTGTTTAGCCGGTATTGCACCACCTGACATCCGCCGGGAAGTAGCAGCCAATAGTGAAAGGACCAAGGCAGAGACGTCTCCAGCTCATCCCGTTTGGGTATCAGCCAGCACGTCAATGACTTAAATCTAGAAATAGTTTTCTAAGATCTACAGAGACACTCGCTGGAACACCTCAGCAAGTGAGAGTCCAAAAGTGGCAGGCTCAAACCCAGAATCTCAACCAATGGCTGATACCAAATGAGAGACTCCCTCCTGGGCACACAGAAGATTGGGCGACTTGGAAGGCACTGAACAGACTGCGCTCTGGCACCACGAGATGCAGAGCCAACCTTGAGAAATGGGGCTACAAAGTGGAATCCTCGACATGCGAGTGTGGAGAAGAGCAAACCACTGACCACCTGCTGCAATGCAACCTGAGCCCTGCCACATGCACAATGGAGGACCTTCTTGCAGCAACACCAGAAGCACTCCAAGTGGCCAGCTACTGGTCAAAGGACATTTAACCAACTACCAAACTCACAAGTTTTGTATTTGTCTGTTTGTTTGTTTTGTTCTGTTAGAAATGTAATATAATGGACTGGTTGCTCTGACACGACAAATAAAATAAACGCTATGGAGTTGTAGTTTGGTGATCTGGTTTGATCTTCTTGCTGTCCAAGGCACTCTCAGAATTTTCCTCCAGCACCACAGTTCAAAAGCGTCTCTCTTCTCTCTCCACTATTTTGAGTTTGGTTATTGCTCTCCTCCCAAGAAGCAAATGTCTTCTGATTTCCAGGCTGCAGTCTGCGTCTGCAGTAGTCATTGTGCCCAGAAATACAAAGATTCTCATTGACTCCACCTTTTCTTCTCCCTCTATTTGCCAGTTATCAATCAGTCTGGTTGCCATAATCATGGTTTTTTCATGTTTAGCTGCAACCCAGCTTTTACACTTTCTTCTTTCACCTTGACTAGAAGGCTCCTTAGCTCCTTCTCGCGTTCAGCCATTAATTATTATTATTAACTTTATTTGTACCCCGCTAACATCTCCCGAAGGACTCGATGCGGCTTACAAAGGCCAAGGCCTCAATAAAACAACAATACACATAAACCATAAAGCAAATCAAAACATTAAAGCAATAACAGTAAACAGTAAAAACAGTACACCATAGCACAATAAAACTAAGGCCGGGCCAAGTGTAAATGAGTACAGATTAAAAGTGCTGAGTATGACAGTTGAAATATAAGGATTTTTGGGTAAGTACAATGTGCGGACAATCTTAAGTCTCTAGTAAAGTGCTTCTGGGACATATTGCTGGGGTTTCCTATTCTGGAAAGGCACACCGGAATAGCGAAGTCTTCAAGCGCTTCCTAAAGACTGCCAATGTAGGGGCCTGTCTGATGTCCTTGGGGAGGGCGTTCCAGAGTCGGGGGGCTACCACAGAGAAGGCCCTGTCCCTCGTCCCCACCAACCACGCTTGCGACGCAGGTGGAATCGTGAGCAGGGCCTCTCCAGATGAATGAAGGGAGCGTGCGGGTTCATAAACGGAGATGCGGTCATGCAGGTAGGCAGGCATTATCATTAAAGTGGCATCATCTGAGTTTCGTCCAGCAATTTTAACTCCAGCCTTGGATTTGTAAAGCCTTGCATGTTGCATGATGTGTTCTGCATACAAATTGAATATGTTGGGTAAGAGTGAGTATACAACCCTGCTGTATACCTTTCCCAATCTTGAACCAGTCTGTTCTGTGCTCTGTGCTTATTGTTGCTACTTGGTCGTTATACAGATTCCTCAGGAGACAGACAAGGTGAATTGGTATTCCCATACCACTAAAACTTGCCACAATTTATTACGATCCACAAAGCCTTTAGAATAGTCAATAAAACAAACTTACAGCTTATCGGCTTACAGCAGGTAAAAAGATGCATAATAAAAGTTAAAGCATTTAAAACCAAATATTAGTAGTTGCTGTCGCACGCTTTAATACATACATTAAACTATAATAAAACTTTAAAACCACTCCTAAATACATCATGCAGTCCAGGAATGAATAAATTTTATTACTAAGACCACAGACCAGGAGAGTAAAACTCTACACCATTACAATAAGAAGTTTTAAAACTAAAACATTAAAACCAGAAATTCAAAGCATTAAAAGGAGAAAGTCCAGGATAGGTGTCTAGTTTGTATGGAAATATTTTAAGATATACAGGCCACCCCCCACCCCCCCATTTTCCCTCTTCCATTCCATCCTATCAAGTGCCTGTAAGTGGAAGCATAATGAGGTAACATGGGTCATGAGTTTTAAAAGATGTCTACTTACATTTTAGTTAGCTTTTATTTTTAAACAAATGCCATTGCCATATTTATTATAAAACACTTAAGACACTTTAAAGATCACCACAAATGTAGCAAAGACTACATAGGTAGTGATGAAAGGAGCCTTCATCATCAGCCATTTTTTGTCCAGAGAGAAAAAAACAGCCAGGACTTCTCTTTCTTAACTCAATTCAACCCTTCTCTGACTGGAATGGGATGCTCATCCCAAGGCTGGATAATTTAGCCCACAGAAATGTGTAAGAGCCAGCATGGAGGGGCAATATGAGTGTTGGATGAGGACATAGGAAGATCAGGGTCTGAATCCCTACTCAACCTTGGAAACCCACTGGGTGTCCTTGGGCAAATCATGTTCTCACTGCCTCAGAGGAACACAAAGGCAAATCTCCTCTATACAAACCTTGCAAAGAAAATCCCATAATAAATCCGTCTCAGAGTTGCTATAACTCAGAAACGAATACACACAACAACAGAAATTCAACACCCCATCTTCGAATTAAAGTGGACAGAAGGAAGTTCTCTACATCAGGGTTTATTACACTTATTCCATTCATTGACCATTTCCACCCAAAAAATGTTCAGTGACCTTTCCTGAGAATTTTTAATACAACCCTGCACTTATAAATATGTAAAATTGGTATAAAAACCAAACATTTATACATAATAAATAAGCATTTGAAAGACTTGCTAAACAGGCTGATTTCCCTTTTTATGAAACACAGCTGAAGCATTTTCTGCAGAGTCCACTGCATGTTGTTGCTAACAGATTTCACGTAAATGTCTAGATTGTGTTCAGAAACATTTTACTGTTGCCAGTTTTTTCACAACCTCAACAATGTTAAGAGAATGTATTTGTGTAGGCTATTGTGAAATAGCTTTGAAAGCATGAGTACAACGCAACAGAAAGAACACAGAATATTTAAATCAGCAGATTATCACTGTCCCATATGATTTACTAATCAACTCAAGAAACAATAGACAGACATATTTTTTCCAGTTTTTGAAAGTTAATTTCTTTATTAAGTATACATGAGCCTGCAAAAGATGGTCAATCGGCTTCTACTGAATGGTTTTATTTCCAGTCAGCACTGTACACAGAAAGCCAGTATGCACATATGTTAATATCATAGTAATTGGATACAATAGAAGGAATGCTTCAGCCAGCCTGGAAGTTAAAATGAATTTGCTTCAATTTAAATACATATTGCTTCTCTTGCTTGAAGGCTGCAGAGTAACAAAACTCCTGCAGCATGCTTAGGTCTTTAAAAAATGATCCACAGAGTGGTCTGCAATTTAAGTCTTGAGATTTTAATTCCGTCTCTTCATTTATACAGTTTCACATAATTGAGGAAAACTCAAAGTTCTTCAGATGGTGATCTTTATATCCTGATTGGTTGGAAAAATTCAGTGAAGTAGAATCCAACCTATTTGCTGGAATTGTTACTGCTGATTTCACAAAATAAAAGTTATGTACAATGCTAAAATGTTAGCCTGCTAACAGTAATCTGGAACTATTTACTCTAAAGGCACCTATACTTTGTGGCACCCCTGAGATTCAGATAGTGTAGGGTTATGGGCTTTTGTCCACCATTCCTATTTGGAACTTATTCCCATCTAGTCTTTGATTCTGCAAAATACAGGGTGTACATTATTCCGCATCTAAAATAATTTAAGTGCTTCAGAAAAGAGTTCTAGAAAATACGAAAACTGGTAAGATTGGAAAAAATGATCTTAAATACTGTTCAACTTTCAGGTCAAACATGTCAAGAAGTTTCCTCAGCCTGCTACAACTGCATTTAAAGTTTGTAGTGATTATCAATGACATCATTTCCAATATTCTCAAGACTCAAGAACTTGGACATTTCCTCATTCCCTGGGACTGGAGCCTAGAGGAGGACAGATGATAGAGACAAACCATGCTGTGGGATGCAGAAGATTTTACCAGAGATATGATCATGTGTTTCAGTTTTAGAGCAAAAAAGGAAGAGCCATCTGGCCTTAGAATCAGGATGACTCCTGTTAAGAGGAGAAGCAGTACCACGAGGTAATTGCTGGATTTTAAAAATACACAAAGTTGTAGATGGGTGGACAAACATACATACATTGTTCCTACCAAGGTTCATGCAGCCCAGTTCCTGATAGGGCTGTGATCACCATAATAGGAAAGCAAGTTCACAAGAGGATTCTGACAAAGTGCACACAGCTACCTTGAATTTTAACAGCATATTCAGAAGGGAAGCTGTTACTCCTCAACTATCTCCAGAACTACTTAGTAGTGAAAAAATCCTGCTGGACAACGCACAGGCTTCTGCAGCAGTCTGAACTGCTTCACAAATTGATAGTTTTAACATCAATCTGTAAAGCTTTTTTGAATGATTAAAAAGGTTTACTTCTGAGCATAATCACAATGGCACTTTTATCATCTTGTATTCCTTTGCCATAATCCATTCAAAATGTATTAAAATTGTAAAAGCTAAAGTTACTGACTACCCTATGGCTATCTGGATTTGCCAAATAATTCAGGTGCGTATAGGGAAAATGAAGTAATCAATTCCAGGGAACAGAAGAATAGTATGTTAAAACAGCAGGAAAGGTGATCACAGTTTAGACTGCATTGGCTTCAGGTGTTTGTGGAAAGATGGATGGACCTGCAGAAGGTAGTAAGATAAGTTAATTAAAACATAAACCTACAAATACCATACTTCTTCATCCCACACTAGAATGGGATGGATATCTATGAAGCAGAGTGAGGGTGTTTTCACACTTGCCACTTCTGCATGCAAGTTACATCATTATTTTAGGGATGTGTGGGCAACCATGTTGTGGGAGCCACTATATATATATATATATATATATATATATATATATATGTCTCAAAATACTTCAACTCTTTAACATGTCCTTAGGAATAAAACCCAAAATCTAGCTGATTAAATCAACTAGTGTAGTAGTCGTAGTCATAGTTATTTATTTATACTCCGCTTTATCTCCCCAAAGGGGACTCAAAGCGGCTTGACATAAAAGCATTGATATCTAATTTAAAATGTACAAATACGCAAACATTAAAACAGGATTAAATATAAACAGTATTTAAAAATTCCCAGTTAAAAACCATTAAAACATATTCAAAGGAAAAAACCACAGCACCCCCAGACTAGATCTTCATCTTTAAATGCCTGTTTGAATAAAAGGTTTTAGCCTGCTGCCGGAAGGACAGCAGAGAGGGGGCCATTCTGGCTTCCCTGGGCAGGGAGTTCCAGAGCCGAGGGGGAGCCACCAAGAAGGAAGGCCCACTCTCTCATTCCCACCAACCAAGCTTGAGATGGAGGTGGGACTGAGAGAAGGGCCTCTCCTGAAGCTCCAGTGAGCAACCTGGCTCCAGCTCCTTGGACCAGCTATAATTTCCGAGCACTCTTCAGTGGTAGCCCCATGTTACAGTAATCCAAACAGGATGTAGCTATGGCATGGACTACTGTGGCCAGATCTGGCTTCTCAAGAAACAGGCACAGTTAGCACACAAGTTTTAACTGTGCAAAGGCCCTCCTGGCCACTGCAGATATCTGGGCCTCCAGGTTCAATGCCAAGTCCAGGATGACTTCCAAACTGCAAACCTTTGTCTTGAGGGGGAGTGTGATCCCACCCAGAATAGGCTGGATTCCTATTCTCTGGTCTACCTTCTGACTGATCAGGAGCATCTCTGTTTTGTCTCGATTAAGTTTCAATTTGTTTGCCCTCATCCAGCCCATTGCTGATGACAGGCACTGGTTTAGGTCAGAACAGCTTCCTTGGCATTAGGTGGAAAGGAGTAGTAGAGTTGGGTGTTATCTTCATATAGGTGGTACCATACTCCAAAACTCCGGATGACCTTTCCTAGCAGTTTCATGTATATGTGGAACAGCATGTGGGACAAAATGAAACCCTGAGAAACCCCACAGGACAATGCCCAGGGGTTCAAACGGGAGTTTCCCAACACCGCTTTCTGGGTATGGCCCTCCAGGAAGGACTGGAGCCACTGCAAGACAGTGCCTAACAGTCCCATCCCAGCGAAATGGCCCAGAAAGATACCATGATCAAAGGTATCAAAAGCTGATGAGAGATCCAGGAGAACCAACAGGCACACACTCCTCCTGACTCTGCACATGTCATTCACCAAGGTGAACAAAGCTGTCTCTGTTCCATAGCTAGGCCTGAAACCAGATTGAAATAGATCTAGATGATTTGTCTCATTCAAAAATTCCTGGAGTTCGGAGGCCACCACATGCTCCAAGACCTTGCACAGAAAGGGGAGGTTGGACACTGACTTATAGTTGTCCACTATAGAGGGGTTCAAGGATGGCTTTTTAAATATAGGTCTCACAACTGCCTTCTTTTTGCTTCTGTCCCCTCCCTCTTTTCAGTGATAGTACAAAATGAAGCACAATTAACAGAGTTCTTGTTTTTTTTCCACACATCAACTGATTAAATGGAGGTTCTGTGGTTCAGTAAATATTTATACTTTGCAAATTTGTGATGTCATTAGATCTGTGTGTCTAATTCATATAACTGAGAGAAAATGTTATATTTTAATAATTCTGAGGGAGCTGCTTCATTTTGTCATAACTGTGGGATGCTACAACTTTACAACTTTTTCTGACACATCTCTTGAGAACCCTTTTTTCTGCATTGTACTAATTAGCTGATAAACAGCATATGTAAAACTATGTCTTACCTGTGTTTTATTTAGTGGAGATTTCTTTGACCACTCAAACATATTTTCATAGACATTACCATCATACCGACCAAGCACAGATCCAAGAACAGAATCATGGATGTCAAAGGAATCCACCAGAGCTACTGCATTGGGACGGATTAATGCCAAGAGCTCCTTCACACGTTGGTTCACCTGAGTTATCTGTGCATCTGTTAAAATGCCTCCCTGAGAGAGAAAGCAAGAATCCAGGGCTATTCAGTTCATATGAAGGCCAGCCCAGATACCCCACAAACTTGATACAGATTTATGTACCAGGTAGAACATTAGGATGCATTTGGAAGTAAACTTCCAAATACATCCTGTTGTTCTACTGTGAATACATGAAACAGCTTTATACAAAGTAAACCATGGGTTCACCTAACTAGGGTCAGGCAAATTCAACCTTGCAGAACCTACTTGAGTTTTTTTTTAACAAGAGAGAGAATCTACTTAAATGATTTTGAGTCCAGAAGTTTGTTTTGAATATCAAATATGGTTGTTGCTGCCGGAGATAGCAACCTCAAGCCGCCACTATTTAATGTTTTGTCTCTTTATAATGTGTCATTTATTTCCTTAAGTGTATGTCTTCTTTGGTTTAGTTTTCTTAGCTCTATGTACTTGAGGCAGTGGGAAGGGCTGCAGACTATGTGACTGGTTTAGTGATTGTTTACAATGCAGTTCAAAAAGGATGACAGCTGAGAAAAAACAGTTGAGCCTTGGGTCAGTTTGAGGACAGAAGCCAGTGTACGAAGTTAAAAAACTGTTGAGGTTTGAGTCCCTTGAAAGTAGACTGTTATGAAAAGCAAGCTGTACAGAGCAATATAGTTTTGAAGAGACAGTTAAAGACTATAAGTTAAAGATACAAACTGAAATGTTTTAAAGTTTAACCTGACAAGAAATGTGTCTTTATATTTAAATACATGAAGTTGTGAGTAAAACAAAGATGTTATTTTAAAGAAGTCTACTTGAATCTTTATTTGCTGAGAGCATTGAATAGAAACTAGATATTTACATGCCAGTGATAATCCATTACCCAATAAACTAAAGGAACACTTCCAAAACTCTGCTACCCAATAGGTTATGATCCTAACAGGTCATTCTTTTTGTCATGTCAGGAATGACTTGAGAAACTGCAAGTTACTTCTGGTGTGAGAGAATTGGCAGTCTGCAAGGATGTTGCCCAGGGGACGCCCAGATGTTTTGATGTTTTATCATCCTTCTAGGAGGCTTCTCTCATGTCCCCACATGGGGAGCTGGAGCTAACAGAGGGAGCTCATCCATGCTCTCCCCAGATTCGAACCTGTGACCTGTCGGTCCGCAGTCCTGCCAGCACAGGGCTTTAACCCACTGCGCCACGGGGGGCTTCTCTAACAGGTCATAATCCCCAATAGGTTATTATCTTAACAGGACATAATCCATATTCCAATAGTTGCAATATTTCCATAGAACTCCTGGTTACTCTCCAACTTTTAGCTGTATATTTAGAGACAAGATTTATTATTGGAAGTGAGAAACTCTTGCCCATCAAATTGCAAATCAGCCAGAGATCTATCAGTAAATTCAGATCTATCTTTGGCCCATCTAGCTTCAAATTGCCTGTTCTTATGGCAGCTCTTCATGGCAGTCCCGTTCACTGTCATCGCTATGCTATCCCAATGACTGCTTCTGGGCTGCAAACAAGCCAAGTCATATCCACACAACCTTTCAACTTTGCCTATAGTTGCCTGCCAGAATTATTTCACCAGAAGGTTTTACAACTGCCATGCAAGTACTGTTTAATCTAAGTTAGCCTTGCTAAATTCATTCTCTTTGTAACTGAAAAGCATCACATGGGGTTTGGTTTATCAAGGTAGACTTTAGTCTCCTACCTGCAAAAAATCTCCAGTGTTTTTACTAATTCCATGGAGCGCATACAGCAGACATAAGTTGTTCAGAACAGCCCGGACAGCTGGGTCACCAATTTCTGAAAGCTTTGCTGTGAACAGCTTGACCACCACATAGTGACAGTGTGCCTTGAAAAGGGAACAAATGTGAATTGACAGGTGTGAATTCCTGGAACTTTTATGGTCAGGAGGCTACAAAAGTTAACTAATCTGGAGGAAGACACTGACCTCAGATGCTCGGACTAGATCAATGGAAGTACGATTCCAAGCATCCTCCTTGCTTCTCCTGCGGTTTAGTTCAGCTTGCAAGTTCTTTGCTGCAAATTCAACCAGCCTATCACAGGGAAGAATATAAGTACAACTTATTCAAAGTAGCACTAAACTAGTAGTCAGCAGAATGAGCCTCAAGTTACTGAAATTCTAATAAAACTAGAGCAGTGCTTCTCAAACTGTGCTCCTCCGTGTGTTTGGGACTTTAGTTCCCACAATTCCAAACAGCCGCTAAACTGGTTGAGATTTCTGGAAACTGAAGTCCAAAACATCTGGAGGAGAACAATTTGAGAAATTCTGAACTAGAGAATTGGTACAAGTCGCGAGAAATGATTATGGGCATAAGAACTCCCCAAATATATTATTAGTTGGAGACTTCCTTAAATCAGTATCTCTGCTTTGATCCCAGCATCCAAAACTAACAATTACTTTCCCACTTTTTCACAGGATTTTGAGCTAGATTTAATCTAATAGAAGTGAATAAAAGACAAAAAAGACTCATTCCTGAAATGTGAGTACTTATTGACTTTTCAATGTTTTGATCAAGATAAAATGAAACCAAGTCCAATATAGTAACACTCAAGTGTTTCACTGGTTAATTTTACCCTTTATTTAGAAAATGCATACCTCTCCTTCTTTCTCCATAAATGCATTTGTTTTTTTTTCTATTGTGCATCTTATTTTATCATTTTGTACTTATTTTGTGTGAAGTATGACTCCCATATCCATGGGGGATGTAACTATACCTGGGCCATATAATTGTACAAGAGGACCTTGAGAGGTCCACAAGCACTTATAAAGGGATGGGAATGTTTTTTGGAGTGTGGATAAGTGATACCATTGGTATTGAGTTTGTGGATAAAAGGGTTGTACTGTTTGCATTTATTCTTCTATAGTTCATGAACCCAGAATTATGGATTTTATTTGTTTGTCATGTCAGGGCAACCAGTCAATTATATTTCTAACAGAAACAAAGCAAACAAACAGACAAAATACAAAATGTGTGAGTTTGGTAGTTGATTAAATGTCCTTTGACCAGTAGCTGGCCACTTGGAAGTGCTTCTGGTGTTGCGGCAAGAAGGTCCTCCATTGTGCATGTGGCAGGACTCAGGTTGCATTGCAGCAGGTGGTCAGTGGTTTCCTCCTCTCCACACTCGCATGTCGTGTATTCCACTTTGTAGCCCCATTTCTTGAGGTTGGCTCTGCATCTTGTGGTGCCAGAGCACAGTCTGTTCAGCGCCTTCCAAGTTGCCCAGTTTTCTGTGTGCCCAGGGGGGAATCTCTCATTTGGTATCAGCCATTGGTTGAGGTGCTGGGTTTGAGCCTGCCACTTTTGGACTCTCGCTTGCTGAGGTGTTCCAGCGAGTGTCTCTGTAGATCTTAAAAAACTATTTCTAGATTTAAGTCATTGATGTGCTGGCTGATACCCAAACAGGGGATGAGCTGGGGATGTCTCTGCCTTGGTCCTTTCACTATTGGCTGCTACTTCCTGGCGGATGTCAGGTGGTGCAATACCGGCTAAGCAGTGTAATTTCTCCAGTGGTGTAGGGCGCAGACACCCCATGATAATGCGGCATGTCTCATTAAGAGCCACATCCACTGTTTTAGTGTGGTGAGATGTGTTCCACACTGGGCATGCATACTCAGCAGCACAGTAGCATAGCGCAAGGGCAGATGTCTTCACTGTGTCTGGCTGTGATCCCCAGGTTGTGCCAGTCAGCTTTCGTATGATATTTTTTCTTTCGTATGATATTGTTTCTAGAATTATGGATGTTATGCTGCAAATCAATATAAATCACCTGCTTGCATATCACCGGCCTGCCTTTACCTTTGGACCAGTAGGTCCGTATAACAAATAATTAGGGGCTATAAATACATTCTCTTCTGACTAAAATAATGTAATACTTGTTAAGATAAAAAGTCAGGTAGGATAAGGTAGGTAACTTCCACTCTAAAAACCCATCTTCCTCTAAGAATACTCTATTGAAGCCATCAAAGTTCTACAGCAACTAAAGTAGATCTCTATGTTTCCAGAGAGTGCTAAAACATCTTCTGCAACAAACAGCCCTCTAGCCAGGAAGCAGAGTGTTTCCTTCCCTTCCAGAACAAATGGTAAAAAAAAACTTGAATTCTTACGACATTGTTGATTTTTAGAAGTATGGGGCCCCTTCTATACTGCCATATAAAATCCGCATTATCAGCTTTGAACTGGATTATATGGCAGTGTAGACTATGATAATCCAGTTCAAATCAGACAATGTAAATTTTCTGCTTTGATAACCTGGATTATTATTTGGCAGTGTAGAAGGGACCTGGGTTTGCTGGTAGCAGCAACCAGGTTAATTTCGACAGAAATTGACTAAGAGAGTGTGCGTTCCACCCCTAGTAGGATGCAACTGGCGCAACCATACCTTTCTTGCCCTGCAATAAAAGAAAGATGTCACATCTGCAGAACCACTAAAACATGGTCTTTTGAGCCAGGGAATTAACATTTCAGTTTGTGAAATGGCGGAGGGCTACAGCAGACTTCACAGCATAATGCTTGGTACGTGGTACAATCAAGGTTTGCTTTTGGGATTTAAAAAGAAAATATTACCGAGCTATGGCTGGTTGACTGAATCAATGGATACAAAGGACATGCTATATTTTCATATTAGAGGCAACAACAAAGAAACAAGAGCCAATCTATTTGATATAGACAAAGTATAGAATAATTCAGTTAATTGGTCTTATCAGAACTATTCTGAATTCTGGCAACATATTTGTGCATTTTGCATAGAACTTACCTAGAAGCTCTCAATTTATATGCTTCCACTAAACTGGATGGGTTGTTGATATGCAGGGCAGTTGGTCGACCAGCCACTTGGTGGGGAAGAATGTGTTGCCCTGGGAGGTCGTTCAGGTAGGACACCATGCCACTAAGCAACTGTCCTGAACTAGCTTGCTTATAGCTTTTGATAAGGAATCTGAAAGCAAGACAAACATTACATCATATCACTTTTCTGGCTTATCATACAGTACAATGAAAACGACTTAAAGGAACTCAGTGACAATATAGAAGCAACTTCTTCCTGCCACTCCCTCTCAGCTGTCATCACCATGGGATCGCTGAGCCTGTCCAGCATTCAAAGCTCCTCTTTACTGAGCTAATTAGCATCCACTGTGAAAATTCACCTTCACAGTTAGTTCTGTGTAGGAATGTATATTTCCTCGCACCTACTACAATTGGCAGATGGCTCACAAAAAGGTTAATCCTTTTGGTAGTTGCTAATTTGAAGGGTTCAATGGAGGAAACTCCCATTGTATGCTGTTCTTTAGACCACATGCCCCGATTTGCACTGTGAGAGGAGGATACTCCTGGATATCTGTTGTGACAAAAGATGCAATGGATATTTAACAGCATCTGTTAAAATAAGAGTTTTAGAAAAAACCAATGAGGAATGGATTCCTGAATGAAATCTGGCTTGCCTACCTTTAAAATACCACCCCCTGCAATTTTGAGAATGACAAGTTTTATTCATCCATTTGTCAGAGTCATCATCATCCACACAGTTAAATGAGAAATGTGAGGAATAAGCAAAAGGACTAAAGACACGCAATAAGCCAAGATCCAGCACTCACCGTGCCGTTTGCAACATCATGACAGTGTTCTCTCCTTCATAAGTGCAAGACGGGGTGAAATTGACATAGATGTCAGGAAGGCCACTGCAACGGGAATAGCCATGCCCACCACATGCCATCCGACAATCTTCAATGCCAGCATTGGCAACCCAGGAAGTGAAAGCCTTCAGCCCTGCAGATAATGCATGCAGCTGAGGGAGAAGAAAAAGGTTAGGAAACCAGTTGTGTTATTATATTTGTGCTAGGTTGTTATATTATGCGTTATTGTATTGTGCTAAGCTTATCATGAATTATTAAACATTAATATTTAGCTCTCTAACTTTAGCTCTCAAGGTGTGACTTGCTATGAAACCAAGTAACCAGCAACACCTGCTAAAATTCCCCTTTTCTACAATATCATTAAAGGGATAGGAAGTAATTCCAGTTTTCACTCTGGCAACTGGTCTATTAAAGGTTCCTGGTCATGGCTATTAATTAATATTTTCTATAAGCATTTCACAACAGACAGTGACAGATCCAGATTACAAGGGGAGAAGCACTGCAATTACAAAATGGAGCAAGGAAATGTTATTGCCTTGTGTCTGGCAAGAGGTAGGGCCTGAAACTGTCTGAGTTGTTTTGTCATTTTGTAACATCTCAAACATGTCAAATGTGGACTTGCAACTCCAACAGTATCTCACCTGTCCCACCCCATTATTTTTACCATCCTTTTCTGATCAAAAGTCAGTGGGCTTTGAAAGCTAGCATAATATCATTTTTCGTCAGTGATGTGAGAAAGGTGTCTTCATCCCTATTGGTTTTCCGTTAGTTATTTTTTGGTTTGAAGCAATAGCATTCATGTCTGTTCAATCATCTGTGAAATTCAGGGTCCCAAAATCTTATCCCTTGACCATCTTCCCTCCCAGGGGTCACCTTACACTCTAAAGAAAATAATACACATTCAGATGGATTTCCTCCCATTTTAAACAGAAGAGCCACACCTCTGGCAGCTCACTCAAGTCCCCTTCACTGATGTTCCCAGTGATGCGACGGTAGGTATCTTTCATATAGGCACCCACAAAGTGGAAAGCATACGCTGTTGCCAAAAGAGGAAATAGTTTGTACTGCTGAGTCTGATAATCCAAGATCTGAGGCTCAGGCTCCCTGCAACAGAAAGGAAATAAAATAGAGAAAGGAAACCACTGCTGTGGTGTGATTTCTCAGAGAGCCAGTGAATATACGCAAAAGTACAGCAAAACGGAATTCCAAAAATGACATGGAAATGTGCAGCAACTGTACAATCATGAATAAGTCTCACATGTGAATTCAGACAATTCAGATGAAACATGTACAAGGAAGGAAAAGAAGAACATTCTAAACATCTATCTCATAGCAAGTCTGGCTCCAAGTTCTGGGAAGTCAAAGTCTCACTGCAAAATCGCTGCTTTTTATCCTCAGTGTTGTTGCTATGGCCCTTTCTCTTGTCCAGTCTGTCTGCATCCAATTAGCATCATTGGAGAAGATGGCAAGGCATGCAATAGGCTACTGTTCCTTACATTTTGTGCCTCTCTCTTCAAAAGAGCAGGGGCACAGGCAGCAACAGCAAGAAAAACAGCAGCAATGGGGCTTGCAGTTCCAGAAAGCTGAATGTAGGCCCCTGAAAGAGTTGTGCACCAAGGCAAGTGCCCCATGATCTTGACCATTAATACTGGTCAATCTTGGTCAAAGGCCCTGATGTGGTAAGAGGACAATGATTCAAATGCAATGGAAGGAGAGGCTATATGCTCCTTCCCTAATTTCTATTTGTCATCGTTCCTCCCTCCCACATAACCAAAACAGATGTCACAGACAATTAGGACAAACCACCAGTTAATACTTCTCCAAATAGAATTTTTCATTAAAGATTGAATAGTGCTCTGGGCAAGAGAGCACAATATTGGTATTTGTTATCAAGGCATTTTGTGCAAGAGTCAGGCTTTGCAAACGACTAGTAGCTTCTTACCCTGGCTTCAATTCAGACTGGTGCCGCACTGCGCTGTAACGGATGGCAATTGTACAAGCCCTGGCTAAGGAGCGAGCAGCATCTCCCACAATAATTGAACGGATGAACACCATGGTCCCATAAGTCAGTTTGGCATTGAGAGGTTTCACATATGTGCCATCTGGTTCAACCTAGCAGAAAAAGGTTGTATAGATATAATGTGTTAGTTACCTCAATATTGCTTTGACAGTTTTACAAATATACTCTGTTGTCTGTCTATCTGTCTTTCTTTCTTTCTACATTGAAAGCATATCTGAAAAGATACCCAGTAGCTCAGAGCACTTTAAAACTATTTTTATTATCTTTATTTCAGTAAAACAACAGGACACCATTTAAGTGAAGAGCTGACATACACATCTATGCATATAAATAGATCCTTACAATCAACATGTCAGACTACCGCCTGTCTACATCATTCCTTGAAGCCAGGAGCATTTCCACAAGATTCCAAAGTTAATTACTATCTGAGTAATAAGATTTTGACCATCAATTAAGTATAATTATATTAATTAGAAGCCTATTTTGCGGAAGAGAAGACTGCTGAAAATATGAAAGGGAGGAGGCCAGATACTAAATATATGTTATCAGCATTCATTTAAAAGTAACTAGCAGTGGCCGGAGCAGAAAACAGATATGAACCACCATGCCTGGCTGCTTTGTCAAAAACTTCCAATTACTCAAGTAGCAGATTAGAAAAGCTGACTGCTTATGAATGTACATTTTTTTTCTTGCTTCATATAAATGCAATACTTTGAACTGTGTCACACTTCAGCAAAAGCTTACAGGCAGCTTGACCTCAAAAACTGCAAACAACATAGAATTGCACAAGTCAGAACTCACTGGCAAGAGACATAATAGGAATTAATCTAAAATGGAGACTTGCCTACACTTTGCGTAAGACCAATTTAAAGAGAATTTGAAGTAGTCAACTCCATCTAGCTAGTTTCATCCACTACTTGAAAAGGCTTTTTGTTCAAGTAGTGTGAAGGGCTAACAATTGTAAATCAACAACAAACAGTACAAGAGACTGCAAAAATGTACCTTAGCATGTTTCATTAGCATGTTTTCACGGGGTATGCGGAAATTGTCCATTTTTAAATAGCCATTGTCCATTTCATCATAACCAAATTTTGGCCCAATATCACCAACAGTAATGCCTAGCAAACAGAATAAACGGTGGAGATGAGCATAAGAAACTCTACATTCTTAGTGAAAAGCCAAAGGGTGCATTTGAAAAGCATTTTCCTTTACAAAGATAACTAGTTACTTGTTGCAAACTATGACAACTGAATGATTTACATCCTGAAATTGTTCTGAAGATGGGCGTCATACCAATCAGAAGGGCATCATACCAACAGGGGTTCATCTGTCATATCATTAATACCTAAGAAGTCATATTTTGGCCAATAGCTTAAACAGAGAGATTATCACTTTTTTTATCTGGCCACGTGTCTTAATAGGCTGGTTTTCATTATCGTTCTCTCTTGAGAGAAACATGTACTGCTTTCTCATCTCAGTGGCGAATGAAGTCAACTTATATAAATCATACTATTATGCTAAACAAGCCTTTCAAGGTTTTTGACAGTATTTTTCTGTACTTCACTACCGCTATTGTTGTATGTTCTATCACACTGTTCAGATTTTTAAAATGTTGTTTTGACATCCAATTCCAACGCTTAAATTTCATTGGGCATTTCACATCTTGACCATACATATATTCACCTGCTTGTTTAAAACTTGGATAGATTGCTCACCCACTCAAGTCTTTTTACCAACTCTTAAAGACCATAATTATGATCTACACTTGTCACTTCATTACCACACTAGCACATTTTGCTCATCCATTACATTTTACAAAACGTATAAAGGTTTGCCCACTGAAGCTCCACTCAAGCATCTGAAGATATGGGCTGTAGTTCATGAAAGCTTATTGTGAAAAGATGTTTGGTGGGTATTCCTAAAGTATGGAAATCCTTAGATAGTCCTCTCCCCTTTGTCTATCTGTTGAAAGGTAAAGAACCTTCTATGCAGGTAGGCCTTCAACAGCTGACTGCTTTCCATGGTCTGACATTTAAGGAGAGATATGCTTCTTTTTTATTATTGTTGCATTTTAATTTGTTTTAATGTTGCTGTAAACATATAGCGGAAAGTATTTTAATTTGTATTTTATTATGGATACAATGTTATGTTTTCATTGAAACCATTTGAAATTATCTTGTTAGCCATCTTGGCTCTCAACTCTGAGAAAAAAAAATAAATCAAATAAAAACGTGAATTTCAAGTAGCAAAATATGTACCCCACATTACTAACTGTTGATATAACCTTACTGTCTATATGGGTTTTTTCCTTTTACTGTTTCTGCATATGTTTTTGTTTAATTTCTTTGGAAACAATAGCAGTCCTTGAGAAAGTTCAGTTACTCTACTTACTTCAATAATCTTAAATAGCCTCCCACAACCCATGTTCTCTGCATGCATTGGAATAAAACTACCATTATCCTCAGCAAGCAAGGCCATATTGAGTAAGAATGAAGGGAATAATAATCCAATAAATCCTAAAGTGCTGGTTTGGATGGAAGCTGCTTTAGAGCCACACAAAACAGTATTATTAGAATGATGATGATTTATCTTCTTCTTCACCGCCTTCTCATATTAAAGGGATAACATAAACAACATAATTGTTGACATATACACATAGGCACAGAGGCCAGGGCCATACCTGGCAATGGCTCGTGGGTTCCCAACTGGCGTATTGGCACAATGAAAGCATGTAAGCCATGACACTTGCCCTGGGTATAAAGCTGAGCCAAAACAATGGCATGGTTTGATGTCTTACCCACTGCAAGAAGACAAAGGAAACTGAATGTTAACAGATGGAAACTTTTCCATGCAATCAATCCACAACCACCCTAATTTATTTTAAAATTGCTATGCTTTGTTTCTCATAAAATGTAAACATATAAAAAATATATATAGCTATAATAGGGAACTGTCTCCAAAAGCAATCTTGCCTATCCTGGCACTCTGCAGATTCCATAATTCCCAGACAGCATGAACATTGACCATGAAAGGGGTGCTGGTTCTGGCCCTACATATTTACGAGGTACAGAGTAAAGGAATGAAATATATAAAGAAATAGTGAATGTTAAATCACTTGCTCCCACCTCAGTCTTTAGTCACAAGAAGAGAGCATAAAAGACTGAGATAAATTCTGGAACAGAGATCATTTATTTCTGACTGACATTAGACTAATACAGACATTTTCATTCTCTTGGTTCACAAACATGACCTAAGAACAAAATGGAAGCTGGTGGATGAGGTGTGGGGTGCTTCAGGTTGCATTTAAGAATGAAATTAATTACTTTAACTGCCTTTGGGGGGATTCTTTCTAAACAAAGAGGCAATGCATGTAGCTTTGAAGTTTAAACAATCCACTTACATCCCCCTGGCCACCACTTAATAGAAGTCACAGTTGGGCTGTTTACGATGAATTCTTGGGTTGCAGGATCATAAGTGGCTGTGGTTTCCAATCCTCGGAGATGAGTTCCTATAGATAAATAGCACACCTTGCTTCATAGGATATAAAACTTAAAATTACAGGCATTTCTATTTCGGTGGTGCTACAGCCATAGATAATGTAAAAACTAAAAATACTGAATACAATTGTATATCTGCACCACAGAGAATGGAAAAAACAATGAACAGCCCTCCACATTTGCAAGTTTAACTTTTGTGGATTTATGTATGGGCTTGATTAATATATTCTCTCTAGGAATTTATAGGCCCCCATGGGTTAATCTATGGGCAACATCTGCCAGAGGTTGACTATAGAGTCATGCTGGAGGACCTAGAGATTCCTAGATAGAAATAACAGTGATGATGATGATAATACTTCTGCTCCTCCTCCCCAGTAATCTTTAATCTCTAGGATGATTTTATGGTCTTGCACTTCTAATCCCTGAAACTGTGCAAATACAAGCAACTATAAGTATGAAATACTGGACACACACCAATCACCAATTTTACCTCAGATCACAGTCAGATAATTTCTCTTTAGGTCACATATATCCTGACAATGTACTGGTTTTATTAACCAAAAGGCAGCTGCTGCACATATCTTTATTTCCTTGTCTGTAAATGTCACAACTATCTGACAAGATTTGACAAAGAGAGGCACAGGCTTTTTATCCCTTTCTTTTGGTGAAGCTTTGCTGGCAAATCCAGCTATTGTCTTTCATGGAAGTCTTCACTGCCAGAATGAAATGTTCAGCAACTGCTTCCTTAATGCATTTCACTTCCAAGTCTTCATTTTGCTCCCACCCGCTGCCACTCCCAGGCATAACCTTCATCCTCCTTCCTGGAGATAAGATCCATACAATTCTCAGGTTGAGCAATGGAGCTTGGCAAGTGTTGAGGGTTTTCATCTTCTGCATCTCAAGACTATGGAGAAATCCAGTTTCATGCAAGGGTGTTGTCACTTGGTTGTGATGAAGATGGAGACATCAAAATGTTAACTGAGATTTTACTGTATGTTCAAGGTAGAACAACTTTTTTTTCCAAAGTAAAAATTGCATGGCATTGTATTACTGTCAACTGGTGGTGTAGGTTTGTAAAGAAAACGCATAGGAAGCAGTAATGGTAGGTTTGGTTTTGAAGGAGTTCCAACACATTTAACATATATTCAGCATTTTTAAAGACGTTGACATATGAACAGAATAGAGCTATGCATCTTTGACCAACAGCATCATGAATTATGGAATTCTTCTTCTTGAGCAAAGCCATTTATCCATTCTCTCAGCTTTTAGTCTGTCAAAAGATAGGTGTTCAGCTATCTACAAACTATTTACTAGATCCCCAAAAACATTCTACCTAGAAGAAAATCCTGAAACAAGGAAAGCAGAAGCCATCTTCCATATAATCATTTATTGAGGAGAAGTTCATTCTGAAAGAAGTAAGCCGAGGATTCCAGTTTTCTTGACCACAAGCAAGACTGCCTTGGTAAATAACAGGACAACAGAATAAGACATCTAGCACTTACAGTGAAACTAAAGAGCCACAAAACAGATATTGATGGTTATGGTTCGTGTTTTTACTGTTATGGCTTATTAACGTTATTTTATTGCTTTAATGTCTTATTCTATAAGCTGTTTTGACATAACTTCACTTTAAATAGCAGTATAAAAATACTTTAAACCAGTTAATTAATTGGGATGGTTCTCAAATAAAGTGATAATTTATTGCTTTTGTAGTATCTCAAATAAGCTTAATAATCTTCAATTTGAACATCCGAACTAAGGCAGGCGTCTTCCAAAGGGTGCATGCCTTTGGAGAGTGAGGGAGCTGCCATGGGCACACGATCGCCAAAACCTGAATATTCAAAACAAACACTGACTAATTGCAGGTTGTCATTATGTGAAACTAGAGCACCTTTCAAATACATCCAGATAGAATGTTGCATCAGGATCTCACAACTGGAAACTGACGTGATCCTTTGAAATCAACTGGACTTAACAGCAATATTAATTTTAGAGGATTTATTTTTCCACATGATATTATGGGAAACAGAAAAAGCTTCTGCTTGGTATATTTAGATGAACATTTATTAACCTAAACATTTTGTGGTATTTTGAGGTTACATTTTTATTAAAGATACATAAATTAATTTGCCAAGGAAACCTAGAGTTTCTAATGATGCATTAAAGTAAACAAGGTTTACACTAGACGTTGAATCAAGTTGTGAAATCCACTGAAGAGAGATTATTTTAGTTAATTTTGCAAAAAATTCCCGCATTGCTACTCTTTAAAAATGTTGAGTGTGGTGTTTCAGATGCAGATGTATTTCCAAGGAACCGCTTAACTTAAGTGTTTTTATGGATAGGATGAATTAAGAATCTTGAAATAGACACTACTTTCTCTCTCTGGCAATTTTTGAAATTAATCAATTCACAATATTTCTTTCTTGGTCAAGACTATGTGCTAATCTCTGTCTTTTGAAAGCCTCTATGAAATGTCAGTGCTGATATATGACAGTCAATGGAACAAATCATGCCAGAATCATGGGCAAAAGGCACACTGGCATGTTGCCAATATCACCCTTGGTATAAGACTGAGCAATACCTCCATACTATTGAAATTTCAACATCTACATGTACTTCTTTTTCAGAAAGAGGGAACCCATGGTTGTGAACTAAACACCCTGAAATACCCTGGACATAACATACTCAATGCCTTTTAAATGATCTCTTACCCAGATCTACTATTCTTTCAAAGAAAACTGGGAAAGTACTGTACCATGACCCATCTCTGTTTGAGCATATGTGCCAATGATCTCCAAGTTCCAAGCAGGCATGAAGAAGCGATCCTGCTGTTCTTGGGTTGCCTGGGTCAGAAGTGTGGGCAGGAACATGCCCAGGTGGAGGTCCAGAGGTTCAGGTCGCTCACGGTGAGCAGCACTGTGGAGAAATGCCGAGGGAAGGGAAGTGTGGAGGGAGATTACAGGATTGAAGCAAGTGAGATTAGATGTGCAGATTGGAAGGATGAGAGAAAACAAATAATTTTACTCAAATTACGAATTTAGTAAGCCCAATTTTATCAGAGCACAATTATTTTTCTTGCCTCAAAATTAATTGCTCAAGTAGAGGGTATTCCATTCCTATTACAAAAATAGGACCAGAATAAGAGAGCAGTGCTGGTGGTATGAGCGTTTATAATTACAGCATTATTTAAAACAAAGTTCAGTTAGTTCCTTCCAACTCCGGAATATACTTTCTATCAGATCATTGGCCCTACTTGATTTTGGGCCAAATTAGATAAGAAATGTTTCACAATTGAATTAAAATAATCTATCCATATCAAATTCAACTTAGAAGAAAATACTTAGAGAAAACAACATTTGGAACAAATGGCAAACTTTAATTGTCTCTTTTTGTTCCCAATATGTTTTGTGCCATTGAGTTTTGTTGTTGTTCTAATTAATTATTGAGGGGCTCTATGTAAGAAAAAGAACCATGCTCTGATCCAACAATCAAAGCTAGTGAATAGCTTAGTATCAACATCCAACATTTAGAAACAGGTGAACCATCACCAGCAAAGGCCACCCAAATACAATACAATAAATCATGCTTCCTTGTGACAATTCAATAGCCATGCACAAATGTCTTGATTGAGCATTACAGACTCATTGTCCCCTTATATCTTTCCAACATAGCTTTGTATACAGCATTTTTTTCATTTTCCAAATGAATTGGTATAATGAATACAAGGAAGGAGCTCCTTGGTCAAAATTTAACTGTTGTCAGAAATATGCTATGTATACTTTCAGGCTTGGTACCCCAATCTGAACCACACAGGCAATAATGCAGCAATATATAGGTTTACGGTGGATAGAGATTTAACTGTGCTTAATTTTTGTGTTATTTATTTAAAGTAAAATATGTGCCTTCAAGTCATCTGGTGACTTATAGCAACTCCACGGTTATATACAGTACTCTTGGGCAATAAATACTCAGGAACAATCTACCCTTGCCTTCCTCTGATTATAATATAAAGCATCTGGTATTCCTGGATGGGCACAGCACTCTACACACAACATGTTTTTGTAGCTGCATTTAGGGGAGAATAGGATGGGAAAATGAGAACGGTTTCAAGAGAATATACACATGACGACAATCTTAGTGAGAAGAGCTAAGGAAAGGTGCTGTATTCATCAACCATAGAGCTTCACATTGGAAAGGGCCAAAGGCTGCTAATACACTGCTCCTGAGAGGCAGACAGTATTTCTAGGCTGATAGTAAAATCTCCCTCTATTCAAAGGCCAATAGTGATGGCCACTCTAGTAGTAGTTGCATTATTATTTCTTGCTAACACATTACAACTAGTTGGAGTAGTCTTCGTCTATGAAAATTAAGCCAATGAAAAAACTGAAATCCTGCCTACTGTGATAGGAACAGATTGTATGGTAACAGACTGAAAAAAACGCAGCTTTTCCAACCAATTCAAAGTACGCTTAATAGTGAATGGAGGCATATTACAATATATCTTATAATTAAGAAAAAGTTTGAGATCCTACATCAGAGTCATAGGTATGAAGACATAGCTCCAAATACTCTCATGACTCAGTTCCTCAAGCGTTTCTCAACAGCCAGTGGCTGCAGTGAACAATGGAAGCCTATCTCCAATCCACAATCAGTGGTGCCCTCCAATCACGAGTGGAACAGACCTCCAGCACTCGGTATGATTGCTAGCTGTTGACCTTTTCTGATTGTGGCAATAGTACTATAATCGTAAACATAAAAAACATACAGGATATTAGCCAGTATCTCTAATTTCTTTCTATTTTTATAAAAATAACAAATACAAATTCACCACACACTGCATGTCTTCAAAAGTGAGAAGCAAAACAGTATCAAAATGGCATGTAAGAAGTGTTTCCAAGAGGGCAGAAGATCTATACAACTGATGTGTAGCCCAAGCACAGGCCTGGAGTGAAGAATATAATCTATTCTGGGATCTAGCAATCTTGTAGTCAATGTAAAAACCCTTGCCTTTATAATTTGAAATGAGAAAATGAGCAAAGAGTATTATTATTATTATTATTATTATTATTATTATTATTATCTTATTATTCAAAGCAGATTTTTCAGTAGAGCAAAGAAATCCAAAACAACTGAACACTAAACAGAATTCTAGCTCACATATGCCCCTGAAGAATCATAAGAAAAAGAAAGTCTGAGTTACAGTACTACACCAATACTCACAACTGTGAAAGTATCAGCATGATTAATTTATCATTAGTAACTGGTTAAATGAGACTGTAGTATTGTTAGTAAGGAACAGCATGCACAAAATAAATCATTGTCACAAAGTTGGAAGGAAAGGGAAAGACAAGCAAGGTACTCCATGGGCTTAGTCCCAGGATGTTCCATTTGGCAATTACGTTCAAATAATGATGTGAAGTAGATAAAAGGGACTATGTGTTTATCTTCACCAAAGAAAAACTTATGACAGTTAAAAACAGTGAATTCACCACATAGCCCACTATTCTTGATTCACCATTCTTCAGGGTTAATTGCTGACAAACTAGAAACCACAGGCTTTTCCTTCTCATTTGGGAGAATCCATGTTTTCTCTAAAATCCAGCACAGCATTAAAGGATCCTAGATTAAGCCATTAGTCTTAGATATCTTCATGATATTTATGTAGGCTGTTAGCATAAGTAAGAGAGACAAGTGCTTTGAACAATTACATGAAAAAAGAAACCAATCAGATGCTTAATGTGGGCTTCAGTCTCAATTTATTCCATGCTTTATTTATTTATCATGTCAGAAGCGAATAAATTATAATACATAAAAAATCCACAAAGTTTAAAAAAATCCCCAAAACTTGGCATTATGCTAAATTTCCTTTGACAGAATCTGGCCACTTTGATTGCCTCTGGTTGCTGTAAGAAGGTTCTCCATTGTGCATGTGGCTTTATTGTAGCAAGTGGCCTGTGGTTTGTTCTTCTTCACACTCTAATGTCATGGACATTTCTTAAGATTGGCTCTCCACCTCTTAGCATCAGAGCACAGTCTGTTCAGCGCCTCCCAAATCACTTGATATGTTCATTTCAGTCATGTACTTGAAAAAAGTTGTTCATCCAAACAAATATTGAGTGTGGTTGAATGGTAGACACAACGAATGGCTGTCTTAGTAGACACAGGAAAAACCAACATCTTAACTCTTCATAGACGTAGAGAGGCTTGTATTATCCAGTTAACTCTGTACAGAAAATCACACCTCGATCAATTAATTTGTCCGGCAGACAATCTTAGAGATCACCACCCAATGCTCGGTGTGCCACATGTGCTGCTGTGCCTCACACAGATATCGCAAAGGGATGTACATGTATTTCTTCTTCTTCCAAGTGTAGTATTCAGATAGCTATGTGCTTGGCCTTCTTTCATTTTATGCACTTCCACTTCCACCGTATTTCAAGTATGCAATTTAAATCAATGCAGTTTACAACACGTGATTCAACTTTTCATTCATATGTGATTAAAGTGATGTTGATCTAGGAATTTGGAAATACAACACTGCAATACTATTGGTCAATATTTCCTAAATTCAGAAGGAAAGCTAAACTCACTAAACAAATTGCTGAAACTGATTTTTAGCAATCTTTGGAACAATTTTGAGCATGGGAAATATTATTACTTTTTGAGCTATGTTTTCAGAATTCACCAATGCTGGCTTGGGGATGCCAAATCCAAAAAGCCAATATTATCAAGCTGTAGTATTTGGCCTGATATTGTTCATGTGCTGACAGCAAGGAAATAAAACCAGCAGATACCCAGGAGGTGCCTTTGGGTGTGCAAACAGCACAACTGTGTGTGTACCACTACCTGGAGCCAAGACAGTCAAATGCGGAGAAACTGAAATTTAGATCTAGTAAATCTTTGCATTCTACCCTAAAAATCACTGTAAGGGAGGGCTCACACCACACAGGGTCACCCATAAGTCTCTGGAAAGGACTAACCATGCCCCATTTCAGTCTGAGCGTAGGTGCCGATTATCTGGAATCGAGAGGCCAGGGGCAGCCATTTCTCTTGCTGAGTATCACTGCACTGGTTCTCTAAGGCGTTTGTAAACATGCTGTAGTGTAGATCAATTGGCAAAATAGGTTTGGGCATGCCCGTGCATACACTATGGGAGAAAGAGAGATGACTGGTCAGGTTTTCACCATTACTTTGCTGGGCTACAACAGACTTCCATTTTTCTGCAGACATTCACAGAAATGGATTACAATACTTACGTCTTTTTTTCCACATCTTAAGATTTCAGACACCACAGTAACCATGACAACAAAGGCATAACCAAATTGCTGTGTAATGGTGCACAAAATCATTTTAATATGATATAAAAATGTAAAGAATACATATTAATATTAATCATGCATTTATAAAAAAAATAGCTACAGTCAAGTTATATTTAAAGGCAAAGTATAATCATTTGCCACAGTCCCCTCAAGATTCAAATTCTACACCGTTCTATAAATTGTGTTTTCTCACATTAGGAAGTGTTGGAATTCATACAGATGTTCTGACACTAATGCTAAGAGAGTAAAGAAAATGGGAAGGTATGGGCAGTAAAAGTAATAAGGAAAGAGAAACTTAATGGCCAGAGGTGGGGATAACAAAAGTATGTCACTAGAGCAATCTAGTTTCAGATTGAACTTATCAACAAGGTTTAGTTTTCTGGCTCTTAAAAAAAGAAAGAAATCGACCCGTATTAACATATCATAGTTTGTGAGAGATTTTATGATTAATGACCTTTACTCCTTACTGATAAAACATTTTGGGTCATAAAACAAATATTTGACCCTTTTCTATTTAAGGGATGTTTTAAAAAAGTAACTAAAATGGGTTATCATTAGTAATTAACACATCATCTGGCCTATGATATGGTAAATTACTGCAATAGAAAAAATGTTGTTGTTGTTGTTTTTTAGTGTTCCACTAGACTCTGGTGACTCTGCCTTAACCAGCCAAAGAGGCATCAGTCGCTTTTGCAGATGACTGGGAAGGGTGACATGAAACACAGAAAATCTCAGTCATCTGTATTTCATCTCCAATTCTTTTCGTAAAAGCAACTTTGATACCAAGAAACTGACACACATCTAAGATCAGTGGTTCTCAAACTGTGTGTCCCCAGGTGTTTTGTCCTACAACTCCCAGAAACCCCAGCCAGTTTACCAGATGTTAGGATTTCTGGGCGTTGAAGGCCAAAATATCTGGGGACCCACAGATTGAGAACCATAGTCTAAAACCATTCCCACCCACCAAAACAAGCAGATTCTGACTGAATGTGAGCATATTCATTATCTAACCAATTAGAAGTTTCAAAGTTTGAAGCAGAAAGAAAGTGAAGAAGAGTGTTAGAAGATTTTTAAAATATTTTAAAATGTTCATGCCACTCACACCTACCCATACAATAAGGTGGTAAAGTACAGTACCAGAGCAGTGTGCTGGTTGATACTATGGAAAAACAGGAGGGCAAATTGAAAATAATGTGATGAAGAGGCAAAGACTACTTTCTTGCATAATTTGGCACCTGTACTAAAAACCAATAGGCCTAACAGCTAACTGCAATAATTTCTGTTGTAATCTTAAAATGAGAGGATACAAGTATTCTTACTAAGAAACCCTACAGAACTGCCTTGGATTAGTTTATGCCTTGAAGAAGTCGGGACCCAACAGGTCACCTAGTCACACAACAACTTTACAATTCACAAATACACCTTTGATATGGTAGTCCACATGTGGTAAGAGCCATCTAGTTAGTCATTAAATTTAACAATGATTTCTGGGCAGAAAGATTACCAGATCAGTTAGTTGCTCATCTGGCTCCAGACGAATGCTTGGGCCTAATGTAAATCAATTATTTTAAAAATGAAACCAATTAGAACTTTTTTTCTTAAAAGAATCTACATTTAAATTTCCATCACAAGCAAGCTGAATATAAAGTTACTGTCTTGAAAAAAATGAATTTAATGGTTGCTAATGAAAGTAATGAATTAATCCCAGCTCTAGGAGCTTCTGAGACTGATTATCTGGATCCATTTCAATCTGGCTCCCTTGGCAGATGAGCTACTACAGAAACTGTTGTTTCTGCTATACCTCTTATCTATATTTGACACTATAGACCATTGTGTCTCTCTGGATCACCTTGGTGGGATGGTTTTCATTCTGTTATTAATATTCTTAGTTTTGTATATTTTAACTATATGTCTAGAGTCCTGGTTTGGCAGAAAGGCAGGAAAATACCTGGATAGATGTCAATCTCACACATTCACACATTCACACATTCATGGTATGTCAGCCAGGTACAAGCCACAAATCATGGATTTTCTTGGCTTACAATCTGGTCACAGCTCTGTACTTTTCCCATTCCCTGGCCCTATTGTTTACAGCCTGGCCATGTTTACATTAGCTATCACCACTAATGGATGAGTGCTGTTTTATTCTGAGTTTTATGCTTTGTGACATGCTTATGTGTTTTATTCAACTGAATTTTATATTGTGCTTTATTTCATGTCTTGTTTTAGACACCTTGTGCCTTGTGTAAGCTGCCTCAAGTCCCTTTGGGGAGATGGTAGCAGGATCCAAGAATAAAGTTATTATTATTACATTTTCTTGTACTGATATGTCTGAACCAGGAATTGTAGTTTATGAGTGGCTATATTTGGAATCTTCTAGATAACTAAAAATGAGGATTATAAATGTTAAAAAAGAAAATGTTTAGACAATTCCTGAACTGGATTCAATCTGAGCTCATGATTTATTCCATGTGTTCAGAATTCAGCAGCACACAATTGGGATTTTCAGACCTGTTGAAATATATATTTTAAAACAGATAAATCATTATTAAATATATACTATAACAATGTGTGGTTAAGACAGGATTGCATCCTATGAACATCTTTATCTATTCGGGAAGTATCAAAGGTGGTTCTGTAATTAAGAAAAAGCAACCGGGTGAGACAGTGCCTTTTATTATTCCACTAGAACTTTGGGACACTTTATATAACTGCCCTTGCTGGATTAGGCCATGGTTCATTCGTCCAAAGGTCTATATGTGTAACCAGCTGGCCTTCTAACTGTTTGCTCCCAGCATTTGGCACTCAGACGTGCACAGTCTCTGTACAGAAAAGATTTGTGCAGTGTCATCTTTCACTGGCCTATGCCCAAATAACTTTATCTACCTGAACAAGAAAGACAGCAACCTAACCAATCACCAGTTACTACTGCACCTTGTGGGTATAAATTCCATATTATTTACAATTTGTCTGTGGATTAACCTTCTGTGGACTAACTTCATAGGTGACATTGAGTTCTTGCACTATGCCATAGGAAAAGATTCACTTCATCACTAGTTTACTATGTTGTAAATGTCCTTCTTGAATTTGGAGAGAACAACTAGATATACTTTCTGAGAAGGCAGTGTGCTCAGTGGAGCCTAATATGCCAGGATGTAAAGAGAAAAACGGCTTGGGGAGGGAGGACAGGCAAGAGTGAACATGCTACACTCCCAGCGAGTGCGTTTAACTTATTTGTCCTCTGCAGTTCTAACTTGACACTGGTTAAATATATTGAAATTTTAAAGAGAGTTTTCAGTAATTATTTAAGAAAATAAGAAGAAATCCGAATGAAGTTGAAAAGGTTTTGTGGTAGGCACTGGATTTCTAAACTATTTTCCCATCTCAATTGAATGAATGCTTAAAGTGCAGGATTCAGTAACATCCTTTGATACCTTTAGCATACAGGCGATCAGAGAAAAGCAGCTGACAAGGTGATGGAACAGATCCAATGGCAAAGTCTAGGTCCAGCTTTCCACTTTCCTCTTTATCCACACACAGAACCAGCCTGTCATCAAGTTGCATGGAAGAAGCTGGAGCTCCACCCACATGACTTTTGCCCCATTTATAGTGTGTTTATTGAACTTCTACCCATCCTGCCACAATTACAGAGGAGAGAGGAAACTTTTCTTACTTAACATGAAAGTTAGTAACCTCTCCATTGTGTAGTTCAAGGAAAACACGTTCCATACACAGTCCAGGACAGGAGAGCTTTAAAATTGATACTTATTAACAGCTCGTGAGATACTGAATGACAAAACCCAGGTTACAGATATTATATCAGCTTAACAGAGTACTGTATGGCACAGGGTTATAAAATGCTGGTATTTCACAACTCTTACTAAAGAGCCTTTAGCTATGTAACCGAGGAAGAAAAGCATGACTGCATTTTCTAGCCACAGAAAGACCCTTTCCTCCTTGATACATAGGATTGATTAGATAATGCTTGTGAGATTACAATATGCCACAAGCACAAAAGAGATATCATCAACCCATGGCAGGATGGTATTTCTGAAGTCCAAAGTTTCATGTGGCAGTCTTAGTGCCAGCCGGGTGAAATAACAAAGAGAAAAATAAGGGCTTCCATTCCAGTTGAACTAGGTAGGAAATCTCTCACAGCTTCAAAATAGGTAAAGTCTCAACTGGGTCTAATATTTGCTATGTAGGATCCTGACATCTTAACACTCTTTTCCTGATCTGGAATGTTTGGGGCAGGTAGTCAGACAGGCAGCTTGTTACACAACGATTTGTGGCACTCTGGCACAGGAGCACGAGAACCAACCAGTCAGGCCCTCCTGTCCAGCGCTGCATTATTGGCTGTGTGCTGGCCCTTTAAACCAGAGGCCAGCTCAGAGATGCAAAGACATTCAGGCAAGAGAACAGTGCAGTTCAGAAGTACCACTCACAAGATGCTTGACACAGCTTTACATCGCAAAGTTTGTTTCATTTGGGAACATAACAAACACACCCTTCACATAATCTGATTTTCAAAAATAAAGTTAAACAAATGGTTAGCATAACTTAAAAAACAATTTAAAATATAAACAAAGATAGTAGGGAACAAGACACTAAGTACTAAGTAAGGCACCTCAGTACATCATGAATAGAAGCACACAAGTAAGAAAGGCCACTTGGTACCTGTTTCTACAGAAAGGATGCAATTCAAATCAACCTTGACCATTTGTGATGTTGCCTACGACTAATGGGAATTGTAGGTCAGCAACAACTGGAAGGCTACAGTTGCTTAGCCTTGTATTATGGGCTAAATGGATTTGATTTTTTTAAAGTAAATTCATTTTTCCCAAATATAGAAACATTACATAAGTTTGCTGCTCATCTTTAGTGTCAGTAGAAGATAGCCAGATGCACTTCTATGTCACTTTGTAGTGAATGCTCTTCTAGAAATGTAGGCATAAAAGTTGGAAGAGTTCAAAATGTAACATAGGATCTATATACAGCTCTCCATTGACATTTGTCGGTTTGACTTTTGCAGATTTGATAATTCGTAGATTTGACTAAAATGCTTTTCTCTAGGATTCTCTAGTTCCTCTACTATAACTCTATGGTCAACAGTGTGATTCCATGGCCAGCTTCTGGAATAAGTTACTCAGAGCTGTGCTGCAGGACCTAAAAATTACTAGAGATATATTCCCACAGGTGAAAAAGAAAACATTTTATGAAGCTCTTTCACATTATTTCAGATATTTGTACCCCGCCCTTCTCAACCCCCGGGGGTTGTGATGGGAAGTCTTGTATCTCTCATTCTAGTGAAACTGGAGGGCTGGTTGTACTGGATGTCTTTATTTATTTGGATATGAATTGGTGATTACTGGCATTGAGGCATTATGCATAATAGCGCAGTCAATAGACCTGCTTGGTTAAATCTAACAACTTTCTCTACTAAACAGACTAGCACGACAAGTTGGAATGAGAATAATACAAAAGAACTGAGTGCTGCAATTTATGCTATATTCTTTCACATGCTAGTTTGGATGTTGCCCTTAAAATAATTGTTTTTGCAATTATACTAATTTTAAAATAATTTTTGCTATATTTACTGAACTAAATAGAAAAAAGAGTACTGAATATTAAATGGACCAATGAGTCAATTATATTTCAGAGAAAAGGTTCATCCTCTCCTTTTAAAAAAATATGTGCTAAACAGTATTCAAGCAGCAAGCAAAACATCTGGCAAACTGGTACTAAACCACATTTATTTAATGTGTTCAAAAGTCACTCAACACTAACAATTAAATTTATGTCTGGCTGGCAATATCCCCAAGCTGTAAACATGTTTTGAGTTTCAATAACACCACTGATTAAATACAGATTAATTGAATACTCAATCCATTATACTTAAAATTTTACAACAAATACAAAAGGCTTTTCTAGAGGCAGGAAAGGGGAAGTGGAGGAAAAATAGAAATATATCAAGAAAATCACTATATATAATTTGAATATAAATCCCGATGGCAGTATAGGCATTCCAGAAAAGTGGTATCCCCTCAATAGCTCTTTGTGGGTAACAAGAGTTAGTTTCAAACTTTAGGAAACGTGTTGTCAAAGGCCAGAATTACTGGGTTGCTGTGAGTTTTCTGGGCTGTATGGCCATGTCCCAGAAGCATTCTCTCCTAATGTTTCACCCAGATCTATGGCAGGCATTCTCAGAGGTTTTGTGAGGTTAGTTGGAAATTAGGTAAGTGAGATTTATATATCTGTGGAATGTCCAGGGTGGGAGAAGAACTCTTGTCTGTTTGAGGCAGGTGTGAATGTTGCAATTGGCTGCTTTGATTAGCATTGAATAGCCCTGCAGCTTCAAAGCTTGTCTACTTCCTGCCCAGGGGAATCCTTTGTTGGGAGGTGTTAGCTGGCCCTGATTGTTTCATGTCAGGAATTCCCCTGTTTTTTGAGTGTTCCTCTTTATTTAATGTCCTGATTTTAGAGTTTTTTAATACTGGTAGACAGTTTAGGAAACATATTGGCACCAAAAGACATTTATTGCTACACTTTCCACTATAAAGGAAAACTGAAGTTGTATCTCTTTCCCGAGAGTATTTATTCAGAGACGGTCTACAAATCAGTTCTTTATACAATTGTTTTACCCTTCATTGAAAACTAGAAGCACAGAATAAATAAATAATGAAACACCAGTGGAGCGGATAATGTAAATCATTTCATGTATCCTGCACTGTATTCAAGTACCTTTTAAACCAGTAGATCTCTTCTGGATCTGCAATTCCATATTCTCTGAGCTTCATCACCATAAGAGCACTCTTTTTGATAGCTTCTTCATAGCGCTGACTGCGGGAGAGGAAATTTACATCCTCATGTGCAAAATCTGGGTCATTTATAACAAGTGCTTCTGTAATGACAGAGAAATAGAAATAGAAAATCAGTGTTTAACTAAAAACAAGTTTCTCTGTATGCCTGCCTTTAAGTTGACACTATAAATTCTGAAGGGCTTCCTGAAGCATGGAAGACTCAGAAGTGGTTTTGCCGGTTTCTTTTTGTGAAATATGGCCTATAGACCTGTTATTCGTCGGTGGTCTATAATTCAAGTACAAAGCAAGGACAATCATGCTTAGTTTCCAAGATCAAATGGGATTTGGTATCTTTAGGGTTTTTAGGACATACATTTCTTCTTCAGCCTTAAAAAAATGCCTCCTTGAACTACACTCACAGAGTAACTGTGGATCAGCAAAACGTAAGATACTTTCAACACTACTCTCGTATTAGAGAAAGGGGGTTATAAAATGGCGGCGACGGGGGTGGGGGTGGGAACAGGGTTGTAATAATGGCAAGTTATCAAGTAAAGCAGAACTGTCTAAAGGTGTGCAGATGTAGTAAAAGGAAACACAACTGAAACTTTCCCTAAGTACCTCATCAGCCACAATGAAGTAGGAAAAGCAACAATTCCATTGAACGCAATAGGTATTTATTTCCCAGGCAAACTCACTGAAGGTCTTTTCACAGCCAGCTTAGTCACCTGATAAAACCTTATTGCAGCCTTAATCTGGTAAGATTCCCCATTCCCCTATTCACAAAGCATAATTCAGTAAAAGGGTTAAGAGAACAGGTGCAGGCCAGAATCAAATCCCTCCTCACAATGAACTTTAAAACACAATTAGTAATAAGGGGTGATGACAACCATTTACCTGTTTAGGTCATTAAAGATTCTGCTGGTCATTAAAGACTGTTAGTCACTTGACATACAGTATACTTATTTTAAACACAGTACCTTAAGAAACAGTATATAGCCAGCTGTTATTCTGGAAGGAAAGCTTCTTCCAAAGGAAGCTTGATGAGAGATGTTTTATATAACAGAGTTTCTATTTTAATGTAGTCTTGTTTTTAATCTATACTTTTGCACTAACGTATTCAATGGTTTTAATTCTGTGGGTAGTTTAGCATAATTTTAATCTTAACTTTCTGTATGTTTTTTAGCTATATGTGATTTTACTTGTCTTTCTTTTATTCCATAATCCACCTTGAGTCTCATTCTTTAGGAAAAGTTTAGGTATCAAATAAGGTGATTGATCAGAACCCATATTTTAAAAACATGAGTGAGGAGGCATTCTGTGAGGATGGCTATTTATAGACATATTATGAAATTTTAAATAATTTTTAAAAACCACAAAACTCTTTCACATGTTTATCTGGAATGGAGGCAGGAAATGCCCTGATTCATCTCTCACAGCAAGTAGTTATTTGGTGCAAGAAACAGAGGGAGACATGAAAAAACAGGGTTCCCATCAAGGCAGGATCCACCCTCCAGCCTTCTTTCCAATGAGCGTACTTCCATTCTTTCCTCACTTCAGCCTTTCTAACTGCCATCATTCCAACCAATCTTTCTTCCAACTTTTCCTCACTCTACTTTCCAACAAATCTTCCTTCCCTCCAACCAAACTTCCTTCCAACTCTTCCAACCTACTCTTCATTCCTTTCAACCTTCACCATTTCAACCAATTTTCTATCCTTCCTACCTTGTAATAATAATAATAATAATAATAATAATAATAATAATGTTTATTTATAGAATAATAGAGTTGGAAGAGACCACATGGGCCATCTAGTCGAACCCCCTGCCGTGCAAGAAAAGCATATCCTGTTTTTCTCTCCACAAGGAAACTCAAAGCAGCTTACAGTAAAAGTATTTTGATACAATTTACAAATATATAAACCTTAAAACAGAATTAAATATAACTGCATTAAAAAAACTCAGTTAAAATTCATAAAAACCCATTTAAAACTAAAAACCACAGCAGCCCGTTGTTGTTTATTCGTTCAGTTGCTTCTGACTATTCGAGACCTCATGGACCAGCCCACGCCAGAACTCCCTGTTGGCCGTCACCACTGCCAGCTCCTTCAGAGTCAAGCCAGTCATTTCAAGGATGCCATCCATCCATCTTGCCCTTGGTCGGCCCTTCTTCCTTTTTCCTTCCATTTTCCCCAGCATCACTGTCTTCTCTAAGCTTTCCTGTCTTCTCATTATGTGGCCAAAGTACTTCAACTATGTCTCTAATATCCTTCCCTCCAGTGAGCAGTCGGGCTTTACTTACTGGAGTGCGGACTGGTTGTATCTTCTGGCGGTCCAAGGCACTCGCAAAACTTTCCTTCAACACCACAGTTCAAAAGCATCTATCTTCCTTCGCTCAGCCTTCCCTATGGTCCAGCTCTCACATCCTTAGCTGACTACGGGGAATACCATTGCTTTAACTATGCGGATCTTTGTTGCCAGTCTGATGTCTCTACTCTTCACTATTTTATTGAGATTTTATCGACAGCAGCCCGACTTGATCTTCAAACCTTCTCTGGTTCCAGCCTATTTTCCTTCCTTCCTTCCAACCACTTGTACTTTCCAATTTTCTCTTCTTCCCTTCTCCAACCTTCTTTCCTTCCAATCAACTCTTAATTCCTTCCTTCCAATCTACCTTCCTTCCTTCTGACCTTCCCTCCCTGTTACCCAGTGGTTCTCAACCTGTGGGTCTCCAGTTGTTTTGGCCTACAACTCCCAGAAATCCCAGCCAGTTTACCAGCTGTTAGGATTTCTGGGAGTTGTAGGCCAAAACATCTAGGGACCCGCAGGTTGAGAACACTGGGTAACAGGGAGGGAAGGTCAGAAGGAAGGAAGGTAGGTTGGAAGGAAGGAATTAAGAGTTGATTGGAAGGAAAGGTTGCCTGCAGCCTTCTCTTGCTCCTTTCGATCTTCCTCCCAACCTCTTCTCCTTCCAACCCACGATTTGTTTCTTCCTTTCAATCTTCTTTCCTCCCTTCCCATCTTCCAACTAACTCTTCCCTTCTTCCCATGTTCAACCAATCCTCCTTCCTTCCTTCTCTCCTTCTTACCTAATGGTGCCCAACCTGTGGCCCTCCCTCCAAGTGTTTTGGACTTCAGCTCCCAGAATGCCTGAACGCCTGAGTCCCAAACACCTGGGGGGAGGGCCACAGGTTGGATACGACTGTCCCCACGGACCCTTCCGACCGATCCTCCTCCTTTCCCCCCTTCCTTCCCTCCCTCCCTCCCTCCCTCCCTCCGTCTCCCTCTGCTCTCACCGATCTCCTTGCGGCGCCGGGTCCGCTCGACGCCCCCGTCCAGGAGGTTGGTGAGGAGCTCCGTCTTGAAAGAGCCCGAGCCGCGCTCCTTGCGCAGGTCTGGGTTCATGCCGGCAGCCATGGCCCAGGAAGGAGAGCAACGGACAGGCCAAGGGAGGAAGGGGGGTAACACTGGCTGGCGCGAGGGCAAAGGGCTTCCGGGAGGGAGATGGCCCGCCACGCCCACTCGCCCCTCACGTGACGTGTGGTGAACGCTTCCTCACCCTCCCTCCGGGCATCCGCCCAATAGGAAGGCCCGCCCTCCGCCACGTGACATGAAGGCGGTGCTGCTCGCTCCTGCCGGCGTGGGCGCGGTCAGCCGGACTTCAACTCCCAAAAGCCTCAGCCCACTTGGGCAACTGCCAGGAATTCTGGGAGCTGAAGTCCAAAACACCCCTGAGGAACAAAACGTTGGGAGCCACTGCTTTAGAAGGCGGTCTTTGGCGGCGTGGGCTCTTGAAGAGGAGACAGTGGAGGAGGTGAGCCAGGTTGCAGGTTTTTTCCCCTCTTTGTAGAATTATCTTCAGCTGAACCGCATTTTCCCACCTCTTTCCTCCCCATTCATTTTGTAGTTCTATGATGTCTCTTAGGAAGACCACAAAGGAACCTTGACACTACAGTTTGAAGCATGAGTTTTTGTAGGCTCAGGGTTCATCAACACACTGTAGAATTTAGGGCCCTTCCACACAGCCATATAACCCAGAACATCAAGGCAGCAAAATCCCACAATATCTGCTTTGAACTGTGTTGTCTGAGTCCACACTGCCATATATCCCAGTTCAAAGCAGGTAATGTGGGGTTGTATTCAGCTGTGTGGAAGAAGCCTCACACAGTTTGGCAATCATTTAACTGCCAGTGCTATGGGATCCTGGGATTTGTAGTTTGGTGGGGCACTAGCACTCATTGGCAGAGGAGGGTGATCTTGGGCAGGGCACACTTTCTCAGCTTCAGAGGAAGGCAAAAACCACCCCCTCTGAACAAATCTTGCTTTAAAAATCTCGATATATTTGCCAGAAGTTAGAAGTGAACAGACTTATATGTTTTTCGTTGCAATTTACACATTACTGAAAAACAGTGAAACAAATCTATATACATGAACCAATATAATACTTCCTAACATCTATACCAGTGTTTCTTAACCTGGGAGTCAGAACCATCAGAAAACACATATTTCTGATGGTTCTAGGAACCTCTTTGGCAGAGATGGCTCTGCCTGGCCTTCTCATCTTTTTTGCTATTGGTGAACTACAACTCCCAGAATTCCAAAACAGCCTCCCCAACCCCACCAATATTCAATGTTGGCCATGTAGGTAGTATGCAAAGTTTTATTCAGATCCATTGGGGGCTGGGTTCAGAGTGCTCTTTGATTGAAAATTAACTATAAATCCCAACCCCCAAATCTCAAGGTCTATTTCCCCCAAAGTCCGCCAGTGTTCACATCTAGGCATACTGAGTATTCATGCCAAGTTTGATCCAAATCCATCATTGTTTCAGTCCACAGTGCTATCTGGATATAGGTGAACTACAACTCAAGGTCAATGCCTACCTAACCCTTTCAGTATTTTCTCTTGGTCATGGGGGTTCTGTGGGCCAAGATTGCTTCAGTTCCATCATTGGTGGAGTTCAGAATGCTCTTTGATCTTAGGTGAACTCTCTCTCTCTCTCTCTCTCTCTCTCTCTCTATATATATATATATATATAAAATTGTACTTTTGACTGAAATTTATAATCATAATCATAACAATAGTACTTCCCTTTCTTTAACATTTAACTTCCAAATCTATATTTTCCCTCCCTCCCTCTTCCTCCTCAACCAAGATTCTACTAATCTTGCAGATCCAGCCACTGGTAACATCTTAGTATTTTTTCTTTGATGTGATCATTGGCTCCTCCATTTTTTACACAGTTGAAGTAGACTTTCCATCTATTTGTAATGTCATTTTGTTTGTTTGTTCTTGTTACTTGCATAGTCACAATTCCCATAATGTCTCACAACACTTGGTTGTACATATAATCATTCTAATTACTTAACGTCCATTTTGATTTGTCTTTCCATCCTCTAGTGATCACCGCATGTGCTGTTCTTATTGTTACTTTAAATAACTCCTGGCAATTGATTTTTATACTCGGGTGTTCTAACACTCCCCATAGTAGCAAATCATTATTAATTTGAATTTTTATCTGCAATATCTCCTGAATTTTTTCTTGTATCATTTGCCAGAATTTTATTATTTCAGAACACTTCCACCACATATATGATTAAGAACCTTTTTCTTTATAGGTTTTTTTCTTCCTTTATTTGATACATCCCAACAATCAACAAAATTATGCCATATAGGACTTATTTCAGTATACATTATTCAAAAAGTGAATATTCCTTAAATGACATTTTATACATTCCTTAGTTATGTATCACCCATCACCCCGCGCTCCCCCCATTCCCTCACACCTCCCTGGAATAGCAATTCTAAATGATGTCATTGCATCAGTTTAACCATGTGGAAAGCCTGGTTCAAAATGCTATATCTATAATCTCCGTCTATTTTGGCAATTAGCACAGACCATTTCTTGAACCAGTCTTGTTCTATTTGGCTATTTATGTACTTGTTATTCAGCTCACAGTGGTGAAAAAAATGCTCTGAAAATAACACCTTTGTGTAAAGAACAGCAATGGGTTCTTATTCTATTGATACTTTTTGAAGTCTATGAAAATGGAAAGATACCCTTTAAACATTTGTTTCAACTTTTATAGGCTCTACCCTTAAGACCAGGTGAATGCCATGCTTCCAGCGCCTGGAACATATCATTTTCCTTGGGAAATAAATTCTGCTTCAGTCCCAGAAGGAAAGACAGTAAGAACATTTGGCAGGTCAGTACAATTCCTATATTATGATTTGTGCTGCTTTGGATCTACCTAATGATTCTTTCAAATTATCCAAGGAGAATTTGCTTCCAGTAGCCCTTTGCTGAGCCTATTAAGCACTTACATTTAGGATGAAATGGGATGGGTTTTTTTCAATGCTGACTTAAATTGAACCTACAAATAGCTTTCATGTCCAGAGCAGATTGAGTTCAAATTGTTCAATTTTGTTTATGTCTAATATCTATATTGATAGTCTCTCTCTCTCTATGATTTGTTTTTAACCTTGGCTCACTCCTTGGTCTGCCACAAAGCAGTTACAGTACATTTAAATCAAGAAGGGAAATAATGCTGCCTTTGTTGGATTGTAACTCCCAGCAGTCCTAGCCAGTGGAACTAGTGGTGAGGTATGGTATTGGCAGTCTAAAACATCAGGAGGGCTACACAAGTCCCTTTTCTTATTTAAATAATAAGATTCTGTAAGATTCAACACCCCTATTAATATAATCCCTGGTTTGTAAAGTATTATAGAAGTTATTGTACACCATCATCATCATGAATTAGGCTTGTTCCATTTTTGTCCTTCAGGCTACACTCCTATGATATGACCAGTTCTCAAGCCATTATAACAGCTCAGCACGCTTCTGTTCAGCACAGCATCTGGGTTTGTACCAAGTTGGTGGAACCATTCCAAGCACACCTTGGGTCCCCCTATCTCGTACTTGGGGAAACTGAATGTGGAGAGGGTAAGTCATCTGTGTTTTTTCATTCCATGGAACCAGGGATAATCTTGACCAATTCTCAAATATTGTTCTGTCTGTGATTTGGGGGGGGGGGGGGGATTTAATCTCTCAGCCAATTTGATCAATGGTTAAGGATTCTGGGAACTGAAGTTCAAAATATCTTGAGGACCAAACATTGAGAATCACTCTTGTAAGCATTGAAATGGATGCTTTTGGAAGCCTAATATCTTAGGAGCAGTTATTTCCTGGTAAGTTATGCTTAATTTGGTTATCCTTTTGATAGTTGTTTTTTTTCCTTTTGAGCCATTCACTTAGGCATCAATAGACAAGTTCACACCACATGACAGGGTACTATGTTGGGGACATGCTAAGTTTATTCCAACAAAATAAAAAATTAATCTTTGGACCCCAGATTCCTTGTCTAAGAAAAAAACAAACAAACATTTAAAATATATAACATAGAAATTATAGTATGATGGTATATGTGTACTAGAAATTTTGTTATCTTCTCCTACAATTTGGAAAGCAGATGGACTTTATTGTACTAATAGTGAATAGCAAAGAAGGCTTGTATGTGGATCAAGCAGAGGATAGAATCCACAGTCACAACTGCTGAAAATTCATCTCAATATTAGCAATTATCAAGATGATGATACTCTCCAAAATGCTCTTTCTATTTCAGAACATACCTATCAACATTTTTAACGTATGGAAAAGGGACATTATAAAATTCATTTGGTCAGAGGAAAAAGCCAGGATTGCATACAAGAATTTAATTGATGTCAAAGAGCGGAGGGGGGTGGGGGGTGGGGTGGGGTGGGGAGACTAAATTTACCAGACCTAAGAACTTACTATGAAACTGCTTGCATGAGCTGGCTCAGAGATTGGAAACAACTCAAGAATACAAATTTACTTCATTTAGAAGGCCATGGCCTAAGATTTGTTTGGCATGTATACCTTTGGTATGAAGGAGAGAGGCTAAATAAGGCATTCAATAAACATATAATTAGAGGAAGTCTAATAGACATTCGGAATAGGTACAAGTTGGGTATGGAACCAAAAACACCTCTGTGATTGAGACCAATAGAAGCTATTGCGAGACCCACCTCTAAGGATGATGTAAGAACTTATGGGGAATTACTTACTAGATTTAATGGCCAGTGGGCACTGCGGGGGAAAGATGAACTGGGTATCAAAGACTGTATTAAAAGTTACCATAATTTTGATGAATTGAATGCTTACATTTACAGGTGAGAACGTCATTGTCAAGGCACGGATATTTACATGCGTGGAAGGAATAAACCTTCAGTTGTTGGAAAATGCTATTGATGAGCAGAGAAAATATTTCCAGGAGAGAATGAAGAATCCAGGAGGAAACACTTCCTCCTGATGAACTTTCTGTGAAACAGACTTCTTTCTATGCTATATTTACTATCTCACTAGCTTGTGAGCTTTTTCCTGGATCACTTTGTAATGCTTTTGTAAAGCTGTATTTTTTATTTAAGCTTGAGATCAATATTTTGAAAGCACCCTTTTTTTTACTATTGCATTCAGAGAATGTATATTTCTTCTAACATAGAAGTGATGCTTGTATTCCATTAGGATGCTTGTAAGTCACCATCATGTTTAGAAAGCCATTTAAATAATAAAAATGTATAGAACTGATGCAAATCTCCGATTCAGTAGGAAAAGTCTATAATTAGTGTTATTCCATTACTTTGAATAAAGTCTTTAAATCCTGACCAGTTTGTTTTCTTTCTTGCATCTCTTAATTTTTGTGACAGGCAGTCAATTTGTATTAAATCAAACATTTTAAGTATCCATTCGTCAATGGTTGGTACTTTATTTTGCTTCCAGACTTTGGCCAGAGTTAATCTTGCAGCAGTACACATGAGGAAAAGCATTTTGTCCTGATTTTCATTTAGTTTTACATTTGTTATTCCTAATAAATACATCTCTGGTATTAGGAGGAATTTGGCTTTTAATATTTTTGGGTTATTGAGTGTATACTCAATAACCAGTCAGGGTTGGCTTGACATGCCTTCCTCTTGGCACCTTACTTCCTCTTGCCCTCGATTCTTGCCTCTTCGAATTTTGCAGCACTGCTGGTCACAGCTGACCTCTGGCTTGAGCGCTCAAGGGCCAGGACTTCCCAGTTCTTGGTGTCTATGCCACAGTTTTAAGGTTGGCATTAAGCCCATCTTTAAATCTCTTTTCCTATTCACCATCATTACATTTCCCGTTCTTGATTTGGGATTATGCGGAACAATGGCTTCAAACTACAAGAAAGGAGATTCCATCTGAACATTAGGAAGAATTTCCTGACTGTGAGAGCCATTCAGCAGTGGAACTCTCTGCCCCGGAGTGTGGTGGAGGCTCCTTTGGAACCTTTTAAACAGAGGCTGGATGGCCATCTGTTAGGGGTGCTTTGAATGCAATTTTCCTGCTTCTTGGCAGGGGGTTGGACTGGATGGTCCATGAGGTCTCCTCCAACTCTATGATTCTATAGTAGCTGCTTTGGGAGATGGTGATCGGGCATTCGGACAACGTGGCCAGTCCAGCAGAGTCGATGGCGTAGGAGCATCACTTCAGTGCTTCTTCCAGCATGCTGACATTTGTCCGCCTGTCTTCCCAAGAGATTTGCAGGATTTTTCGGCGGCAGCACTGATGGAATCGTTCCATACACACAGACACACATATATATACACACACACTTTTGGCTGGAGTTGCATATAAAAATGTACACGATCCAACTTACATACAGATTCAACTTACAGAACCTACATTGTTCATAACTTGGGGACTGCCTATACATTGCCATTGTGTGAAGGATGACTCCATGACAGCATGCAAGTGGTACTAACTAGACCAGTGGTTCTTGACCTGTGACTCCCCAGATGTTTTGGCCTTCAACTCCCAGAAATCCTCAGGGGTTGTAGCCCAAAACACCCGGGGACCCACAGGTTGAGAACCACTGAACTAGACTGACTAGGACTGCTCTACTTTATATCCCTTGTATCATAGTGTTGCTTATAAAAGGCTCCTCTTATCTTGCAAAGGAGACATTCCAGATATAGCATGTTTAGTTCTCATCAAGGGATGCAAAAAGGTACGCAAACAGCATTAATCAATAGTTGCTTTGAACAAGTTCAATAAAAATACAAGGCCTTGCTGGACCAGACCAAAGGCATTTGTTGTCTAGGGCTGCATCTATACCAGCTATGGGCAAACTTGGGCCCTCTCTCCAGGTGTTTTGGACTGCAACTCCCACCATTCCTAACAGCCTCAGGCCCCTTCCTTTTCCCCCTCAGCTGCTTAAGCGGCTTAAGGGGCCTGAGGCTGTTAGGAATGGTGGGAGTTGCAGTCCAAAACACCTGGAGAGAGGGCCCAAGTTTGCCCATACCTGGGGTAGATTGACTCACTTAAAGAAGCCAAGGCCTCCAATTTGCACTGTTTACATTCTCACAGCCCTCTGCTTCTGAGGGATACACACAATTACAGTATAGGAGTCAAATATAAAGCGTGAAAATAAATGTATTATTTTATTTACACCTTACAACACTAGGTGGTAGTAATGCACATTTGACTGTATCCCCCTTGTGGTGGAGAAGGACACTTGTGTGAGGTGACTTGCCACCCCTTCCAGCAGCAAAGAAGTCATGGAGACAAATGGGAAAGCCATTCAGCAGGTGGGAAGTCTTGCAAAGAGTTGTTTTTTACCCTTAAGTTGCAGTTAAACCTATAATTGTTATAGGAAGGGGGATAATTTGGGACTGGGGTGCGCTATCTCACTGGCCACCTCAAGGCCTGGGCCTAAAGCCCTGCCAATTGACACTGTTCAACCCTTGTATCTACAGAGGATATATTCAGGAAACCTTAGATAATACCAAACCTAATGTTTTGACTATACAACATGCCACAGAATTACACAAGACGACCTAAAAAGGCCCACAAACACTTCTGTGGGGGAGGGTACTATTTGAAGTGAGGGTATGTGAAAACGTGGATACTGAATCCATGGAGAAGGGCATCATGCTGCATAATGTTTATAGTTTGTCTCCTCTTTTGACAGCAATCGTGGCCTAACATGCCTCAGAGGAAATGTCTCCCATTTGGAATGGTCTCGTGTCTATATCTGCAATTGAATAATTTATAAAATGGACACGTAGTTGTGCATGGATCCTATTTTTGGCATCTTTGTTAGTATGAAAGCAGTACATATTTTGCAAAAAGAGGTGCGAATGAGGAAGTTGGATAGCACCAGTGATGTTTTGCTCAAAGCTTTATTGTATGAAACCAGGGATCAGAGCTCAGAGGTTTGGCTATGAAATGAAACTCTACAGGAGGTCCTCAGAAGGTGACTGTTTTTTGGGCTCACCTTCACAGATTCATCATTAGACTAAAATGCTGCCTAGAGCTTCTTGAAAGAAGGATGAGAACCATTATGTGAAAATGGGGTGGATACTGTGTTCCTGGAGGTAGGCTTTGTTTAGAGTAGTGAAACAAATAGTGTAATAGTTGAGAACAACTATTTATTTATAAAAGATTTATTCTATAAAGGGACATCTGTTTTGAAAGATATAAATAATATTTATGAAAACCAAGGTAAAAGGCACATTATTTCTCAAGCACTTGAGGATGGAACTATGTCATGCACTTAAACGATAAAATAGGACTATTGTAATAATTTGATTACGTGTTATAGGAGGAAGGAAGGAGACAAAGAATGGACACTTTCCAAGATACTTTCCAGAAAGTGGAGAAGATTGGGGAAGGTACATATGGAGTAGTATATAAAGCCAGAAACAGGCAGACAGGCCAGTTAGTTGCTTTGAAAAAAATCCGTTTAGATTCGTAAGTATCTGGTTTCCATATTTCTTCTTCTTTTTAATATACTGCATAAATTTTATATGGTGCTGTAAGTAAATTTTAACACTATCACAATCACATTACAAAAAAAAATCAATTAATTTTAATACCATTCTAATTATTCCTGTTTTTCTATCCTTTACATTTCTATACTTATCTGCTACTTATACATATCCAATTTTTCCCTTCCCTCTTCCTCCCTTCTCCCTTCCTCCAGGAACAGTTGTACCTCTGTTCTTTGTATTATTTTATTTATTCAATTATGAAGATTGTCTGATTCAATTCCTTATATTTTCCTTTCCCTTTTACTCTGGCTATATTGATCTCCCCCAATAATTATGTCTCCTACATAATTCTTTTCTAAATTTTAAAACGTTTTATTAATAAATCTAACTTGGCTCTGATTGGGAGCGTAAACCTTTTTTTATTGAAACTTGGAATGTTAATTAATTTAATTTGTGATGAATTATGAATACATTCACAGGAACAGTTCGTTGGGGATCACTTCATAAATGAAAAAACAATGAATTGATTAGTTTGCTTATCAGTTATTGATTGATTCTATAGGGATATACACATAAATGATTTTCATTTTGAAGCATGGTTTTCATGATCTGATAGGTATCTGAGGCAATACAATGATTGCATGGTGAAAAATCTGAACATTTTTTAAAATAATTTTTTAAATAAGATGTTTCCATGAAACCCCATCTGCTGCTGTTCTTTTAGTATCCTGTCCTCCATCTCTCTACATCCCTGACTATCACATCAGTTGCTATTACTGATTAATACTCATATGAAATGATTGCAACGTTTTTGCGTAGTCCTGATTCCAAGAAGGAACTGGATTGATTGGCAAAGGACTGTCATTCCTTCACGGCATTCATTTAACAGTTCAGCTGACGGAGGTTGGGAAATAATATAGAAATAGCATTGGTGGTCTCTCTGAAATTTCTATATTTATGTTTCTTTGTTTGATTATATTAAGTATTCCGTTGGGAAAAAAATGAAATGACCAGTGAGGGTTGGGTATAATTATGCCCCATAAAGCATTATTTTGGAAGCACTGGGTTGCCTGAAATCAGGATCTCTTTTGCCACAGGGAGACTGAAGGGGTTCCTAGTACAGCAATCAGAGAAATCTCTTTGCTGAAAGAGCTGAAACATCCAAACATAGTGAGGTAAGAAGAGCTTCAGAACTTAAGTGCTCTAAGCTTTAGCTATATTATTTATGTCACAAGTTATGCGCTGAGACCTATATTGTATAGTGCCATGCAAACATTACAGGGTGGCTATTTCTAGATTCAGGATGCAATCCTGTTCTTGTTTTCTTGAGACTCTGAGCCATGCCCTTGAGGAGGGAGCAAATGGTTGATGTGTTTCTTCAGACTTGTTCCAAGGAAGACAGAGCTGCTTCTTGACAGTTGAGTGTCACTTATTAAAATGCACAAGTTATCTGTTTTTAGAACAAATCTGTTCCATCTATGAGTTAACTTAATGGTAAGCAGGCTTACAGTTTGATATCTTCCTCCTTATTTCTCCTTACCTATGTTGTTATTTCAGAATATACCCTGCGATGTTTTATTCATGAGGTTAGAAAGAAGAAAGAACAAATCAGAGTAAAACCGATTGCCTTGATGCAAATACCGATTATATTTCATTTAATTAACACTACATATAAAGTCAGAGAGATAGCATAGTATAGTGGTTTGAGTGTTGGACTGGGACACAGGGAGAGTAGAGCTTGAATATTTGATTGGCCATGGAAAACCATTTGGTGACCTTGAGCAAATCACACTGTTTCAGCCTCAGAGGAAGGCAAACTCTCTCCAAACAATTTTTTCCAGGAAAATCCCATGATACATTCCTTTAAAGGAATTAGTTAGAAATGACTTAGAGGCACATGGTAAAATTAAAAATAGAAAGACGTTGACTGGAATCCTGTTTCAATTATTTAGTTAAATATTTATTTATTTGTTTACCCTATTTATACCCCACCTTTCTCTACCCCGAAGGGAACTCAAGCCGCTTACAACAGAGGCAATTATTCAATGCCTTAAAACCCATACAATTCCAAAATATTAAAATTACAAATTAAGTTAAAATTAATACATATTAGATATTCAAAAACATTATATTCTATACTAAAATCACACCATCCATATACTTTTCTTGACTCAACTCCTTTCTAAACCTGGCAAAAATATCATTCAACCATAATCTGATGGCAAGCACATGGAATTCCCAGCTAGGAGTGAATGTCATGGCAGAGGAGTGAATGTCATGGCAATAGTGTCAAAATAATTGCTAGATTTTCCTACTTCCAACAGACCTCACCACCTCTGAGGATGCTTGCCATAGATGCAGGCGAAACGTCAGGAGAAAAATTGCCTCCAGAACATGGCCACATAGCCCAGAAAAACCTACAACAACCCAGTGATTCCAGCCATGAAAGCCTTCGACAATAAATTGCTAGATTGTGATTGTGAATACAAAACATTGTTATTATTGTTATTTTATTTTTTTTTACCCACAGAGACCTTCAAGGATCCAGTTTTATGTTTGACTGGGATTTAAAGCTGGATTTCCTCAGTCCAGGAATCAATATCATATTGTAAAAAAGTTGATGTTCTTTGTGTATTAGTGACAATATTGCCGTAGTTCTTTCAAATTCTGACATTCAGTACCTGGATTTCATTTTTATTACAGGCTTCTTGATGTCATACATAGTCAGAAGAAACTCTATCTGGTGTTTGAGTACCTTAATCAGGACCTTAAAAAATACATGGATTCATCCCGCACAGGGGAATTGCCTATGAGTTTAATTCAGGTACAAAGTTATGCAAACATGCTGATTTTGCTCATCAATTATTATCTGCTGGGAAATTCAAGTTGTCCCACAAGCATCTGCATTAGACTGTCCCTCTTTCCAGATGTCTGACAGATCCCCAGAGTTTTTTTTAAGTATGAGAAATAAGTACTTAGAGAAAGATAAAGGGAAATAGAATTTCTTCCCATACAACCCTTGTCAGTGATAAAGGGCCCTTTTCCCCTTTAATAAAAAAACTAGATGCGGGAAACCTCTGCTTGAACTTCACCATATTTCCATGGACACAGCAAACATTTCGGGTGGAACCCATTTCTTTTACAAGCAAACAAAATTCCCTCCCACCTTTTGTTTTGGGGAGTTATATGTTAACCTCTCATAGTTTCTTGGTCTTTGAATCTTTTCTTCCCAGAGCTATCTTTACCAGTTACTACAAGGCGTGAGCTTCTGTCATTCCCACAGAGTCATCCACAGAGACTTGAAGCCCCAGAACTTACTCATAAATGAAACAGGAGCCATAAAATTAGCAGATTTTGGCCTTGCTAGGGCCTTTGGTGTTCCACTGCGCACTTATACTCATGAGGTAATGAGGTAACTCTCTTTCTATGAAATAATGTCTCCAGGTTACCCACTGAGGCCCCTTCCGGACAGCTGTATAAAATCCCACATTTTCTGCTTTGAACTAGAATATATGGCAGTGTGGACTCAGATAAACCACTTCAAAGCAGATATTGTGGGATTTTCTGCCTTGATATTCTGGGATATATGGCTATGTGGAAGCGCCCTGAGAAGGTTTACACTTTATTTAGATATGTCACATTGGTGCAGTAAATGGAGAAATTGTGAACAGCTTTTGCTGAGAAAAACGTAAGGTTGGTTATACATTATAAAATTAATGTAGTTTGACACCACTTTAAATGCCCAGTGTTATGATATCCTAGGAGTTATAATTTGGTGTGGCATCAGCACTCTTTGGCAGAGAAAGCTGAAGACTGTGTCGAATTACAACACCCAAGATTTCGTAGCATTCGGCTATGACAGTAAAGTTGTTTCAAAATGCATTAATTCTACAGTGTAGATGCATTCTAGGAAGAAAAAAAAGCTCAGAATTAATAGATTAAATCCAGCCTTTTCTTGCAGCTGGTTGGAAGTCAAAATGATATCTTTTGGCATCAAAGCTATGTTATATTTGTAGTGTCCTGTGAAATGTTCAAGAGCAGCCTATTAATTGGCATATAAGTTTTGGGAGCCAAGATCGTACAGAAGAAATGAGCTGTTGCTCATCAAAAAAACACCAACTTAATTATTTTTTAAAAACCCTTTTGTGTGGATGAGGGGAAGTTTAAATAAGACACTGATGTGGCAGGTGTAAGTCTCTCCTTCCCATGCTCACTAATTTCCATCTGGATTACAGTCATGTGCATTAGACCCTTTGAGTAAACAGAAAACATTATACAGTTGTGTTACCTATTTAATGTGCCATGTGGTTTGAGCCTGAGTTTTGCATCATTAAATCATTATGGTGCAACCATAATGATTTAGTTTTTTAAACTTTCATCTGTAATCAGTACAATTTGGACTCAGCTTCCAACGTGATTTCTTCTAGGTTGTAACTTTATGGTATCGAGCCCCTGAAATTTTACTGGGTTGTAAGTACTACTCCACGGCAGTGGATATCTGGAGCATTGGCTGCATATTTGCTGAAATGGTAACATTTTTCAATTATTTTTCAAAGAAGGGTTGCAGCTTTATGTTTTTGTTGTTTGCATGCCTTCAAATCTCTTCTGAATTATGGTGACCCTAAGGTGATCCTGTCATGGGGTTCTCCTCCTAGCATTTGTTCAAAGGGGACTTTTTTGTTGTCTTCCTCTTGATGTTTTACTGGTTTCAAAGTGTTAAAAGAAATGTATGGCGATGGCTGTAGCCACTAGGGGGCACTGCTGTATAAAGGGAATGCAAGTAAAGATTACTTTGCAGCTTTAGAGTAAGAAACACGCAGGCTAGGCAGCATTGGAAAATGACAAAGTTGGTAGCTTTAGATTCTCCCTTCATTTTTTTTTCATTTTCTTGCAAGTATTTTGCCAAGGTAATATTAAACAACATTTTTAAAGACACTGATACAGTTTAAGGTGGCAGGTTTGATCACTTGCAGACACTATCCACAAAGAACTCGCAAACACAGACAAGGAACTGCTGCACCTTGATATTCAGAAAATTTTTCCAGATTCCAACATTGAGCTAAGGGGACTCCATTTGAGATCGGGACCCACACTTTAAGAAGCAATGATCTAGAGGTTCCCCCAACATCAGGTGTCAAACACACACACACACACACACAATATTCACTTGGGAAGCTGAATGGTGACAGATACAATGCAGACAAAATTACTTTTTCTCTAACAATCCAATCAAACTATGGAGTTCATTTTCTCAAGAAATTGAGATAGCCATAGACTTGTGTTACAATTTCCTTATGTATATATAAAATGTGTTAAAATGATTTTTCTTCATAATGAAACATTCATTTGTAATGGTACGTGCCTTTCCTCAGTCATTTTGCATTAGACAGCTTTGTTTTATGACAGATCGTTGGATGGTTTTACTTTGCAAGTTTACTGGAATGTGTTCCCCTGGAAAAAAAAACCCATAGCAAATGTTAATTACAGGCTAAACACATCCCCCTTGTTGCTTGAATTGAAAGGTGGATTAGACAAACTCATGGAGGCAATGCCTGTCAATAGCTCATTGTCATGAAGGCTGTATTGTATATATCACTGCTGAGATCAGAGGCACAGTAGCACTCAATACCAGTTATTTAGGACTAAAATAAGATTGATCTATTGCCCTTATATCCTGCCTACATACTCCCCAAAAGCATCTGGCTGGCCACTGCAAGAAACAGGATGCCAGGCATGGCTTTGGTCTGGTCAAGTGGGACTCTTCTTATGTTGTCATAGGAAGTTTTACTTGGTGAAAGATTACCGTTATCTCAAACGTGGATCACTTAGATTGTTCTGTTGAGCTAGATAAGCAAATCATCTGCTTTTTAAAAATTCCAGGTGACCAGAAAGGCCTTGTTTCCTGGAGACTCAGAAATTGACCAGCTCTTCCGAATCTTCCGCACTCTTGGGACACCGACTGAATTGCTATGGCCAGGAGTGACTCAGCTTCCTGACTACAAGGGGAGTTTCCCAAGGTGGCCAAGAAAAGACATGAAGGTGGTAATTCCAAACTTGGACCGGGAAGGACGAGACTTACTGGCTGTGAGTAAAAAGCTGGAACAGAGGCTGTGGCATTAGTGTATTGAGTTAAGGTGGTCATAAACTAAAATCTGAGGTTCAGTTTCGCATCTTAAGTTGATATATGCTATGTCCATCCATTGTTGTTTGGTCCAGTGTAAAATAACCCTCCACCCCTAGGTTTCAGAATGTAAATTCTGAGATTGAAGCAAAGGTTGAAATCCTATGCACACATTCAAATAAAGTGGCACACATACTTTCATGTACTGTAAATAGCCTATGAATTGACTCCATAACATTTAAACTCAAGCCTTCCAATATTGGTTATATGTAATCTATCTAGGGCAGTTTCTAATTCCTATTAATTGTACTCTTGCAGGAGTAATTCATAGGATTTCCTGAATTTTGCACACATCTTAATGAGGACTAGAACCATTGCTTTCCAGTTGTCACAAATTGCCATTCTCCAGAACCCATTTCAGACTTGTTTGAATAATGTCAAATTTTCACTGAGTGAGTGCTTTGACACTTAAAGATTGTGAAGCACTGTTTGTTCTTCTTTTAATTTCAGCAACTACTACTGTATGACCCCAACAGGCGTATCTCAGCCAAAGCTGCTCTGAACCACCAGTATTTCCGGCAGGCGCCATGGGATGCCAAAGAGCTGCATGTGGTGCAGCGATATGGCCCATGAGAGGAAGCAGTTTTGGGATGAATGCAGAAGATGACCTTCTCATCCTGATTTAGGTGCACTCTGGTCTTGTGCAGGAGTTAATATTATGTTAATGTAACATTTTACTATTCTAAAGCTTCTTAAAATGACACTTGCTTGTCCCTTAAATGAGGTAATAAGTTTAGTGTTCATCATAATTAAAGAAGTGATGGAATGGGACAGAAGTCTAAGTCCAAGCCTTGCAATCACATATTATGTAATATCTGCTGTGGTTCAGATATTGTTTTGAAGAGAAATTAGTTAAACTTAGTCGATGTAAGCCCAACTTTAAAACTGGAGTCTGCAAGCCTACCTTTTGATCCTGTTCTTAAAATGTTCCCCTTGTGTTGGCGTTCACAGTGCTATCAGTGCTCAAAACAATAATACAGGGAGGGATAACTGGGCATCAGAGCCACATCCTAGAATGATACATTTCAGTTTCTTCCTTCATTCCTCATCATTATATTCCCTTTTTGCCATGTTTTCCATATCCTTCTTTATACTCAGGAAACCTTGTACTTTAAGACAGGAAAACCAGAACTTGGTGTTTCTATTACAGATTTAGCGTGGGAGTTCTTGATCTTAGTCACTGGACTTTGTGATAGCACTAAAATTTTGACTGTAATTTATTGGAAATACTGACCATCAGTGTGTCAAGAGAAAGGCATCATGACATAGATACTACAGAACATCAGAGAATAAATGCTTGACAAACTATGTGATGGTCTTGAGTTGGATCCAGAGATCCTGCAAGCAGAGATTTATTCCTGAGGCAGTCCTTCCACCAATGGAAAAGTTTCTTTTTGAATCTCTTTTCTATGCAGCCCTTCTACATCTAAGAAATCTGCTTGTGAAGGCTGATGCCCCTTATGGAGCATCATGGGAGGTGGCTCAAGGGGGGTCGAGGGAAGCAATGGAAATATGCTCCCCTTTTGTCACTGATCCCTTCTGCTGCATCAAATTATTTTGCAAATGGAGAAGCTGTTTCATTTATGGATCTGAACAATTGTTTAGTCAGATTTGTAAAATAGTTATTATTGACATTTCAGATGGTTTTATTGATGACTGTTATTGTATATGTTTCTCTCTGCACTCAAATAAAGAATATTCCGGATGGTTTAAAAGCTTTCTTATGGACAACAGGGCTTGTGATTTCTATCTATTATCCTTATTTTGAATGCATGCTGTAGTACAAAATATCATTGATCGCAGAGGGAATGAAATTTTCTTCCTTCCTTCCTTCCTTTCTTTTTTGCTCGTCTTGTAAAACCTTTTAGGGCTTCAGTCTTTCTTTGAGGTGACCAATAGATTTCTGCTTCTGTGTTACTATGGCTCTGAAACCCACATAACCATTGGCACTATTGTTTTCTCTGGAGTTTTGTAGCGTACATTCTTGGACTCCTTCAGGTTTATTCATTCTTGTTTAGTATTTTGATGTAGATATACATTTTAGTGAAGGGAAGTGCTTCTACTTTAAAGAGAACTAACAGAATCTTTTTAATTCTATTTTTTATTGCATACATGACAACAATCTTAAATCAAAGCACTTTGATGCACATCCTTTCAAAATTGCAAGGAGACACAGTTACCAAGCATACTGGTTAAATTTATAAATCCACTTTGTTTCCCTACAGTAAACATTTATTCCTGCATTAGAACCCTTTTACCATCAGAAATACATCTTTAAGACACATTGCTGCCTTGGTATAATAAACTAAGATTAGCTATTCAGACTAACACAGAATTTGCTTTAACTGCCAGGAATTCTGTCCAGTGCTAACAGAGTATGTGAGCTCTACTGAGGGCTTGAAACAGATCTCTCCTACCTGATGCCCTCCAGATGTTTGGGAATGCAATTCCCTTCAATCAGAGCTAACATGGTCTAAGGGGTGGGAACCAATAGAGCTGCTCTCCAATGTGTGAAGTGCAAATTTAAAGCATTGAAGGCTACCAGCAAACTAGAGACCATGGTGCTGTTTTCAGTGTCCGAAGCGAGGCAAAGTGGGTGAACGGTTGGCTGCTTGATATGACTGGTATCCATCAGAGGTGGCTGGGAGGAGAAGTAACCCACTTAGAGGATCTTTTTGGCAACGAGCCATAGCTTCCTTATAATTAATTTTTTCTTTGCTGATAGGGTCAACAAGATCCTTTTCATAGTTGGATTCATCTTGCAGCATCATGGCCAGGTCACCACTAAGCATGCCTACCTGGACAGCCTCTGACACTGGGATACGGCCAGTTTTCTTGGGATCTATTAGTCCTCCAGTCAGGTGCTGAACCTGCAAATAAGGAAAGGCATTGTCCTTCGTAATCCACCCTTTCTGAACGGCCTCTCCTACAGGCAGCCTTCTCTTAGTGACAGGATCTTCAATCCCAGTGAAAGCCTTCTGAGCATTCAGCAACCTCTGCGTGTATGTATTGTCAATGAGCCCTCTGTCGATGGCTTTGTGGACTGAGTAGCGATCCCGTGAGACAAGATCAACGATCCCTCCAGTAGCAGCTTGGGCCTCCAGAAGTTTTTGAGCTGTCATTGGATCCACCAGCCTCTTGTTAAGTGCAGATTTGATGTTGTATTTATTGTCAGAGGTGGTGTCATACACTCCAGCAATGGGGAAAGTATCATCACAGAAGGCCATCTGTGTTGGAGGGAAGAAGCTCTGCTTTTTTTGGAAGGCAGGTGATGTAGCTGGAGATTTGGAGATGATTGAGCCAATAGAGAGGGAGGCGTTCTGCTTCGTTTCACCTGCTACCAGCAGAGCAAATTCAGAAATAGGAATCCTGCCTTCCTTATAGAGCTGATATTCCTCTTTTGTAATTCTTCTAAACCTCAGGGCATCATCAATAGAGTACTGTTTTCCACTCTTCTTGTCAAGGAGGACAGAAACATCTCCCTTGGGTCCCAGAGTTGTGATTTCTTCCCAATCACATTCTAATTCTTGCAGCTGGATATACTGTTCCCTGTCGATCATGCCTCTCTTGTAGGCCTCATAGGGCGACACATCCTTGCCTGTCTCTGGGTCCAGAATAGAGATCTTGGTGGAGAGATTTGTTTCTCTCATCTGAGTCTCATGGTTCAGTTCTTCCTTATTTACTCTGCTTTGGAGCTCTCGGATAGCCCTCTCTTTTTCATAAATCTGATCCTTCTCCTTAAGTATGTCCGATTCAAGGTGAGAAAGCTCGCTGACAAGTTGCATCTTCTTTAGTCGGTCATTCTCTGTCCTTTGGCTCAGGAGCTTGGATTGCTCTCTGAGGAAAAGGATTTTCTGTTGTTGCTGTCTTTCCAGTTCTCCCAACTCTTCCTCAAGATTAGCAATTTCTTGTATTGCCACATTCCGAGTTTGCTGAAGCTCGGCTTCTTCTTTGCACCAGGTCTTCTTCATGCCTTCTGCTCTCTCTGTTTTTTCTTTGAGACGCCTAATATCTTCTTCTGCATTTTGCCGGGCAATTCGCTCCCTGCTGAGCAGATCCCAGAGACGTGCTCGCTCATTTTCCAGTACTTTGTCCTTTTCTACTCTGATTACTTCCTTGTAGATAGTTTTTTCCTGGGACTTTGTTTTCTGTAAAACATCTATTTGGTTTTGAAGATTCTTGCATTCCCTCTGTAGGCTCAACACTTGAGCCTTCTCATTATCCAGGTCAATTCGGAGGTGTGTACTGGACTGCTCAAGAACAGGATCTTTCTCAACCTTGACCACTTCTTCTGTGATTATTTTTTCTTGAACTGGGGCGGGGCTTTCCTCAATTTCCTTTATCCTCAAGGTGATTTGACGCATTTCTTTTTCCAAAGTAAGTCTTTTATTTCTGTCATCTTGGAAGGTAAGCAATCTCTCTTTCTCTTCAACTGCTGCCCGAAGCTGTTGAACTTCACGTTCCAAGCGTCGGCGGTTGCTGACTTCATCATCTAAGCTCTTGCTGAGCCTGCTATGCTCATCCCTGAGCTTTGGGTCCCTCTGCGTAAGGACAACTTCCTGGACTACCACTTTTTCCTCAGGCTTTCTCCTTTCCAGGAGCATATACTTATTCCGGAGGTCATAGATGGCATCTTCTGTTGCTCTCCTTTTTTGCGATGCATTGCGTACTTCTTGGCAGAGTCGTTCAGCTTCTCTTTCTAGTAGAGGGTCATTCTCATATCGCACAACCTCCCTGGTCACTAGCTTGGTTTCAACTTTGGATCTTTCTCTCTTCCACTCATCTCTTTCTCCCTGCAGCCTAATCAGCTGTTCTTGGGACCTGCCGTTTATATTCACAAGGTCATTCAGCTGTTGCTTCAGCCGACCTATTTCTCTTAGAATCTCTGGGCTTTTCTCCATCTTCACCACCTCTTGGATGACCTCTTGAAACTCCACTGTAGGTGCCTGTGACCTCAGAACTTTCAGCTCATTTAAGGCACTCCCAACTTCCTGCTCAACCCTTGTCCTTCTTCTTGTAACTTCTTGGAGTTCTTTCTTCAAACGTGCAATCTCCTCTTCAGTTTCAGGGTCAATATGAAAGATTTCATTAACCCTTTCCTTAATTTCCACCTTCGGCTTTTGCTTCTCTAGAGTGCTGTATGTGTTTTGCAGTTCTGTCAGCTCACTTGCTTGCGATGTATTCTTGTTCCTCTCCTCGTCAATTAGAGTTTGGAGTTTGGAAGATTCTTTCAGCAGCTCTGGGTCTTGCTCCACTTGTTTGACCTCTTTCACAATAACTTTTGGTTCTGCTCTTTCAATCAGCTTCTCAAGCTCTTCAATTCTGCTTTTCATTTTTCCTATTGTATCCACAAGTGACTTTCTCTTGAAACTGTCTTCATCAATTTGCATTTGCAGTGTTCTGATGGCTTTGACCACCTCTGGGGCCTTCTCCAGCTTGACCACCTCTTTTACCACCACTTTCTCTCTGATATTTGGCTTCTTCTGTTCCAACAAGTGAAGCTCTTTCCTTAGCTGTTCAAGTTCAGAGATGGAATCTGAATTCTCACGGAGGTGCTTGATTTCTTCATGGAGTCTGGCTGCTTGAGCATCTAGGCTTGGATCTTTCTCTATTTTAGTAATTTCTTTGGTAAGAAGCTGGCTTTTGAAAGTCTTCCTGTCGTTCTCCATTTCAAGGACCTTGCTGCTCATTATCTGAACATTTTTCAGTAGGTCCTTTCTTTTATTCTTTTCATCCTCAATTTGACGAGATATTTTAGAGAGATCACTTTCCAGAGCTGGATTTCTGTAATACTCAATCACTTCTTTCTCTTCTACTCTTTCAATTGGCCGTTGAGTCTTTAGCACCAGAAGTTTACGCCTCAGAACTTCCATTTCCTCCTGAACCCTGACCTTCTTCCTCCGTTCCTCTTCCAGTTGAGATTTCACGGTGTCTGCTTCTCTCTGTGACCTACCCATGTTTTGGGACTGTTGTTTCTGCTCATATGTCACTTGCACTGCTTCATTTACTTCTTTCTGCAGAAAGAAAGAAAGAAAAACAATGTCAGGAAGAGAAATGCAAATTAAAAGAGTCCATAAAAGTCCAATTGTGAGCATGCTTTCTTGTAGTGATTAAAATTTAGAAAAGTTAATTTTTAGAACTTCAGGATCCAGCTTTCTCTAAGCCTTGTGTAAATACCTGCATAGGAAAATACACTGCATCAGCACTACACAACATTCACACTTGCCTCAAACAGTCAAGAGTTCTTTCCCCCACCCTGGACATTCCACAGATAAATAAACCTCACTTGCCTAGTTTCCAACAGACCTCACAATCTTTGAGGATGTCTGCCATAGATGCAGGCAAAACACCAGGAGAGAATGCTTCTGGAACATGGCCATACAGCCAGGAAAACGTACAGCAACCCAAAGAAGGTTTACATGCAAATACCCAAAATGCCCTCTTCAGTGTATATCAATGTTACAAAAAAAAAAAAGGAATAAAAACGTAAATCTTACTGAGAAGTTGAGGTGTCAGCTCCTAGTTGTACCATGGCAACTAAAGTAACATCCCATGGCTCACATGGGATGAGCTCTGCAATTTTAGACAAAGAGCAATGATTTCTTCCCATGTTTAGGAGAGCTTTCAGAAAGTAGCTGTTGTTGCCTTAGGGATTTAGGCCACATCTGCACTGTAGAATTAATGCAGTTTGGCACCACTTTAATTGCCCTGGCTCAATGCTATGAAATTCATGGATTTGTAGTTTGGTGAGGCACCAGCTCTCTGGCAGAAAAAACTAAAGATTCTGTAAAACTATATAATTCCATAGCAATTATTTCACATGTACTGATTTTAAATTATTGGTGATTTCCACAACAGCTATTTTTTAAACATCTGTATTATGTCTTTTATTGTGTCTTTTATGTTGTAAGTCGCCTTGGTTCCCTTGTTAGGAAAAATACAGGATATCTATTAAACAAGACAAATAAGTAAAATAAATAAATTGGTAAAGAGAGTGGAAGATGCCACCTTCTACACTGAATGCTTTAGGATTTAGGCATTATTGTCAGCAAACAAGGGTGAAGGCCAAGCCAAAGCAGATAGGAGACTGGTCCACTCTTTGGCATTTTTTTTACAAATACATTCATGTGTTCTTTGCTGAATTCAAATGATAAAGTAATTGGGGTGTGGAAATACAACAGCACCTCAGAGCAGCTTTTTTTTGTTTGCTTTTCTCTGAAATCAAAAAAAGGAAGCAACCAAGAGATCTTTCTTGCTCAAAGGAGATACCAAATACTAGAGTTATTTAAGCCTTCCACATGATGCACATATACCTTATCCAGGACTTTCTTTGCAAATTCCAGCCGGCTGAGCTGCTCTTTGTTTTCAGCAGCGGATTCTGTAAAGAGCTTGGTCACATTGTTTTCCTAAGGGGAATCAATAAAACATTATTCAGACAATGTGATACGTCTTTCTGTGATATGCTGTCATTTTCTACTCTGTTTCAAAGCTACCAAAATTTCCTAAAGAAATGTGCTGGGACAATGCCAATGCACTTGTTTTCTTTACCTTACCTGACACGACATTCCTATAAACATCTCTGTACAGAATTGAGTCCCATTGTATTTAGTGGGAATTACTCCTAGGCAAGTGTTTATAGCCACTGTCCTACTAGGAAGATAATTGTGCTTCCTTCACTTTGTATGTGACTAATAATACTCCTAATAATGCCGTTATCAAGATCTCAAAATCAAACTACATAAACCAGTGGTAATTGGTACACTGGGTGCCCTGCCAAAAGATTTCAGCCAGCATTTGAAAACAATAAACATTGACAAAATCACAGTCAACTGCAAAAGGCCACCTTACTTGGATCTGCACACATCATTCGGAAATATATCACACTGTCCTAAACGCTTGGGAAGTGTTTGACTTGTGCTTTTGTGATATAAAATCCAGTATATATATCTCATTTGCTGTATCATATTGTGTTTTTGTATCAGTAAAATAATAATAATAATAATAGTTCTTTCTTACTGCCTCTCCCCACGTCTCGAGGTGGTGTGCAATATAGTTAAAACACTTCATAAAGCATTACGTAAAGTACATATGATAAAACATATTTCTATGAAATATATAGATTAAAATACACAAAACAAAGGACGCAAGTTTAAAATGCACATGTCTTCAATTTTCTCTCAAATTCCGACAGCTGATTTAGCCGTTAGAGCTCTTCTGGCAGCTTGTTCCACAGTCTTGGAGCTGCCGATGAAAAGCCAACTGTCCTCTGGGTGACAGTTGGCTGGAGTAGACGCACCCCAGAGGACCTAAGTGTTTGGGGTGGTTTGTATATAAATATGATTTGAGTGAGTGATAAAAAAGTGTAGCCATTGCATCACAGACACAGAGAGCTGAAGCTTTCTTGCAAAAATTAGCTTTAGGCAATGAATTATAGATGCTGTGTCTACTTGTGGGATATCTGAATGTATCCCCACTTGTCTTTTCTTTCTTCAGAAAACATTTTCCCTTTTGGATTGCTTTCATCAGTTTAATGGGTTATTTTGCTGAAACAATTATTTTTAATTGCCTGTAGCTTTGTTAGTTTTTTTTTTTGGAGTGAGGGGGCCTTAATGCTCTCCCCCCTCTCGCCACAAAGATGTTCGTACTTTCATGAGGTATTATTCTATTTTTACACTTTTAAAACTGTCAGGCCATCAAATGCTAATCAAGGTGGTCAGTTGAAACATTCACACCTAGCTCCTACAGACAGGAGTTCTTTGTCCCACCCTGGTCATTCCACAGATATATAAATCCATTTTCCTAGTTCCAACAGACCTCACTACCTCTGAGGATGCTTGCCATAGATGCAGGCGAAACGTCAGGAGAAAATGACTCTAGAACATGGCCATATAGCCCGAAAAAACCTACAACAACCCACTTTTAAAACTGTTTTCAAGATGTGGAAAATGGCTGCTTAAAAGAAATAAAATATTTATATAAATAAACTTGAGCTCTGGTTCACGTTCTCACCTCAGCTTGGATGCTCTCTTGAAGAGGGGTCACCCGGAGGCGTTTTGCAGAGGAGGCAGTCAAACTGGGATCTAGAGAGGACCGATATTTTCCTGCCTGGAGTTCATAATCCTGTTTTTTCCAAACAAATTAATTAATTAGTTTTTAAAAACTCAATGCAAGGTTCACCAAGTGAAAAAGAAAATGCATTGAGCACCGCAACATACATTAAGAACAGACTGCACATTCTGAGACAAGTTGACCACTGAATTCTTGTCAGATTCTTTACTCTGGATTTCATTTGCCAGCCTCTGCAAGGGAAACAGAAACGGAGAGTCAAGACATGACCCAGTTCATTGCTGGATAACTGTTCATTATCCATTTCTGAAATACTAATGCATGTTTGCTATAGACAACAAAATTTAAAACTTCTCTCTCCAAAAGGGATTTTTGCTCTAGTTGCTTTACATATAAGCAGGCCCTAATTATGCAAACTTCCAGAACTGCTTTCCACTGTTTCCCATTCTTTGTAATTTTAAGGCTTTTTCTTATATGTATTCCTTTGTTCTATGTAGTTCAGTATGACAGAAGCCAAGCTTGGAAGATGGAACAGGAAAGTTGGTTTGTTAAATTTCAGCACCAGAAATGTGGTAATTAATTCACTGTTAAATACTGGAATAGTTTGATTGTGGTTCATTGTTTACTTCAGTTGGTGAGTCTTAAAATCATGGGATTTACAGAGAGTGCCATGTGTGTTGTCCTATCATTGATTTCCTCAAATATGCTCTTTGTGACATTTTAAAGTTGAATTTCCCAACCAGGAACCGTTTAGACCATTATAGCAAACTACTGAATAACTGCAGTCTCTCTTTGACTCAGAATCATTAAATGTGATTTTCAAAGATTGGTGCTGTGACACATATTTTTCATGGGCCCTCAAGATTCTAACAACTCCAGAACTCTCTCTTTTTTTCTCTTGATATAATCCCCAGAAAAGAATAACAAGAGGTTATTCATTGCACTATAGAAATAACTGCTGCTTGTAGACATCATGTTTTCTTGTTCAGCTTTGTTGAAATAAAAAAAAACTATTTAGTATAAAACTAGTTACATCACATTATTTCCAAAGTGATTGTGAGTGCCTATTAATCAACACATTATGAGGCCTTGTTTGACTAATTAACACATAGCTAATACAGTTTAGTTATTCCCAATCTTCCACTCTTTGAATGAAGGCAACACAGTTCTCACCTTCTGTGCCTGGAGTTTGTAATTGATCTGGCTGGGACCATCAGTGGTCTTGACCTGGTACTTGGGCAAATTGTTGAGCCAGAACATCAAATTCTCATTGGCATTTTGGAACTGTTGGTAGGTGAGGCTGGTGTTCCTGAGTGTCTTCTCTCTGGATGGATAGGGACATGATTAGAAAGAGATGAGAAAAAGCTTTTATAGGGAAGATTCCCCCAGTCGAAGATCTTTTTTTTCTGATTTTCATGTTCAAATTAGGTAAAAACATATAGAATCCTAGTTGGAATTGTCATCTAGTCCAACCCCCTGCAGTGCAGCAACACACATCCTGCAGCACAGTGGTGGTGAATCAGAAATTTCCTTCAAGAGTAGTTACAGTGTCTGATTTAACCAAGAGACCTCCAGGTAAGCAGCTTCCTTACTGCAGCTCACTTAAGGGAGAACTCCTGGGGGAACCAGGAGCAGGCCTTTCTCTTCCTATGGAGAACTGCAAGCTGCCTCATCCTCCCCATGCCAATGTTTGAGAAGGGGGAAGATCTCCAGTAAAAAACAAACAAACAAACAACTGGTGTATGATTTACAACAACAACAAAATGATAGATACAGTGATCCCTCGCTCCTTCACGGTCTGCTTATAATGGACTCGAAGTTTCACGGTTTTTAAAAAATAATTTTGCCCTGCTTACTTTCCGCTTCCTCCTCCTCTTCGCTACCTGGAGCCTCTTGCTGGCGCTTAGGCCCCATGACTGAGAAGGCGGTGGCAAGAGGACCCATATGGCGACGAGGAGGAGGAAGAAGAAGGTAAGGAGGGCGAGGAGGAAAGGTGAAGATGCGTCCCTACATTGCGGAATCTCACTTATTGCGGGTGGTACAGGAACATAACACCCGCGATAAGTGAGAGACCACTGTACAGGCATTTCCGAAACATCTGTGTCTGCAGATGAAACCCAGGATATGTGCTTCTATCTACACTGCCATATAAAATGGATTATATGGCAGTGTAGACTCATGTCATCAGACAATGTGGATTATCTGCTTTGATAATCTGGATTATCAAAGCAATATCTGGAAATGTAGAAGGGGCCTAAGCAGCATCAAGGTTTGGTCAACATTGCAAAAATTGTTAAAGAGGGAGAATAAAAGAAGCTGCAGTAGTTTGCTTTTCTCTCAGTCAATGGGAAAGAGCAAAGTTCCACCATCTCCCATCCTCCAATACTGAGGAAATTGAGTGAAAAATACTTTTACACTTTGAACTCAATTTGTAGCTATTGAATGAAGATGAAGCCAAAAGGGGAGTAGGATACTGGAATGGGGATGTATTAAAATAGCTTAAAAAGTGGGATGACAAAGGTTTAACCTGGACGGTCCTTTCCAAATTCAGCAGTTGCAGGTATGGATATACTACATAGTGGATGCTAGACATAGTCTGTTGGTATCAAAGCCCTTCCCTATCCTGTATGAACATGAAAAACAAGATGGCCAAATGTAACTTCTCTAGGTTTTGTCCAACGTGGTCTCCTTTGCCTCCATATTCCTTTTACCACTATCTCCACCACTGGAGAGGGTTGGGCTTCCCACCTATGATCCAGCTGGTCAGCAACAGCATGATATCGGTCATTAAGGAGCTGGACTTCCTTCTTCTGCCTTGGCAGATCTGGGCAGTACTCCTGGAAATTGTTCTGCACAGCGCTGCAGCAATGCTCTGCATCCTTGAGACTCCGGTTTAACTTCAGCAAACAGTCCTCCTGCTTCACTAACTCTCGCTTCAGTTTCTGCAAAGGAGAAGAGGTATAGAATTCAGAAGAGCTGTTTTGTTTGAACAAGTAAATAAACCCCGGATACATTTGTTTTCCCAGTCTGCCCCCCTCTCAAGAAATTATACCTCCACAAAGAGAAAGATGTTGACAACTGAATATGTATGAGTAGAAAGGCATCTAAGTTATTTGGAAATAATTTGTCTTAACAAGCTGCGTGGGAGAAACAAAGAACAAGTAAACAGTTGCACTAGCATTTATTAAATTGAATACATTATAGACAAAAGATATCCTCATGTATTCAATTTAATAAAAACTAGTGCAACTGTTTAACCTCTTGTGCCACCGGGGCTCAGTGCAGCTGAGAGAGAGAGAAGGTCTATGGGTCTATGGAAGCATTAAGAACCTAGTAGATGCTTTGTCTATATCAGATAGGTAACTCTGGTATAAATTTGACCAGAGGAGTCTCAGAGGCACTGATTCTGGGGCTGGTGCCTACATGGGCTGGGGCCACTTTGGCCTCATTTGGATGTCACCTCATCCTCTGAGTCACTGCAATCATTCTCATCCAGCAACAGAGCCTAGCTCTTGACAGTGAGGTTTGTCGAAAGAACGGATGCCCATGCAATCAGCAAGAAAGAGAGGGTTGATGCACCATGATGCACTGTTCTGACATCAGCAGACTTGACTACAATGGTGAGGTACCTATGTGTAGCTCCCTGGTTGGTAGGGAGTGACAGTGGTGACACAGAGGATGTGGTGATGTCCTAGTGCAACACAAGGATGAGCTATCTCCTTCCCTTGTGCCTGATCCAACAAGTTTCCAGTAGACTGCCAAAAAGAGGGCAAAGTTGATTTAATTCCAGAAAACCTAGGATATTCACCTGAGATTGCTGTGTGTCATGGAGACAGATGACGGATTCATGGTGGGTCTAGTTTTTCTGGCCATCCTTTCAACAGTGGCATGCAGTACTAATGCTAAGTTTATCTTTCTGACAGAGACCTGTAGTTAGGAATTTTTGTAGTTTTTGCCCCTTGTGGGAATGCTCTTACTTGTAATTTAGCTTTACATATAATATTTATATCTATACAGCCACATATACGATGTTGTTCATCACACCGTGCTTGTTGCATTACCAGTGACCTATCTCTGGAAGGGAGCTAGGTGGCCAAAGGGAGACTACATGTAGAGATGGATTCTCATCTCCTTTCAAGGACCTGCTGACTATGTGGCCTGGTTTTCTCTAGGATTTATTTGTTTATTATATTCAGCAATATCCTCTTGCTTCATATGGTGAAAAAGGTGACACTTGACTACTCAACTCAACTTCATGCTATATACCAATCTGTCCTTCTGACTCCAGGATCTCTCACCTGAAGTTCATTGGCGCGATCCTGCAATGCATTGGGTGAGGCTGGTATGGTCCCATCATGAGATAATTTGGCCTCAAAGTTGCTGATGATCTTGTCTGTATTTTCTATCTGAGTCTCCAAATTCACACCTGCTTTGGCTCTGAAGAAGGGGAGATAATGTAACACTATAAGCCAACAGTTCACTTTATAACTGTTTTCTTCAACACAGGTCAAAACTCTATTTTCTATCATCTGAGCAAAAACACTCAACATTTAATAGAAAACATTGAGAGGATGTTTTCTCTTTGTTACAGTCACACACTCCATTCTCTGGTAGCAACTACTGCTGGCATCACTTACTTTTCCTCATAGAGCCTTGATAGCACCTTGACATCACTGTATTTGTTCTTGATGTTGTTGAGCATCACAGGAAGCTGAGAAGCAGTGGTGCCAGCAGTCTTCTTTGAAAGATAGGTCTCACATTCTTTCTGAGCAGCCTCTTTCTCTGTTCCTATACCTTTAAGTCTTCTTGTTGCTGCCTGATAAAAGAGCAATGCTTATCTTAATATCAATCAATTAGGTTCAATGTAACAGTTCCTACTGAGAGATAAGTATCAATCACAGTAGGAGACACAACAGGAATGCAATTACAGCTTATCAATCTGTGTAGCCTCACATTTTATTCCTGATGCCCCATTTGGGAGGACTAGAGCACATCATATCTTATGGCAGTGAGACTCTGAGTCCTCCAGCCTTCATTAGTGTAACTATTTTTATATGCAAAAGATGAAGGCAGTCAACAACAAAAGTTTCATTCTATACTATATTGAAGACTTTTCAGGCAGTGAATCATAGAGTCTTGCAGTTAGAAGGGGTATCAGGGGCCATCTAGTCCAGCAACTTGACAGGCAGCAATGCACAAATAAAATATTTCTGAATGACTTCTGACATCAACCTCTGTCTGGAAATCCCAAAGGAGATTCCATCCCTACCCCAAGAGAGTCTATTCCACCATTATGTATGGGGAAGACAGGGACTGAATTCTAACTAAGCAACTTCAAGAGATCATAACAAAACTTCTCCATTGTTCTCTTTGTTTTTCGGGAATGTCAGTGAACGTGTTCAATTAGTCTTTTGCCTTAGAGAAGCATAACAAGACTACTAGTACCACCACCCACAAAAACCTCTGTCCTTTCACTAATAGGAGTATTGATTCCAACAGGGTATGAACATCTTAGCTTGGGGCAAATTATGAGAGCAAGCTATCATGGTCAAATGAGCAATACAAATTGCCCCATAACTTGCTTCATGGTCTCTGATCCGTAGAGTAAGGTCCTCTATAGGGTCACTGTGGTTCAGTGGTGTCCTCAGACGGCCATAAGTCTCCTTCTTGACCTGGCCCAGGTCACCATCAATTTTCTCCAGCTTATGGAGCAACTGGTCAGCTTGGGGGTCATCCTGGAACACAATGGAGGTCCGGATTGGAGCTGTAATGACAAGGAATATTGACAGTTAAGGAAGGTGCTGTGATTCAAGTTAAATATAATAAGCAAAATATTTCATTTGCATATAAAATTAATTTTGCCCATGATATATTAATAAACAAGAAACAAGCAGTACCATCCCATCTTTCACATCAGCAATAAAAACGGATCTTTCGCCAGGATGTTTGAAACATCCTTAATGCGTCTTGGGGATATTATTCCAAGAATGATTTAGTCACACTACAATGAGGCTGTAAATTCCTGCTAAAAAGCAGCTAAAATGCAAACATACCCTGATTGCTTGCTTTAACAGGTGCTTTCTGGTTGCTCCTTAGTGTGTTCTGGACTGTAGCTCTCTTCTGCTTTACTGTATTCAGCTCACCTTCCAACCTAAACACAAAAAACAGTGTCAACTTTGCTTGATGCACATGGTATTCCTACCACACCTATTGTGTATGCAAACTATGTTAGGAAAGAATATAGTTTTTAGTGAAGATTCCCCTTGACAACAAGGATAATAAGCTTCTGGCACAAACCTATTGCCTTGATTATGAAATAGAGGGTGTACTTGTCCAATTTTCAGATAATCAAATTGGGAGGAATAGCTAATACTTCAGAAGACAGAGTCAGAATCCAAAATGACAGCAACAGGTTAGGGAGCTGGGCTAAAGCTAAAAAATGAATTTCACGAAGGATAAATGTAAAATACCACACTTAGGCAGAAAAAAATGCACAGATATAGGATGGAGGACACGTGGCTTGACAACAGTACATGTAAAAGGGATTTAGGAGTCTTTGTAGATCACAAATTGCACACGAGTTAGCAGTGTGATGCAGGAGTTAAAAATACCAGATGTGAAGCAAACAAGAGTATAATGTCTAGACTGCAACAAGAAATAGCCTGTCAGACCCCACCTGGAATAATACTATGTCCAGTTATGGGCACCACAATTCAAGATGGATATTGACAAGCTGGGATGCTTCCAAAGAAAGGCGGCCAAAGTTATCAACGTGTTGTCGAAGGCTTTCATGGCCGGAATCATTGCTGTAAGTTTTTGGGCTGTATGAACATGCTCCAGCAGCATTCTAACCTGACATTTCACCTGGTTGGCATCTTCAGAGGTTCTCTAAAGATGGCAGAACTCACAGCAACCCAAAATTATCAATGGAGTGGAAATCAAGTCCCATGAAGAGCAGCTTAGGGATATGGGTATGTTTAGCTATGAGATGAGAAGACTGAAAGGGGACATGATATGTTTGAAAAGATGCCACAAAGAGGAAGAGGCAAACTTGTTTTCTGTTTCTTTAGAGATTAGGGACCTCGCCAAAAAGGCCCATGGATTCGCCTCACGTCGAGGTGATTCCATGGGCTCCTGGTGGGGGATGTGGAGAAGCTGCTGCTCCACGCCCTGCATTGCCTGCCTTACCTTACCCCTCATCCCATGGAGGGGAATGTCGCCACTCAGCTTCCCCTCCTTCCATTGCTGGGAAGGCAACATGGGAAGGCTCCTGCTGTGGTGAACTCTGCTTCCTCTCCCTTTTTGCCATGGAGCCTAACTGGAAGATTGTGTGTTGTGTGAAGTGCTTGCATGTTGTGTGAAGGGCTCCATGCCAAAAATGGAGGGGAAGCCCATCTGATGAGGTAGTACGACACAGAGAAATAGATTTAAATTGTAGGAAAAGAGATTCCACCTAAACATTAGGAAGAACTTTCCGATGGTAAGAGCTGTTCAGCAGTGAAATATGTTGTTGCCTCAGAGCATGGTGGAGTCTCCTTCTGTTTTACTTCCAGTTGTTGAGGTACTGAAGGTTGGAAACCGATCTATTACAGTTTGCCAAAAACCTACTACAGGGTCCTAGTCGAACTTTTGTCCACTCTCCTCCCAATACTTTGTGGTATTATTTGATTTGGCTTTTGGTGATTGTTTTTTATTAAATGTACTTTGGATTAGAAAACCAGAAAAGAGTACTAATTAGAACATTGCCATAGATTCATGGAGCCATTGGTGGGAGAATCAAGATCTGCAAAAAATAATTTGTAACTTGAAAGAGGTGACCTAATTCAAAATCCTGTCTCAGTGAATGTACTAAGCAACAAGCCATACAAATAATGAGTGTTTTGAAAGCATTGGTCAAGAGGTAAGTGAATACTTGCTATGCAAATGAATCTCTTAAGAATATTGGCCTGCTGTGTGACGCTGGATTATTGTTAGATCGGGAATTATTTCCTTAAATTTGGTTCATGGTAATGGGAATAATTATGCATACAGTAGAATAAAGTGTGCATCTAATTGACAGAGCTATGTCATATTTGCAGGCATGAAAGGCTTCTAATGCAATTCAGTGTTTTCTCTGCAATTACTGTAGGATACTCATTAACATTACCTATTTCTATTGGGTGTCAAGCCCACTTTGGAGAGTGTTATGAGAACGAAAATAGGTCGAATTCATGTATACAATGTGTGTGCTTGTGTGCAAGGGGGAGAATTCAAATAAAACCTATATATCTATGAGAATTGAGAAACAGTGTTACAAGTTCTACATAATAAATATAACTTGTAAGCAAGCTTTTAGGCAGAGAGATGCCTCATGCCATATTCTGGATAAGGGACCGGGTAATGGGAATGGAGCTCTGGCCATCTTTAAAGAAGCCAAGCCTCATTTTAAAAGTACGAATTGGAATTTTCCTTTGAACATCAGCCCCCCCCCCCAACCTCCTGCTGAGACAAGGAAATGGTCTCATTTTTGCATTCTAGACAGTAATAAGTGCTTAAGCATCTTGTCTGCATTGAAGAAATGGGAGAAAGTATGAAATTGGCTCAGACTGGAACATTTCTACTTGTCTATTGTTGATAGGCTTTGTCCCATATGGCAATTCCATTGTATGCTCAAGGACCAGTTGAGAGTCATTACGAAACATTACCACAGGGTGACAGAGATTATATTCATATTTGCCATTTGCAAACAAAGCTCTTTTCTCTGGACCCATTATTTCAAATCATGGTGACTTTTCCTTTGAACTACCTGGAGGATAATATTAAAGCCATGCTTTGCCCCATTCAGAAGTATTTACAAACCCATCCTCTGTACTTTCCGCTAGCAGTGTGATTAAGATCATACAGCTTTTCTCTACATAGAATAATAGAAGAATAGAGTTGGAAGAGATCTCATGGGCCATCTAGTCCAACCCCATGCCATGCAGGAAAGGGACAGTCAAAGCATCCCTGACAGATGGTCATCCAGCCTCTGTTTAAAAGCCTCCAAGGAAGGACCTTCCACCACACTCGGATGCAGAGAGTTTCACTCTTGAACAGCTCTTAAGTTGCTTCTAATGTTCAGGTGGAATCTCCTTTCCTGGAATTTGAACCCATTGCACCAAGGCCTAGTCTCCAAGCAGCATAAAACCAACCTGTTTGCTCTTCCTTATGACATCCTTTCAAACACTTCCTCTTAGCCTTCTCTTCTGCAGGCTAACCATACCCAGTTCTCTAAGACACTCCTCATAGGGATTCATGGTCTTCAGACTTTTGATCATTTTTGTTGCCCTCCTCTGGACACCTTCCAGCTTGTCAATATCTCTTTTGTTTTTTTTAAAATAAATTTTTATTGAGGTTTTTCTTAATAACAATACATCAATAGGGTGTTAATCATTGACATATTGATTATACTTTAAAATATCTCTTTTGGACTGTGGTGCCCAGAACTGGACATGGTATTCCAGGTGAGGTCTGACCAAAGTAGAATAGAGAGGCACCATGACTTCCCTTGATCTAGACACTGGACTCCTTTCGATGCAGCTGAAAATTGGCGTCTTTAGCTGTTGCACCACACTGTTGGCTCATGTTTTACTTTTGTCAATGAAGACTCCAAGATATTTTTCACATGGACTTTTGTCAAGCCAGGCATCACCCATTCTGGATTTTTTTTTTTTGCCTAAGTGTAGTATCTTACATTTCTCATTGTTGAAATTCATTTTATTAGTTTTGTCCCAGCTCTCTAATCTGTTCAGGCCATTTTGAGTATTAGCTACCTCTCCCAATTTGGTTTCTTCTGTAAACTTGACAAGTATGCCTTCTAAACCTTCATCCAAGTCATTAATAAAGACGTTGAAAGCACGGAGCCCAGGACTGAACCCTGCAACACTTCTTTCCAGGATGAAGAGGAACCATTGGGTTCGGTCGCTTAAGCAGTTCCCAATCCACCTAAGAGTAGTGTTGTCTAGCTCACATTTTACTAGTTTGTTTGCAAGAATGTCATAGGGGAGAAACATGCATAATATATACAGTACATATCCTCCAATAATCACATCATGATAAAGAATGCTATAATACCTGTTCATTAGAAGATTCTTAGGTTTTGGACAATTTTTACATCATGCTTCAAAATCCAATAAAGACAAGTAAAAATGAATTACATTTTTGTATTCTGTTCACTGTACACTCAAATGGGAAAAGAAGAGGGAAAGAAAAGCTTTGCACCAACCTATTCACTCTGTCTATGGCTTCGAGGTCTGGAGGTGGGATGGAGAAGCAAACAGCAGGCGCTATCTTAGTCTCTCTGTGTTTATTCTGTACCACCCAGTTCTCCTGGCTGCTGTTATCATTCAAAGTATATTTCTCACCCCTCTCAAGCTGCACCTAGAGGAATGGAGGAGAGTTTCAGCCTTGGACAGGAAAGCAAACCTCAAACTTTTTCAGATATCACAAGACTTTGAACCCAGAAGTATTAAAATCCATGCATTTGGCATTCTTACTTGCATCAATAGCAGAGAAAAAGTCTAAAATAATATTTTAAATTGGGAGGGGAGTGGGCTTATGCCCCAACAAATGTTTTTGGGCACAATTTTCATTAATTTAATTGGGTTGTTCCACTGTTTCTGGAGCTATTTTCTTACAAAGCCATTGACTTGGAAAAAAAGATCGGACAAGATGATTAAGAAGTTCCTTAGATTTCCATGACTTTGTCTAGTAAGATATGGTAAACTTGACACATCCATATTAAAATGCACAGCTTAAGCTTAGTTTTCAATAAACACAAAAAGTGTTATGTATACCCAGTTCTACGACTCTTGTACAAATGTGGCCAAGTTGCATATTGACATTAGCAAGCAAAGCTTTGCAATATGCAAACACACAATAAGGAACAGCTGGAATGGGGCACTCCACAAAAATAATAGTGTTGGTAGGTTGAAAGAAACAGGCGATTGTGCAAATCACCAAAGAACCCACTAAGCCAGAGCTTTTCAACCTGTGTGTTGTGACATGTTAGTGTGTCAGCTGCAGTGGGTAGCAGGTTTTTTTTTGGGGGGGGGGGGGGTTGTGTCAGAAGCGACCTGAGAAACTGCAAATTGCTTCTGGTGTGAGAGAATTGACCATCTGCAAGGATGTTGCCCAGGGGATGTTTTGATGTTTTACCATCCTTGTGGGAGGCTTCTCTCATGTCCCCACATGGGGAGCTGGAGCTGATAGAGGGAGCTCAACTCACTCTTCCTGGATTCGAACTATTTAACCCACTGCACCACCAGGAGTGCCATAGGAACATAACAAAAAACCTCAGTCTATGTGAAAAAAAAGCAAAAAATGATATATTTTTAAAAATATAAATGAAATGATTTCATGAGAGATGCTGTGTCTCCATACATTTTGTTATTACAATTTTTGCATGTGTCCATATAAGGGAGTGGTTTAACCTTCAGTTTGCTTGTAAAACTGAATTACTGTGTTGCAAAATAATGCACACCTATAAAGTGTGTTTTACCAAAATGAAATGTCTGGAAAACTCTGCACATGAAAAATCGGGCCGAAGCTCAATTATGTCTCAGATCAGACTGCATGGATACAATCTAGACAAAAAGCAGAATAGTGTCAGTGTGTGGAGTGCTCTGGCATCACATTTTTAGTTTTACCAAACTTGGAACAAAGTACTTCTCCATTGCTTTCCTTCAGCCTGCTCAGATGCAGCAGAAACATAGGGATATAAACAAGTCTCTAGAAACTATAATCAGAGGCAGACTAGAAAAGAATAAAGCTTCAGGTAGATCTTCCTCCATCATATATGACAGGATTATTTCCTTACCTCACCTAAATCCCAGTCACAAATGGTATCCAATGTAACTGACTGGGAGGGAGGGACCCTACGCAGTTTCAAGGGACTGATTTCCTTACTCCTCCTTTTCAGTTCAGTAATGCTCTTCTCTGCATGTTTCACGGTCTTCTCATCATGCTAGACAGGAAGAAGACAAAGTAATTAATTATGGATGGTATACTGATTGTGAGCAAGCAACATGCCTTTGAAGGGACCTAAATAACTTAGGGCTCACCATACCAAATCTAAAGGACCATTGGTTATGTTTGTAAGTGATGGAAATTATTTTTGTTATGTGTAGTGTTGGTGGTGGAGAAATCAGAGTGGTGGTTTCACCAAGAAAAGTCTGTTCTGAGATATACCAGTCCTCTGTCTTTCAAAATATCTGTTGCTATGAAAATGCCTACTTCCTTTCCCACTTAGGACTTCTATTGTAATAGACAGCAGCTGAATATCTACAGAAAGCCACATATTTGTACAGAGTGGATCAACTTGTTCTTCCAGCAGTTTATTTGATTTGAGAGGTGCAGTGCTAAATATCCTTTGAAAGGCCAGGGACTGAAGCAGGCTTGTTATAAATATGAAGTCACAGTGACCATAATCCTTTGTATGATTTTTCATGACAAGAAGTAGAAAGGCACTTGATTTAAAAGTATACTAAAACATACCATGCTATTTTGGGTAAGTCAGAAGGCATGGAACAAAAGCAGACATTAGAGCATGTCTGTGCACTATGCAGTCTAACACATGGAACATTAATTCATTTGGGCTCATTCCAGAGTAAACATGCAGAAAAAGCAGTGAAATGACTCAACCACTCAAAATTGAGGGGGGCATGTCAGAAAATTGTTCCTACCAAAATAACTGGGTGTTCTCCATATACTTTCTCAAATGGAATCCCAGTTTCTTCCTAACTCTAAGACAAACAGAGGCCCCATTGACCAGATTATCTGCTTTGAACTGGATTATATGGCAGTGTAAACTAATATAATTCAGTTCAAAGCAGATAATCTGGATTTTATCTGGCAGTGTAGATGGGGTCAGAGACTACCCATCATCTACTGGGGTTTTCCATAATAGTTACAATCATAGTGCCTGAAAAGCAACACACACGAGAGATAGGTGGGTTGTTACCTGGATAGGCTATTGCCCAAAGCAGGAGAATTATGTTTGGCATAGCAGCTCCTAATCTGGGCCACCCTGGCTTTGATGAAGAAGGGGTAAGAGATGCTAGTTGGGGAGAATATTGATGAGGCAGGTGTTAGGGCATGTAAAACATCAGTTTGTGTGTGTGAACTGTAAAATAAGATGCACAGAGCTGATTGGTTGGGCTACGCCTGAGGAGCTAGCTGAGCCTGAGTTTTGGTTGTTGTTGTTCATTCGTTCAGTCGTCTCCGACTCTTCGTGACCTCATGGACCAGTCCACGCCAGAGCTCCCTGTCGGCCGTCACCACCCCCAGCTCCTTCAAGGTCAGTCCAGTCACTTCAAGGATGCCATCCATCCATCTTGCCCTTGGTCGGCCCCTCTTCCTTTTGCCTTCCACTTTCCCCAGCATAATTGTCTTCTCTAGGTTTTGCTGTCTCCTCATGATGTGGCCAAAGTACTTCAACTTTGTCTCTAGTATCCTTCCCTTCAATGAGCAGCCGGGCTTTATTTCCTGGAGAATGGACTGGTTGGATCTTCTCGCGGTCCAAGGCACTCTCAGCACTTTCCTCCAACACCACAGCTCAAAAGCATCGATCTTCCTTCGCTCAGCCTTCCCTAAGGTCCAGCTCTCACATCCGTAGGTTACTACAGGGAATACCATGGCTTTGACTAGGCGGATCTTTGTTGCCAGTGTGATGTCTCTACTTTTTACTATTTTATCGAGACTGGACATTGCTCTCCTCCCAAGAAGTAAGCGTCTTCTGATTTCCTGGCCACAGTCTGCATCTGCAGTAATCTTTGCACCTAGAAATACAAAGTCTGTCACGGCTTCCACGTTTTCTCCCTCTATTTCCCAGTTGTCAATCATTCTTGTTGCCATAATCTTGGTTTTTTTGATGTTTAGCTTCAGTTTTTTGTTTTGGTTACTGTTACATTTTTTGGTTTGGTTACTGTTACATTTTTTCAGGCTTGAGCTGTGCAGACACTCAGAAGCAGAGAGAGACAGAGTTTGGAATGTGTTCTTGCTTCATGAGCTGCTGGAAGAAAGAGTTTCCACATGGAGAAAGAAAGACCATTTTAAATCTCTCTTAAAAGGACATTTTGTGAGTCGATGCAACTGACCACATGATTGTATATATGTTGTTCTGTATTACAAAAAGTAAACTACTTGTTCTTTATTGATCATCTGCGTAGCATATTTTCTTTCTCTGGCAAGACGGTGTGGACTGATTAAATGTGAAATATGTGTGATTTTACATTATGCAACAGAAAGGACAGTAATTTTTGTCCTATCCTACTTTTGAGGGAGAGGGTCATGTGTATTGCCCTAACTCCATAACAGTATTAGTTTAAACACAAACTGTGTCCACTCATCTAAAAGGATGAAAGAGGTTATGTGTACACGTTGCTATATTAATAGTATCAGTTCACACAACCATGAAAAATGTAAGGCCCCAGATTGTGTATGAAATGTTTACATTATCAGCTGAATGGAGTGGTCATTTTGGATGGAGCCAGCAGGCAAGATCCTGCTCCTTGCTGCCTCAACAGATCATTTTCATCTGAATAGGGCTTTGTGATTTTTCTTATGAGATGGCAAGCAGCACCATTGTAGTGGCGTACTTGGCCACGGTGCACTGGGTAAGATTCGTTTTTCTGCAAACACACATCTTCCCTCCCTTTCCCCTTTATCCTCACTTGTTTCCACCCAAGTTAATGAGGTAACTTAATGCCATGTGGCTCTCACTGAATTTCATATACATTAAATTGTTAAAACAAGCAGCTGGGTTTAATCTTCACAGTGCTTCAGAAAATTCATGTTTGCCCCAGGGTGCGTAATGAAGACATAAAAGCTGGCTCTTAGTTTCTCCTTGTGATTCTCACCTCCAGCTGAAGGATTAAGTCAGACATCAAACCTGGACTGTCTTTGCTGAACTGGCTATATTTTGTATCCAAGTCACTGTTCAGCTTGTTCAGCGACTGACTCACAGCGTCAGCGTCGTCATAGAACTGAAGACAAAAGAGGGGAACAAAGGAGTCAGAAAGCGGAGTTTTCTTAATTAAGTTGAAATATTACTTCAGCTATACAACTGAGCTACATGGTGTGTGTTCATACTGAACACTTTCCCCCAGAGATAGAATGTACATTATTCTCATATGCTACCAAGACAATCTGTCGACAGAACTGCTCTGCTGGCTAAGTGTAAAAGACACACATAACCACTAAGCTTTGTGTAAACTTTGTCCCTTATAGGATTTCCCACATCCTAAAAAAAGAGACCCCACATTACTTTCTACAATAGAAAAGCTCGAAACTTTTCAAAGGGAAACATTCTGTATACACCACCCTCTGGAATTGTTTTTTGTGCAATGGCACCATTTACCTTTCTATAGTTCTCTATATTTTTCAAATGATGCTCCTGGCAGATGCACAAATTGAGAAAATTCTGCCATTCACTCTTCAAGGCTTCTTGATGAGCCTACGATGAAGAAGAAATAGTTAGGGTTGAGGTAAGGTGTTTTGTATGCTTAGGTAAACTTGCAATCTCTTTTTTTACCCAAAAGACTTGGGATCAGAAGTATTTTGGATTCTTTCACTTTGGAACACCTCCATTTTCATCTATATACCCAAAGAAATATCCTGGAAATGAGACCTGTCTAAACACAAAATTTATATGTGTTTCATATATACCTGATAAACATAACTGAAGGTAATTTTATATATAATAGTTATAATAATTTTGTGTATGAAACAAAATTGGTGCATTGAATCTTCAGAAAGCAATGGCTCACTATCTCAGCCAACCCTGTGGGAAATTATGGATTTTGGTATTTGGTATTTAATAAGCCTTGGCACTATAAGAGGGTTTCACAAGACCAGTCACTCTCATTGCAATGGTGTTGTAATAGTGAGGCCGTGGACCATATTTTAGTTATTGCGGACTACTGGTGGTCCACAAACCACAGGTTGGGAACCACTATCTTAGATGGATTCATTAAGAAAGAGGGAAGGACTCAATTTATCGGAGAGATCAGGACCACCTGAGTCTTTTGAACTATTTTTATTCCAACTGGTTGTTACATAAATTTTCTAATTAAGAACGAGTGCCCAATTTTGGCTGACCTCTGCCTCTTTTCCTTTAATCTTGGCTCTTTTATCATTTAAGCTAGAGCTCAAGAACTGTCATCAGTCACTCTGATGGAAGTCTTTTTCCATGGACAACTTGGTGTGGAAGTGCTTCAAATAAATACATAATAAGGTGGGTGGGAATCCCAAAATTCAGTACCAACCTGGATTGGGCTCACAGCTGGGTGCTTCAGTTCAATCATCCTTTCCCCATCGTCCTGAAGAGTATTCACATATTCTTCCTGGTTAAGGAGCTCATTATTCTTGAAATCCTGCAGGACAGAGGAGCACCATGCATTTGCATTTCAAATGGAAAGAAATCTTTTGGTAATGGTGGTGGTGGTGAAGTAATGGGACAGATTTTCAGGGGAGAAGGAGCATTCAATAAAGTGGTCCAATCAACTAATACTCATCTAATTTATTTTTATTTTGTTTTGCTAAACAGAAGTCAGTGTGACAGGGAAAACTACTAACCAGATTCTCATATAAAAATGCCAAAGCATAGCAAACGTGCAAGTAGGTGTCAGTGTTAACAGATCAGTCAAGTCAATTTCTATTTTTTTTGTCATTCCCCTCCCCCCCCCCCTCCACAATAAAGCAACTGAAGCAGATGTCTGTGGAGGTCCTGCTCTTGGTCCCACCTCCTTTGCAGATACGACTGGTGGGGATGAGAGACAGGGCCTTCTCAGTGATGGCCCCTCATCTATGGAACTCCCTCCCCAATTAAATTAAATCAGCCCTTTCTCTCCTGACCTTCAGAAAAAAATTAAGATGTGTCTTAGGGACCAAGCTTTTCACAACTAATTTGGAACAGTGCAAGAAGTGGTTATGAATCAGTGTGATTGACAAATGGAATGGCCCTGGATTATGATTTGGGTAGCATGATTTTAATTGATACTTAATAATTTATCTTTTAATTGTTTGGTTTTTAATTGTAATTGTTTATTTTAATATATGTGTGTATAGTATTGAACTGCTGCCTGTTGTAAGGCCATACTGTCCCTTACGGGGTGAGAAGAGCGGGGTGTAAATATGGTAAATAAATAGGAAATAAAATAAATAAATTCATTATTGGTCTCTCATCAAAGTAGTAACTAAATGTCCTGAGAGCAGAGCTCTTATCTGCCATGGCAATATCCTATCAAATCCTGGAACTTGGAGCTTGCCATTCATCCCCAGCAATATGGAAAGTATCCTTTACCTCATACTCCCGCCGCAGCATCTGAGGATCGATCATCTGGTCACTCCAGTCCTGCTTCAAGATCTTATTTTGTTGCTCAGTCAGGTAACCCAGCTCTTTAGTGCAGCCTTGAAGGTGTGTGTAGAGGCTGCCTAAGCTCTGGCCTCGCCAGATAGAAGCTTTCTGTCATGTTAGAGAGAGAACATGTAATGGTTTTTATTTATAATTTCTACCGTCTTTTTTCCAGCGTGCATGATGCTTTACAATTCTGCAGCTCATAGTGCCACTGTAGCCCAGTGAGGTAGTTTAAAATGTAGAAAGATAGAGAAAAGCCTAATCAACAAATCTATATGATGTGAGGAGGGGCCCTTCCAGACAGGCCCTATAATATCCCAGGATCTGGTCCCATGTTTTCTGCTTTAAACTGGATTACCGTATATGAGTCTGCACTGCCAAATAAATAGAAAACCTGAGATCAGATCCTGGAATACTGGGTCTGTCTGGAAGGGCCTGAGAATGAATGATGTTACTGCTGGCTTTCCACATTTGCAGATTTGACTTTTGGATATAATGGGGTGTATAGGCAGGTTATACAATTGCCTTTGGATTCCTGATTCTGGAATTCCAAAGACATTTCCATTTCCTGGGAGGAAGTGTGAGCATTTGTATGGTTTCCAAGGGATGTATAAGCTTCGTATCAATAGTACTTTCCCCCTTTTCATTTTAGTGAATCTTTAAATGCTTCAGAAATCTCCCCATCTGGGCTGGAACATCACAAAACATATCTCACTTTCCCAAACACATACTGAACTCAAAAATTTAACAGATCAACAAATTTTCCGAATTGATGTTTATGGAACAAAAAGAAAACTGAATCATACCAAGAAAAGAAAAGAAAATATTCTCACCAGCAATTCCTTGTATTGATCCTTTAAACCAGCTGCTTCCTGTTTGGAGATTGGGGGAGAAAATATGCATGTGTATAAACAGTCAATATATGTAAAACAATAATTTTAATAGAGTACAAAAAATGTGCTAAAACAACCCTAAAATAATAAACGTACTTGCAGAGAGTAGTCAGGGCTCAGGCATGTAGCCAGGCCGGAGGGGGGGGGGGCTTGAGGGGCTTCAGCCCCCCCCCCCCGAAATTCTCATGGTGGTTCGCGAAAAGGCCTTACTGGTGCATTATTTAAACTGTTATGTTTATTCATATCATGATCTGATCACCATACTCAATATATCCCATATGCATGGGGGTATTGGGCTGAAAATTTTTTAGCCCCCCCCCCCCCCCGAAACGAAATTCTGGCTACGGGCCTGTCAGGGCTGACACATATAGCAGAGGAAAGAGTTATTTTAAAACCAATTCTGATTTGAAATGGTCTTCTGGTTTTACATTCAATATTAAAGCTATAAGGATTCATAAAGAACATGATACATAATTAGGTGGTGGCTGAACGGAGGCCATATTTAAAAGTTTCTGGGTGTTGCAAAGACATCCACACATCATTTCCTGTTCAGTAATCTTTCTAGATTACCAGATGTTGCCAGATGTTCAGGCTGGGTTTAGAAAAGGTAGAGGAACGAGAGACCAGATTGCCAATATCCGCTGGATAATGGAGAAAAGCAGGGAGTTTCAGAAAAACATCTACTTCTGCTTCATTGACTATTCTAAAGCCTTTGACTGTGTGGATCATAATAAATTGTGGCAAGTTCTTGGTGGGATGGGCATCCCAAGCCACCTTGTCTCTCTCCTGAGGAATCTGTACAAGGACCAAGTAGCAACAGTCAGAACTGACCACGGAACAACAGACTGGTTCAAGATTGGGAAAGGCGTACGGCAAGGCTGCATCCTCTCACCCAACCTTTTTAACTTGTATGCAGAACACATCATGCGATGTGCGGGGCTGGATGAATGCAAAGCTGGGGTGAAAATTGCTGGAAGAAACATTAACAACCTCAGATATGCAGATGACACCACTCTGATGGCCGAAAGCGAGGAGGAGCTGAGGAACCTTCTAATCAAGGTGAAAGAAGAAAGCGCAAAAGCCGGGTTGCAGCTAAACGTCAAAAAAACCAAGATTATGGCAACAAGAATGATTGACAACTGGGAAATAGAGGGAGAAACCGTGGAGGCCGTGACAGACTTTGTATTTCTAGGTGCAAAGATTACTGCAGATGCAGACTGTGGCCAGGAAATCAGAAGACGCTTACTTCTTGGGAGGAGAGCAATGTCCAGTCTCGATAAAATAGTAAAGAGTAGAGACATCAGACTGGCAACAAAGATCCGCCTAGTCAAAGCCATGGTCTTCCCTGTAGTCACCTACGGATGTGAGAGCTGGACCTTAGGGAAGGCTGAGCGAAGGAAGATCGATGCTTTTGAACTGTGGTGCTGGAGGAAAGTTCTGAGAGTGCCTTGGACTGCGAGAAGATCCAACCAGTCCATCCTCCAGGAAATAAAGCCCGACTGCTCATTGGAGGGAAAGATACTAGAGACAAAGTTGAAGTACTTTGGCCACATCATGAGGAGACAGGAAAGCCTAGAGAAGACAATTATGCTGGGGAAAGTGGAAGGCAAAAGGAAGAGGGGCCGACCAAGGGCAAGATGGATGGATGGCATCCTTGAAGTGACTGGACTGACCTTGAGAGAGCTGGGGGTGGTGACGGCCGACAGGGAGCTCTGGCGTGGGCTGGTCCATGAGGTCACGAAGAGTCGGAGACGACTGAACGAATGAACAACAACAAATCTTTCTAGATAGGATTTACTTAAAGCCCTGGGTTGCATTGCAGTTCTTTCAGTGGTTGACCTATGTGTAAATTCCCTGGAGGGGTCTCTCTTTTTTATATAATACATTTGGAATGATTTGGAACACAGAAATCAGCCTGAACTGGCCTTCCTCATTCTCCTCTGTAATGGAGAAAGTACTGTAGTGTCTACACACCTTTGCTCATTGAGAACTTTTATCAAGAGCAGCAGAAAGAGAATTATCTCATGGTTGTGCTGAGCTCCTTGAAGATAGAGTCTCACTAATCCAACATAAACGGGCCGGCAGAACGTTGGAGAAGCGAAAATGTTAGACAATAAGGAGGGATTAAGGAAAAGCATATTAAACGTCAAATTATGTTATGATTTTACAAATTAAGCACAATAACATCATGTTTTACAACAAATTGACAGAAATAAGCAGTTCAATACATCATAACATTATGTAGTAATTACTGCATTTACAAATTTAACACCAAAACATTGCAATGTATTGAAACAGCTGTGGATCCAGGCGGAAGGCAGATTGCGTTGGACAACACAGAACATTGGATGAGCGAAGGTTGGATAAGTGAGACTCTACTGTATTCAGAGCCTGAGATTGTAATAACCAAGTTCCCTCAAGTCACCCCGCTAAATATTTTTACAACAACTTGAAAAAGGTGGTGTAATTCACCCTTTAGATGGCTGGACTGTGTCTCCAAATGAAGGGCTAAGATCCTGGACAAACTCACGCTTTAGATTCCTTGACCTGATATATAATTTGAGAGCAGGTTTTGGAGCCAAAACTATGGATTTTGATATGACCTGAAGATAAGTTGAAGGTCATTCTGCAGAGAGGGGAAAGCATCAGGCACTAGCATTTCACTGTTCAGGTGGAGAGAGCAGAGTGGGTTGGTGCCCCTTTTCTACAGTATATTGGAACTTCATCCCAGACATATATGCTGCCTAAAGTACAACCATAAGTGACAGAGGAAATGCATCTGAAGAGAGTGACTTCAGAGAAAAACCAAGAATAACTTGAAATGTTAGAAATCACTTTAATAAGCTGAAAACAAATGGGAGTTGACTTGTTTAGAGGAATTTAATGCTTTTTACTGGCTTTGTTAATGCACCAGTGCATATGATTAGCCTGCTTAATGGAGATTCTTCAGGGTGTGGTGTTGAGTCATAACACAAAGGACATCATTAGGGTGCCTTAGCACGCCACCGTTACTCAATAGGAAAATCTAAACACGCTTTGGCCACTTAAGACTGACCAAATTAACACATTTTTGGAATGCAAAGGAAGGCAAAAGGCCATCTTACCTGACCACGGAGGTTCTTAATCTGGAGGCCATATGCTTCTATCTCCTTCTGAAGAATGTTATGCTCAGCTATCTGTTTCTCCAGCTCTGGCAAGGTAGGTCCATATTTCCCGGCATTGACTTGTTTCTGCAACAAACCCAGACATATGCAATTTTAGAGTAGCTCAACTGTAAGAAAGACCAGACAGCTCCTGAGATCCCCTTCCTCAAGCACGGTGTGCACTTAAGGTCTAATATCAGTTCTTCACCTCTACATTGTCTTTGCCATACCAGACACATAAAACTGCTATCCTTCCTTTGTGGTGATACCTAAATGGTCAGACTGGGGCTTTTGCACCACTAAGCGTACTCGCCAAAGGGCTGAACGAGCCTCCCACCCCAGATTTATTCTGTACTTCTACCCTTCTTCTTCCCTGACCTGGCATTCATTTCCTTCTCTCCTTAGTCCAGGGATTTATAACAATGGCCAGGAACAAAATGTGGATGCATGGTTTTCTTATCTGTGGTCCCTGGGAAGCTTTTATTGGGCAATTACCCCAAAATAGAATAGAACAGATTTATTGTCACTGTACATTGTACAATGAAATGAAATGCTATTCCCAATACACATTATATATGTAGCATTACAAAAACAAAACACGCATCCTTCCACAGCAATTTGGATGAAGTGTGCACATATTGATGTGTATGTATAAACATAGATATAGACAATTTCACTACAATTTAAATAGCTGTATGTCAAAATATAGCGGAGAACAGTGTGGCCACTAGTCCCCTGTGTCTGCTCAGCCTACAGTTCAAGGGGCTCATAAGAGATGATAGGAAGCTTCCCAGCTTCTGCTCTCCTTGGTCCTTACCCTTTAAATTGTTCTTGGATGGACAGTACTTCAAGCAGAGAATCCTTTCAAAAGGAGCTCCCCTTAAACAGGAAGCTGCTCTTGGTGAAATAGGAGACACAACTACCACCCTCTTGTAGCCTCAAGAGAAAAGCATGAAAGGACATTCCAGTGTTGTTGTCTGCTAGTGCAACTGACCCACTCCCTTCTCCCGGGTATGTGGGGTAAAGAGGATGTTTTTAAAAATAGAGTATTGCTCATCAGCTACACAGATTCTAGTTCTTCCAGATTTGGAGCCTGGAAAACAAAGTCTTCCTCTTTTAAGCTACTTCAAGATATTGACACTTTAGAAATCCTTCTTCCTACATTAGCTGTGGAGAACAATTGAAACGCACAGAGTCACTTCTGCAGTAATTCCCTTGGTAATGGTGATAGCAAAAGTGTATGATTGTTAGATAGTATTACCACGAAAAGAAAAAGAGAAAGAGATGCATTTGGAAGTTTTTATATAAAATAAAGACCATCCTTTTAACATACTGGATGTGTTTCTCTTTTCCCTTCAAAGTGGGATAGCAAATCAACCCTGGGTTTTAATATGAAGAAGAGACCCAGTCCTCTAACTTGTTTGGGGGCAGAGCCCAGCACTTGGGATAACTCCTTTAACATTAACAGCAGATTCACTGTCCCATTGACATGGAAACCATTAGCTGCCACTTTCAAGGTGGGTGCTATGTCTTTTTCAAAAGAACTGCAGAGGTTTTATGGTAGAACCGAGGATGCTCTCATCCGCATAGTAAAGATCAGGCACTGAGGTCACGTCTATGTGCCTGAATGTCCAGTTTTTCACCAGAAACAGCCTTAGACACAAGTGAAAGTAAATAAAAAGGCTTTATTCAGCCAAAATAAAACTAATGCAAGAAAGTAAGTCCCAGTGGTAATGTGCTGTCTTCAAACAAAAGTCTTTGCATCAGACAGAAATTAGAGTCTTTGATAAACAAGCTTACAGGTCGCAGAAACAAACGTCGATAGCCAAGAGCCTTCAGCAAGGACTGACACTGGAACAGAGACACGGTGCTTGGAACAAGCACTCCCCCAAAGTAGGTCAGTTGCTGTCAGAGCTGGGCCCCTGACTTCATTGCTAATCTATAGTCCCATGCTCCCAGCATGACTGCCTCTAGGGCACGGTCTGATTGCTCAGCGTTTTCACTGCTAACCTAGCTGATCTCCTTCTGACTTCTTTCTCCCTACGTCGTTCCTGAAATGTGGGGATTTGTGATAGGTCTGCCACTTCTTCTTCTGCATCAAGGAATGAGTACATATTTTAGGATGACATGTGCTTGCTTGCCTACAGATCTAAAGCATGAAACAAATTAACCCTTGTGGCAAGAATCAAAAGCCAAAGCAAACAAAAATACACTGGATGAATTAGCCTCCATATATGAAATTTTCAAGCTCCTGTTCAAATTCTGTGCCATGAAAGCTCCTCATAAAGTCAGCAAAGCAGTCTCCTCTAAGGAAGAAAGCCCAACGAGCCATTCCCAGTTGGCTGTGATGAAATATGAAGAAAGCCCAACGAGCCATTCCCAGTTGGCTGTGATGAAATATGAGATGTTGCTGCCGTGGGCAGTGCAGAAGACAAAATTCAGAGGTGTGCACAAGGCATGTATAACCACAGCTACTGACGTCATAAAAATCATGGCTTTTAGTCATCTTTGTGTATACATACTGAGCATTGGAATCAAAGATAATTGTGTTCTATCAGTAACCTTTACCTGCTTTTGCTCAAGAATTTTTGGCCAGTCGACTTTGGACGCTGTTTCAGGAAGCGTAAACCTCTCGTACAGATCCCGATATTCAGTACACTGGCGTGTCACTCGCTCATGGAGTTGCTTGATGCTTTGCAGGAAAGAAGCAAGAAGGTTTCTTTGTTAGAAAATAAAGTTGTCCAAAGAAGACTTCCCCAGAAAAACTGAATGAAGTTGCCAAGATCAAGATCTCAAACTCATTGCAGGTATTAGGCAGTCACACAAAGGGGTCTCCCTATATTTAATGAAAGGCATGTTGGGAAAGCTCACTCTTTTTCAATTTCCAAGGCTTGTGGGTGCTTCAGACGCTTGGCTTTGTCCACATCTAGGAAAAGATCTTTCAGTAGGGTCTCTGCTTCTTTCAGACTTCTGGCATTCTCCTGCTGGAACTCAAAAGACTTGTTTTGCTGGGAGTTACCAGCATCCTGAAATGAGAAAAAGGCAGGGTGTGGCTGTCAATTATGCTTTGGCATGGCTATGTGATATTTGGTATCTGTATTATTTCCACAAACATTTTTAAACAGTATTTTAAAAATTATAACACATAATTTAATTTACAGAAATTACCACACTAAGAGTTGGAAGCTCCAAGGTGCTGGTCTTTTTTTTAAAGCCAAGCCTTATTTGTGACAGACAGACCTATAGGCTATCACTGAGAAAGGACAACAACAGAAGCAGATGTTCAAAGGCACTGGACTGGAGACCCAATCTGCCTGCCTTTGTTGTGATCAAACTATTCATTCCTTACATGTTCTGCATCATCAAAATCACCAATACCCCCAAACAATCCTCAACTGCTCCACAGCACTTTGTTTTTATGTTAACTTTGCGGTTTCAGACACAGGGCTTTGATGCTACAGAATCATAGTGCTATGAATCCCTTTGATTTATACGATCTGAAGAGAAACCAGAGGGGAGACGAGGATAGTTGATGCTTATATCTATGGCTAAGCTACATTGGTTTTAAGTTGATAAATTCCTATATATTTGTATTCTATTTTAATAGGACCAGATGTATGTTGTATGATGTGTTTGCACTGCCTGTTTTTAATAAGGCCAACTGGCTAATCAATAAAAATTGTTGTTGAATCCCTTTGAACTACCGTGGTTGCATCCTGGAGAATCCTTGGATTTGCAGTTTGGAGATCACATACACTACAGAATTATAGTGCCATCATTCAATTTTAATTACCATGGTTTCATTCTATGAAATCCTGGTCTTTATAGTTTGGTAAGGCATTGGAGCTCCCTGGCTGAGAAGTCTAAGGCTGGATCCGATCCCAGATTATCTGCTTTGTGCTGGATTATTGTGCCAGATAATAAGGCATAAGAAGATAATCTAGGATCAGATCCTGGGAGTGTAGGTCCAGCCAGAACCTCCCTAAATGGTAAATCCCAGGATTCCAGAGGATGGAAAACCATGACAATTAAAGTGGGATCATAACACTAGAATTGTGTAGTGTGAATGGGCCCCAAGACGGAAATGAGAGATTTGCTCTTTTTTCCACATAACAATGAATTGGCAACTAGATTAGGAGTGTTGTATCACACCTCACTAAGAACAATTGTTCCAAAAAGAAAATGTTTTTGACACAATTGAACTATTTTTGTAAGAAAGCCAACACTAAATTGAATTCTTGTGTACCTCTTGAACATTTGGTGTAAACATATTTGTATCTTCACACTGTAACTTTAAGGTTTTCTTTTTAATTGCCTTGTTTGGAGTGTCTCCTGGGGTTTCCTCTTCATTTTCAGGCTATCCTAATCTATCAGTTTCTCAAATGTACCTGCTTCAGTTTGCTCTGTGTTTCAAGAATGTTCTTTTCCACCTGGTCAGCACTTCTTTGCATTCGGGAAATGAGCACGGCCAAGTCATTGCTCCCCGAGGACCTAAAAGCAAGAAAACAGAGAGTGGGTGGATGAAAGTAAAAATGATTGTCTGGAGGCCAAGGCCAAATTAATTATTATTTTGCTAAGAACACTATAGAACTAAAACAAAGCCCATTAACCATTGCTTACTGCAAATCAATAACCACTGGGTTCAAAATACTGCAACACAATAATCAGACTGAAATATAGTTTTTGATCTCTGAGTTTTGAAGGAAGAAGGCATAAACTGGGCAAATTGTTTGGCATTACTCTAATTTTATTAGAAAGCATCAAGATCCCTTAACTTTTGATCACGTCAGATTAGATTGTGCATACTAAAATAACTTTGATCTTTGATGTCCCTTAATGTTGTACTTTGCATGTGTAATGTTTGTTGTACTTTGCATGTGTAATGTTTGGGAAATTGAAATAATCATGGTCTTCCAGTAGCAAACAAGATGGAGTTGCCACATATTATGGAGCAGAATGGCAGTGGTCAGCACTGCAGCAAACTCTGGCCTGACATGTGGAAGAACTGTGCTTTTTTGTCTTGCCCTAATGTTAAAGTTTTGAAAGCAAGGCCCCTTCTACACAGCTGTATAAAATTCACATTGAACTGGATTATATGGCAGTGTGGACTCAGATCATCAATTTCAAAGCAGATATTGTGGATTATGTGCCGTAATATTCTGGATTATACAGCTATGTGGAAGGTCCCTAAAATAACCCAGTTTAAATCAGATAATATGGATTTTCTGCTGTGATAACCTGGATTATCTGGCAGTGTAGAAGGGGCATAAGTTTATCAATGAAACATATAGGTTGAAAAAGAAAACACTATAACTCAGTTTGTCCTTTGTTTTGAAGTGATAATATATAGTACACAGTAAGTGAAAAATATTCTGCAAACCTTTCGGAGAGGAATTTTTTTTTTTTTACTGTACATATAGAGAGAACAGAGGCTGCAATAGAAGAGCACTGTCTCATTCTATGAGCATATGGCACTGGTTGTACAAAGGCTGCCAACGCAAATGCTTCCAATTGACTTTTTTTTGCATCCTTTGCACCAAAATTCCAAGATCATCCAGATTATTCCTGCCACTATGGTTGGATCTACACTGCCATATAATTTCGATGATCAAATCAGTTAATCCTCACTATCTGCTTTGACCTGGATTATATGAGTCCACATTGCTAGTTAATCCAGTTCAAAGCAAATAATCTGGATTTTATATGGCAGTGAAGAAGTTGTTGTTTATTTGTTCATTTGCTTCCAACGCTTTGTGACCTCATGGATCAGCCCACACCAGAGCTCCCTATTGGTCGTGGCCACCCCCAGCTCCTTCAGAGTCAAACCAGTCACTTCAAGGATACCATCCATCCATCTTGCCCTTGGTCAGCTCCTCTTCCGTTTTCCTTCCATTGTGAAGAAAGGGCCTTAATTTTTAAAAAAGATGAACAAATACACTGTGCCTGAGGTTTAAAGGGGCTGCACAACTGCCTGAGAATAAATTCAGCACATTAAATGGCTCCGTTGGAGCTCAAACTAAGATACAGGGTGCTCTCACTACCCCCCTGACACTGGAGTTCCAAGCCGTCCCTGTAACCTGTTCTATCGGTCCTTCTTTTCTTCCTATAGGAAATAAAACATATTAGTCTGAGGACAGCTCACAATCTCTTTAAGCAGCAGTGTTGCTATCTGAGGAAAAGCAGCAACAGTTACTATCTGCCTTCCTTGATCAAGATATTTTGGCACCCTATGCAGCAAAACCTGCATCCATCTTGAAGCCTGTCACCCGAGGGCCCTTCTACACTGCCATAAAAATTCCAGATTATCTGCTTTGAACTGGATTCCTGTTTATTTATGCTGTACTTTCTTTGAAAGTAGGTGTTATACTCCAGAAACTTCGTTTTTGTGGCTGCCACAAACTGTGTTGAATTGGTTGAGATTTTATGAGATGTTTGTTGAAAAACTATAGCAAAATGTGCCACAGGATGTCTCGCAAAAACAAAGTTTTTGCAGTTTAATAAACTTTTTCCATGTTTTTATGATGGAACCAATTAGGAAACGGCATTTATAACCCAGGAACAAAAATTGTGTTAAATGGTGTAATCAGTACATGGAAGTAATGATGTTACCTGTACTACAGACTGAGTGCCCTCTAGCCATAATTCTGAAATCCAAAATTCTCCAAAATCTGAAACTGTCCAAATGACTAGCTGAGATAGTGACACATTAGTTTCTGATGGCTCAATGTCTACAAACTTTATTTCAATTACAAAATTATTACAATATTGAATAAATTGTCCTCCAGCTATTTGTATAATATGTATAGTAAAAGTAAAGATTTCCTCTGACATTAAGTCTAGTCGTGTCTGACTCTGGGGGGTGGTGCTCATCTCCATTTCTAAGCCAAAGAGCCAACGTTGTCTGTAGACACCTCCAAGGTCATGTGGCTGGCATGACTGCATGGAGTGCTGTTACCTTCCCTCTTGATCTACTCGCATTTGCATGTTTTCAAACTGCTAGGTTGGCAGAAGCTGGGGATAACAGCGGGAGCTCACCCCACTTCCTGGATTTGAACCACCAACTTTTCAGTCAACAAGTCAGCAGCTCAGTGGTTCAACCCGCTGTGCTACCAGGAGGCCTAATATGTATATGAAACACAAGGGGAAGGAGGACCAGCGTGCAGGGAAAGAAAGGTGAGAGAAGCGACAAGCTTGAGACTGTAAATATATATCTACTCTCTCCCCCCCCCCTCTCTCTATATATAGTGTCCCTGAATGTAACACTCGTGATAAGTGAGGGAACACTATTGCTTTATAGCATAGTAATCATACTATATATTTTCCTGCTCATACAGGAAGATAGCCATGGTCTCCTGGTCCCACTGCGGATAATGCGATTTTATAGTTGTAATTGCAATGTTTTATATGTTTCAATGGTCTTAATCTTGTTTAATGTTTTAATTGAAATATATTTAATTCTATATTGGATGTATATTGTTTTTAAGGCATTGAATTATTGCCTATGCTTTAAGCCACCCTAAGTCCCCCTCGAGATCCGGATATAAATATTGCAAATAAATAAATATTTGGCCATGTTTCTATTTTATGTTAGCTACATGTTATCAAAGCATGTGAAGTAAAGTTGACAGCAATATGCTATACATTTTAATAGTAACATATTAAAATTTAAAACAATAATGTTCTATGTTCTGAATATAACTTTACCCCCCACTGTTAATCTTCCTTCCACTGCATTGGATGCTAGGCATGCTTGCTAAGATCTGCTCCCACTGCACAATAGGTGATAGTGAAACACAACAGTGAACTGAGCATGCAGCCTGAAGTGTGCTCCAGTATCTTCTTCAAAGGTCCTCTGCAAGAATGTGGTATGTGGTTGGCACACCTTCAGGGGCTCATTGACATATATCACAGTGTGGGAGGCCATTTCATTGGTGACCACTGCATAGCATTGCATATCAGTGGTCCACACTAGCAAGCACTTCATTTTGTTGCTTATCAACAAGCCAAAACTGTGAGGTGCTATTGGACAAGATTCTAAAAAAAATAAAATTAAAAAAAATAAAATAAATCCAAGCAAAGTACAATGCTTCACTGATGTGATTACACTGGATTGCTTCATGTGCTTTTCCACCTATACGGCAATTCTCTTTAGAGCAGCTGATGTCTCAATTCCTGGTTCTCAAGAATCTTTGGAGCCAAGGCAAACATGAGAGAGGTGGCCTGGGAAATTACTTGGGCCTTTTCAACACTTCCAAATTGAAACAACTCCCTAATAGCCAGACCTAGTAGAAACACTCTATACAGAGCTGATATGTGGATGGAGAAGTGCTCCAGTTGGACATGCAAGCACAATGGATAGTGATGACTTGCTTGTTGCTGCTAAGCTAGTCCAGTAACATGGGACTGGGAGACCTTGGCTATCTCCCTTTATGAGCAGGAATACTATCAAACCGATCACATGAGTAAGGATTTAAAAAAGAATGCCATGATATGGTAGGTTAACTGGAGAGGCATGTGTCAGCAGCCAATTGGCTGAGTGTGCCAGGAGCCAGAGTTCTGATTGGCTGCTGCCTCTGGCTAGCTGCTGAGACCAATGGTTCTAACTGTCATTTTGCTATTTTCTCACTTTGGACAGTGAAGAGATAGTGTTGGCTGCCAACCATCTTGAAGATTGCCAACTATCTTGAAGGAGAGTGTTAAGATCGTCTGGAGAGGCCCTGCTCTCAGTCCCACCATCTTCGCTGGTGGGGATGAGAGACAGGTCCTTTTCTGTGGTGGCCCCTCAGCTATGGAATTCCCTCCCAAATGAAATTAGATCTGCTCCCTCCCTCCTGACCTTTAGGAAGCTAGTGAAAACCTGGCTGTGCAACAAAGCTTTTGTGGAATGATGTCTGAGACCGGCAATCGACTAATGGTACTGATCACAATATATGGACTCAACATACGGACTGAGTTGGACATAATTTTATCCTGGCGAATGGCTTTTATGTAATTTTATGTAATTTATGTAATGTAATTGGTAACTTAATGTTGTGTATTATGTTTTAGATGTTTGAATCTTTGCTGTTAGCCGGTCTGAGTCCCTCTGCAGAGGTAGAGAAGATCGGGATATAAAAAGTTTGAAATAATAATAATAATAATAATAATAATTTTAAGGCATGAGGCTTATTTCAAAGACTACTTAAAAGGACTATTTTATGCCTCTGATCTCTGCCTGAATTCAAAGAGACTGATGTATATATTGTTAACCCTGTTTTGAACTTTTGAACTAAAGTAAAGATACTGTTACTTGTTACCCAACCCTGAGTGACATTTTATTATATTGCAGGATATATCTTGGTTTAAATACTGTAGTAAAGCTTCTGCTTATTCTCATTTACCAACCCTCACAACATGGAACAAGCCATTCCATGAGGGGTTTGGTGTAACAGCAAAGCAGTCACAGTGTGTAAAGTAGCCTACATTCAAAGAGCAGTTGAAGAACATCCAAATAGTTTATGAATATCTGAAGACTATTGATATCAAATCTGCAAAGGAGAACTTTGAGGAACAAACTGGTTCAGCTGGATGCAAAAACTAGTAAATACCCCAGCAACCTATGTGTGCAAGTATATGTAGACTAAACTGAAAATAGCATGCATTCATATTGGATCTGATTGTTGCTCAAGTGAACATACCTTCAAACTCATGCATTTGACTTATGTAGTGTGCAGAGAGGCCCTTAATGTTTGCAAGCCCAGACCAGAGTAAACTGGATCATTCCAGATTATCCAGTAAAAAAGAAAAGAAAAAGAGAGACAAGTATGATGGAATAGCCGAAAATGAACTCATGTCTTTATGTCTGAGAAACAGACATCAAAATGACAGACATGTCTCTAGAAACTGCACACTTTCAGCTGGCATTCAATTCAGACAAGCATTACAATCTGAAGACACACCCTGTCATTTTGACTAGCATAAATAATTGATGACAGAACTAATTAGAGTTCAAAAAATTAGTTGCCTCTCAGAGGTTCCTAAATGGCTCCACAGTGAGGCTGCTAGAATGCTGACGGATTATTCTCATTCAATCAAATTTATGATTTCTTATTCTATGTTGTGGTTTTCCAGAGCAGACTATTTTTTGGAATAAGATAAGATTGTGGGATTGAAAGAGCAGCAATCTAACAGAGAAGATGTGCAAGTCAATACACATAATTTGTAGTGCGGGGGAAATGGAGCTACATTTCCATCAAAATTGAAGGTTAGAACTATGAATGTAGAGTTCTTACTAATTTATTCTATCAAGTTAAGATGACTTCCTTCAGAGAGAGATTTCTGTTTCAAGAATATCACATTTTTATAAAATTGTGGAATGAGTCTTTGAGATTATGTCATCCAGTGGTTGTTAAGATTTTTTTTTATTTTAGTCACAGACTCCCTTGAAAATCTAATTAAAGCCATGGATTTGCTTCTCCCAAAATGTACATTTATTTATTTATTTAAAGCATTTATATTCTGCCCTTCTCATCCCGAAGGGGACTCAGGACAGAGCACAACATATATATGACAAACATTCAATGCTGGGCCATAAAATAAGCTATAAACATACATAAACACTAAAATCAATTGTTGGCACATTAAAATCAACTGCTTAAAACCGTCTCAAATCATCCATATCGAATCCGGTCGGCAAGGTAAAGTTTCCTATTGTTGCCTTATTGCACTGTCCCAAAGGTTTGGTTCCATAACTAAGTTTTTTGCCATCTTTCTGAAGGACAGGAGGGAGGGGGCTGATTTAATCTCGACTGGGAGGGAGTTCCATAGTCATAAAATGTACTTTCCAAAGTAACATGAAAGAAATAGAATAGAAAAGGCTCTCTTTGTTTGTGCAATCTGCAGGCTATTTGAAACCAATTGACTGGTCATAGGTCAGGAAACTTTAATATAATCAATTGCTCTTGCTCAATAAAGGATCTGTAAAGCAAGATCCAACAAGAACATACCCCAGAAAAGGCTCTCAGCCTCTGTTTAAACACCCGTGAAGCGGAGATCACAACAACGCAGTGGAGCCCATCACCTCTACCACTGAACAGCTCTTATAGCATGCCATGCTTTGTTTATAGTTTTCAGCAGCAGTGAAAACAAACATGCCTGCTCCTCCCTCTGTATGACAGCCCTTCAGAGCTTGAAAGAACATTGACACTGTCAAACAGCTAATACAGTGTTGCTGCAAAAAAGTATTCTCTTTTTTGCCTCCCAAAAATTCTGGAGAGAGTAATATCTGATGAAAGAAGGTAGAAGGACATGCAAGTAGACACAAGGTACTTTAGCAGCAGATTGGACTAGACTATGACCCAATCCCATAGTTCTATTATTTTGTGATATGGAGCCCCCGGTGGCAAAATGTGTTAAACCCTTGTACTGGCAGGACTGAAGACTGTCAGGTCATAGATTCGAATCTGGGGGGAGCGCAGATGAGCTCCCTCTGTTATCTCCAGCTCCCCATGCGGGGACATGAGAGGAGCCTCCCACAAGGATGGTAAAACATCAAAACATCTAGCGTCCCCTGGGCAATGTCCTTGTAGACGGCCAATTCTCTCATACCAGAAGTCTCTCAAGTCACTCCTGACACACACACACCATTTTTTTTGTGATTCCAGGTTTATAGTGAGGCTGTTTGCTTCCTACTCAGGCCAGAGGTCAATGGCTATAGCTCCCCTTTCTGAGTCAACAAGTTACCCCTTCTTGTTGAGTCCCTACTGGCTCCCCCTCCCTGGAATGAGGAGGAGCCGTAATCACAAAGACTTGAACGCACCCCAAATTCCAGCCAGTGCTTCCTGCCAAACGAGAAGGAACATTAGTCATTGCTACCACGTTGCCTCCCAGACATGTTGAGACAGCCCTACAAAGGTATTTGCTCTTTTGAGTTCTCTTTCTTCACCTCAGCAAATTGACCTAGCAAAAGGAAAATCACGATACTGACAGACTTGTTCATACTTTACATTTTATGGTAGAGTATAGGTGGCAAGAAACCACAGAGTACCATTACTCACTCTGTTATGTTGACCCACCCTTTCAGTAAAAATAACCAACCCAAGAACTAACTGCCATCTAGAGGTGAAGAACTTATGGCCTATGGAAACATCCTTAATGAATGCCCCCATATAACCCGGTGGTGGTTCCTCCTGGCTACATTTGGATGGACACAGAGAATTGCATACTTCCTTGAAGGTGCTCAGAGCCAACAGGTTTACCACTAGAACACACTGGTGGTAAAGCTAATCTTTGCTTTTAGTGTTCTGCCTTCATACTCAAAGAACTGTGTCAAATTTCTCACTGCAAAGGATGCTATTGAGGCCAAACAGAAAATAGTGCCCCTGTTCGCATAAGTCCAAGTGTTGCTTTCCACACCAGCCAAATTATTCAAGACAATCCTATAAGTACCTCCTTCAACACTAAGAATACAACACTAACACATTAAATAATGATCAATCTATTGACCTTTCATGGCATGCAGATTTTGCCACCAGACAGCTGCCTTACTCTACCTAATGGTCGGACCGGCCCTTCCTGGGCCACTGTGGAATATTTAATTTCTATGGATAGCTCCCAGTCACAGCTGGTGCTGCAAGCAAATTCTTACTAGAAGAGACCCACCATACATGAAATGGCTCTCCTTTAAAATCTCTCCTTTAAAATCTCTCCTTTAAAATCTCTTATCAGCCCCAGAGCTCTTTTCTTTTCCATTTGAGATTACACCACAAAATATGTTCCCGTACATATAATCCCCAGTGGTGTAGTTGTTAACTTCTTATTATATAGATAGCTCCATCCAGAGCAAAAATATATTTTTGCCTTCCTCTATATAACTGTTTTCTTCTGTTCACTTGACAATTCGGTTGGAATTACCACATAATGGGGTCACCCTTGCGGCCGTCTTCTAGCTTATTTTCTTTCCAGAACATATCTGCTATAAAGGAACAGGTGAAATAGCTCTCCAATATCTTTTGACTGGCAGCTCTACATGCTCTCTGGTGGCACACTCAGGTTCCTTCTTCTCCTATTTTTGTTTATGTTACTTCTAGTCTCCAAGGAATAGAATAAAAAGTCATCTAGATGAGTTCAGGGATAGTAATTTAATGTTGGCCAACAAAATAAGAATGAAAGAAGAGCCCTGAATAGATTACAACAAGGTCCTATCTTATTTACCAAGGTGGCTAATGAAATGAAATTCCAAAACATGCACTGGAGTGTGGTGGAGGCTCCTTCTTTGGAGGCTTTTAAACAGGCTGGATGGCTATCTGTCGGGGGTGCTTTGAATGTGATTTTCCTGCTTCTTGGCAGGAGATTGGGCTGGATAGCCCACTAGGGTATTTTCTATGATTCTATGAACACTGAAACCCATTCTCTTCACCTGAAACCTCCTCATGTATATGGATAGCCTCCAAAGCAGAACATGGTCATCATTTAGGAGAACATAGTGATAGAGTCAATTCCTCAGATATGTGTTACAAGTAAGCCCCTTTTTACCTTTTCCCATGAATCTATTCAAACTCAATCTTTGAGTGACCTACCATTCTAGTATGACAAGTGGAGGTATGATAACTTCCCTCCATGCCATTAATAATTATGTCAGCTTCTGTCATGTTCCTTCTTTAATTGTTTCCCAAGCTAAAGATGGTTAACTTTTCCCAATGGAGAAGACGCTCCAACCATGTGGTCATTTTGGTTGCTCTCTCTCTCCCCCCCCCCCCAAACTTTACTAGTTATATGATGTCTTTGTTTGAGATATGGCAACCATTACTCTGTGTAGTGTTCCAAATGGGGCCACACCATGGACTGATATAAAAGTATTACAATCGCCATTTCATTTTCAGCCATTTCCCTAACAATCTCTTGAATGGGACAATTCTCTAATCACCATTACATATTGTATTGACATTTTCATTCAGATCTCTATCATGTCTCCTGAACGTCATTTCTGGTTAGTCACTGTCAGTTCAGAGCCATAATTGCATGAGTAAAATGGGCCTTATTTTGAACACATTAAGCAGTGCCAGTATTATTAAGGATCTTCAGGAGACCCAACCTCTTGCACTCCTCCATGCTAAGAATTGTACCATTACTGCTACCTACTCCTTCTTGCTCCTTAGCTAAACACTGATCCACAACAGCTCATGTTTTCTTATTTCATGTGTGTTAAGTAGAGATATAATTCTTTGCTAATTTCAGTATTGAAAGAGGCAACAAGTAAGTTTAGCAATTTTCTTCATGATATGAGAAAGTCCTGAAAAACTGTACAGTTTGGGATTTATTTTGCACAAAATTCGCATGTAGTATTTTGGCAGAAAAAGCTATTTTCTGTGCAGATAATCCTGTTTTCTCTGCATAAATATCATGTGCAAATTTTTCAGAGTAATGAATTGTGAAATTTCTCATCATTTCAGGGTTTCCTGAAATGTCAGGGTTTCCTGATACTTGAAAAAAAGTGTTTTTCTGCCATTATTTTTTGGACAAATATTTGTTTAATTCCAAGCACTACATTTATTCAGGAATCTTTGGTGAAGGATTTGTCAAAACAACTTCTGATGGGACTGAATCGTCATGTATAGATGATGTCTACCTACATCTCAGATTTAAAAGCATGTTTGCTCACTTGAAAAAAAATCCCAAAGTTGGTGATGTAGGGCACCGAATTCCAAATACATTCTCATTCTTCCTCGACACGTTTAATCATGACTTCTAGCAAATTTTCTGCATTTGGTCAGTTATCACTACAGATGCCATATGCCAGTATTACAGACTGTTTGCAACATCAAAATTCCATGGAAATGTAACATTCACCATTATAATTTAATACCCATCTAGCATATAAATATAATTATTCAGACACTATATAATTTTTGTACACAAGGAACTCATCTCCAAAATGGCTCAGTTGTTCCGATTTCTTCCACAGTAAAGATTACAAAAATAATTCATTTGGCATATGTGCAGTTCTTTATCTTCTTGAACAACTATTGTTTCAGACACATCCATGGCTATTTTCCTATTTTTTAATATTGTCTGAACCAGTCATAATGGACAAAAGAGTAAGGAAAATCAGGGTATATTTACAGTAAGCTCATTCATATGTTATGGCTACCACCATGTGAATATATGAGAAGCTAACTAACTCTAGAAATGGTTGAAGACCACCATCACCTGCCTTCCACCATGCATATCAGATTGGAACAGAAACCAGCATTTTAGGGATATTACAGGGGATTTTTAAATGAAGTTTGAATTTGCTAATAACCTCCCACTCCAACTCTATGCACCTCTTAACTTCTTCTCATGCAACAACTTACCCATTTTCTAGTAGAGACTATTCAAGTTGGGTAAATATCACCCTGGCCATTTGGAATTTATGAGGAAGTAGTTAAGCCGGGAAATCCTCTGGACTGGTTTTTATATTTCTCTGTAGAAGAAACTATATAGGTGTTGTGATAGTCTTTTCTCTGAGGTGAACATGTTAAATTTCCTGAACTCTGAGTCTATAGCAATCCAAGAACATGCATCATTTACTTGCTCATGGAGCAAACATGACAGCAGTCCAGATGTAATTGCCAAATAGATACAGAAAAGACGCTTTCTAAGAGGTTGGTTTCTTGGTTTTGTTGTTGTTTCATTTTTGTCTTTTTGCATTAGGGAAAGATCACCAAACATCACAACGACCCATCATCAGATCGTTTGTACAAATCCATCATTGTCCCTGCATCCAAATCTGTATTTATTCTCATCTCTTTCTTAGAGCATAACAAAAAAACCTCCTCCAAACACCTCTATGCCAGCTACTCATGCAATCATTTTTGTATTTAGATGGTGATAATGCTTGTTTACAATGTCCAATAGGGTAATTTTATACAAAAATTGCACAGTGTCTGAATAATAACTGTATTTCTCTGCTCAATCCTGTTTGGAAGCCATCAACAAGCGCCACAAGATAAACATGGAAACAACTTTGCAGGACAAAGTTGCACGATTTGTGTCTCCTCAATGAGAGGCATAAAGATCTAAATTCTTGAAATTTTAATTAAAGAATTGTAGCATAGCATGGAAATTCAACTATATCCTTTCTCAAACTGGGGAACCTTGAAAGCAGCGGCAGGTTCCCTGTCTGCTCTAGGTCACTGCTTGAAGTTTTCAAGAGTTACTTCATGTGCTGAAATTATTTTGAAGGTGAGGGGAAGATGGGAAACTCTTTTAAAATTTGGACTGAAATGGATTAAGCCACCAGACACCTCTAATGAACAGGTTATTTTAATTAAGACTGGAGGTACTAAGTAACATAAATATGCTAGAGTTAATTACTCTAATGAGAGAGCTTTGAATAATTTGCTTGGCTGACTGACCTGACTTTTAAGACAGTTTTTCTGTCTTTGAAATGCAGGCCGAGTAACCCTTATACAAAATGCTTGGAACTAAAAATGTTTGGATTTTGGGATTGTTCGGATTTTGCAATACCTTATTTGCATATATGTACACAATGACCTATCTTAGAGATGGACTCAAGTCTAAACACTTGTTTAGGTATCTTTCATAGCCACCTCATACATATAGCCTGAAGGAAACTTTATATGATATTTTAAAATAATGTTGTGCATGAAACTAAGCTTGTGTACATTGAATCATCAGATAGTAAAAGTATAGATAACTCAGCCACCTGTGTTGATTTTGGAGTGTGTCAGATTTTGGATTTCAATATAAGAGATGCTAAATCTGTACTAATTTTCAGTTGGGGCAAAAAAGGTAATTTAAAATAAACTCAATGGAAAAAAACCCCCGAAGGAACAGACAGTAATTCCAGAACATATTAATTACACTGATGTGAAAACTCTAGCCAACAGCAATATATAAAACGGTGATATCACTTTGTTTACAACAACTCAAGTTTATATTGATACTTCACATTTCCTAAGTGCTGCTTGTTAGCATAAGTCAGCAGTGGGGAATGTGTGATAGCTGCAACAATACAAGGTATTGGACTGCAAGTTCTGTCAGCCAATGGTCTGGGTGATGGGAGTACTAGTTCAGCAATACCTAGAAGGCCACCACTTTTGCCTCCCTCATGGAACAACATAATGGAACTAAAGAGTATCAGAAGGAACTCCTAAAAAGAAGGATAAGCTTATTGGGGCTGTTGCTACAGATGCTTTAAAAAAGCACTGGTTCTTAGAAACAGCCATATAGCATGACAGAACTATCAAATGGCTCTGACTTTGAAGATTTCAAGCATACTTACTAAAAGATAACAGTGCAACCCTAAACATATTCAGAAACAAGTCCCACTGCATGGATGCTTGAGGTAATTCCTATACAAAAAATAAAGCAATTGGCACACAAGCTTTAGCTACTTCAACTACTTGACCTTGGACAGAAATACTTTTGCAACATGGGCTTCCAGCATCAAAAGGTGGGTTTGTAGGTATTCCAAGACTGCCAATCTGGGTGTATAGGGGGAGACAGGCTTCTGTAACAACTTCCATCAACAATTTCTCCAACTTATCCTAGGAGATAGTCTATTGCTGACTGGGGGTGATGGGAGTTGTAGATGGCTGGGGAAAGGTATTCAGTTGACTTTGAGAGGAGAAATTGACTGTCATCAGTTTATGCTTATAAAACAGTAACAACAACAACAGCAACAGCAACAGCAACAGCAACAGCAACAACAACAACAACAACAACAACACATTAATAATAAAGCATTGGCAAAAAGTAAAAAAAGGATAAAAGCAAATCAGCGATTGACATAAAAATACATTATCTTTGGTCCATAGGGACAGCTGCAATGTATGACTCCTTTAACCAAAATGATTATACACCGTTGCTAATGCATTATTTACATTTCTATTCCACCTTTCTCCATTGAGTTTAGCATGGCTTTTCTCTTCTCCAGTTCAACTTCACTACCACTTTGTGGGAAGGATCTATTTCAAAGATAATGGCTGACTCTGCATTACCCAATATAGGCATCAAGAGGGGCCTTGAACCTTGTTGTCCTAAATCTCAGACCAACATCTAAGCTACCAAAGCACACTGGAATTCACCTGATTCACTGGTCTCTTCTGCTTTTAGTCAATTGTTTACTAGCATGAGCATTGCCAGAGACACAAATGACATGTGTTGCATCCATCTCAAATGCATTCCGCTCTTCTCAAAACAAGTTAAATGTGACAGCCACATTTGCTCTAGCAGAACTGGCAACCACTGGCCAGAATACATAATGCAAAAGAAACCTCTTGGTAAAGGAACTTTCTTTACCTGCCCCATGCAATTCAGAATTATGCATTTTTGGTATAAGCCAAGACTGGAAAGTATAAAATATGGAGACAGGGCACCAAATATGTGCTTTCTGCTTGATTGTATATGTCTATCTCGCATATCCTCTTCATTACTGACCTTTCAGTAAATGTACACTCTGTCTTTTCAAGCACTTTTTCTATGAAACTCTTTAAAATAATGAAATATCAAGTGTGAGTGAGTGCATCTTCACCGTGATTAAGAGACGCAGCAAAAGCCACACACAGACTCAATTTTTCTACCATGTGGGGAAAGAAATCACAATGATGGATGACCCTTTCAGAATAACACCTTCTTTTAGGGATTACAGTTGCTACCAAAGGCAAATGCATCACAAGTTTTACACCACTGCTAAAAAGAGGAGACCACAAGAGATTAATTTGTGCTAGGAACAGTATCCATTGTGATCCTTAAGTTACGCTTCCAGATCAAGCCATAAATTCAACTGATCCAAACAAGTAGGGATTCCGATCCTCACCAACTTTCCTGGTCTTTCCACTTTTGCAAAGATACTCAGTGTCAGATGTAGAGCAGAATGGAACTGAATTGTTGTTGCAAGGACAGCTCCAGAGGTCAAACACTAACACATAACTCCCTTCTGCTTCTGAACATGTGCTTTACTTTGCAATCCTGTATTGGTCTACTGAGAAGGAAGATCAATTATGTTAATTGGGATCAAAGTGGAAAAGTGATCAGGCCTAAATATCCCAAAAGTACCAGATCCTGTCCAATCTTGGAAGCTAAACATGGTCAATCATGGTTAGTACTTGAATGGTAGACTTCTAATGAATACCAGGTACTGTAGGTTATATTTCAGAGGAAGGAACAGAGAAAACCAGCTCTGAGTAATCCTTACTAAAGAAATCCCCATGAAATTAACAATAAGTCAATAGGAAACCTGAATGTATATACACATACACGCTCAATTGGAAAAGTGAGTTTTGGAATGTAACTTTCATAAAAGGCCATACCGGTTTTGAGATTTTACAGAGTTGCGGTCCAGAAAGTTACATTTCCAAGCTGTATTACTTAGTCTTCATTTCAAAATTTTCTAGCCAACTGGAGATCAACTTCTCCTTCCATGCATATCATTCCACATAAAGATGGTGGTCTCCTGATGGCCCATCTCCAGCTCTGCAAAAAGCAAAGACTTCAGAAGTCAGCAACTTACTTGACTTGCTTGGTCGGGGACCCTCTGTTTGGGGAGCTTCTGCTTGGTGAGCCTTTGCCCACCCCTTTGAACATCTTGGAAGTGTCTGAAGCTCCTCTCTCTTGCTGTCCAGAAGGCTTTTGATGAATGGGATGGCTAGGTTCTGGCTGCCTCTGGTTGCTGCGATCTGCTAAGATGGAATAACAGGAGAAGGTCTGCAGATTGTTAAAAGCAGAATCTGGGTGACTCCTCCCCAAGCTGCAAGTGATCAAGAGCAGAGATGGAATCTTGCCCTTAAAAAATGACTAGAAAAACCAGTTTATGACTGAATGAGAAAAGCCTAGAGGAAGAGTGGAGGACCCCACCCTGGACTGGTACTAAGAAGAATGTGCTTCTGTGCAAGCCAAGACATTCCCAGCTAGATTCACACAGGTTTTCGCCAGCCATTTCCCACGAACCCACAGAAACTCACTTCCAAGCTGGAAAGGAAGTACATTAATGTGCAGAGTGCAGTTTTGCTCCTTCTTACTAGTGCTTCTACATTGCATCTGTCCCAGCTGCAGATTAACTTTCTACGTTGACATACCTTTGTAAGTGAATTTTCTTAAGCTGCTATTTCTTCACACTGAAAAAAAATGACCAGATTTTTTTCTTCCAGTGTGAAGGAATAGCTGCTTAGGAAAATAAAATATCAAGAACCAACACCTCAAATACAGAACAGTGAAAAGAGACATAAAGCAAAGCCAGTGGATTGTCAATTGTGCTCGTTACGTATAGAGAATAAATACAAAGCCCAAGTGAAATCTTTGGGTGACTGTGGGCTGGCTGGGGAATCCCTTTTGCAATGGGTTGAGCAGGAAAGAGGGAGATTCGATGAAGAGGGACTTCTCCCACTCATCCCCCTACCTCCTGAACTCCTTAACTTTCTGTGGGCAATGGAGCCTTGGTATATATTGCGGTTTGATTTCAGAACCTCGTGGAGATACCAAAACGTATGGACTTATTTCTCATTACATATAATTTGTAGTAAAAATGTGTCCCTTATATAAACAAGGAACAATAAAGCTTGCTTTTTGGATTTTTCTAGCACTCCCAATCTGTGAATGGTTGAATCTGTGGATACAGAATCCATGGAAACAGAGGGCTATCTATCTATCTATCTATCTATCTATCTATCTATCTATCTATCTATCTATCTATCTATGGATTCAACAACACGTAAGTAGCAGCAGTGTTGTTCTGCTGCTATAAAAATATTAAAGAGTGTTGTAGTATTTGAAAGAGAAGACTAACACATATTATTGGACGTAAGCTTTTGTGTGATGCAGAACACAAAAACGTATGCCAAACACATTGGCTACTCTCACAAGATTCGTTGTTGTTTTTGTTTCAACGACAGTTTGATGTTTGGCATGACAGTGGCAATTTGAGGAAAACAAGAGTTGAGCACAACTATCCTGAATTTCCCTCCGTATTTAGATTTAACACCATTAAAAATAAAGATACTGTTTCCCAATTATAATATGCTTTCAACTGGTAGCTAGCAGATTCAAATCCCTAGGTAGCTCTGAAGTTCAGGGACATAAGACATTATTTCTCAGCCTAATCTATATCACAGGGTTGGTGTGAGGATAAAAAAATAGGGAAGGACAACCATATCCACTTTTTTGAAGTGTATGGAGGAAACACGGGGGTTGGAAAAGGTGGCCCTTGTTGTATCTTTCGACTCTATGAAATCCCATAAACAAGTATGGTCAATGAAATGGGTTGACCAGCATTATGTCTCTATTTTATCCTGGAAAAAATGTTCTACAAAGCCCTTTCCACTATTGTTTTGATTCTACGGTTGCCACATTATAAAGAATACAAATGTCAAACAGATTAGTAAATTGTGTAGAAAGCTGTGTTCTTTCCCTCCAAATAAGTTCAGAGAAGTTTGCAGGCTTCCTTCACTTTTCTGAGAGAATTATAATGTGTGGATTATACTTTCTCTCCGTATTTAGATTATAAATGATTCTGGATGCCTTACTATGTGGGTTCATAAATCCTTGCAGATGTTGCTGGATTGTAGTTCCCACCATTCCTCATCAGTGGATCTGTCAGCAAGGACTGATGGGATCTGCATTCTAACAACATGTTGCCATTCTTCTGTTTTTAACACACCAGAACAGTGAGAACAAGAGAACACAGTTGACCATATTTTCTTTCTTCTTTATCTATAACCAGAACAATAATGGCGCAATATAGATATTGTTACAGAGGCTCAGGAAGCTGCTTAACTTTCCTCTCAAACCCCACCTAGATGCACTTGACACACTATGGTGTGCAGCTCTTGCTTTCTGCTTATTTAAAATTTCTCTCTACACAGAAAGTAAGCAAATCTCACTGAGGATACTTTACTTCCTCCTTCCACTTGGATTAAGTCAAGATTGGCACCAGAGTTCTCCTAAGGACCTTCCAGCTTTGTTGGCCAAATGAGTCTGCCATGAGTTGTGCAGGGAAAATGCAGCTAATCTCAAAGCTAAACTCAAACATGCCAAGCATCTGAGTTGAAAGGAGTGTGGGTTGCCAAAAACACAAATAAATTAAATGAAGGTGTGGCTTCTCATTGAAGGGCAAAATAAATGTGGAGCTCAAATGGTTTCTCTTTATAAAGCCACTGAAACAGGCTGAGGAAAAGGGTGCATTTGGATGCTGCACTGCCAAACCCAGCTGAAACTAGCCAGTGTGTGTGTGCGTGTGCATGAATGGACTATCCTAGCACAGAAACTTACTGCTTTACATGAAGGCAATTAAGAGAATTTTGGGGGGGGGGGGGCATTTAGAAGGGACAAATGTGGGAAAGGGAAGAAAGATGCCAAAGGAAACCTTTGTCCACTTGAGTTATCAGGCTGAAATGTTTCCAAGTGTTTGTATGTGTGTGTGCACCAGAGAGGGGGGGGGGGATCTAAGTACATGTACCTAATGCTTTAGTGATATAACTCTACAGAGTGTTCCTTTAAAACTGAAAACAATAGATGATGTGGAAAGCAAGAGAAGAGCAATAGGGCAGGGGTAAAAACATCCTGAAAACCAGGAGGGAACACATCCATCAAATATTCATGATCTTTTAGGTAGGAACAAAATACTTTACTGTGGGAGAAAGGGGAGATAGATTGAAATCTACCCTTACAAACCACAGCATCTTAAAATGTGTTTGGCAAAATACTGTTCAGGTTTTTTAAAGCAGAAACTACAGAAAGAAACACTGCCACTCTCCAATCCATTCTTCTTGTCTGCAAGAGTCCTCCTTTAGTTACTCCTGGTCAGATCCAAACAAGTATATTTACTATTTTGATATGTTATTACCTGATTGCTCCATGTTTGATGTCTTGAATTTGAATTGTGGTGCTAGAAGGAAAAGACATGATTAAATGAGAATGCAGTCTGTAGCATTAAGCCTCTTTTGGTGAAGCACATAAGCAATGGTTTGTTGCTCCCTGGTTGTGGCCATAGCTTTTCATGAGATGATGAATTCATCCTCCATCTCTTCTCAGTATTGATGGAACTATCCAGGGTACCAACCCAATTTTGCAATCAGGGTTCAGCACCTTGGCTAGCTCCATTGTAGTTTGGACAGGCTTGGTTACCTCATTGACTTGGAGGTCACTGTGAGCGATAAATATTCATGATGGAAATGGCCCTTTGATTGCAAAACCTTTCCATACATAGATGGAAGATGAGACAGAGAAATATTTTAAATAAGGTGATGGATTAAAAAAAAATTGGTTGCCTAGTTTGTGTTGGGTCTATTAGTTAGGAGAGCAAACCTTTCTCCAGTATGTCATGGTCCACAACCAACTTGCCTTTGTAGAATTTTCTAAAAGCAGAGAAGAAAGTACAAGGGAGTAAAGACAGTGTCCATCATATTTCACATCCTCAGATATTTTTCACTTAATTAAAGTCAATTAGAATCAATAAATTGTTGTAGGATAAAAGGTCCTTCCCTTCTTAACAACACCATCCACATCAAAGTGCTTTTTTAAAAAAGAAGCTGATTACCCCTGGAGTTGTGGTCTCTGAACTTCAACATAATATGGCTTTTGGACCTCTCCTTCCTCCAGCACAATCACCTTTCTAAAGGTGGCTAACAAATGCTTTCAGAAAAGGGTGTGCAGGCTAGGAGACAGGTGTGAGGCAACTCTTTCATTCTCTTCTTCAGTGCATACTGGGACTCAGAAGGGGCACCTTCTTCCTAGCATGCTATGCAGAGATGATTGCCAACAGGAAGACAGGTAACTTAAGATGGTGTTAGAGCAACTGGTCTAACTGGCTCACCTGCAATGTCAGTAACTTTCTCTGCACACGAGACAGAAACCGTTGTAGATGGTACTGGTTTAGCAGGACCTGAGCTAAAATAAATCAGGGTGTTGTCAAGAAGCCCTCCAGGGCACCATCAGAGCCCAAGTGCAAAATGTTGTTCTGAAACAGAAGCCTTGAAGAATTCCAAAGCTATGGCAACTCCTGACTTGTTTTCTTTCATCTCAGGAAGGGATGAAGGATGACTGGTCATTCAGATGCCTGGAACATTTTATGGGGACCTTTTGTAATGGCTGGTTGACATGGAAACGGCTCATGAGAAATTAATCCAATGAAACCCCCTTGGTTCCAGTAAATCTATAAATGAAGATGCCCAATATGTTATAAACAAGCCTATGGTGAGTGAGCAGCAAAGAACCACAATCAAAGCCATTGCAAGTGTTTGTAAAAGTGGTTCAGAATTATTTTGTTTTGCCATCAAGAATTGGGATCATATCTGCTTTATCTTCTAGGAGATATTTTTACATTCAAATAAGACATCACAGGAAATGGCAGATCTATTGGAAGCTGCTGGGTGATTCTGTATTGCAAGATTGCAATGAAGTATTACTAATGCATACATTCCAGCTGTCAGAGTAGAAGGCAGCATAGCAAAGATAGATATTTTCAGTAGTAAAAAAGGACCATGTACCTAGAGTCAAGGACATCTTCATAGATATCACATTGTGATATGCAAAGAAGGAGCCCAGTAAAAAAAAAATCCCCAAACTGCAATCAAGAAAAGCAATCAGCACCACAACCTAGTAAAACCAGTACATAATGACTCCATATCTGCAGGGGATTTGTTCCTGGACTTCTTATGACATGCAAAACTATGGATAATAGCAAATCCTATTGAAATGAAGGTCTTCCAGGCCAAGAAAACTATAGGGTTGCACTGGAGGTCCAAGAAAATGCTTAGGGTGGCCACATATGATTTAAATGGCAGGTCCTGGTCTAAGAGATGCAAGGGTTGTAATGTACAAACATTACCAGAAGAACAAACAACCTAGACAAAAAATGCTAATTCTGATTGCAAAGGAAGGTCTGGAGTAATGGGATTCTTAAACACAAGAGCTATTTTAAGCATAAAATTGAAAAAATAGTATATGAATAATTTGAGGCCCTAGCAATGCACCCTCAGATCCAGGCTCCAATACGCCTTCTCTGACGCAGGTTTTTAAAAATAGTCACAGTTCTTACCCGGGAATCTGTGGCATAGCGCCACCTACCTAATCAACTTGTTATGCATAAATTGTGCACCCCGAGGTCCTTCGTGCAACTATTAGCACCCCATTAAAAATAACACATTATAAAAGAGTGGGAAGACACATTTGAATTTGTGCTATGGAGTGCTTTGAGTATCGAATAAACTGCAATTCCTATTTGGCAGCCTAGATTGACAAGCTGCATATACAGCAACTATCTACATCCTTCAACACCTGTTTATATCACTCTTCATTGACATATATTTTCAACATACATTACGATAAGTTTTATGTATTTCTATGTATTTTTCATATTTGTAGCTAATTGTGAAGTGGTGCAAGCACTGTACTACAACCCTGGAGAACAGGGTTCAAAAAACCATGGCCATGAAAACCAGCATGGGGACCTTGGGCAAGTCACACCCTCTTAGTCTTAGAAATCCCAGGGATAGGTTTGCCTTAGGGTCATCATAAGTCAAAAATGAAGGCACACAACTGCGACCTACACAATTGTTTTATGAAAGGGAATTGGTTGCAAGCCTTCCAAGTCATTTCTGTCTTATGGTGAACTTAAAGCAAACCTATCACAGGTTTTGGGTAGAGGAGGTTTCCTATTTTTCATTTTAAACATTCTTTTAAAGTCGGTCCTTCCCATTAGGCCAGACCCTCTTTAAAATATGGCCCTCATGGCCAAGCTGAAATGTTGGCCAAGCTGAAATGCTGCCTGCAGCCCCATGAAAAAATGCCCATCTCAAAATCCAGAAAGTATATATTAGGTGCTTGCAGATTGTGCAACAACCTGGCTTCATTCACAGAAGTTTACAAAGGTCTGGATAGCATTGATTTGTAGCCTTTGTAACTTGTTCAACAGCTTCTTCTGTTATTTTGCTTACCGGAAAAAAATGTTAAGGCAAAAAAAAAAAAAATGAATAGCTGTGTTGTGCCTTTTGAATGTTGGCAGTGGAATGTCTCTGTCTGGCAGGCACAAGCATATGCTTCCACTGGAGCAACTACATGGAAGCCACTGAGAAGCAATTTCCTGCATCAACAGAGTTTAGCTCCCACAGGCTTATATTCGTAGCCTTCATGTGACCCTTTTATGTTGGGTGAGATGACTGATTGAAAAAGCAAAAAAAAAAAAAAAGTGATATACCATTTCATCATTTAGTCACATATTATTTAGTCCAGCATCGCCCCAGTAACAAATAAGGAGGGTGACTAAAATTATCGAGGGTCTGGAGAACAAGCCCTATGAGGAGCAGCTTAAAGTGCTGGGCATGTTTAGCCTGAAGAAGAGAAGACTGAGAGGAGACATGATAGCCATGTATAAATATGTGAGAGGAAGTCATAGGGAAGAGGGAGCAAGGTTGTTTTCTGCTGCTCTGGAGACTAGGACGCAATGGGAAAATGGCTTCAAACTACAAGAAAGTAGATTCCACCTGAACATGAGGAAGAACTTCCTGACTGTGAGAGCTTCTTCAGCAGTGTAACTCTCTGCCCTGGAGTGTGGTGGAGACTCCTTCTTTGGAGGCTTTTAAGAAGGACTGTCGTAGGTGCATCTTTCGGGGGTGCTTTGAATGCGATTTTCCTGCTTCTTGGCAGGGGGTTTGACTGGATGGGGCCACGAGGTCTCTTCCAACTCTATGATTCTATGATTTGATGATTCTATGAATACAAATGTCAAACAGATTAGTAAATCGTAGCTATTTGTGAAGGCGCGCTATGGCTTGATAACACATGTTGTTCATTTCAACAGCAGTAAGAATAATTACAAGCAAGAATGAAAATGCTGGCAAAAGAAAGCACTGAGCAAGATGGGAATTTCCTGGTTCTGAAAAATTCTGAGCAATAGCTTCAAAAACATATTGTAAGATCTGGAAATTATGGCACTTCAAAGGTATTCCGTTTTAGTGAGAGAAGTCGATGGATCTTATACAGAAACACCTGTGTGTAAGACTAGCTGACTCACTGTGTTGGGTCTAAGAACATATCTCCACAAACTACAGAATTTAGAACAATCTGCAGCTTTGGCCTATGTAGAGAATTCTGTCAGTTCCAAGATTGGACCAGCCATAATTGTTTGCACTGCTAACTTGTGTTTCCTGGGCTCAAGCAGCTTTAAATGTGGGATTGCACTTACTGTCCCCTCCTTTTCTCTGTGTCGCAGTGATCTCTTGGTGGATCATGGGTCTTGCTAGACAGTCATCACCTGCAGTGACATTGGATGGGATGACAGGGTGATTGAGGAAGGGAGAGTTATTCTATCTCCCATCTCCTCCCACCTTTCCCTTTGCTCCATCACTCTAGTCAATGTCACTGCAAGTGACGGTGAACCATCAAGTCCCATGCCACATCTGGACAGTGCTACAACATGGATAATGGAAAGGGAGTGGAAGGGTGATAGTCCACCAGTACCAAACTGCAGTGTGTGGGACTTCCTCCCACTCTGTAGCAGCTTGTGTGTGTGACTGGGCTGATCCAGCGTGGCATATGCCATGCTGGATCAGTCCCAGAATAATGGGTTTGGTGTAGGTCTGCCCAATGAAAAATACACAGCATAATCATATTAGGCTGGCACTGTTAAAGACCAGAAAATAACTATTTTGTAAGGAAAAGAGCTCCATAGTGCTTCAGACTGAGAGATCCAACAGTCACCAATCAAGGTTTCTTTTATATTGTTGAAAGAACACATATTGCTTTGAGATGAGAGACTAGGAACTTGAAGACCATGATTTAAGATTTGGGTGGTGTGGTTATCCTTAATATGAAAAACTTAAGGCACATACTGAATGGGTTAAACATTGGAGATAGTTGTTTTATGATAACCTTTCATACTTAGAAGAAGTCAGCTGAGAGTTTAATTAGAGTTATGTAAAGATGGTGACAATGTAATTTTAAAAAGTATACAAATGCCTATTGAAACTAGAGAAAGAAGATAAACCTGTAAAAGAGTACATGATGATGTGGTCTAAAGATATCAATTACTTTGTACAGTAATTTTCAAACAAAATATGTATAAGATGATGCAGAGATAATATCTAACTCCAAATAAGTTGTCAAAAACATCATTTTTTTTACATAAATGCTTGTTGTTTATTTGTTCAGTAGCTTCTGACTCTTTGTGACCTCATGGACCAGCCCATGCCAAAGCTCCCTGTTGGCCGTCACCACCCCCAGTTCCTCCAAAGTCATTTCAAGGATACCATCCACCCATCTTGCCCTTGGATCTGGTGATGTCAAAATAAGGAAGGTACCTTTTAATATACTTGGTGGACTTGTGAGACGGTGAAATGTTACTGGCATAAAATGTACATGTTAAGCCAAAAAAAGCATCAAGGAAGATTTTGAGATGTCACCAAACATGTTTTTTGCTGGGCATTGAGGGTAATGAACTCGGTAGTAAATATGAATTAGTTCCTTGATATATGATCACAGTAGCAAGAACTTCGTTTACTCAAATCTGGAAATAGACTGAAGCATCGATTATGGAAGAATGGAAGAATGGGTTGTTAACATTGCTAAGTTTGTCCAAATTGCAAACTAATGTTTGTTATAAAAGATAAACAAACTGAATTTTTTTTTGAAAGACTAGAAACTATTTTGAAATTTTGAGCAATAAGAAACTTACCAATGTAATAATGTGCAACTATGGTTACTAGAAATTCTAGTATGATTATTTCATTGGATCTGAAATGTTAAAATGACATTTAAAAAAAATACAGTTTGTATGGTAGGAGATCAGAGTCCTTTCATGTTTCACTTACCTGTCTGGTGTTTTAGTTAGTATCATTTTTTAGTTTAGCATTTTAATATTGTGTTCTTGTTTTAGTGGTATTTTAATTCTTTTTTTCTTGTTTCTCCTTTTTCTTATTCTGAACTTACATGACTTTGTCTGAAAATTAGATTGTTTGTGTTAAGACAAACTATATTAAGTATATGGAAATAAGACCAACAGAGCTGGGTCTAAGAAACATATACAGGATAATTATGTTAGGATTGTATTGTTAGAGATCAGAAGGGATTTATCCCAGGAGGAAGAGAAGTCTGGGGTGTTTCAGGTGTAAAGCTCATAGCTTCACTAAGCAAAAGACTTTCTGCAGCTATGCTGACTTTTCTTTGTTTGTGAAGAAAATCAAGGTTACAAGTAGAAGAGAACATCCCCTTTGCCCAGTGATTGCAATTGCACACAGTAAGCAAGGCAGTTGCAATTGCAAAAGTGTTTTCTGAAAGCATGCAACTTTTAAACGTACTTTTTCTTTGGCAGAGATTATTGTATTGTTGAAGGCTTTCATGGCCGGAATCACTGGGTTGTTGTAGGGTTTTTGGGCTGTATGGCCATGTTCTAGAAGCATTCCCTCCTGATGTTTCACCTGCATCTATGGCAGGCATACTTAAAGAATCCTTCTGAGGATGCCTGCCATAGATGCAGGCGAAACATCAGGAGAGAATGCTTCTAGAACATGGCCATACAGCCCGAAAAAATCTACAACAACACAACATCTTATTCTCTATAAGAAAGCTATTTTAGTAGTCAGTTTAGAAAAGAGCGTTTAAGCACATGCTGAACTGTTCTGCTGAAAGTTAGCTACTGACATGGCGCTGGTTGTACATTGCTTATTGTAAAATGCATTCAAGATGACTCATAATAGGAATGGAAGGCTGGGATCAAGTTCAAGCGGTTTATTCTTTATGCTGTCTAGCATAATGAATATCAACATGGATAGAAAGCATCAATATTTATAGAAACACTGAAACCTTAGATGCCAACATTATGTAAAGTGCATAACAGTATCTTCAGTCTGCCATCTGAATTTATTAGCAACTTGACTAAAAGAGAATACAAATGCCATCATGTGCAAAAAGCAGAGTTTCTAGGACATGAAAGCCAAACCAATGCTACATCTGCATCAGGGGCAGGAATCGTGAAGCCTACAGATGTGAGACTCTAAATCTCAGTAACAGTAGGCAGTGTAGTTACTGGTGAAATACAACCTCTTCTATAGGGCTGTCTGCCCTTCACTCCTTATCCACATTCATAAAATGCTGGCCATGAGGCAAACGAGATAGACAGGGAGAGAATTCAATGTCTATTTTAGTATAAAGGTTGTCATGGTTATAAGAACAGCTGCAGGAAATGATCAGCTCAGAAAACTGGCAGCATTATCTAAATCCAAAGTAACGTAAACTTGCATTCAGGAAATTGAGATGTTAATTATCAGGCACCTTTTTCATTTGCCCTGAATGTGCCACTATGGCACTGGCGGGAACGTGATTGGCAGGTATATTTATTCTAGGACATGGCTGTTGGGCATGGGTTCACTCAGTGTGTGATGTGATTCACACAAACACCCATTATACTGTCATAAAGTGAGTTTGCCATGACAAGGTATACACCCTCTCTTTTCATTTAAAATCAATCATTTCAAACTCTGAACCAGTAGAAATAGGCTGATTTATACCACAAAACAATTAAAATGTTTTATTTGGCCTTATTTTTGATTTAGAAAATTTTGATTTTGGACGATACTTTGAGGAAACAAAGACATCTTAACTAGTAATGGTAGACCTTGTAAAACTTATTTTTGTGAGTTGTAATAAAAAAAATTCCTAAGTTTTTGGAAAATGGATTCCATACCTTCTGAAAAAGGGAAACTTATTCAGTAACAAAAGAATACACTAAACATTTATCTTTTAATCTACATTTGAAAAACCAAATCTTTAAACAATTTCTTTGTCTTTCTCTCAACATTCTTTGTCTGGGGTGGCCAGAAAAGTACTAATATATTTCTAGGTATTTGGTTTATTTGGTGAATAAATATGAAAAACATATCAAAATATTCTCATCCTCAACAGTACATAACTTTTTTCATATATTAAAACACATTATTATTGCATCTTTGATTATTCTTTCAAGATACCTAGCATGAGAAGGACAAGGTATTTTGCTACCTTATGCATGCACTAAACATTTATTGTTGCACAGCCTCAATAATCAGCTGCTAATAATAATAATTTCTGCATTTACTGATTGCACTTACCTATTTACCTATTTCCACTCAACTAATAGGGTGATTTTATTAGATCAAGGTAGCCTTTTCCCAATCAACAGAAAGAGTTATTCATGGTCTACATTCTTGCAATATTTATTTACCCACTATAATGCTTTTAAGAGTTATAAGATGATGTATTATGGTAAGCATCCAACTTTTGATTGAGGTAGGTGGAAACCAAAGGTAAAGGTTTCCCCTTGACATTAAGCCTAGTTGTGTCTGACTCTGCGGGGTGGTGCTCATCTCCATTTCTAAGCCAAAGAGCCAGTGTTGTCCATAGACACCTCCAAGGTCATGTGGCCGGCATGACTGCATGGAATGCCATTACCTTCCCATTGGATCGGTACCTATTGCTCTACTCACACTGACATGTTTTCAAACTGCTAGGTTGGCAGAAGCTTGGCTCACTCCGCTCCCCGGATTCGAACCACCAATCTTTTGGTCAGCAAGTTCAGCAGCTCAGCGGTTTAACCCATTGTGCCACCAGCGGGCGCTATTTCATTATGCAATCTGTTAGAATGCATTTCGAAGAAGAGGAGACTGAAGGTCAGGGATGGGGTGCTGTTGTGCACCACCACCATCATCATCACACTACCACCATCATTTCTTTCTTGTAAAATTACAATTCTAAGGCAGCTTATAATTTAAAAACAGTTCCGTTAAAACATACAAAAAGTCATCATTAAAATGGAATCAAACTATTGCCAGCATTAAAATTATGCAAACTGCATTTTAGAAAATAAAATACAGTATCCTCATCTCATTCTTAAAAGCTTTCTATTTTAAAAGCCTGTCAGAATTAAAGTTCTGTACCTGTGGACAGAAGGACAGCAAGGAGGGGGCCATTTCAGTCTCCCTGGAAAAGGAGTCTAGAGGCAACATTGCGACAGTCCTCTCTCATGTCCCCGCTAACTGTCCTTATGATAGTGGTGGAATTGAAGATGTTACTGCAGCCACTCCATGCAATTAGGCTATAACAGCAAAATATCAATAAACTGCTGAATAGCTTGAACCTGTGCCATATGGGGCTTATGGGTCATAGCTAGCACTTTGAATTGTGCCTTTAAGCAAACTGGCAGCCAGTGGAGTTGTTGCAAGAAGAGAATAGTATGGTCCTTGTAACCTGTCCCAGTTAGCACTCTGTTTTGCATCTCTTCAAAGGCAGCCACAAGTAGAATGTGTTACAATAGTCCAAATGGGATGTAACTAAAGCATGTGTCAAGAGTTGGCATCTCAAAGCTGTATCCAGAAAATATACTCAAACAGGGTCATTGGACTAGAAATGCAACTGGAATACTGATGCCTACTTGCATGGAGTGGCTTCAGTAATGTCATAGTAACCATAAAGATGTCTCATGTCTCGCTGGCCCAATCCTCAGAATACAACATGTACCAAGGGGCTAATTCCTGAGAAAACCATGACCCAAGTTGTCAAAAGTTAAGAATCAACAGTGATAAAATAACTGGATTTGTGGCTGATAACAAGATAAAGATCACAAATACACTGAAGAGATTATGACTTGGCACACACACTCATTAATCCACTTTAATCCACTTTAAATGCTGCCACTGTCTCCTGCAGAATTCTGGGGTTTGTAGTTTAGGGAGGAGACTCTAAACTACTCATCTAGAGAAGCCCTGGGTCTCCCTAAACTACAAGCCCCAGAATTCTGCAGGAGTCAGTCTCAGCATTTAGATAAATGCCCAAGTGTGATGAAGCTCTTAAGACTACTGGTACCACCCCTCTCATCCATCCAGGCTTATAACATTGCTGAAACCCTGATCCATGAGAAGCCGATCACTTATGCCTCTGTTTCTTTTGACTCTTGCGGCTCTTGCTTTTCAAGCAGTATTCATCAGCTCCACAGTGTGTGGGCATCTGGACAAAGATATGACAAAGGCTAGCAAAAGGCTTTTCATGGTAAGTTGGGGAGAGATGCCAAGACAGGGCCATCAAGAGCCACAACAGAGTACATATTTTGATTGTAGCTTTCAACAAGGAGCCACAGGCCTGCTAGCCTACAACAATGCCCACATAATGGGCACGTCATCTACCATATTTTTCTTCTGTTATTAAATGTAGGCTGAGTTTGCACTGAATTTTGATTATTATTGGCCAGTAAAGACCTATTTGAACAGTAGAAGCCTGCTTTTCTATCAAGAGAATTGGCTCTGGTTTCTTAAATTAAATTAAAATTTGGAGCTCTGTCCTCTTGCAGAAATGGTTAGTCTTTCCACTCACTGCTAGCACAATCTTATATGTATTCTGAAGTAAAGCCCATGGTGTTCTGTGTAGTTTAGTCCAAAATGAGTGAATATAAAAATGCCCTAGGAGAGTCACAGAGCATATGGAGTGTTTTCCATTACAAATGACACCCTCCTGGCTCCACCTGTTTCTGCAAGACAGTGCCTAACCAGGTGCCTAAAGCACATCCATGCCTCGCTGACTTTAAGTAGACCCTCCCTTTTGGAGACATTATCCTACCTGACACAACAAAACAAAGGGAGTTATTTATAGAAGCAGGGAAAAAAGATGACACTTAATGAACACTATAGATTTTGCTAGTGCCTCAGGTTTAATCTGCCAAACCCAGCCTTCTTGGCAGTGTTCAGATCTCATCTGTATGGTCGCTCTCTCGACAGAATCAAGCAGCAGAAAACTGTTTCCTAGGAGTAAAGTATCAGTTTGTTAATCCCACACCGGTACCAAGTGTCACACCTATCAGAAAAAAATGGATTGGGAAGGAAGGAGGACTGCCATGGCAAGATGCCAAAATGGAAGACTCCACAGTCATTTTTTGTTTCCAAAAAGTAGCATTTCTCTTCTTTCCTGGAGGCAGCAGAACTCTGTTAGATTTGCCTATTGTACTCAACTTAATGAATTAGGGCTTCACTCAGCTGTTGCCAATTGGTTTCTTAGGAAGGTCCATATACCTCCCTGGTCTGCCTCTTAAATGGGGCTTGCATTACAATTTTGCCCAGGAAAAAGAGAAGAGGGATGGGAAGGTCTGGAGATTAGTTTGCGCTAAAGGGGACTCCACACACATTAATCCACAATGTCTGAACAACATGAAATAATATTTTCTCTCTGGAGTTAGACTCTTCCATACATTTTTTTTCATTTCCCATGCAGGTCATACGAAGGCTCAAGAACAGGTCTGGGAAATTGTGGAAGGCTAAAGGACCTAAAATGTAGGTGAAATGCACCGACGCTCACTAGAAGGTATTTTGGGGCATTTTAATAAAAATATTTTCCTTTTTTTAGGGTTCAGGGGGCTACAAAAATGGCCTTAGTGGCCACATGTACTCTTTTTTGTCCACTTCTGCTCTACAATCTCACTGCAATGCAACATACATGATAGCTATTACGTCAGACCAAAGAGACAAAATGAATTTGATCCCATCTAACAGGCTTTTATCTGAGTTGCCTCAAGAAATATCAGGGAAAGATCAATAACCTAACATTGACAGTTTATCTATAAATTAAGAACCTTTTATTGGTATATGGTACCTTACTTACAAACTTTTTAATTTTGGGGAGAATTGTGGCATACAAATAAAATAAAATAAAATACGTTTCTAATACGTTTAAAAGACAGCATGTTGTGATGACTTTACTGCCCTATGCAAAAAGAAGAAAATTACCTTCAAAACATTTTTACTGAAATGTAACTACCTGTTTAGGGAGTTTGACTAACCCAGTAATGTTCCCATTTGAAAAAAGTTATATAAATAGAATTTTCACTTTCCAGTTCTTTTCAACTTACAGTGCCCCTGAAGTAGACCTATTTTGGGGTGTTTTCTAGGAGCAGTATTTGTTCATAGAGCATTTGAAACTGCCTTCATCAGAGGCTGACAGAATTTTTGGCCCATTTTGCTGCTTTGTTTCACAACAAGGACAGGGCCTGCTGTACACCATCACAAAACACATGGCAGGCCCTGCTCACATTCCTCCCAAAGTGGGGTGGAAGCGCCAAACGGTACTTTCTCCACCACTACAGGGAGGAAAGTGTAGTTTGGGCAGCTCCAATGGAGCTACCCACACTTCCCTCCTCTTTTCCCTGTATGATGGGGGAAATGATGGTGGGGCAACTTGCATTGCCACGCTTTCTCTCATCTGATGGTGACAGGGTGCCAATACAACCTGTCCCATCCCCATCATGTGATGGGGGAAGGAAGAAGGGTGCGTGGAGCGCCACAAGCTGCCCTGTGTTCCTTTCACCAGTGATTGCCGGCACAATTATATGGCCCAAAAGGGCTATGTGAAGAGGTCCTTACTCAAAGTCAGACCAGTGGGCTTCTATGGTCAAGTACAGATTAAAGACTGGTCTCCCTCTATCCTTGTCCTATACTCAAGCCACTATACCATGTTATCTCTCTGAACAAATTTATTCATGGCATTTAAAAACTGTGCTTTATACACATATCTCTCATAGTGCTTTACAGTAATAAAATATAATAAAATACCATGCATAATAGAAATTCTACTGCTACATACTTTGAACCGAAGCACTTAAATTCACCACACCCTCAAAACCAACCGAGAGAACAGAGAGAATTACTCATCTGATGAGTTTAAAACCCAGCTTCCTATTCAATCATATCTTTAAAAATGTTTGTTCAAACGCTTGGGAGAATAATGATGTCTAATAAAGATAATAAAACACAGGCATCTGACAAATGTCTGGGCCGGAAGGACTTTTCAAGTTTAATGTTTCTTTTATCAGCTGCCAAAACCGTGGTTGTGCTAGTCTGCTGCATAAAAAAAGCAAATTATCAATCTCAACTTTAGTAAAACCTTTGGGAAGCTTTTTGGGTATATAGAACCAAACTATCTATGTAGGTCATATCAATTCAATGATCCTGTTACATTTGAGACTATCAGTTACATTTAGCCCCAAAAGTTCTGAGGACACTTAAAGACGAATATCTTTTTTATGGATTACAGTCCACTTCAATGCCAGCATGATGAAGTGGTTTGAGTGGTGAACTATGACTCTGGAGACCTGGGTTCAAATTCCTACTAAGCCATGGAAACTCTCTGGGTGTCTTTGGGCAAGTCACTCTCCCTCAGCCTCAGCGGAAGCCAATGACAAACCTCCTCTGAACAAATGTTTACAAACCCTGTGATAGGCTCACCTTAGTTGGAAACTGCTTGAAGGCTCACAACAACAGCAGTACACTTCAGACACATTACGTACTATCCATAATACTGTGAGAAGCCCCAAGAGGGCGCTAGAGAGAGATGGATAGTCCATTTTAGGGGGTGAAGGTTGAAGGAGTTAAACCATTTCCCCCTGTTTTGCAGGGACCACTGTTCAACGTTGGTAACAAAAGGGTTATGAATCCGTTTTTGGTCAACTTTAGATTCAGTTTGGTTATTTGGGGTCGTGATTCAGAAAATTGCATTGAATAGACCACATCAACTTTAGTTTCTGATACAGAACATATGTCATCCTTCTGCTCAAGCACAGAAAACCATATTTAATAATCTAATGCTGATGTGGTAGTAGTAATCTTTCATGGATAGTCAGCCTCTCCCCTCCCGACGTCCTGGTTACCTCGGCACTATAAGATGGTTTTGCGAGATCAGTCTCTCTAGTTTCTGCATGGTTTCGAGGCAACGGTGTAGTAATGGTGAGGCCACCAACTATATTTTCATTCTTGCGGACCACTGGGGGTCCACAGATCACAGGTTGGGAACCACTGTCTTAGAACAATAATTCAGACTTTCTATTTAGTGCCCAGTTCATGGGTGCTGCCTTCTGTTATGTTCAGGGCAGCTTAAAAAGGGAGGGTCTGGGAATGGCAGAGTCAAACCAGTTCCACGGCACCTCACCCTTTCCTTTTGTTTAACATTGCAAAGAAGAAAAGGTATGTAGGTCTAGAGACCTTGACAGGAACTGGCAAACAGCACTGTTGGAAGTCCACAGTGCCGCCTCTGGTAATCCAGACCAAGATTACATGAGAAAGGCAGTCTTGAAAGCAGCTGTCCTTCTCCCTAACTTGGCCCAAATGCCTCTATGTTTGGTAAACCCTGCACAATGTGGAGGCACAAATCGTTGCAAGAAAAGATATACTGTGAGAAAAAGGTGTTATTTGAACACTTACCAACACCCCAACCTTTGTACACATCGAATCCCTGTTGCAATCAAAAGGAAGACTCACCAATGCTATTTCTACTTCCTCAAAGTTCAAGAGTGGGAGGGACGGAGAACAGTCAGCAAAGGCAAACAGAGCTTTTGAACTTTCTCTGATTTTCTGCAGACTGTCTCCCAGGCTGGCAGATGAAGACAACTGAGCATAGCCAGAAACATCTGGGCAGAAAATATAGCTCTACAGTTAACTTACTCATCTTCACTTATTCCTTTCTCCATTTACCTTTCCTCAAATACTCTCCCTACAGGCCATCTGAAATTTTTTGATATAATGCATTGTTGCATCAACACTTTCAAACACACCAAAGCCTTCCATTGCTATGTTCCAATTATCATCAAATCTCAGGCACACACACAATTGTTTTCCTCCTCTACTCAGATCTGGAGAGCTTCGTAATTCCTATGCCTGCAATAGATGAACACCAGAAATTCAACACTCCAGGTAAGTTTAATCCATACTAAAGGAAGTTGTGAGTAGGTTTGTGCTGCTTTGCTCATTCTGCTCCAAACAGGATTAATAATTATTAAAGGAAGAGAGAGAAACAAAAGGCATCCAGTTAGGGAAAGGAAGCAACAAAAACATGATTTTTCCTGACACACAATTTTTTTTTGCTGGCCATCACAAATTGTTGTAGTCCTCCTGTTTACTAAAGCACTTCCTCATCCTTTTAGCATAGGAAATGATCACCCTTCAGCAGCTCTTGGACAGAACTGCCATTTGTTCTAGTCAGAGATAGGAAATATCAACTTATGAGAATTGCAACATTTCAAAACTAATGACCAAAATGATATTAATGGGTAAAAGCGCATTATTTTCAAAGGTTGCTGTATAAGGCCATTTGGGAGAAGCATTTGGGAGGAATTTTTCAAATTTCATGCCATGCTCTTTCAAAAAAAAAAAGGCTCAGCCTGTTTTTACAGGAATTAGAAGTGTCCCAAAAATGAGTCACCCTTTGAGTGGAGTAATTGATCTAGCCTTCTCATTTGATTCAAGTAGCACCTTCCAATAGGTGAGAATGGTGCACAAGCGCCCATCTTCTGGACCAAAGCCAGCTATTGAGCCACATCCAAATTTGACTACTGCAATAACTTACATCTCATTCTGTAAACTCCAAGAGTTCAAAATACTGCTACTTGATGACAAATCAGGAATGGTTTTAGCTGTCAGTTAAACCAGTGGTTGGACCGCTTTGGATTAGAATGGAAAATGTAACTTCTGTTCCGAGTGGGTCTGGGAGTCTCTACAGACTACAATGCACCTCTAGTAAGATCACTGTCAGAAGATCTCACACATACTGTATTTACTTACCTGTGGGCAGTTACCAAGGAGAAGATCACACCAAAATGCTCTCCACAGAAATCAAGTCATGGACACATTTTCACCAAGATTGTACTCATCATACATGTGTAACATGTATTCAGGTATTTTTACTTCTATATTACTTAAAGAGCATTTATGTTCTATATCTTGAAAAGATAAAGCAAATATTGTAATGTGTGACGGCTCTTCTCTTTCCTTTCTGACAAGAATTAATTTGAAAGATGCATACCAGTCTGGTTAAGAGGCGTTACAAGATCACTTCTCTGCCTTTTGGCAGTACAAGATCAATACCATTCATATAGAAGGGAATACAGCTCCTATTAACACAGGTTCATGGGCTACCAGTGTTTCTGGACATAGCTCTAAAGTATGGTCATGAACTAAAAAGCCCAGTACAGCATGGGCCCAGACTATTTCAATATGGGCACCTATTAGTGCTGTAAAATCCAGCGAGAACTTTCTCTTGATCCTGTGCCCATAATAGAATAGCTTGGTGAGAACATAAGGAAGGTTTGTCCGTGGCTCTAGGACTCCCTTCTGTGGGAAGCTGGGCTGCCCTCTTCCCTGCTTTCTTGCAAAAACTTTCTTGTACAAGCAGGCCTTTAACAGGTAAGTGTCTGCAGGAAGCCTTCTTATGGGTGCGTTTTTTCTATTTTAATTTTTGAATGCCTTAAATCAGGGGTCCTCAAACTAAGGCCCGAGGGCCAGATACAGCCCTCCAAGGTCATTTACCTGGCCCTCGCTCAGGGTCAACCTAAGTCTGAAACAACTTGAAAGCACACAACAACCACCCTCTCTCATCAGCCAAAAGTAGGCCCACACTTCCCATTGAAATACTAATAAGTTTGTATTTGTTAAAACTTGTTCATTTTAATTATTGTATTGTTTTAAAGTGGTTTTTTTTGCACTTCTTGTTCATTCGTTCAGTCGTCTCTGACTCTTCGTGACCTCATGGACCAGCCCACGCCAGCGCTCCCTGTCGGCCGCCACCACCCCCAGCTCCTTCAAGGCCAGTCCAGTCACTTCAAGGATGCCATCCATCCATCTTGCCCTTGGTCGGCCCCTCTTCCTTTTACCTTCCACTTTCCCCAGCATAATTGTCTTCTCTAGGCTTTGCTGTCTCCTCATGTTGTGGCCAAAGTACTTCAACTTTGTCTCTAGTATCCTTCCCTCCAGTGAGCAGCCGGGCTTTATTTCCTGGAGGATGGACTGGTTGGATCTTCTCGCAGTCCAAGGCACTCTCAGAACTTTCCTCCAGCACCACAGATATGTGCAGTGTGCATAGGAAATCATTCATACTTTTTTCAAATTATAATCCAGCCCTCCAACAATTTGAGGGATTGTGACCTGGCCCTCTGTTCAAATAGTTTGAGGACCCCTGCCTTAAATTATTTTACATCAATTATAACCTATATTTAATGTGCTGATTTAAAGTTGTGTTTAAAAATCTACTGTAAAGTTACAAATCATTTTGTGAGTTGCCTGGATTCCACTCCAAGAAAGGCAGCGTTTAAATAAAATTAGTTACTTCAAATGCAGAGAACTGTAGATTATGAAGAACGCATTTCAGAAAAGGCAATTAGCTTAGCTTTGTGCATAATAGTTTCAAAAGAAGTTTTAAAAACACTTCTTGAAAGATGTGTCAGAGGTGGCATTGAGTCTATTCTGTACTGTTGAAAAGCACTTTCAAGGACGGTGAGATGTTTTCTAACTGGAAGATCAAGCCTGTTGTTTTTAAACAACAAAAATGTACTTTGGTTGGAAGTTAAATTACTGTTTCAGGTAGGAGAACAGCTAATGAATTTTTTGTGTGTGTGTGACTAAGTACATACTTCACTTTCAACCAATGGTGTCTCCTGTTTTGAAATTACTCAATAACTGAAACCAAGGTAATTCAAGTGTACTGTTGAAAAATATTTTTGTTTCTAGAACCACAGATGTATTCATCTGCAAAGAATTTGCTCAGCCCTGTTTCTTCTTTCTGAACAAATACAATGAATTGAGTTGCCATTACTTTTGGGCAGGATTACAGAATTTCATCACAAAACAAATGATAACCACAATAAAGGAAGTTCTTAAACACCACATATTGAAAGATTTGCAAGCATTTCATCCAATCTAAATTTAGAAGAGGAAAAAACACAAATTGTTCTTGACGGTAACATTCATACTATGCTAATACTTATGAGAGAGTAAAATTTCTGTTTTGAGTCTAATATCCCAAATGTATGGGCTGAGCTGAACTCAGGGAAGGAGGTGAATTGAAGTGAGCAGCTTTCAATTTTGAGACACAACTTCCCCCTACCTCGTGTGTTCAGCTAGAAATAATTATTCTCTAGCCAGTATCCAGATTGCAACAAGAATGTGATGAAATGTTTTCAGAACTAGGTAACTCTTACGGAAAACTGTTCTCAAAATTGTGGTATCCCTTGTTGACAGCATATCTCCATGTTATATGTGAGGCTCAAGACAGGCTTAAGTACATATTCCTCTAACCAAGGTCCCTGCTAAGTGACCACCGAGCAAGACCCCAGAGGAGCTGCTCAGCATGGAAGAGTCCCTTTAAGCAGCTTTGAAAGGGTAGACATGAGTCAGAGGCAAACTGTCTTTGGCCTCGAGCCATAAGATCCCCAACTCTGCAGCACTCGATGATATTCCTCAATTATGACTCAATTGACTAAGACAAGTAGATTTTACACCTCCACAGGTTGCAACATCAGCAGACAATATAGATTTGCAACCAAGCTTATCTGTTTCTTTAACTCTGTTCTTAATATTTCTTCCTTTTTTATTTCTGCAGGATAATCTAATTAGTTGGTGCTCAAGCTGTTTTACCTCTTAACCGACTGGTGTATAACTGTCTATATTAGACAGACAGTAGCAAAAATATACTCATCAGACGGATATTTTTAGCCATACTGATAATCTTGTTTACCATTTGGAAATGCCTTAAATTTGTCAGGCTGAAAAGCTGGTTAAAAATACATACATTTTTAGGCCTAACAGAAGCTAGGACATAATAGATTAAATCACTGATAATAACCAATTCATACACAAGCACTTTATATCAGGTGATATTCAGTTTTTAGTCAAAACATCTCAAGGTATTTAGCCATTCCAAATCATTTTGTTTACCTTCTAGAAGAAACCTAAATGTGATCAATTAAAACAAAATAAATCTATTAAATAGCAGACCGTACAGATAATATGACCAATCATGAATACTTTATATTGAATGACACTTTGTTTTTCATCTCACATATGCAAGTAAGTCCAAATCACTTAAAACTTGTACCCTTAACTATTGTGGAGCGCAAATCTATTTCTACAATCCAGCGTCTTTTAACAAATCTCTCCTGACAGGATTTAAGGCTACATACAACTTCAGGCAAAAGGATCAAATTTTACAACACTATTTGGCTTTGCTATTAAGGCAATTGTACTTTGTAGATTTATTAACTTTAGATAATTTTGTAGCACTTGTGTCCTTCTCTGTGGTGGCCCCTTGATTCTGGAATTCACTCCCCAGAGACATCAGGCAAGCCCCCACCCTGGCAATCTTCAGCAGGAGCCTGAAAACTTAGCTGTTCCAATATGCTTTCAATGACTGAATGTATGATAATCCCTGACCAAACTCTGCATAAAACGCCCTCAGAAGCACTTTATTTTCTGCTTGTGTAATTAAATACTATCATCCCCCGGATCCCCTCCCTGATTTTTACATTGCCCTGTCTCCCAGTGTTTTAAAATTTTAATCTTTGAATTTGGCCCTGCTCACGGTGATCATTTTTAGTGTCTTAGTGTTTCGATTTTATATTGTGTTGCTTATTTACACTGGTTTTGTATTTTAGGTTATTTTATTTTCTGATTTTCTGTTGTGTTTTTGTTATATTGTGTTTACTGTATTGATGGGAATGGCCTCATGTAAGCCGCCCCGAGTCCCCTTGGGGAGATGGTGGCGGGGTATAAATTAATTAATTATTATTATTATTATTATTATTATTATTATTATTATATATGGAGAATAGCGTAAGTTGTAACTATACCCAATATGCTATGTCAAAACATATTAAAAGATTCATGAGAATCATAAGAAATATCCTGGCGGTTTCAAGCCTGATTTAAACAAAACATGAACCTATCTAAGGGTGAAATATACAATATATCCTAACATCCCAGAATACATATGATACATTTTGGTTAGGTTAAAATGAAACTAGAGGGTGGTTTTGGGAAAATGAAACACCTCTATGTGGTAGAAAGGTTTTTTTTATTGCTGGATTCACCTGTTGATTTTACTCTTCCATTAATATTTATTCTATAAATTATTGTATTTTATATAGATTATATTTTAGTTATGAAAGTATCAAAAGGAAGGCTCAGTAATTTAAAAACCATACCCTTCAGAAAGCAGTAATGCGTCTTTATTGTTTCAGGATTTCTTTTATGAATAACTAATATGTTTTGTGCCACAATTTCATTAACAAAGGAAATTTTAACCATCTGTGACAGCCAACAAAGACAAAAGCAGTGGAAGTGGAATGTACCCAGTTGCCCACAGGCCTGGGCTGAAAGGTAAAACAAAATGGTTAGTTTGTTAATATAAGAAGAACACAATTCTCAAATCCAATGCAGATCTGAATACAGGAAGACTAGGGAACCTGAAGCAAAGGACAATCAACAAAAACAGAAATAGGCACAGTACTAGAAAGAGACTGGGCTGTAGCCATTGTACTAATATGTTGCTTCTGTTTGTCTTTCTACAGACCTGATCAATCACTGGTTAAGGAGACTTCATCTCTGTCTGAAATTTATCACTTGATAAAATCCAAAAAATATTTACTTCCATTTCTTCCACAATATGTTTTTTGTGAAATTTCCTCCCACAGAGTTTAGAAATGCCATTTCATATACATATTTTAAAACAGACGAGGCATCTATGGAAACGGATTGTCTTTATATACAAGTTAAATCCAATAAATGATGCAATTAAACCCATTTTTTCTTTAATCTGAAAATTACCGTTTTCTGCAATTGGCTATTACAAAGCTAATCGAGAAGCATTTGTGGAATATTTTTTTTGTAACCGAATAATCCAGCTTTAATACTGTTTCCCAACAATACCAAGAAACAGAAGAAAACTGGAGGGCAGTGTGATATGAATGAACTAGATTAAACTTTAAATGAATTTAAACTAAACTAATTTTTTCATTCAAACTAGGTTAAACAGCTCACGGAAAAGTTCTGTGTACAATTTTTCACAAAGATTTAGATATCCACATGAAGATACTTGGACTTTTGTAGCACAGTTAAATGCTCTCATGGAAGATTTGCCCATGAACACATGGCTAAGATCTTTATTGCTTAAGATTTCAGTGTCTTAATTGGTTGATTCTTTATGACAAGAGAATCCCCAAAACAACCAAATGGAAAGGAAGGAAGAAACCCAGTAAGTAGCAAAACACCCCATTTGATTTCTCAACTCCATCTAAGTTGAAGAAGGAGAGGAAAACATGTAACATGCTTATTCTTTTTGAATCCAAAGCCTTTTTTACTTTCAGAAGGAGGCCTCTGAGAAACATTCGGTTGTTATGAGAAGTACAGCCTCAGCAAAGAAATATTATATCATAGGCTTTTAACTGTATTTCTATACAATCTACTTTGACGATTTTAATCACCATCTATCAACCTTGATCTTTAATCCAAGCATTTGAGAGCTCTGCAGCTTCTGGAACTAAAACTACAAGAAGAAAATACATGGCTGTAAATAAACCCCAAATGCAGCAAGCAGCACAAGAATTTGCTCAGCTCTTCTTCTTAGGCAGCCCAACCCAGACCAGATACAGAATTGTGCCTTTGGTTTCCCTCTGCTCTGTACGGTCCAGAGGAGTGCACTAGTTTTCAAAAAAAATTAAATGGATAGTATTAGCTATGAAATAAATTGTAAATATACCTAGCTCAGATAAAATGAATCTTGTTTCTGTCTGAGCCATTGTGTAGAAGTGGCTTGAGGCTTCAAGTTCATTCCATAAGGTTGAGATGTTGGAAACAGACATTACGCAAGTTCTCAGAGGGAAATACTCCCATTAAACCAGGTAGACAGAGACAGAATACTGGGAAAATGCTGTAAAACCCCCATGTGGGTTTTTAAACATAGGTAAGCTAAACCCTGAATCTGCTGGAGGTTTCCCCCCAAAATACAGGAAGATTGAGCATTCTTTGTGAGGTGACCCTGGTTAACTCCGGAATCCAAAGATGCCCTTGATATATCCTGTAAGACCACTCTTTGACTTCTGCTCCACCTTGTCTTCCAGGGGTGGGAGAGTGACGTGATTGAGGGCCAGGTCAAAGAACAAAGGCTTGCATGGTATGGGCTGGAAATCTGGAGGGAAATGCACAAGGCGGGCTTGCTTGCTGACCAGGGAAGGATCCAGGCAGAAGGTCTCAAATCGTTCAGAAAGTGGCTTGAGGTAGAAAAGGAAATAAAAAGCAATGAGTTGAGTACAATACAATACAAAACTTTATTACGGTCATGGACCAGCATAAAGCGGGGCACAAGTGCACAATGAGTTGAGTTTTTGAAACCAAATTTGCTATGCAATAAAACATAGTAAATCTAGTCTAATATATATATGTCAAACTCAAGACCCATGGGCCAAATCTGGCCCCTCGTGTCATTTTATGTGCCCATCCAGATGCTGGACTACAACTCCTGTATTCCTCATCATTATGCATCACAACTAGAACTGATGGGAGTTGTGATACAGTAAAATCTGGAAGTTTGCAGTTTGTTCTGTTTAGTCAGGAGAGAGGGGTTTGAATTTAGATACAAGGCTTGCAGATAGGATGTCATTAAAATGTCCTTTAACCTTTCCGCAACCTCATAACTACAAGTGCTATTGGGTTGCAATTCCCATTATCCCCAGTCCACACGGCAGATAATCAAAAGAGATGGGAGTTGTCATTCAGTAATATTTGGAGCTCCAGCCACTATGCCAAAAAATATAGTTGGCCCTCTGTATGCATAGATTTTCCATCCTTTGACTTAACGAACCTTTCAAGGCAACCACAACGCTGATGCGGCTCTCAGAGAAAAAGAGTTCGACACCTCTGGTCTAATATCAGAAATCATTATATAGCTTTAGCAGAAATCTCTGGTGCTTATTCATCTCCTTTCCCATCAGCTCCTCTTTCCCAGGTAATATGTTTAGAATAATTTAAACAACCCCCCCTTTCTATTGCATATGCACAATGAGAAAATATATAATCTAAAAATAAAAAAAATCCAGATGCAGAAGTGCAAGATTGGTACAATAATTGTTAAGACTTCCTGATGAAAAAGATCTCATCTTCAAAGAGCATCTAACATGTAGGGTTTCCTCCCAGAAATTATCCTTCATTCTTGTGCACAGATATAAACTTAACTTATCGCTCGGAATGCACCCAGACTTATTTTTATTTTAGAAGCATAATAGGACTGGGCCTGGTGAGAATTTGGGATTAAAACCACCAGGGATTTCCTTAGTACATCTGAAGAAGAGCCCTGCCAGAAAACCTGGGGGACTGCCCTTGCCAGAATTGGCAATTCTGCTCTAGACAAATCAATGGCCTGATTCAACATAAAGCAGCTTCCTATGTTCCTCATGACACTGTTCTTTAGAACCCTAGGGAATCCTCTACATTTTTTTAAAAAGACATCTTGATTTCTCATTACTATGAAGGCCAGATTTAAAAGTGAAAGAGTGAAAATATAAATAGGGGGGAGTCTGAAGAGAGATTGTTTGTAAACCAATGCTAATAAACTAAATATTAGTCCAGTATGCATACATAAAAATATATATTTATAATGAATAAGTGGAAAATAAATAGTCCTTAAGTTGAGAAGAATTCTGACCTATCTGTTGATCATTTGGAAGATAACAAAACTGACATACCTTGCCATCTTTGACTTGGGATGGGGACTCAGTCTCATGACTGTCATCTGCATCTGGAAGAGTCACAAAAGTAATTTAGGAAAATAAAACTGCGAGTAATTAAATTTCTGAACTAGACATAATAAGACTCAGACAGGGAGAGGTAAGGATGACTACACAAAATACACTATAAATTGAATTCCAAAATACCTAGTATCTTGAATGAAATGTCTATGTCAGAGTTTTTCTCGTCAAAAGGGGGGGGGGGAGGCAGGGATGGCATTAATGTTGGTTTTCAATAACTTCCCCTTAGATTGATGTTTGTCCTTTATTATTAATATTTAAAATACTTAAAGTTATTAAGTTACAAATCTTGGGAATAGTTATTTCTGTACTCGCTATCTCAAAAAGGAACGATTTCCTTTCTCAGTGTTTGAAAGTAACTAAAAAGATTAGTTGTTGTTTTGTAAAATAATCAGACATTTCAAAGCCACTGGCCTATGGTACACCAAACATATGAATGGTGCGGGCACACTGCCCGTAACTATTGGAGTAATTAAAACAATTTCCATTACAGAACTGAAAAAGTTATCTCTTGTTTTTTTTTTAATCACAATACAACGTAGTTATTTTATTCCATCATTCTGACCAGGTTCCCCATCCCACAGTCAACAGCGATCGAGTGTATTTAACTAAAGGTGGGTGACGGCGACAGAATAGTGATTGTGTTGGTGTATTGCCTTACCCTGCTGCTCAGAGTTTCCCTTCCTGAGCTAGCTAGAATGGTCTCAGCGTTGGCGTTGGAATCTTAGTGGCCAACAGTGCTGGGAGACTTTCACATCCATGCTGAGACTGTCCTGTCAGGGATGGCTCAGGACTTTCTGGCCTCCATGACAGCCATGGGTCCGCCCCAAGTGGTGTCTTGCCCTGCCCATGCTGCCAGACACCTATGTTCGGGCCTTGTTTCCTGTGCAAGATGGGATTATGGCGATTGTGGTGTGGAGGAACTTGTCACAATTCCGTTGTCATGGACCGATCACTACCTGGTCAGGTTTAGACTTGCAGGGACTCCAACTCTCTATGGGGTGGGGACCCATTAAGATGATCCACCCCAGGAGGCTTATGGATCCGGATGGATTCCCGACAGGTCTTGGGGATTTTCCTGTCACCTCAGCAAACAATTCTGTTGAAGTTTTGGCTGACCTCTGGATTGAGGAAATGGCTAGGGTGGTGGAAATAATCGCTCCTGAACATGCACTCCCACGGAGCAAAGCCAAACCAGTTCTTTGGTTTTCTAAGGAGTTGGCGGCAATGAAGCAAGTGAGATAGAGACTAGAGCAACATCGGCGGAGAACTCAAAGTAAATCTGACCGAACACGGCTTAAGAGCGTATTTGAAAGCCGACTCTGGAGCAATGAAGGTAGCAGAGAAATCATTCCTTGCTGCCACCATTGTATCTGCAAGAAACCATCCAGCTGAACTGTTTTGGGTGGTCAGAGGGCTACTGCATACTGGTCCTCAAGGAGAAATCCCTGACCATTCAGCAGCCCGCTGTTAAGAATATGCAAGGCACTTTGCAGATAGTCACTCAGATCCATTCCAACTAAGATGCTGTTACTGACACAGTTCAGCCTCTCAACCTTTTAGCTCAAGTGATAATGATATCAAGACTAGTAACTAGAAGTATGAAGTTTGACACATGAAGATCCACAAGGCCAAAAAACATTTCAGCATTTGACATAGAAGGTGCCATTTTTGTCTTTATGATGGAAAACAGAAGAAATGACACCCTTACTCACCTAATATAGCAGCGGCTTGCAAAGAGAATTTCTCTGCATTCACTTGGGTGATCAGCTCTTGAACATCAGGCAGCTCCTATATAATAATAGATCAATCCTATAAAACACATCTTGCAGGTATCAAAGTGTAATGTTTCTTAGTCAGTTTCAAGCAATGGATTTTTTGCCTTAAAAGGACCATGCATGAAGGTAAATAACACCAATGAAGAAAAGGTTAGGCAGCTTCAGATGGGACTGTGGGGTATCTATTATACTCTGAGCCCTGTATCTGCGATCCCCAAAGAGTTACATATTATCAGTACGATTCCAGAAATACTAAGAATCTTTGTTTCTGCTGCAAAAACGAAGTGACATTTCTGAGCTAGGCCTATAAAATAATACTCTGAACACAGCATTAGACCCTTGACAGTAAATAATAGAAGCACACAGCCTTTAGCCATTGGTTCATTGTCATTTCAGAACCCTCAGTAACAAAAGGTTCATCACGCTGCATGAGGTTTCATACCTTTAAGCTGTTTTCATAAGTTCCGGCCTGAGCCTGGACTTCATTGGCATATTTCAAAACACGTTCATACAAAACAAGGGCTTCACTCCACTTCTTCACCAGAACATATGATTGTGCAATGAAAAAGCACCTGTCGGATTGGGAAGAAAGCATTGAATACATTCATTCTATAACATGTACAACCAAAAGCTGAAGCATCGAAAACGTGTGGCCCAGGCATGGGCAAACTTTGATCCTCCAGATGTTTTGGACCAACTCCCAGAAATCCCAGCTAGCTTACTGGCTGTTAGGAATTGTGGGAGCTGAAGTTCAAAACACCTGAAGGGCCAAAGTCTGCTCATGCCTGATATAGTCCCTTTAGATACTTTCACAGCCAGCAAACATGGAAGACTGTAATGCCTATCATTCTGTTAGAAGGCTGACTAGACAACATGAATGACTAAGATGGTATCTCTATGGGAGCAGCTGAAGTGCCTCCTGTAATACTCATGCCACTGCCCAATTTCTTGTCTATTATACTGTACAAAAAAATCCATCTTACTGACCTGGAGCCTAATGGGATTTTCAAGGCATAAAATCCTACAATATCTGCTCTGAACTGGGTTATCTGACTCCACACTGGCATATATTCCAGTTCAAAGCAGATCAGCTGGGATTTTATTCAGCTATATGGAAGGCGCCCTGTATACAATGGTATTCTTCTACCAACAGTAAAAGTATTTCATTTATAAAGGAGCTTCTGCGTTTGGAGAAGTGTGGTATACAAGGAAGGTGTCTCCAAATCTAGATTTGTTTCATTGCTGGGCAAGGCATTAGCATAGCCCTCTAGAGAACTACTTCTTAAACTGTGGGTACAGACCCCAAATGGGGTCCCCTTAATATTTGGGTCCCCAAAAAGTTTTCTAAAAATCACTTAGTGGCCGTTTCAGACATTTACAAAAATCCGTTGCACAGTGTTTACAGTGGACTCTGCAGAAGATGTTTCAGCTGCACCTAATAAAAAGAAAAATCAGCCTGTCCAGCAAGACTTGCAAATGCTGATTTGTTATCAGAAAATACTTGATTTTAATGCCTATTTTATATATCTATTCACCTAGGGTCACTAAGCATTTTTTGGTTTACTTGCTGTTCATATCTTTTTAATAAATGTACATTTCCACTGGAATGACAGGCAAGAAGCTTCCTTTTAGTAGCCATGCTGCAATTTGCAAAGCAGCACTGATGTATTTTCACTGATGTCCTTTGCACTTGAACTTTTATATTAAAACATTAACTACATAGTGGATATTGCTCAATTCCTATCACAGCTAATCAAGGAATTCGTCTACTTGAAAATTACCTGTAAGCCTTATACACAAGTGTCTTTATCCCAATCTCCTTTAGGAAGTTTTTGTCTTCTTCTAGACCAGGAAGTTGCGGCAATTCTGCTAGATTCTTTAGTGAAATAAAACAAGAATTTAAAAACCAACAAAACATCAGCTTGTAATAAGCTGTTCATTTAGCAATTTATAAATCAAAGTACATTCTACTCAGTTTTATATACTATTGCAGTGAGGACCAAATGAGAGTCAAATGTCTTAAGAAAACACAATAAATAACTGAATAGATAAGCTATCAAAGTTTCCAGCACTCTTCTCATTTAAAAGGAATTTATATTTTTCTTACAATGTAACATCCTCTTTATTTATGTTCCAAAGAATAACCCACAAATGTTTGAATGATCTTTGTGGAAACTGCAAGAAGGGCTCATATAGAAAAGTGAAGGGATGTGTACATTAAGTTTAGTTTTATTCAGTGAATGCATCTCTGTGAAAAGCCTAAGACTCAAAAATAAAATAACTACAGGTGTTTAGACAGTCATTTACTGGTCTGAACCAGGTTCCTTTTGGGCTTAGTAAATGCAGTGAACACGGCAGGGTTGTATTTACTGTGAATGGACAGACTGGAAAATACTTTAGATTTCAAGCATTACTCCCACTGCAGAATTTTCAATGAAGGATTATGATCTTCTCTTGTCTAACAAAGCATTAGAATGTCTTTTCAAGTGAACAGTGATTTTGATCTCATGCTGACCTGTACATCAATCAGAAAGAATAGTTTTCTTTTCCTTGAGTGGTTACCTGCAAAATGATGTCATAGAGACGTATCAGATCCTGAGGCCGAGGGGTGCGCTTGCCATCTTCCTCCAGTGGCTGCTGCTGCTGAAGCAATGCCTTCTGCAAAGCTTTGGCCATACTCTCATTGCGCTTGATTGCTGTAGACAACTTGATGTATGTCAGGTAACTAGAAGGCACAAATTAAAAGAGTTAATTGTATTAAAAACAAAACCATATAGGTGCATCATAAGCCCCATTATGACTGGCCCCATCAGAGATTGAAGCTAATATCAAAATTTCATAGAATGACACAAATTTCACATTTACGTAGACTCCATCCAAACTAATAAGCCCAGCTTCCAGAACAAACTCTTTACCTGTGCAAGTATTGGATGTTAGTGACTTTCCCTGAATCTGCTTCCAAAGAGTGATCACGTTGCTTCTGTATAAAGAAGAAAGCATGTACTGCATTCATTTATGGAAGTCAAAGACAGATGATCAAAGGGGAAGGAAATGCATACTTATTATCTCAAAAAAAAAAAAACCCTTACTAAACTTGCCAAGAAGATTGTTATATGGTAAAGCATAATACTTTGTGCTGACCTGATCTGGTTTCAGTTCTTCACGTACAGCTTGTATTGCATCCCGACACTCACTCAGTAAGGATTCAAACAAACGTTCTTTAGTTTCTTCTTCTTCTGTCTGAATAAAGAAGTACAAAAGCACTTAAAATCCCTTCAGCCACTGCTATCCCACCCCCAAGTCCAAAAGGGAGATAAAAAACCTCCTCACATCAGCAACCTCGGCTATTAAAAATATTATGCAGTAACATATGAAATATCACTGAAGCCTATGCCACTGATTGACACACTGTGGACAGTTCTCTCCATCACTAACAGGGTGATATTCCAAGGGAAATCATACTGTTTATGCTCAATATCATTGAAAAGGAACAAATGTAAAAACTCAATTTTAGTAATGTGTCAGTAATTTTTATCAGGTTATTTGTTGCTTGTATCAAGAGATCAATGAACATCTAAGCATTAGCCAAGACAGCCCTGCACAACCTGTGGTCCTCCAGCTTTTTTGGCCTCCAACTCCCAGAATTCCTGGCCACTAGAAAAGCTGGCTACAGCTTCTGGGAGTTGGGAGGTCAAAACACCTGGAAGGCTGCAGGTTGTGCAAGCCTGATCTAAGGGGTGAAACTGAAAGATAGAATATCTCATAGCATGTGAGAAAAGAGAACCCAAAATGCAAAGCGTTATCTCTTTTCTTTTCCACAGTAAGGCATATTAATAACTTTCTAAATGTGGCTCCTATCCCATTCTATGTTAAACTATATGAAGTGTAATCCCTATTCTGATGCTAAAAATAACCCACAGCTGTCAGGAAATTTGGAAATCAGCAATAAATGACAAATTAACATGTAATCAAAAGGTTTAAATCCTTATTTAAGAATAATGATTTTAAAAGTAAATGGAATTTTTTTTTGAAGAAACATTAAATAAAGAAGATGGAAACCAACCCCCACCAGAAGAAATGAGGTTTTGGTGGGATCATAAAGAAAAGAAGGACTCTGGCGATGGGGAGCACAACGGGTAGCACAATGGGGGAAAGGAGAAGAAATGACTATATGGATTGTAGATATGGTTTTTTGTAACAAAATGAAAATAAATGTAATAATAATAATAGGAACTGTTTTTCTCTTTTAATTACCCTAAAGCTTTCCCTTTTTCATTTTCCACTCAGCAGTGATGAAAATCTGAGGCATGAAACCAAATAAATTCAGCCTAAGCATCTTAGTGAATTTTCTCCCAATCACACTGACCTTGGGATTCTTTGGTCTTCCTATTTTTGGGGTAGAGATTGGTTTGACACATGTACTTAAGATTCATGATCTGCAGACCCCCCGCTCCCCTTTAAGGCTGTACTTCACATCAATTTCTCAGCATTTCATGTACTGAAACATAAGCCCCTCAAAAACATACTAATTGTGAGGATGTCAGCTGGTGGATGAATTTGATAACAGCAGTTTTAACTGCTTATCCATGAAATGTTAATTTGATTGATACATTTTACAAGTATGATTAAGGCATGATTAAAAGAACTCAAATTAAAATATATTCTAAATCTTTGAACCAGTAGAGGCAGGTCAGACAAGTCTAACAACACTCTCATCTACACCCACAGGAGGCTCTCAACTTCAGGCATGCAAAGGGAAAACCAATTAGTGATCAAGTAAAATGTCCAGAGCTTTAGCACTGCCAGTGAACAAGGTGAAAGTCTGGCACCCTCCAGAAGTGTTCCTGCATTACAGCTCTCCTCATCCCCAGTCAACAAGGATGACAACTGGTTTAGATTATGCAGCACACCATACCTTCATATTAAGTTGATTCCCCATCTCACAGCTATGTTACAAAGCTTTTGTATTTGAACTGTTTCCTTTCCTCACCTCTTCCTCCAAATATGTCAAAGAAGTAACGTATAGCAATTTAGGCATGCAAACGAATATAGAATGTTGACTACAATAAAATATTTTCTACTTACCTGAGCAATGGCTGCTTCAGTATCTGCCAGTCCCAGGAGGAAGATCCTCACTTTGTCTATCTTGACCGGCACAGTCCTTCCCCTCCATTCCACCTCACTCATCGTAGCTGCCTGCTTTGCTCTAGTTTGGGTGATTAATGCCTAGAAAAATCGTTATTTAGAAATGTGTGCTTTTATTTTCAACCATGTTCTGCTTGTTTAATTTTTGAACTACAAAACAGCTATAAATTATGACAGTTAAGCTTTCAGTGTAATTATGTTGTTTTAAAGGACTATTCTGTTCTACCCCTTAAGGCAGATAATTAGAATTCAAAATATAGAAAATATTTCTATAGAGATTATCCCCAAACACACACACACACAAACAGTAAGTTCTGGCCAGTTTTGTACTTGACCATAAAAAACTTGTTTAAAAAGATCAAGATCTGGACTGCCAACCATAGAGCTAAAGAAGATCTAAAATCGTTTCAAGAGGACCCAGACTGGATAGCTCTTTGCAGGAACAGCTACTAGGACAGGGGCCTGCATCCAAGACCAGACTCTTAGTAATCTTCAAATTCTTAAAAACAGACTGAGCTCTTAAAACCAGACTGGGACAGGAGATGTGATTCCCACAGAAGCTTCACTTGTCAGGGACTTTGGAATCAGGATGTTAAAAAAACAAAATATCCCTCATTTCCCCTGAGCCATTAAAACTGCCGTGTGGAGCCCTGGTTCAGACGACTTTACATTAAGGTAAAATAGTCCCCACAAGTAGCATAGCCTTTTGGGCTGCAGCACCAATATTGCAGATTCCTCTCTTTCAAAATAGCACTTTAGTTTTGCAGATTAATTTCTTTAAATGTTGGATTCTGCATTGATTTGGAAATATTTTTATTCTATAATCCCAGGCAACACTCCCTCCCCCAAACACACATTTAAATACTTTTGAAACAGATATCCTAGGCTTCCACAAAAAATTACAATAATTAACTCTACAAAGGAAAAGAAAAAAATATGCATAAGAACATCAGTCAAGAAAATTGATATAAAACTTTCTAATTTTTCTGAACAATCACGTGAATCTAATGGGACATATAGGTTTTTGCCAGTAGAACTGGGTGAATGACAATCTCCAGGCCTGCTGCAGTCCTCTGTTCACTTAAAAAAAAATGCTCCTGAAAAAAAATGGAAAACCCCACAAAGATACTGGCTCTCTTTCACAGCTTGTGACACAGGACACATAGCACTGGATTTGCATAAAAGGATGGTGTCCAATCTTTCATAATAAAAGAAAATGTGTGCCCTTTTTGTGTTTTCTCCCTGCCATAATTTCAACATTGTGAAATGTTGGGCATCTGAAACAAGGCATGGTTACTAAGCAGGCTTGATTGAAGTACATCCTGGAATTATTATGTTTTCAAACATTGCTCATTTTTATTTTGAATGTCTGCTGCCTGTAACAGCATCTTCAATCACCAAGTGGCAGAATGTTCTAACCTTTCCTAACAACTAGGGACAAACTGCAGATAGGTCTGAGCTAATTTCTTCAGAGAGCGTCTTTGCCAGCTTCACAAAATTGAAAATCCAAGCTCTTCTAATGATTAAGAGAGAGAAAAGATTATGCTGGCTTGTAAAGAGGCAGGGAGCAACATGAAAAGCCTTAATGAATACAAGAGTGAAGAAAGAGAAAGGAAGGGGGATAGAAAAGAACCCCAGGTCTCGGCGGTGGCCGGGAGAGCTTTTGCACAACTAAAACTTGTGCGCCAGCTGCGCCCGTACCTTGGGAAGTCGGACTTGGCCACAGTGGTCCATGCTCTTGTTACATCCCGATTGGATTACTGCAACGCACTCTACGTGGGGTTGCCTTTGAAGACTGCTCGGAAACTCCAACTGGTCCAGCGGGAGGCAGCCAGATTGCTCACCAGACGACATACAGGGAGCACACCACCCCCCTGTTATGTCAGCTCCACTGGCTGCCGATCCAATTCTGAGCACAATTCAAAGTGCTGGTTTTGACCTACAAAACCCTATACGGTTCCAGCCCAGTGTATCTGTCCGAACGGATCTCCCTCTACATCCCACCTCGGAACCTAAGATCTTCCGGGGAGGCCCTGCTCTCGACCCTGCCTTTATCACAAGTGAGATTGGCGGGGACGAGGAGCAGGGCCTTCTCGGTGGTGGCCCCCCACCTGTGGAACTCACTCCCCGGGGAGATTAGATCGGCAACGTCCCTTCTTTCATTTAGGAAAAAGTTGAAAACCTGGATATGGGACCAGGCATTTGGACATCATGGCAGCTAAAGAAAGATCTGATGATGAACTGGAATCTGACGAGATGGAACGGATTTACGAAATCTCCGAACGCTGAGCTCAGGATTAGTCTATTACTGTGTTACTATATTGTTGTGTAGTGATGTTTTTAATCTTTAATGTGTAATTGTTTAATCTGCTTATATATGTATGTATATGTGTCAAGGCATCGAATTGTGCCTTCCTCTGTAAGCCGCCCTGAGTCCCCCCCCCCGGGGGTGAGAAGGGCGGGGTAAAAGTGACGGAAATAAATAATAATAAATAAAAAGAGTGGAAAGGGAAGGAATTGGAATGGCGATTGTGGGATCTCTGAACCTGTCAAATTTGGGCAGGTCTGCTAATTAATTGTAATTGTCTAATTTTTTCTTGCAAACTTATGCTGTTTTGGTACAGTCATTATAGTACACCTTTTTAATTTATTTTCATTAGCCTTTTTTGTTTTAAATTTTGAATTGTTGCACACAGTGTTGGATTTTATTTAAATCCAAGGTAATACAGAAATTAAAAAGAGCTGCCCTGCCATGATTTTTTGAAAACACGAAGAAGCACAATTAGTTACCTCCAGCTTTTCAGCAACAAGCCCTTCGGTGCCTCCAGATCTTAGTCTCATCTGCATCAGTTCACTAATAGCAGACTGGTCACCTAACAAATAAATGACAGGAAACGGTTAGTACATAATTTAGCAAAAAGGTTTCTTCTCTAATGAAAATAGGATGTGAAGCTTCAAGAGATTCTTGATCACAAACCAAATGTAATAATAGTAGGAGCACAAAGTCGGTCAGTGTGCTTTTCTAAGATTTATGAACATCCAAACATATGATGAAACACTAACATAAGAAAAAAATTGTCATGTAAAGTCCATAGGAGGCCTGCTCAACCTGTGGTCTTCCAGGTGTTTTCGACTTCATAGAACCATAGAATAATTGCGTTGGAAGAGACCACATGGGCCATCTAGTCCAAACACCCATTCTGGGACTTCAGCTTCCAGAATTCCTAACCACTGAACAAGATGGCTAGAGCTTCTGGGAGTTGGAGCCCCAAACACCTAGAGGGCTACAGGTTTTACTGTCCTGGTCCATACTAAGAGAGGAACAGGCTATAGGCTAAGAATACCAAAGTGCTAAATACACTTATACAAGCATTAGTTATTAGAGTACATTATTCTTTGACACACAAATAATTGTCATTGGAAGTTTAAACCTAAAATGTAGGAGAGAGCTTTTAAACTCTTTCCCACTAAGAGTTACTTGCTTTCTCCACTGAATGGAAAAAGGCATGGTTATGTGCAGGGAAAAGAAAACCCCTGGGACATAAAACAAATGCTGGAAGGATAAGGGTTAAGAACATTCTCACACAGACACCATGTGACAATTGTAGTCTCTTTCTTAATTAAACACAGAAAGAAAATGTATCAATGAGAAACATCAGGTCACATGTGTACTGGTCTTTACTGAAACAAGAGGGTTTGAACCAAATGTCTGTTTTGTTTTGTTTTTGTAAGATCCTAAAGTTAAGGATGGTAGGGAGAAGGTAACAGTGTTATTCATGATAATAGAAAAGAAACATGAGCTTGGATTTGTTTTCTTGGATTTTCGTATTGTCTTATGGCAGGTAAGAATTCTTATTCATACCCACTTTGACTTGAAATTCAAAGCTGGGAAACATTCTGGATCCCAATACATAAAACAGGCAAATGTACTAACACCCATTATTTCTTATTGTCTGATTTGCAAGTCTAACAATGAAAATATTGCCAACACTCTTTCGGTAATGCCCCACACTTGGATAACTTACCAATATTATAAGCACAGTAGCGAATATTTGGAGAGATCTCTTCCACTCGCTGATTGTATAATATTGCCTGCTCCTCTGTAAAAGCACTTGCCAATTTTTCATATATGGTTCTGTAACAGAAAAGTAAAAAACAATATTTAGGATTTCGTAACAGTGTGAGTCTTTTTTATTATTTCTCTTTTTTCAGTAAAGAATTAATGAAGTACAGAACAAAATAGAATTTAAGCTGCCTTTTAAAATTACTTATTACGCTGATCAGCACGAGGAGAGCAACTCTAGGCTTAAATTTCACACAATAAAATTTCACAGAGAAAATATCTGATTAATATTCCTAATCATGTCAGTGATCATATGAAGGCTAAACTCACTTGCACTTGTTAAAAGCCTCCATTGCTGCTTTCCATTCTTGCCGCTCAAAACGAAGCATACCTGTAAGATAAGCTGTGTATGCCTATAAAAGGGATGGAATAAAGGTTAGCCAGTGCAACTCTATGATTTTTATCTTTTATAAGAAAATTATCAGTATGGAACAGAAACCCACTGAAAACACAATTGTATTGTAGAAGACTTTCATGACCAGAATCAATGCGTTGTTTTGAGTTTTCCATGTTGTATGGAACATGGCCATACAGCCCAGAAAACTCACAGCAACCCAAAAACACAGTCCTCTCTATTATCATAAATTCTTTGAAACACACTAGATCTATTACTCCTAAGAATTCGCAAAATACAATTTAAACAAATTAAGTTTTTTGACAGGTTTTTCTGCAAAATACAATCTACTCTTTACCTGTAGTATCAGAAAGGGCTCATTTATTCCACTTTGGTTCCAAATGTAGGCTCTACAAGAAAATGCCACAAAGCATTTCTCCCTGACATTTGTTCACAGTTCCAGTCTGCCTATCGTGTTTTCCTCCAAGGGACTAGAATCTATAAAGAACTCAAGGAAGCGATCCAACAGCCCCATTTCCCCAATTTTGTTTTGTTTCCTCTCCTTCCACTAATCAGCACTCTGTATTTGTGATGATTCAGAACGTTGTACCTGAGGCTGTTCTTTAGCAGGATTCTGCTGAATATCTTGATAACTTTCCTGCAGTTTCTCAGGGGGTTTTGCTATCATTTAGTGCTCGGTTTGCTACCACAGAATGTGATGCCGCAATCAGAAACTTGAATAAAAGGGCAATTATTAATGTTTCCTTTATGGTGCTAAATCAAGATAATGAAACAGCATCTTCAGGGTAATGGGTTGGATTCAGCCTAATCCAGCCAGAGGCATGCTTCTGATCTAAAGATTTTCTGCTGGCTAAATGCAGAAGGAAGTAACCTTTTTACCATCTACATGAAACTGCTGGGTGGGGTCATCCGGAGTTTTGTGCCATCTCTATGCAGATGACGCCCAACTCTGCTACTCCTTTCCACCCAAATCCAAGGAAGCCCCTCGGATACTGGACTACTGTCTGGTTGGGGGTGAACAAACTGAAGATTAATCCCGACAAGACAGAGGTCCTTCAGGTCAGTCGCATGTTGGATTGGGCTACAGGGTGGCAGCCTGTGCTTGATGAGGTCTTAATTACCTCTAGATTGGATTATTGCAATGCTCTCTATGTGGGGCTGCCTTTGAAGATGGCCTGGAAACTTAAATTGGTCCAATTATTGGCAGCCAGACTGCTAATTGGAGTGAATTACCGGGAGCAATCTACCCCTTGTTTAAGGAGCTCCCTGGCTGCCGTTCATTTTCTGGTCCCAATTGAAGGCTCAGGTTATCACCTTAAAAGCCCTGAATGGTTTGGGACCCACTTACCTTTGTGATCGCATTTCCTTCTATGAACCTGCATGATCTCTCTGATCTTCCAGGGAGGCCCTCCTCTCGCTCCCATCTCCATCACAAGTGCGGCTTGTGGGGACGAGGGAGAGGGCCTTCTCTGTGGTGGCCCCTCGGCTCTGGAACTCACTATCCAGGTAGATTAGGCAAACACCTACCCTGGCAGCCTTTAGGAAATGCATAAAAACCTGTCTTTTCCCGTGTGCCTTTGACGAACGAACAACAAATTCTCATACCATGTCCGTCCCAGTATAAATCTGTCCTCTTGATGCACTTTCTCTCGTCCCTCAGTGAAGATTAACCTCATTGTTTGTCCCATCTCAGTCTTCCATCAGACACATTACTCTATTTATCCATCTCACCCAGAGTTTTATAATTTTATCCCTTGCATTTGGCCCAGACCAGTGTTTTAATTCCTTTACCACTTTATTTTGTGTTTATTCTATTGTATATTTTGTTATTGTTTGCACTTTATTTGATATTACTTGCTTGTATGTTTTTTAGTTTGCCTTATTGTAATTCTTGGGCTTGGCCTCATGTTAGCCACCCCGAGTCCCCTTGGGGAGACGGTGGAGGGGTATAAATAAAATGATGATGATGATTATTATTAGGATAATGAGGCCTGATATTTCTAAAAACCATATTCATACATTTAGTACATTGCCATTCACTGCATGCCCACAAGCACTACAGCCTATTGTACAATAATGTCCATGATACATGTTACATGTTTTGCTGCAGGTGTTACCATGTAACTTCTTTAAAAGCATCAGCCTCAGAGAGATGTGTAAGAAATGGACTAAACTACACTAACAATTGTCTGCAAGTAGTTTTTCTAGTCTTTACTTTTTCTGTGCTGGCCTGATTTGATTTCGGACTAAGATTACACAGACCACTGCTCTGATTCAATAAACGTTGTTCTTTTACTGTCTCAACAAGTTAACTGAAGATATATTGGACATTTTTGACCGAATCTTCACAAGACACGTGAATATTACTTCGAATTCAGAGTTATTTGTTCAAAGGGCAACAAAAAATTAGTTTACATTTTCTCTCCCTCTAAAATATTTCAAAATGAGCAGTAACCTGAGCTTCCAATTTGGTTTTGGCATCCACCCGGTTGCTTTCGCAAAGTCGCTCCAGTTCCTCAGCATGTTTTACGGCTTTGCGCAGGCGGGACAACAAGTGAAATCGTTTGCGGGGTTCTGTGTTGGCTTCTTGCTTAAGCTGCATAGCATAGCTCCAGGCTCTTTCCGCATCCATGAGAATTAAGAGCAGGTATCTACAGTGTCAGGTATTAAATAATGTTATCACTTCATAAATGTATTCCAAAGCAAACCTTTCCCCTCTTTATTTTGAAAATAGGCCCATGGATCTAGAATATAAATAGTTATGCTCCTAGACTTTTAAAGCCCTAATCAGGTATTCTGGCAAATAGCCCTAACCATTCAAACCTCCTTTTAAAAGTTGATTTGTATACAGCAACTGTGTTGATATCATTCTTCTGTGGCACAACACTGGACCCTATACCACATTTCTATATGTTATGTTCTGACAACAGTTGTTCCAAGTGAGACATAACCATATAGTACTAGGCCTAGAAAGGATACAGTTATCCTGAAAAAGAAGTACTAAGCAAGTTGACAGCAACTGCTATTTTGAACTGCCCCCCACACACTAAACTTGCTGGCTCCTACACAGTGAATGGCACACAGATATAGTTCCCATGCAGCTTTGCATCACCTCAGGCATGTGAAAACAGGTCATCTGATACTCAATAAAAAAAAAAACATAAGTGGAAATAATTGGACGCGGCTATTTTTCCTTCCAATCCACAAATTAGCATAATAGTCTGGCATGTGGAAGAAGATAAAAATCTGCAGCAAATCATTTTTATCATACTGGTTCAGAGCTGACCAACATGGTGAATTTTCTGACTAAAGCACACATTCCTAACTCTTCTCCAGTTGAAAAAAAAAACCCCACTTACAGCAAATGCAAAATGCTACTTCCCAGAATATTACATTTTTATCAAAGAACAGTTTGCATAGCAAAGAAGCAGTGAGGGCTATTTAGTGATAATTTCAGCAAAGGCTGGCAAATTTTGTCTTCAAGGACTGTCGCTATTCACGGATAAATGTATTGGGAAGCCTTCTACTCCTCTCTTAAGAGGCCAGGAGAGGGATTTTGTCTAAGGCAAAAACATACCTAGGAATGAGAGCAAAGGTTTTTTTTGTGGGTTTTTTTGGCTGTATACTTCCTAGGTACTAGAAGAAATTGCAAGGTCTCAACATTGTACTGAAAAGGCTTATAAAATGCAAATCAAGCAGCAGAGTGCCAAAATACATTTGGCAAAAACCCTAATGGAAAGCAAGCCATTTCTTATTATAGCAACAAAGAAAATCCTTCTTAAGGTCCTAATTTTCACACACGCTGGGCATTGTAGCATGTTATCAAAACATCATATATTTTTCAGTACTACCTAAGGCTCTTTATTTACTGTCTCATGTTTGTTGGTTTTCTTCTATGTCTGATAAACATCCTGAGCTCCCATGAGCCACAAAGGTAATTTATATGTACTCTTCTCTTCTACTACAAGTTAGATGTGATAGGGAGAGTTAGGGTGGCTTGCTCGATTTCTTTGCCAGCATAAGAACTAAAATCACAGCTTCTGTCAAATACAGGAGCAGAACCACAGAACCTCCTCCCACTTCCCCCAATCTACCCTAAAGCCAGAAATAGAAGTTTTAGTTCTATGCAAGTACCTGTTGTCAGATAACAGTTCTTCGGTTACTTTCTTCCCTGTGAATTTATGCCTATTCCCCATCTTGAAGTTAAGAGTTTTTCTGAGTCTTCTTAGTCGTCTGGAACAATAACCCCTGCAGGCCAAAGCAATTTTAAAAACTGTTAGTTCTAATGTAGATTTGCCTTCTGTCCCCTTTCTGTCCTAACCTAAACTTGCCTTTTCCCCCTCTGTCTCACCAACACAAAGAGAAAACAGTCCCCCTATGTAGAATACATCCATAAAAAATAGGATGTGATAAACTCAGAATTATATTTGGAAGATGGCACTAAGTCTATGATATGGCCAAAGGTGAAGCCATGGAAAAGCTAGATCTTTAATAGTTGGCTTTGTCTTCAATTCTTAAAGAAGAAGAAAGCAGTCATACAAGAAATGTTGTGAATTACATCTTAAAAAGTGCTACAGATACTGAGTCTCCCAATGGCATCATATAGCAATTCTTTATTAGTTCATTCCATCATACCTCAGGTGGCTAACGTAACAGACACATAGTTCTAAGCAATACACTTTCCATTCATTTGGATACCCCTCAACATTGAAAAGGATTCTACCTCTGCACACATTAAACACGCAAGAATTTAGGAGACTAACCACTCAACATATAAATTCAAGCACACAGGAAAAAAAATTGGAAATCAATTGTAAATACACTTAGAATAAAAGTTTCTTTGGTTTGAACACCTTTCTCTAAAAACTGCATCTTTTGGGGCACTTAAAGAACTGTCATTTATTTAGTCCCACTTATATTAACAAAAAGGCTCTTTTTGTCCATCAACTAGGTTGCATAAACTGATCTTTTCACACTAACCTGTATCTCTGAAAATCACCATGCCGTAATCCATGTTGTTGTTGCGACTCTTTAACAATCTGTAGAACTGAATGGCTTGTTATGGAAACTTTAACCAGTAAACTAGAGGTCTGTTATAGTTTTAAAATAATCACATACAACACACCTTCTATTTCACCACAGTTCAGTTCAAGGTACATTCAAAGCACACTATTAAACAAAATTTTCTGAATGTGGTTAAAAGCAAAGCAAACTGTGTAGAAGCTCTCCCAAAATATATATTCTCCCTCCCAAGAGAAACCAGGATGGCACCATCTCTGCTACCTTTCTGCAAGCAGGTCAATGCCTTTCTCTGCCACCAATCATTTGGAGAAGGATATTGGGCAGGCAGCTAGGGAGATTATAAGTGGGATTGTTTTTTTTGGGTGGGGGGGGGGGGGTCGTGTTTTAAAATGCATTTAATTGTATTTATTATATTCTAATTGTATTTTTAACCAGACACACAATATTATTTAATTGTTTTTAAATTTTGTATTCACTTAGTTTAAATCTTTTCGGAAAGAAATGTGGGTTATAAAGATAGTAAATAAATAATGCTCTGAGAACCTGACAAACTTTTATTGCTTGCCTGAACTTGGGAACAAAAACAAAGCAGTTACAGTTTCGTTAACTGGATAAATAACAGTTGACATTTAACAGTAGTAATAGCAATATTATAATACTATTGTGCTTCTTATTTCTTGAAGGAAAAAATACGTTCATGTCATCACAGTATTCAGCAGTAAGTTGAATGAACTAGTTCTGTTAATGTTAATCTGAAAATCTTTGTATAGAATACTGCTTCTCAGATTAGCTGATAGAAGGGACCAGCAACTACCGTTTTCCAAAGTTCAAGGGACTGGCACTAAATTTGTGTCTATTGGGTACAACTATTTCTTTCTTGGAAATAAGCCAGGGATCAACAGCAAACAGTTCAGAAACTGGCACCGGTCTAGAGCCACCACTTTGAGTAGTTACCCTGCTTTACAGAAGAAAATGTATTTTGTTCCTGGAAAACAATCAAGGGTTTTTGGATGAAAGGTCTAATGAAAATGGGGCCCTGAAATATACCTGTCTCACCTTTTCTCATCCTCCCTGGTAGTGTGCAGCCATAAAAATGCTTCAGACAGTACAGAGTTTCTCTACCACATGAAATTCTCACAGCAAAATGTCTGCTTGGAAGTAAGCCCTGTTGACTTCAGAGAGATGTTTTCTGGGACAAGCACTCAACTACACCTCTACACTGCTTAGAATCCTTATACCCTTGCTAACTATTTAAAATTCCTCTTTCTTGTCACCCAGTCATCATGCAGGTATTTTCATTCTGCATTCAGCACAAAATTCTTATTGAGTTTTCTGTAATCATTACAACTATTTTAATTCCCTGGAACTATTAGTCTTTTAATTATGTCATATTCACCAAATCTCTTAAGTAGTGTTACCTTCATACTCTGTTTGAATTGCTGCTGGGGGCATTCTTTCTATGAGGCCTTTCACTTTTATCTATCTGACTAAGGAAGCCCAAAATATTTGCACCAACCAAGTAAGAGATTTTTCCACTAAGAAACATGGAAGTTTAGCAAAAGAGCACTTCAGAGTTGCATTTCTTTCTATAGTACACAACTTTTTGTATTGTAGGGATAAACTATTTCTCACCACAACAGAAAGAGGGCTGCTTAACAGTAAAAAGAGGGAGTATTTCATTAACTGTCTTATTAAAATTATGGACTAAACTACAAATGAATAATTCCTTTCTTTCTGCATGAGAGCTACTGTGGAAATACAAAGGTTTTCATTTCCTTCTTCACCTATCAAGATATACACATAAGGTACTTTCATCTCTTGTTTGACAATCTTATACACAGACCTCTCTGCAACCTACTTTCCCTACTACTACTTTCAACACAAAGATGTCTGCAAATTCAGCGATTCTGGGTGGGACGGTGGCTTTGGATAATCTATTGTTTCCTTTGGATAATCTATTGTTTCCTTCAAAAACCAGGTAAAATTGTCCTCTCAAAGGGGAAGAACCATGGAAATGTTTTAAAAATGTTTATAAATGTTTTTAAAATGTTTATTTATGCTTTATTGTAAAGTTGGTTTTATAGGTTATTGTTACATGTATGGCTGCTTTGTGTTGTTTTAAAATATTGTGAGCCGTGTTGGGTCCCGTTTAGGGAGAAAAGCAGGAAACAAATAAAGATTTATTATTATTATTACATAAATCCTTGCAGGGTCTGACTAAAACTAAGATATCAAAGAGTATATCTATACTGGGCAATTATCTATTTTACCCACTTTTAACTATAATTAATTAATACTATGGAATCATGAAAATTGTGGTTTCGTATACATCAGCACTCTGGCAGAAAAGGTTAGAGGCCTTGCAAAACTACAGTTCCCAGAATTCCATAGGATTGAGCCTTGCAGTTAAAGCTGCAGTTAAAGCAGCATGGCTCAATTAAACTGCATTAATTCTATAATACAGGTGTACCCTAAATGAGACCACAAGGAATCTTGTAGCACTTTCATGAATGAGAGAAAAAAAAGTGTTTGTAGCATAAGCGCTTGCAGACTCAGGGGTCCTCTACACCAGACCTGCACAATGTGTCCAGGTGTTTGGGCCTCCCACTCCTTGAAGCCCTTGCCCATTGGCTCTCAACCTGTAGGTCCCCAGGTGTTTTGGTCTACAACTCCCAGAAATCCCAGCCAGTTTACCCGCTGTTAGGATTTCTGGGAGTTGAAGGCCAACACATCTGGGGACCCACAGGTTGAGAACCACTGCCCTAGCCAACTTGTCCAACGGTCAGGAATTCTGGGAGCTAAAGAACAAAACACCTGAAGGCTACAGGTTGTCCAGACCCGCTCTTCTCTGTAGAATTGATGCAGTTTCACACCACCTCAGCTCCCATGACTCAATACTAGGGTATCTTGTAGTTTTTAGTTCGGTTTGACACCAGCACTCTTTGGTAGAGAGGACTAAAGACCTAATAAAGCTACAATTCCTGATTCCATAGAAGTGATCTGTGCCAGTTAAAGAGGTGTCAAACTGTGTTTATTCTACAGTGCAGATGCACCCTAACTCAACTTCTTCAGGTGTTGCTAATGAAGTAGACAGTCTATGAAAGTAGGTTGCTGTAAGTTTTTTCGGGCTATATGGCCATGTTCTAGAGGCATTCCCTCCTGACGTTTCGCCTGCATCTATGGCAAGCATCCTCAGAGGTAGTGAGACCTCACTACCTCTGAGGATGCTTGCCATAGATGCAGGCAAAACGTCAGGAGGGAATGCCTCTAGAACACGGCCATATAGCCCGAAAAAACTTACAGCAACCTAGTGATTCCAGCCATGAAAGCCTTCGACAGTCTATGAAAGCTTATGACACAAGTCAATGCCGTGGGTTTTGTAGTTTGGTGAGAACCTAGCAACACTCTCTGGTAGAGAAGGCTAAAGGCCTTGTAAAACTACAACTGCCAGGATTCAATGGCACTGAGTGGCGTCGAAATACATTCATTCTACAGCTAAGAGCCACCCAGGGACGCCCAACTCATGTCCTTTCGGGGCGCCTAAGAGTGACGTGGCCTTTACGGATCCTTTCAACCAAGCCGATACCTCTTAGCCCAACCCCCCATATCTGGGGAGATGGTTTTCCTGGGGAAAGGGAAGAAGAGCTCAAGGTGGGGGTAAGAAGGCGGCTGCCACGTCGAAGTGACACGTCCCCATTGAGGCTCCCGGGCCTGTCAGCCGCGCCGGAAGGATACTCTCCAGGCCCAGGCTGTCTCCCAGGGCGCCCGGCTTCGGCTTCTCGTTCTCCTTGTTTTCCTTGTTCTCCTCCGGGCCCGAGGCGGAGCTTCCACCGCCAGCATTGCCTCCGGGAGCGCCTCGCCCGCCGCCAGCCACCTGCCGCTCCGCCGCCATCTTGCTCCTGTGCCTCTTGCCGCGCGGAGCACCCTGGGACGGGAAGGAGGAGGCGCCTAGAGCGCCCCGCGTGGCCGCCATGGCCGCTGAGGCCGACGGGAAGGAGGAGGACCGGGGAGGGGGCGGGGCTTCCATAAAGAGGCGCTGAGTGACAGCTGCGTCTCTGGAGCAGGAGACTAAATACAGGTGCAGGCTTGGGCAAACTTGGGCCTTCCAGATGTTTTGGACTTCAACTCCCACCATTCCTGACAGCCTCAGGCCCTTTCCTTTTCCCCCTCAGCCGCTTAAGTTTGCCCAGGCCTAGTCTACACTGACCATATAATACTTTAGTACTGAATTATATAGCAGTGTAGATGGGGCCTTCATTTCACCCAGTTCTATTGAGTTTGGTATTAATGAATTGGCTTGTATAGATTTTCTGGAAAGAATTTAATAGGGAATTTGGCATATTCTTAAAAACCAATGGGTTTTAGCTAGCTTATCTTTGCACAAGATCAGGCATGGGCAAACTTGGGCCCTCCAGGTGTTTTGGACTCCAACTCCCACTATTCCTAACAGCTGGCAGGCTGTTAGGAATGGTGGGAGTTGGGAGTCCAAAACACCTGGAGGGTTGAAGTTTACCCATGCCTGCACTAGATGTTGGCATGCTTTATAATTGCATTTTTCTGCAAATAGAACTACTAAGTTTTCTAATTCTGGGTTCATAGGCAATGCATGGATTTGAAATAAACCCAGTAATTCCAGCCATGAAAGCCTTCGACAATACTTTCAAAGCTTTGCTGATAGGTCTGGAGTATTTTTCCAAATATTTTTTGAACAATTAATTTTGATTTTTTAAATGTAAATACATAAGGCATTTCCAAAAAAGAACAAAAAAATGTTTCAGGGATCAGACTACCTCTAAATGGCTGAGAGCAGCGGAGCTGGCTAAGTAAAGATCATAGGAAGGAGGGATGACTCTTGCATCCTTTGGCCAGTGGAACAGGCCGTATATCATGAAATAGAAATCCCCACTTCCCTTGTCCATCCTCCAAACTGTTCCAAAGGATTGAGGGCTGCAAAAGGAAAGAGAAGAAAGGGAAAACATCTGACACAAAATCGGATTTAAGCCATTAGCTATATTTCATAGAATCATAGAATTGGAAGAGACCACAAAGTCCATCCAGCCCAATCTCATTCTGCCCTGCAGGAATGCACAACAAGCAAAGCAGTTGGCTATTCAGCATCTGTTTAAAAACCTTCAAAGAAGAAGACTCAGTGGCAGTATATTTCATTCTCAAACAGCTCTGGTGATTAAATAATTTCTTCCTAATATTTAGGTGGAATATATTTTCCTGTAGTTTGAACCCATTGCTCCATGTCTGAGTCTCTGGGGCAACAAGGCTGCTCTATTCTCAAAATGACAACTATCATATCACCTCTTAACTTTCTCTTCTCCAGCTGAAAACACCCAGTGAACTCAGCCATTCCTCATAGGGCTTGGTTTCCAGACCGTTTTACTATTTTGGTCACCTTCCCCTGGACATGTTCTAGCTCATCATCCAGAACTAGACGCAGTGTGATTTCAGGTGAGGTCTGACCAAAGTGGAATAGAGTGGGACTATGACTTCCTTGATCGAGACCAGGGGTCCACAAACTAAGGCCCACAAGCTGGATGCAGCCCTCCAACGACATTTACCTCCCCCTCCCGACACCCTAACTTTAGACTTAGGGTCTCCTTGAGTCAGAAATGACTGGAAGGCACACAACAACAATAATCCTAATTGCCTGTATTTACTCGAATCTAATGCACACCTTTATTTTCAAAACCCTGAAACCAAAAAGAAGTATTTGCTGCCAAATGTAATGCACAGCGGCAAAAAGTACGCTCTTCATAATTTGTTCCCAAAAAGTGCACATTACTGTAGCTGCCTGCTTAGAATTCCTTCATTACAAACAATTGTGTTAGAAGACCAAAGCTTCCAGCGATGGAAAATAAAACCTTGGGGTGCATCTATGCTGTAGAATTAATCCACTTGAAATGCCTTGGTTCAATGCTAAGGAATTCTGGGGGCTGTAGTGTGACAAGGTTTTGAGCCTTCTTTGCCAAAGAATGATGGTGCCTTACCAAACTATAACTCCCAGGATTGCATAGCATTGAGCCTTGGCCATTTAATTAGAGATGACATTCCTCAAAGAGGAGCCCCAGTTGCAGCTCCTGAATTACCTTTCCCCTGTTGCTTTGGCTCAGCACTAAGATTACTATATGACGTGAATCTAAGGTGCATACCAGTTTTGGCAAGGTCATTTAGCAAAAAGAAAAAAAGAAAAGGTGAGCATTAGATCTGAGTAAATGTGTTAACTTGACTATCCCATCAGTCAAAAGCAACCCCATACTTTTGTGTTGCCTTTGCAGGCTGTTCAGAAGTGTCAAATGATCCAACGAGTGGCAGCCAGATTTCTAACTGGGGTGGTGTAAAGGTAGCACACATCTCCCCTGTTACATGAGCTCCACTGGCTGCCACTTTGCTACCGAGCACAATTTAGAGTGCTGGCTTCAGCCTATAAAGCCCTAAACGGTTCTGGCCCAGCTTATCTGTCTAAATGTATCTCCCTCTATGAACCATCTCAGAGACTAAGAACATGAAATCCTCCTGCCACTGGATTGAAATGTTTTGATTTCAGTTTACATCTCTCTGCCTTCCAAATTGTTTTTGCCAACCCTTAGTTACTAATTCTTATCCTTTAAGAGTGGATACCCACATGAAAATCATCAGTTCCTCATAGAGGGGGAATGTAGAGGGCAGTGACAGTGTTCTCTATGGGTGCAGAAAAAGAGCAGATCTCTCAACTAAATTACTAAAGTGACCTTAGTATAAATGCATATTACAGGGATGATTCCATCATGACAAAAGGGAACATCTGGTGCTTCAAGGAGCAGTGTCTCCTCAATCAGATAAATGAGTTTGCCAACAAGGTGACTCGCCTTTGCCATGTTCTGGTGGCCCGCAGGTTTCTGTGGTGTCCATCTCAGAGTCTTCCCACATCCTGGCAAAGGAATCTTTCAACACTGAGACAATCTGCCTCTTCCCTACTAAAAGTATAGTGAAAAGATGTGGGAGGAACAACATGGCTCCAAGGAAGGTGTGCTCTGTTACTCAAGCAAGCGTAAAAGGATCCCGCATGAATGCGAACAGGCACCTACTTGTCCATTTAGCTCTCCTCGGTTTGTCAGCCCAGGAACCTTCCAGCAGAAACCCAGATTTATTCCTCAGACATTTTGGTTAATCTGGTCTTTATCTTTGCATTAATGTTCTGTGCCTGGTAAAATGCATTTCACATGCCGTTGTTCCTTTGATTAATATGTAGATGACTGCATGCATTTCATTTCAAAGTGATTATGACATGGCACACATGCATCCATTTCTTTCTTCTCCCTAGGGAAAATGTTCTTTAATATTAATGAGGAATGATTAAACTTCTGCTTTGATGCATTCCTGTTGTATCACTTCTGTCATTCTATTAACATCTCTGAAATTCCCCAGGCCTTTTGCTGTGTTTCTTATAAATTATAGTGAAGAAAAAGGGGGGATGCAGGCTGATTTACTGCTACTCCGGAGTATCAATATTATCTGGATTGTTGTAGGGTTTTTTCAGGCTATATGGCCATGTTCTAGAGGCATTCTCTCCTGACGTTTCGCCTGCATCTATGGCAAGCATCCTCAAAGGTAGTGAGGTCTGTTGGAACTAGGAATATTATCGTTTAAGGAGGGAATGTAAGGTGCTCGGATCCTTACATAAATACTATTTTCTGATCTCAAGTTTCACAATCTCTAGGGAATGAGTATGATTTTTTTTAAAGTTACTCACAACTGACATATATTTCCATACTAGGATCAAAGATGAATTAATTGGATAATAATATTAACATCAAAATGAGAGACAGTGACTTGACCTTTAGCAACCAAGAGGGTTTCATAGCATGCATCTGCATTGTAGAATTAATGTACAGGCAGTCCCCAAGTTACAAACATCCGACTCATAATTAAGAACAGGGGTGAGACAAAGGAAGTGAGAGAAAAATACCCCTAGGAAGGGAAATTCTCTCCTGGAAGAGTTATCATCATGGGGAAAAAGTGTCTCAGCTGAAGCTTTATCATCAATCCTTGTTTCCACAACAAGCCATTTTTTTTCAAAATCCAGTGATCCCAGGGGTAGAAAGTGAGGTGAAATCTTCTGATTAGGGGCACAGACCGCAAAACAAACACCACATGGGGTATTAACCCTCCCCTATACTATCCAAACACACACACACACACACACACACATACAGCTGGAGTTACACTGAAACAATGTCCCTGTTCCAACTTACCAAAAAATTCAACTTAAGAACAAACCCACATAACCTATCTTGTTTGTAACTTGGGGACTGCCTGTAGTTTGACATCACTTTAATTCTATAGTGTGGATGCACCCATAGAGAAACCAGGATTTGTAACTGTATCTTCTACCATCAGACAAAATGCACAGTTACCCCCTTGTAGTATACTGGGCATCAATGTTTTAATAAAAGTCTGCTCTATGTAGTGATATGACTCAGATTTGTTTGGGGGAGTCCCAGCCTCCATTTCTGTTTTCCCCAAGTAGAGCTAAGAGAGTCTCCTGTTTGAAACCTTGAAGAATTCTAGTAGAGTGGGCAATGCTTCACAAGTGAAATGATGTTCAATGGTGTGTCTTCAGATCTTGGTTTGTTCAGTGCAGTTGCGTGTGCAAGTGTGATACACCTCCCACGGCCAGCCCAAGAAGTACACTCACACATGATGTGGGATGAAAAATGGCCACAACTCATTTATTGATAACAGGAACAAGGGTTGGCAGCCAAGCATGGGTCCTGGATCATGATCGGACAGCCCAATACTGTCCGATCCTGCACACACCGGGGTGCCGCCGGCACAATACCGGGCACACGCAACTCGGCACCCCCCCTGGGACCACCGGGCGTCCCCCCTAACCGCTAGGGGGGATACCAAACCGAATCCAGGGCCCATGCCCCACGCCCCACAAAGAGTTGTGACGAGAAGCAAAGATAAACAAATAACTGATAACAGGTAACCGTGACAAGGTGAACATCTCCAAAATTAACAGCCATGAAAACATAAACTGCATGCAGGGTGGGTGGGATGGATCAGCTGTTGCAGGCCAAGTGCCTGCCGGGGAGCCTGGGCAGCCTTAAGAAGGCTGACCCGAAAGGGGGGAGAGGCCAGCTCAGGCCTCAGCTGTGGTGGGCGTGGTCAATAGGCCATTGGCCCCTTGACCCACCAGCGGGAATTCTTCCCGCCATCGGAGGGGGCTTCTGGGAGGAAGAAGCCCCCTCAGGCAAGAATGGCGGTGGGGAACACTCTGCACCGCAACTTCTTTGGCCCGGTAAGTCAGGCCATGCTATTTTCCTCAAGTTTACTTGGTATATCTTGTTCATCCATTGCAGTGCAAGTGCCATTCTTAGGGAGGCAGAGCCCCCTCACGTCCATTACATCAGGAAGCAGGCCTGGCCAGCATCACTTCCTTGGGTGAAGATGTTGAAGAGGTAGCACTGACTATGTCAACTATTTGTAACAAGGACAGGAAAGTGGAGACAGCTACAGTCCTTCTGTCTTTCCTTAGCTTTAGATAATCTTTTTCTTCATTTATTCTAATGTATTGTGGGATAGGAACAGCACCAATAGAGCACTAATCACCCATAGTTGCCTCCATCCTCCCAGACATGCATCGGTTCCCCCGGTCCAGTTAGCTTATAAATGTTTCCCAGTCTAGCCTGCATTTTTTCTTGCCTTGCCTATAAGGATGTCCAAGCTGATCCAGCTTAGATGCCTATTCTCTACACTTTCTGCTTTAGTTGGATGTTTAAATATCTGAAATGAGGTCATATTGAAGAGGGGGAAAGCTTGTTTTCTGCTGCTCTAGAGACTAGGACACAATGAAACAATGGATTCAAACCACAAGAAAAGAGATGCCACCTGAAGATTAGGAAGAACTTTTGCTCCCTGAGGGTCAGAGCTGTTTGGCGTGGAATATTGCACCTCAGAATGTGGTGGAGGCTCTTTTGGAGGCTTCTAAGCAGAGGCTGGATGGCTATTTGTCTGGAGTGCTTTGCTTTTATGCTCCTGTGTAGCAGAATGAACTGGACTGGATGGCCCTTGAAGTTTCTTCCAATTTTATGATTCTATGGTTCTATCATATATAATGGTGTAGTAAAATTATGTCCTTTTTATATAATGGAAAAGTCAGGTTTGCTTTTTGGGAGTGGGGGATATTTTCTAACCTTGGGTGGTTGAATACAAGCACAGAATCTGTGGATACAAAGGGCCGATTGTACCTGGAACGTGCATCATTTTGCCACCTTCCCTAATGCATCATAGAAAGAGATATGGTCCTGTTACGATCTCATTGTGATAAGATATTCTTGATGGAGGAAATCAATAGTTAGATAAATCACTACTTCAGTACTGTTCATTGAAAGGTATGGCAAACCCAAGGTTTCCATACAATCTGAACTAAAAGTGGAAAGCAAGTGTAGTATGTGTATATGGGGAGGGGGCTGTGTTTCCATAGACACCATTACTATTATTTGGGCTCTTTGTCTCCCTGGAAACAAGAGGCAGGCTTGAATATATTAGCCATCCTCCATGAATACCATGAAGTGGTCTTTCGCGTACGCTAAGCAGTGCGGGCTCTGTGCGGGTCTATTAAACTGCCAGGAAGTGCAACCGGCAAGAAGTTTACTCCTTCAGTTTCACGCATCTACAAAAGTGGCTGGCAGTGATCTCTAACAAAGAAGAAGGAGCAGAATTCCAGCACTGTGTAAAATAGCCTGCTCTCAGCAAAAAGAAAAGGAACTGAGCTTCAACATCTTGACAATGGACAGAAATCTTCCATCCGTGAAGGGAACTTGGATTGGCTTGAAGGATTACAAACAGGAAACCTGACTACACCGAAAACCAGCAGCAAAGAAAATGTTTCTTAGATGAGAAATTGAGTCTGGAAGCAGCTGGCAGGTGGGACGGATTTGTGCGCTCCTTTCCAACTGATCCAGCGTGGTAGAAAATCCTTTATCTCTCTTCTGCAACGGGAGCATGCCCATTGCTTCCAAGATGAACAGGACTTTGCCCCAGCTCAACTCTTCAGGGAGCAATGAGAGCAGCAGCTGGCAGACCATGGCAGTCATCATTCCCTTTGTGTATTCACTGATTTTCTTAGTAGGCACAGTGGGCAATTCTCTGGTGCTGGCGGTGCTGCTAAGGAATGGGCAAGTCAACAACACGACCAACCTCTTCATCCTGAACCTAGGAGTGGCTGACCTGTGCTTTATTGTTTTCTGTGTGCCCTTCCAGGCAACAATCTACACTTTGGATGACTGGATCTTTGGACCACTCTTGTGCAAAGCTGTCCATTTTTTCATTTACCTGACCATGTACGCCAGTAGCTTTACCCTCACAACTGTTTCCCTGGACAGGTGAGCAAACCAGCAGAATGTGGGAGGGGTGGGCATTTGCATTAACAGTACCTTTGTGTAGTTTCACAAGTTGTCAAATTACTTTGCATTGCATGATTATTTCATCTTTTCTTGCTGCTCTGTCCTGCATGCAAAAACTTTGTCTCATATTCCCAAAGAAAGAACAAAATTCTATTGACTAACCTCATTTATGTGATGATAATGTTTCCAGCATTGCCATTATTCCATCAATATAGTTAAGATGTAAAGTGATCGATCGTTTGGTCCTCATGCCAGGAGAAAGGTAGAATATAAATAAAATAATAAAAACAATTACACTCAATTTTTGCCTATTCCAGAAATATATTTCTGGGAGAGCCATCTAATTTGAGACTTTAATATACAGCAGGAAAGTTTGCTTAAGCCTTTTGCCAGTAGAACATTCTATGACATCCTGACCCACCATGTACTCCAGATCAGAGAGAGTTTCACTGGAGCAAGATACATTTCAAGGAAATACTTGAAACATACTCATTGTCTGCATCAGAACTCCTATAGCTAAACCTAGAATAAGGGCATATCATACAAATATGTGACATGGTATAGTGACTGTGAACAGTGTGTCTAGAAGTCCTGGGTTCATTTACTCACTAGGTGGCTTTAAGGCGAAACACTTTTTCTGACACCACAACTCCCCATTGGAATGATAACAATACAGTTTTACATTCCTGTGTTATTGTAAGATTATAGTGCATTGTGAAACAGATTGAATCCTTGGAAAACCACTGGGTTAATAATGGTAAGGCTTTGGGGGCTTGATCCAAGTAGTAGTTGCAAAATCTAGCTAGAATAATATAAGGAAAATAATCTCATATTACTGGAACAATAAGAAATCTCAGTTGTACCACCATGATTATTTGAATTATTATTTTGTATATTTAAAAACATTCAAGTTACAGTCCACATGTTCCATACATTTAAACTACACATGCAAACAAAATTACAACATAGAACCCCATCCCCAGCACCCTACATTACATACATACATACATTACCTACATGCATACAAGTAATCCCCGAATTACAAACATCTGAAATGACTCATAGTTAAGAACAGGAGTAAGAAATCTACCTCTAGGAAGGGAATTTTCTAAAAAAAAGTTATCATGGGGAAAAGATGTCTCCACTGAAGCTTTATCTCCAATCCTTGTTTCCACAACAAGTCAATTTTTTTTCAAATTCCAGTTATTGCAGGGACAAAAAATGAGATGAAATCTCAGGGGTACAGATAGTAAAACAAACATGACAAGGCTGTTAACCCTTCACTATGCTGTCCAAAGCTTGCATATATATATATATTTGGAGTTAAACTTTAAAATGTACCTGTTCTGATTTACATGCAAATTCAACTTAAGAACAAACCTGCAGAACCAGGATTTTATTTTAATGTGAAGGAATGTGATGAAGAAATGGGCCATCCTGTTAGCTGGTTGTCAATCATACCGTGAAGTGGAGATGCCCATTTTCACCTACAAAGACATGGCAAGCCAGATCCTTGCTCATACTCCGCTGTGCAGATAGGGATTGCGTCATAGGGATCACATCTGGGTAGGTATCACAGAAATACACCCTGATAGATCTTAGAGCTAAACATTTAGTTTCTAATTTTTTTAAAAGGTGTGTGGAAACTTTCTCCTGTTTACCACACTCCAATGCTGAGATGGATATGTTTGAAAACCAGCAATACTTTTTAGTAATAGCTGTATAATGAAATATCCACACATCATATAGACAGGAAGCCCAGGTTTCTTGATATACCAGTATGTGCCCTCAGCACATACTGGTATATCCTACCTGTCTGGCAAGTATATTATATGAAGCATACTTATGCAAATCTATTGAGGACATTTCTGTATGTTACATGTCCACAACAACACCAATGGATTGCAACAGATTTCTTGCACAAATTCCTTGTTTCCTTAGTATTCTACTGACTTCCTTCAGTGTTGCTTTTAGATTAAACTGTACATCTGACATATGATAAACAGAGGAAAGATCACAGTGCCTGTCTGTCAGATTGATTACATGAATTAGTCAGACAAATATTAAACCACAAGACTCATAGGAATACATTGCATTGCTGAGTCCCCCTTGCTTAGGCAAACTTCTGTCCAATGTTAATGCAGAATAGTTCAAGCTTCAATGTAATAAAAGATGGTTGTTGAATGCTTTCAAATTGTTTCCATGTGATCCTAAGGGGAACTTATCACAGCATTTTATTTGACATTTACTATTGCCTCCCTCTCAGGCTGAGAGAGTGTGACTTGTCCAAGGTAATCCAATGGATTTTGCCCCAAGTGGAGATTCAAACCCTGGTCTCCACAGTCACAGTCTGATGCTCAAACCACAACACCACACGGACTCTTCCAATTAATTCCTTTCATCGGTAATGGGAGTGTGATCACATTGTGGTTGTAACTAAGGACCATGCATCTTGGAGAATCTGGTGGTGCCTGGCAGGGAGTGTGAGGAATTCGTCGCCCCCCGCCGTGCATCGCCTGGCTTACCAGCATGCCGATCCCATGGGGGAAAGGATTGACCACATGGCTTCCCCCATTGCTCCTGGTGCAACAGGGGAAGCCTCCTGTGTTCCTGCTGTAGCAGCTTTCTCTGGTTTCGCTATAGTTTACCCATGGGGCCCTGCTTGGAAGTTCCTCTGCATCTTGGGATGGGAGCTGGTGGGCTCTGTGGGCAAACTATGGTTGAACCAGTGTATGCCACTGAAGTAATCCCTGTCTCATGAGAGATAACCCTACCAATTTTATGGGACAATGAACCATGTGTTTTTTGAACAGTTTTCAGATGTGCTTACAATCTTAGCTATTTTATCTGTATTTTTTCTGTGTACTGTACATAATGAATTCTTCCCAGATGGGGAAAATGGGATGTAAACAAATTATTTTGTTTTGACCCCCCAATCTGCTCTTCAATTTAACTCTCATATGATTCAAAAAAATTTTTTTCCTGTGATTGTGGCACTGGAATAGAAGAATGTCTGCAGAAGAGTGGTTTGTTATTTCTGTGTGGGCCATCATCACTGCTTTTTAGATGGATGGATGGATGGATGCTCTTTGCTGTCATTCTGGGTAATCTAGTCCCTTTTACTTTTGAGAAAATATTCATGAGCTGATTCTTATACTGTGCCAAAAGTCATAGTTTCTTCCAATTATTATTTTCTTTGTCATTATGATGATTACATTTACTGATAGATTTTGCTCCCCCCCCCCCAATCTATGTACAACAGTTTCACCTAAACATAGATGAAAAATTCACTTTGTGCAAAACTTTAAAATGTAATTAGACACTCAGAATATTAAACCTGTGAAAAGCCTAAACCATTAAAAGGAAAGAGAAATACCACCACATTATGCAAGGCCCTTTCCTCCTAAGCAATTTTCCAAGCTCTGATGAAACAAAAACAAAAGTATTTGCCAGCCTCTGGAAACACAGTAAGGAGAGGGTCAGTCTAACTAATGCAAGGGAACTAGTTGCCTAGAGGAGGCGAGGGATCTCCTTCTCTGGATGTCTTCAAAAAAGAAATACCTGTGAAATTAAATAAAACACCTGTTAAATCAGACCGGTTACACCCTCAGCTACCTGTTGGCGATGCTGGAGCTAGAGAGATCCTGTATTGAACAGTGGGTTGGACTAGATGGCCCATGAACCCACTTCCAAAGCTGTAATTTTACAATTGTATGCCTCTCTCAAAAGGAAGTTCCAGGGACTGGGAACACCTAACAACTACAGCAGGTTTGCCATTTTAGTGACATTCTTGTTTGGTGGTTCAATTTTCAAGAAAATTCCATTTCTGTGTAGTGATTCGCTTTTGGGGAATATGCACAAAATTGCAAAAAAACCCCCAAAAAAACAAAACCATCATTTTAAAAGACGCGTATGAGTGTTGGTGTTGGTTCATGCATTTTACTCAACACATTCTTTTGAGGCAGCCCGTGATTATGATTTAAAAGCAGCACTGAATGTTCACATTCACAAATATTTTTGCTTTGGAGATCATTGTTGGGAGTGGGAGCACATTTGGCCATTATTTCATTAATCATATATGTGTCTGTATGTATATAAGTAAGTATAGATATTTAAACGCACTATTCTTGTATGTATAACAATGAGAATTAGGTTAGTTAGATATGTCTTGTAGCACAGACCAGTGCCTTGTAATATACAGTTTATTTTTCTCTAAAAATATAATTAAAAAGTAATGATTTGTTATTTTCAGAAACAGAAAGCTATAGAGCATGTTTTTAAAGGTAACTCTGATGTGAATTACCCGTAACTACTTTACGATCCTGGAACATAACTATTGAGACTGTACAAGTAATTTTCCAAACCCTGGGAACAGAAAGCAAAAGACAGGCAGGTGTATTTCAAAGATGTTCACTAAAGGTATAGTCATATTGTAAAGAGATATGTAAAACAAGAACGAATTTATGTCTGACAAGACGCTCAAAGATCTTAACAAACCCTTCTGTGGCAGCTATCTATCACTATATTCATGTGGGAGACAATACATAGATATTCTCTGTGTGTGTGTGTGTGTGGATTCAAGTGTGTTGACTTATGACAACACCTTTAAATTTTTCATAGTGTTTTCTTAGGGAAGGAATACACAGAAGTGGTTTTGCCAGTTTCTTCTTTTGAAAGACAGCCTACAGCACCTGCTATACACTGGCAGTTTCCCATCCAAGTTCTAACCAGGGCTGACCCAATTTAGTTTCCAAAATCTGATGGGATAGGGGCCATTAAGGTACAATATTTAGCCACCCAGAGATTTTTTTTCTCGTTTCAGGAGCGTCTTGTGGAAATGCAAGCGCTTCTGGTGTGACAGAATTGGCCGTTTGCAAAGACGTTTCCCAGGAGACCCCTGGCTGTTTTACCATACTGTGGGAGGCTTCACTCATGTCCCTGCATGAGAAGCTGGAGCTGACAGACAGGAGCTCACCCTATATATGATAGAGTACATGTAAGTTAATTAGGATAGAGTTATGCTGACTAAACCAAAAACTTAACAAACTTATCAGAGAACTAACTAAGTAATAGCTATACTGATCTGCAATGGAAAAAATTATAATGAAAAGGGATTGTTTTTGCTAGGCCTGGGTAACAACGGAAAAATTTGTTTCTAAAATCGATTCGTTTTTGGGGGGGTTTTGCGTTTCGATATTTAAAAGAATTCCGAAATTTTTCTTTTAAAAAGTTCGATATTTACGAAATTTTGTAAATGTTAAAAAATTATGAAACATTAACGAAACAAATACGAAACAATAACGAATCGATTCGTTAATGGCGGACGCGACCGCGCAATACGCTAAAAAACCTCCAAATGGGACAGGGGGAACTTCTGAAGCTTCCCTCTCCCTCTGTTGTTGACTGTTGGTGTGATATTATAATTTTTTTTCACTAATTAAACAAAAAACAACTATAAAACTTGCCCCAGACATGCGGAAATAATAACGAAACGACCTCAAACTGATAACAAAACGAATACATAACGAATCCGAAGCATTTACGAAATGAATTAAAAAATTCGTTTTGTTTTTAAGTTGCTCCAGAATGGTTCGTTATCGCTTCGTTATAAAAAAATAATGAATTTTTAACGAATTACGAATTAACGAAACGAAACCGCCTAGCCCTAGTTTTTGCATAAACTGAGTGCAACAGGTTATACTATATTTTTCATATAACTCCTTTCAATTCAGGTGACCAAAACAAAGATCTGTGTAATGTGTTTGCGACCTATGAGCTGTTTTCAGAGATTATCCAATCTGATTTTGGCTGGGGATGGAAAGAAACAGGATTGCAATCCCATACTTTTCAGGCACAGATCAACTCATCACTCATGTAAGCAACCAGGCATGAGGCAATAGTCCCTTTTACACTGCCCTATATCCCAGGATCTGATCCTAGGTTATCTGATTTAAACTGGATTATATGTGTCTCCACTATTAGATAATCTGGGATAAGATGATTATCTGAGATCAGATCCTGGGATACAGGGGCAGTTTGGAAGGGGATAAATGAGTGGAAGACTCTCCTAGAACAATCACAGTTATGATGCTGACATTCAGCTGTGGAGTTAGTCATATCCACCCAGTTGGCAGGCATGGAAGGATCCAGTTTTCTTATGGCAGTAATGCAACCCTGCTGTACAGTCCTCTTCAGAAAGCTGGACTTTTAGAAAGAACATGCTAATATTCACACCTTGGGAAATTACTTTCAAAAAGCTACTGTAGTTTTATGGGAAGAAAAATAAACAGTTATCACAATCATTTAATTTTACTTTTCCTGTTTCTTAAAACACTTTTGGGAAACTTGAAAAAAAACACCTTTCTAGTCTGTGCTATATAACACACTTTTTCTATTGTCCAATTCCTTATCACCTCAACATCCGCAACAAGCTCAAACTAGCAGTATGACTCCACACTCGATTTTCATTTTCTTCCCCCTCCACCATTCTCTGGGACCACAGAGACTCTATTCACCAGGGAAATAACTAAAAAGCTACAGTTGCACAACCCAGAGAAGTGATGTTAGTCTTTATCACATTAATATCACAATGCAACTCTAGTTAGAAAACACCCACACATATTGAGCAAATTGCTATACAATGCTACATTTGTGCAATTAGCTATTTCTGGACTCCGTAAATGATGGCAGAAGATGACAGGTTTCACTCCATTCTGCATGCATATTCAAATAGCTGCAGCATGCCTATGAACATAAAAATCTCCGAATAGTCCCATATGATTCACAGCCTTGCTTTTTGTGAGTATGTGATAATGTAATGCACTACTTACACACTTGTGCTCATAGGTCCGTTGCATTGTACACTTAAGCACATATGTCAGAAAGTGAAAATGGGTTTTCAGATATATACTTGGATCCATTCATCACCTAAACATAGTTGTTTGAAGACACCACACTAACCTTCCTTACAAATAGGAAAATATAACACATATCTTCACTGGTTTGTACCTGTAAGGCTTCTGTAGACAAATAACTAGAATTTTGTTGATGCTTTTCAACTGTGCAGCTACTTTGGGACAGGCAGCAAGAAAAAGATGCAGGTATAGCAAGCAAACACGAAAAACAAAGGCATTGGCGCAATAGGTTACTCAGAACCAAAATATGTCACTTGCCTTCCCTGTCTACCAACATGCATCTCTGAAAATGTACAGCCACTAGCATAATGCACCAATAGGACTCTTGGCTGTAGGCAGCGCTGGCAACAATAAGCCCTTCCAATGTTTATCATTATGTCAGACTGCTAGTTTGTATATTTTGGTCTCCCTAGGGTCAAGTTGCCTTCTGCTCTTTCAACAAATCTTGCTCTGCAAAAGTTTCCACTTCATCTCCCTTCCTTTCCCCAAGCGATAATACAAACAACTTAAACAACTTCTTCATTTACGATGTTAAATAATACAGTCACATGATACTGGACTCTGTAATCATTGTGAGCATCTTCCCATTCTCAGGATGAAACTCATCCAGTTGTCATTCCTTCTTTCAAAATATTATGGCTATTCCATTTGTCATTGCGAATGTGATGTATAAATTCTGGATTCTCCAGGCATACAGCATTTTCCAAATTCATTTTTTCTTTAAAATAGTGCCTTAATTATTATTGTTCTTTCTTGTTTTTTACCTTGCTAGGTATTTGGCTATCCGGTATCCTCTGCATTCAAGAGAACTCAGAACTCCCAAGAATGCCCTCACAGCCATTTGCCTCATCTGGGGCCTTTCCATCATCTTCTCTGGACCTTACATCAGTTACTACCAGGAGTTTCAGGTAGCCAACGTCACTGTCTGCCATCCTGTCTGGAAGTTCCCTCAGCGCAAAATTATGGACCTTTGCACCTTTGTCTTCAGCTACGTCATTCCTGTGTTGATCTTGAGCCTCACCTACCTGAGGACTATTCGCTACCTCTGGACATCTGTGGACCCCATGAAAGATGTGTCTGATTCCAAGAAGGGCAAGCGCAAGGTCACCCGGATGATCATCATTGTGGCGGTTCTCTTCTGTCTTTGCTGGCTGCCCCACCACCTGGTCATCCTCTGCTTTTGGTTTGGTTATTTCCCACTGAACAATGTTACCTATGTACTAAGGGTCCTCTCTCACCTGATTTCCTATGCCAACTCCTGCGTTAACCCCATTGTCTATGCTCTGGTATCCAAGCATTTCCGGAAAGGGTTCAAGAAGATCTTCAGCTGCCTCTTGCACAAAAGAGTGGCCAACAAGGTCCATGTGGCCCAGGTGACCCACACAGTCAGCATCTTAGAAGCTGATCTGACAGAAGTGATACATGTCAGTGAGCCCATACATGCCAGAGCCTCCAGTTGCTGCCAAATCCCAATTCAGACATGGGGGGAGGCAGAGCAGCTGAGCCATCAAGAGAAAGTGGCCAAGTCTTTCATCACGTTCAGTGTGACTTAGCATTGTCCTTTGTCCCTGGGCAGCAGGCTGCTAACAGTAGATGAATTATTTGAGTGCAATGAGGGTTTGGCCCAAAGGATGCTTTTTATTTGTTTAAAGGTTTTAAGATGTGGTTTAAAGACTAGCAGGTGGTTCAAGCCAGGGAGATTATATATATTATTGCTCATTGCTCCCCGAAGTAGCACATCTACCAGAAGCTAATATGCTGTAAAAAGTCTATGGAACATAAAAGACAACTACAAGAAACAAAAAGTGATGTTATCACAGATACACAGATTGGAAAGTGACATGAAGTTGTTTATTTTGGGCAATGGATCCAAGCAAAGAGATTAGCCAACGAAACAATGACTGGACTCATCAGAGCTTTAAAGGTACCCTGAAAGTACCATAGATTGCTAGGTTTGATTTGCATGGCAGCTCTAAGGTTCATGGAATGCACTGAACATGACATTGAATTGGATCTTAGATGAGAAATAGTGTCTGTGTCATAGGATCATATCAATGTTGTTGATTGTGTGGCCTGAATCAAGAATCTTCAGTGTTATAACATAACAAGCTTTCATTCTTACGTCAGCTGAGTGAGCTACTATTCCTCCACTCAGCCTCAGTACACAGACGGGAACAAGAGAATGCTGCACAAGCTGGAGCTGAGGAATACGTTCTCCTGATCTAGATGCAAACCCGGCCACTTATGGAGGCAGCCCAGTTTTGACAGACAGAGAACAAAGACCCTTCATCTTATGCTTAGAATCCAAAGAATTACGAGGCTCTGTCCATAAAACTTGTATAAAGTGATACATCCTAGTTCTCTTAGTTTGCAGCATGTGCACAGTTGCAATTGATCTCAATGGGTCTTATTTCAGAGTAAATAATTTCATGGTTATACTGTTGTTCACACTGGCCTAGGCTTCAGAAGATAAATCTTTGTGTATTGTGATGCACTCTTTGTTACTGCAACACAAGAAAGTGGTGAATGTATTGAATCTGCTTTTCCTTAGTATCAGGTCAAAGGATCCACTTTTCCTATTAAATCTGCAAGAAATAAATGATATCAGAGTAACAGAGACTGAAAGAATATGGATGCATTTCGAATGTAGTCCTCCCTGCTGTATGCTAATAGGTGAGAAGACATGCAAGGAGGCATTTTGATAATCTGAAGTTTGTAAAAACTAAGAATTATACAAGACTTTGATTATATGAAACCGGGTATGTAGTGATGGGTGATCTAATTGAAAAGTTAAGCCCTGCTCCTGGAGGTTTTCAGAAAAGGCACCTCAGATATATACCTCTTTTGAGTGGAGCAGAAAACATGGTTTGGGGGGGGGGGGGAACATGCGACTATACTTGGCCAAAGGGTCACCCTTTGCTGACCATTGCTTTAGAGTCTTGGGTACATTGCATGAACATATTACAGTAAAGCAATCTGTTTTATTTACCTGGGTAGATTTTCTTCACTCTTTTCTATGAATGGGACAGCCAGTCAGTGTATCTTGTGAACTTGGTTTGCTTTCACCATGATACCATTTGTACAATTTTCAGTATTCATCATACTTTGGACTAAATGGTCAGTGATCTGTAATTTACATTTAAGACTCAGAAATAAACACAGTTTCCTTTTAGGAACCCCAAAGAAATACTGTATATACTCACTATTAAGTTGAGGGCAAGTTTGGTGGTAAAATCTATGAATTGTGACATGAGCTGTGGATATGTAGAGGGCAATTCTGTAGAGCGGGAAAAACACCAATGCTGTCTGTTTTATGCCAGCTGCCTTTGGAGCCAGCTGCCTTTGTTGCCACCGCTGCCATTTCCCACCTAGGTATTCAAAAAGGCCAGAAATAGCATTAGTGGGGAAGTATAGTGGGGTCTGTGCCTTTGGGTGGCTTTCCCAGGACAGATTAAGTTCTTGCCTTGCCATTCTACTCAGAAAAGGGGATGGGTTGGGTTTTTTTTGGGGGGGGGGGATTACTAGACTTACAACTATGTAGGATTGCTGTCTCTTGTTTTGTGTTACAGCTGTGGGAACTATTTGTTTAACTTCGTAAATAAAAGCAAAGATTGGTGTAGAGATTCTTATTTTGTGTTTTCTCCTTAAAATAAAAAAGAATCATCAAAAGTAGTTAGGACTTGTATTATGCCTCTGGGCAGCTAAACCAGGAAATCCCAATTAGATGCCCCCCCCCCCCCATGAGGGTCTGGTTCCAGGGGACAAACCAAGAATGGGCAACTTGGAAGTCCTTGAGAAGACTCAGATGTGGAGTAGGCAGATCAAAAGACAACCTGGTAAAATGGCACTATCTAAAAGAATCCTCTACCTTGTGTGATGGTGGAGCAGAACAGACACCTCAGCATCTGTATGCTTGTCCGCTATGCCTTGCCTCATGTACAGAGGAAGAATTTTTGGAGGCAACAAACAATGCAGTTGCTGTTGCCCGATTTTGGTCAAAAGATATTTAGCCGCTTGTGCTCCTATTTTTATCAGTTTTATACTAATTTATGCAATATTTTTGATACAAAATAAATTTTTAAATGCCTTGAATGAGCCATGCTGTCAATACCTGAATGCTGGCAGAAAGTACAAATATTGTATGTTCAGAGCATGCTATACATTCTGCATGTAAAATTATATGTAATGGATTCTTGGAGCACATCCCCACAAAGTACTTTCCCCAAACATTGTTTTTACCATGTCCACGGAGACCTTTTAGGGCTAAGAGTGAGGCCACACATTTTGGAATAAGTGATCAATCTCAAAGTACAATACATATGAAGGAATGTATATCAACCAAAATTCTCACTGACACCTCGTAAAATCAAAGTCCCCTTAGCGTCCTCATCTCTTTGATCCTATCTCCTAATCTAAGACACTCTTGCATGTTTTCAACAGCTAATCTTCCCCATTAAATCTTGTTACAGCCAGAACTGGTTGTTCCTACGTCAGGATTTGTAATGTTTCCTATCAATAACCTCCATATTTAGTCTAACAATTCTCCTGGAATGAATCACACACAACGACTATATAAACACTTCCATTATGTATCCCTCCTTATTTATCTCACCGATCCAAACCTTCTTCAGCAGAGAAGGTTGTTTAATAACCATCTCAGCTGCATTCAGTTCTGCCTCATTCTTCCTTCTTTTTGTTCCCCACTTTTTAATACTTCTGCCTCTTGGACACATGGGTTAGTTTCATAAGCCAGCGTTTACCTTCTAAAATACAGGGTGTGCAGTTTATGGTTGGCAGCTTACCTTAACTGGTTCTATAGCTAAATTATAAGGAGGGTCACAGCTTCCAAGACATAAAGTGCATCTTTACTGTAGAATTAATGCAGTTTGATACCACTTTCATTGCTGTGGCTCAATGATACGGAATCATGAATTTTAGAGTTTTCCAAGGTCTTTAGCATGCTTTTCCAAGTAGTTCTGATAAAGTACAATAATTCCATAGCACTCAACCATGGCAATTAATGTGGTGTCAAAATGTATTCTATATTATAGATGAACTCCTACAGATGGTTGGGGATTTTGTTTCAGTTTGGTTTTGATGAAGATTTGCTTTCATCACAATTGGGATTTTAAAAATGGGAAGATGAGATAAACCAGTCTGACTATTTTCTCAATCCAACTGCTAGAGGGCCTCGAGAGCTGATTTTTAAAAGCTGGTATTTGAATCTGTACATTTAACCATGTTAGACTGCCATGTACAATACTGTGCTTATATGAACTCATATTTCCTGGCTCCATCCCCTTGACAACTGAATTAATGCCTTGTGAAAAAACCAATCACCAAGCAGAAAAAAGGCTGCTACAGAATAATTGTTTAATAGGAGCTCTCCACAAGAACATGACATACCCTTTGCTGGGTCACATCATCTACTGTAGTTTAGCACCATTTCCCTCCTCAACCTGGAAGCCACACCCCTATGGTCCTCTTCAAGGTTAGAGCAGCTGTAGTTCTAAATTTTCAATAGGGACAGAATTGTTTACCAGGATTTACAGCTTGCACAATTTTTAGCCTCAAGAAACAGAACTTTAAAAAGCTTTTAACTTTTTAAAAATATTGTAGTCATCTCAAACTGTTCTAAACTGATATTAATATACCATATGCCACCCTGATATCCTTGTATATAGGGTGGGATAGAAATATTTGCCTTAGAAAGGTAACTATGTACATATATCCTGAAGATATACAGTGTTATTGGACATTAAAGTTAGGATTGTCCATGCCATCATATTTCCCATTCCTCTGCATTGTGGTGGAAGCTGGACAGTGAAGAAAGTAGATAGGAAGAAAATCAACATATTTGAGTCGTGGTGCTGGAGAAGAGTTCTACAAATACCATGGACTACTTAAAAGACAAATAAGTGGGTTCTAGAGAAAATTAAGCTTGAGCTCTTCATAAAGCTAAAGGGACTAAACTGAGTCTGTCACATATTGGGCATATCATGAATAGACATGACTCATTAGAAAGAACTCCTGGTGGCGCAGTGGGTTAAACCCGTGCCGGCAGGACTGAAGACCGACAGGTCACAGGTTCAAATCCGGGGAGAGGCGGGGACATGAGAGAAGTCTCCCACAAGGATGATAAAAACATCCAATCATCTGGACGTCCCCTGGAGAATGTCCTTGCAGAGGGCCAATTCTCTCACACCAGAAGCGACTTGCAGTCTCCTGACACAACAAAATTTTTTAGAAAGAACAATCATCCTCACTCAGACAGAATAGAGTTGAATAGAGTCATGGCCACTCTTACGTCTGCAAGACCAAAGCAGAATGGTTGAAGACAGGGGGACCTGGAGGACTCTCATTCATAGGGTCACCACCATAAGTCAACATTAACTTGAAATTAGTTAACAATAACAACAACAAAATATCAAATCAATCAATCAATCGTTTATTTAGTCAAATGCAGTGAGTAAGACTTCCATATTTCCCTATTCTTGCCAGGAAATACTGGCATCTGGTAGCTTCCATGTAGGTGGAGATGACAAATCACTCTGGGTTTTCTGACTTTCCAAAGAGTAATCCAAACTTAGTTTGAGGATAGGGTTGGGTGCCTTAGGACCCTTCCACACAGCCCTATATCCCAGAATATCAAGGCACATTATCTGAGTGTGGACTCATATAAATCAGTTCAAGGCAGATATAGTGGGATTTTCTGCCTTGATATTCTGGGATATAGGGCATGGGCCATTAAAAGTCTGGACTAAAACCTGAATCAGATCCATCACTGACATGGAAGATACCAGCTGGCACTGGTACTGGAGAGAAGATAATGAGAACAGACAAAAATTCTGTCCTTTCTCCTATGATAATGTGACCATCAATCACATGGCTCAGTTAATAACATAGCAAGAAACTCAATACCTAAATAATCACACCTTTTTCCTTTTTTTACCACACAAAAGACATCAAATCACACTTGAAAGATTTGTACCACACAAAAAATAAGCCAAAGTGAATGGACAGCAGCCAACTTACTGATTACAGTACCTTTCTGCATTCCAAGGCCATATCCTCCGGGACAGTGCTGCCCTTGAAAATATTCAGCAAAATAGTCCTAAAAGAACACTTTTAAAGTCTTTTAGGAGGCATAGGAATGGATAGAACAATTGGCACACCAGACCTATCTCCTCGATATACAATGATCTTTCAAAAGTTTCCCCTTCGGGAAAGTAGCATCAGGAGGCATTCTCCAATCTTTCAAGTGTGATTCAATGCCTACATGGCACTGAGTTTCAACAGCAGGAGGACTTACTTCTTTGTGTAGCCTAGATGGCTCAAATGTAATGTGTGACAATCATTTTGATTTTTGACAAAGTTAAGCATTTTCATTTAGATCAAACAGATTGTGACTTCCTGTAAGGAAGGACTGAAGGCAAAGATATTGATGAGATTAAAAGGAAGCAGAGAGAAATAACGACAGTTTGGAAAGAGAAATATGCTAGTTTCCATAGTTATTCATGTTCAATGGACAAATGCTAAAACTTTAATACAGGTATATGGAGTTAGATAGTTATCAACAAGTATAGTTCCTTCAGAATACTGTTACGCATGTTTGTTAATTGCAGGTGTTATTTATAAATACAGTATGACTTCTGTATCTGTGGGGCATACATTCCAGGACTTTGGGTGGCCATGGGAAATCACTGGAAATAATAAACCCTATTGAATGAACCGTTTCTCCCTGAAGGATATCATAGAGTCATGCTGGAGGAACTGGAAATGCCTAGAGAAAAAAACTCTCTAGATCCTCCAGTGTGACTCTTAATCAGTTTGCAATGAAGGCATGTCATTGAATTACCTGAAGGATCTAGAAAATACTTAGAGATGGCATATTTTGTCGAGATACAGATTAATGAAACTGCAAATACTGGTCCCACAGCTATGGAGTCATATTGGGCTACTTATTTATTAAGATATCATATCCTGTAAGCAAAGACCTATTTCTCTTTGTGGCAAAAGTAGGTGAGTCTGCACAGGTGCTGGACCAGAGCCTTAGTGTCTAATATGGACCAGTAAAAAACCCCAAATCCCATCAAGATGGAAACCTGACTGATAGTTGCCATCGGCTCCAGTGCCAGAGGCAATGTAAATGAAGGGTGAGGAGCTACCAGTGACACCAGTCTACCTTAATCTGGTGCCTGTTTCAGAACTGATGGAAGAGATCTCTCATCAGGCCAAGTCGTTGTGTGACCAGTGGTCTGGGTATGGCTTCCTAGTGGGCACCAAGTTGAAGAGAGAGATGATGCTAGACTACCGTTGATTATGTGATCCAGCAAAGGGTATGTCATGTTCTTATGGATTGCCTCCCATTAAACAATTATTCTGTAGCTGCCTTGGTTCTGCTTGGTGGAGCAAGTGATTGTTTTTTGCACAAGGCATTAATTCAGTTGTCAAGGGGATGGAGCCAGGAAATATGAGTTCACATAAGCAAAGTATCCCACATGGCAGTCTAAATCTGATTTGCAAAAGCGATGGGCAATTTGGTCACCCTTTGCCACTGTCATTTCATTTAGTGACGAAGATGCTCACAGTGAGTTGAAAAGCAGCCTATTTTTGCTCAGTATTATGAAGTCAAAATGCTCATTGCTTTCCCTCGTAAGAGCAGATCGTTCTGTCTTTTCCATCCCTGTTGTTTTATTATAATGAAAATACCAAGAAATGCCATATCTCCAAGTTTTTGTAATTATTATTTGAAGCAATATACCCACTCTGGCCAAAATGTTCCCTGAGGGGATTACAAATATTTGCAAGGCTTAGTCTCTCATGCTGAGTGTGTTCAAAGACAAACTCACATTAAGCCCATTTCAGCATATGAGTACAAATGGAAATTTTAGCACACCTTTGAGACCAAAAGGGAAACAGATGTTTGCAGCATAAACATTCATAGATTTATTTATTTATTTGCTATATTTATATACCACCCTTCTCACCCCAAAGGGCACTCAGAGTGGCACACATAAAGCCACAGTTCAATGCCCCACAACACATATTTGTCTTTTTTTTAAAAGATTATTTTTATTAAACTTTTTTAAATACATAGATATAAAAAAAATCAGGGGGTGCATATGGGGAAGGGGAAGCGGTGGGGGTAAAAGGGGGGGGGAAGGGAATCCATCCACACCTGGGGGAGAGGGAAGGGGGGGAGCTTGGTATGCATTCATTCACTTCTACATCCTATGTCCAATCACCACATTCTTTCCAGCGGGAGAGGTTGGGGTGAGGGGAAGTACAGGGGTAGATAAAGGGGAAAAACTTCCTAGTAGATACTCCACTTTGGCAGGAAAAACGAAATGCAAAGATACAGAATGGGGGACGCCTGGCTCGAGAGCAGTACGTGTGAAAAAGATCTTGGAGTCCTCGTGGACAACAAGTTAAACATGAGCCAACAATGTGATGTGGCGGCAAAAAAAGCCAATGGGATTTTGGCCTGCATCAATAGGAGCATAGTGTCTAGATCTAAGGAAGTAATGCTACCCCTCTATTCTGCTTTGGTTAGACCACATCTGGAATATTGTGTCCAATTCTGGGCACCACAATTCAAGAGAGATATTGACAAGCTGGAATGTGTCCAGAGGAGGGCGACTAAAATGATCAAGGGTCTGGAGAACAAGCCCTATGAGGAACGGCTTAGGGAACTGGGCATGTTTAGCCTGAAGAAGAGAAGGCTGAGAGGAGATATGATAGCCATGTATAAATATGTGAGAGGAAGCCACAGGGAGGAGGGAGCAAGCTTGTTTTCTGCTTCCTTGGAGACTAGGACGCGGAACAATGGCTTCAAACTACAAGAGAGGAGATTCCATCTGAACATTAGGAAGAACTTCCTGACTGTGAGAGCCGTTCAGCAGTGGAACTCTCTGCCCCAGAGTGTGGTGGAGGCTCCTTCTTTGGAAGCTTTTAAACAGAGGCTGGATGGCCATCTGTCAGGGGTGATTTGAATGCAATATTCCTGCTTCTTGGCAGGGGGTTGGACTGGATGGCCCATGAGGTCTCTTCCAACTCTTTGATTCTATGATTCTATGATTCTATGATTCTATGATTCTATGATTCTAGTAGGTCTGCGAAGATGAGATAAATATGTCTTGATTTTCGTCTCTGCTTGATCTCCTTTCAAGTTTTCTTGTTATGTAGACAATGTTGGGCCTTCTTTACATTCATTTCTTTGTATTCTTGAGATAGTTCAAGAATCTATCCCAGTCCGTATTCTTTGTTTTGTCTAAGTTGCTTGAAAGTTTATTCGTCAGTAAGTCCATGTTCATTATATCATATGTTTTCAGGATCCATTGTTCTCTTGTCGGTATCTCGTTGGTTTTCCAGTATTGTGCTAGTTTAATTCGGGCAGCTGTGGAAAGGTAAAAAAAAAATCTTGTTTTCATTTTTTTCCAGTTTAAAGTCTAGAATACCCAGCAAAAAGAATTCTGGCTTTAATTTAATTTTTATTTGAAGAATTTTTCCTGTTTCTCTCCAAATCTGGCGCCAAAAGGTTTTAACCTCTTGCAGCTCCACCACATATGTATGAAGCTTCCATTGGCTCTCTGGCACTTCCAACATTTCCCCTCTATTTTTCCTTTGTTAAATTTGGCTATCTGTTCCGGTGTTAAATACCACATATAGAAAAGCTTGTGCCAGTTTTCTTTGATTTCATTTGCATAGGTAAGTTTTAATTTTTTTGTCCATATTTCCTCCCATTCCTCTAATTTAATAGGGCAGCCTATATCTCTGGCCCATCTAACCATGTTGTCTTTTATTTGTTCTTTTTCCGTTTCCCATGTCAGTAGTTGCTGGTATGCTTTCTTGATGTGTTTACTGTCTGTCTTTAAGATTTTCTCGCATATCGTGTCTTCTTTTTCAAAGCCTAGGAGTTTGTCTCGATTATAGCTTTCATTTATTTGGTGATATTGGAACCAGGAGAGTGTAGGGTCGTACAGTTTAAGTTCTTCTTGAGTTTTGATTGAGGGCCCTTGGGGTGAGTTTTTTAAATATTTCTTTGTATGTTAATCATATCTCTCTAGATGTTCCTTTAATTTGACTAGCTTCGTTAGGAGAGAACCAAAGCGGTGTTTTTTGGTAGAGTTTTGTTTTATATCTTTCCCAAATTTGAATGAGAGGATCCCGTACAAAGTGATTTCTGAAGTTACTCTCTCCTTTTATTTTTCCTCTCCATAGATAATTGTGCCATCCTTGCATTAAGTCAAAACTTTTGAGGGTTAGTAGTTTCCTCTCCTTAAGTCCTATCCAATCTTTTATCCAGCAGATGGCGGCTGCGTCGTGGTATAACTGCAGATTTGGCAGATTTGGCAGAGCCGGGCCTCCTCTTTTCTTACTGTCACACATATTGATGAAGCTGATTCTGTGCCTGCCTCTTTTCCAAATAAAATTTGTAATATCTTTGTGCCAGGTTTTAAAGGTCATTTTTGTCTTTATTATTGGTATTGTCTGAAAAAGGTGGAGTATATTTGTCAAATAAAAACATATATATATGCATTAAAATAACTGCTAAAACATTCAACATTAAATGTTTTATAATCCAGTATCATAATTCAAGGCTGTTCCAGTTATCATCACACCATTTATCCAAAAGCTGGATAAATAATCTAGATTATCCAAAAGCTTGGTCCCACATCCACATTTTCAGTTTTTTCCTGAAGGCCAGGAAGGAGCTGATCTGATGTCACTAGGGAGGGAGTTCCACAACCTAGGGGCCACCACTGAGAAGGCCCTGTCTCTCGTCCCCACCAACTGCACCTGTGAGGAGGTGAAACTGGGAGCAGCGCCTCCCCAGAAGTTCTTAATCTCTGAGATGGTCCATACATTTACATAGAGGGAGGTACATTCAGATAGATGCAGTCTACTTCACCAGAGACATTTGAAGAAGTTGGCTAAAGCTATATCTGCACTGTAAAATTAATGCAGTTTTACGCCAATTTACTCTGCTGTGGCTCAATGCTATAGAATTCCGGGGATTGTAGATTTACAGTCTTTAGCCTTCTCTGTTAAAGAATGCTCGAACAACACCAAACTAAAAATCCCAGGATTTTGTAACACTGAGCCATGAGTGGTGTCGAACTGCATTCATTTGACAATATAGATATACCTCCGAGTCTACAAAAGCTTTTCCTTCAAGCTGTAGTCTCCAAGATGCTACAAGATTCCTTTGCGGTCTTAAGACACAGCATATAACCAAAAAAAGAGATGGGGAGGAAGGAAGTGGAAAAATAAATTGCAGCTTCAAATAAAGCCCGGCATGATGACTGCTGAGAAAGGCCATCACTCAGCCTTTCTCAGACATTTTTGCTCTGGAGGAACTTTTCAAATTATTTCCAGCATTCAGGGAATGCCTGGACAAAAGTACGATCTTCAGCTCAAAAAGACTTTCCACTCAAACGCTATTTCTTGCCAGACTCCTAGTGACCTCTCCTGGAACACTGGCTGAGAAACCTTGCTCTGGTTGGAAGAACTAGTCACTGATCATTTAGACAGAATGTGGCAGAATTCAGACTCTGACTTCTAACAATGTAGCACATCTAACGAGTGTGCTTTTTTACAGTTCACTGACTGGGGTAAGCTGGAACATATAACATAAAATGAAAAAAAGATTCAAACCTCAAACCATTTGGGCTGCTTAAGAAAGAAACAGACAGATGAGGAATCAAGCCCTGAACTCAACCATTCATCCCTCCTTCTCGCCCTGTGCTGACTTCTCTCGATTCTGAAGAATGTGAAAGAAGTGGGCATTTTAAAGGGCATCCTACACTTTAGAATAAAATTGCATAAATACCCAGCGTTTCCCAGATTTTCATTTTCTTTGTGGCTCTTTCTTTTCTTCCTCCTTTTTCCTCATACACGAGTCCCGTTCTCTTGTCTGCCTTTCTTTCCTTCTTCCTTTACTTTCCCTCACACACCTTCCCCTTACTTCTTTCCTTCCTGTCCTTTCTCCTACCTCTTTTTGCTTTCATTCCTACCTCCCTTCTCTTTCTTCCCTCCCTTCTTCTTTCCTTCTTTCTCTTTCTTTCTTCCACTCCCCCATGCTTTACCCTTTCCTTTCTTTTCTTTTCATAGAATCATATCATAGAATCATAGAATCAAAGAGTTGGAAGAGACCTCATGGGCCATCCAGTCCAACCCCCTGCCAAGAAGCAGGAATGTTGCATTCAAATCACCCCTGACAGATGGCCATCCAGCCTCTGTTTAAAAGCTTCCAAAGAAGGAGCCTCCACCATACTCTGGGGCAGAGAGTTCCACTGCTGAATGGTTCTCATAATCAGGAAGTTCTTCCTCATGTTCAGATGGAATCTCCTTTCTTGTAGTTTGAAGCCATTGTTTCGTGTCCTAGTCTCCAGGGAAGCAGAAAACAAGCTTGCTCCCTCCTCTCTGTGGCTTCCTCTCACATATTTATACATGGCTATCATATCTCCTCTCAGCCTTCTCTTCTTCAGGCTAAACATGCCCAGCTCCTTAAGCCGCTCCTCATAGGGCTTGTTCTCCAGACCCTTGATCATTTTAGTTGCCCTCCTCTGGAGGGCGACTTTTCCTTTCTTTTCCTTTCTTTTCCTTTCTTTTCCTTTCTTTTCCTTTCTTTTCCTTTCTTTTCCGTTCTTTTCCTTTCTTTTCCTTTCTTTTCCTTTCTTTTCCTTTCCCCTTCCTTCCTTCCTTCCTTCCTTCTTTCTATCCATCCTTCCTTTTCTCTTCCTTTTTCTTTCCTCCCTTCTCCTCATACACATGCCACCTAGCAGTGGCCAATTTACATCATTCCTTTTTCTCCAATCACATCACAGAGGGGCCCCTTCACTTAGCATCAGTTAATCTTTTCATTCCCTTCCCTCTTTGTAGTTCAAGCCCCTCGATTATTTTAAGTTGGATAATGAATGGTATGTGTGCCAAGTTTGGTCCAGATCCATTCAGCCATGTAGGAGCTGTACAAACCAACCAACCAACCAACCAACCAACCAACCATACATACATACAATGTAGTTTGATATTGTATGTTTAACTACCCTGTCTCAATGCTAGGGAATCATGAGAGCTGTAGTTTTACAAAGTTGTTAGACTTCTCTGCCAAGGACTGCTGGCGCCTTCCCAAACTAAAAATATCAGGATACGAGAGCACTGAGAAATGGCAGTTAAATTGGTGTCAAACTGCATTCATTCTACAGTGTATATGCACTTCTAGGGCATGATCGCTGCCATAGAAGTGGGGCAGTTAATGAATTGTAGATTTTTGTCTGCATTTTAAAAGAGTTATTCAAGCCTCTTAAACCTATCCCTTCTGTAGATTCTGTGCCTTGGGTTAGCTTCTTTACAGTGCAGACAGTGGACAGATTCACTGTCCAATTGGGATGGAAGCCACTACTACTCTTATGACCTCTTCACATGGCCCTTTTGGGATATGCTATTGTGTTGGCAATCTCATGGAGGGGATGGGAGAGGGTGCTTTGGTACCCTTTCCATCCCTTAATCAGATGGCAGAAAGGGCGGCAACATGTAGCAATATGTATTGCCCTGCTGCCTGTTCTGCCATTACATGGCAGAAAGGGGAGGAAAGTGCAAGTAGTTCCATCGGAGCTACCCAAACTACACTTTTCTTCCTGTAGTGGCGCATCTCCACTTTGGGAGGAATGTGGGCGGCATCTGCCATGCAGATATGTAACCGGGGGGGGGGGGGGGGGGCTTGAGGAGCTTCAGCCCCCCCCCCCCCCCAAATTCTCATGGTGGTTCGCGAAAAGGCCTTACTGGTGCATTATTTAAACTGTTATTTTTATTCATATCATGTTCTGATCACCATACTCAATATATCCCATATGCATGAGGGTATTGGGGTAATGATACAAAAGGTTTGCTAGGGTAGACCCTCTTTCACTCAGACTCAGCCCCCCCCCCCCCAACAAACTCAGCCCCCCCCCCCTCCAAATTGAAATCCTGGCTACGTGTCTGCTGCGGTGCATTGTGTGATAGTGCACAGCAGGTCCCATCCTTGCCATAATTAAAAGCAGAAAAATGGGGCAAAAATGCCCCATGTGAAGAGGTCCCTAGGCTCTATTTACATGTTTCGTTGATACCCGATAAAGCTTCTTGACTGAAGGCAGGTAGAGAGAAAGCAAGGAAACTTTTTACATGTTGCTTCTGCATAAAATGCCAAAAGCTGCAAATAGCATTTGAAACTAATAAGACCTGATATGAACAGTAATCATGGGGGAAAAGTAGAAGCAGCTAGCATAGTTCAAGTAAACACACAGTAAAAATTGGAATTATTGCAGAGATCCAGTCAAACAATGCAGCATAAAAAACTTTAATGACAGTTTCCTGTGGGTTTAAAGGCAAGGTAAATTTACTGGGAAGGGTTTAAATTTATATCTTGCAAACCAAATATTGTTCTTTAAAAATAGAGAAGTCATTAACAATGCTCAAGAAGGCCATCAGCAAAGAGGGCTACCCTTGGCAGGCTGTCCTAGTGCAGGGATGGGCAACGTTTTTGTCCCAAGGGCCATTTTTGTGGTCCCAAGGGCCAGAAATATTTATCCAGAGTGCTCCCAAATGCACCCTAGGAAATGCAGATCCTTAGACTTCCAGAATTGTCTTCTTTGGTCTTTGAACCTAGGCATGGATTCAGGCTGGTCATGCCCCAGCTGTTGGTGGGATCATACCCTCAAGCTGTCTTAATCTGACAGAAACAATCCCAATGTATTCTCATTGTTGAGTAATTTCCAGCTACTGCAAGAACTGCAGGTTTGGAAGCTCGGCATATTTTGCTTGTACAGAAGGCCAAATAAGACACAGACAACTTCAAAGGCAAAATCAGAGCTATTTATTCTCACTGGCCAGAGAGGACATCAACAGAGAAAGCATTCCAAAGTACTGACATAACGTAATGGAAAATACATATAATTTTTATTTCATCTGACAGCTATTGGCTTGATTGGCAGAAAAACTGTTTGGTTATGATCCATGTTCTGAGTGGCTGAAGACTCCATAGACCATAATCACTTGTTTGGTCCTTGTTTGGGAGATTCAATAAACTGTCATTGGATCACTGAAGTGTCTGTCCATTTAATGTTCTTCCTCTGAGAGGGCCATAGTTGAAAGGAATGTGGTGAGGCAATATGTAATGAGTCCTTGATGGGCTTAATGGGTTAGCCCTGGTTAGCACAATAGGGATAGTCCAGTGTACACAATGGTTGCTTGGTGGTGATGACCATCAACAGATGAACCTGGCTTGAGGCATGGGTGCTGGATCTTTCCCACAGATAGCTGCAATCCCATCAATGGGAGCAGGGAACAGACCCAAGGAACTTTGACATACATCCATTGAGTAATTTTTCCCGGTCTCCCAGTCCTTTGTGAGGGGACTGTGGTAATTAGGACAGGGGTCTTGGGTGCGACCAGACAATATTCAAGACACAATTTATACACAAGGTTAATGCTAGACAAAAGGCACGGGCTCACTTGGTTTTATGGAACCATGGTTGGAAGAGACCATCTAGTCCAACCCCCTGCCATGCAAGAAGAGCACAATCAAAGTACCCCTGACAGATGGTTTCTATTTTATATATTTCATAATTTGGGGATTCAGTTTTTGATATCATCATCATGCTACTTTTGCAGTTGCATATAAAATGCCCCAGTTCTTTGTTCTAGTCCTACTTTCCTCCTTTGTTCTCAGCTGACGTCCATTGCTGCAAATGGAGCTCAAAGTGCAAAAGTACTTTGAACTCAATGGGCTCAACAATTTGGAGAGGAGGAGGAGACGTTTTCTTCTTTGTAGAGTCAGGCAAAAGCTGCAATCTGTCCTATCTTGTGTATTTTCATTATTAGTTTTTTGCCTCATTGAACACACTCTGAGGTTGCTTTGTCACGCTTGTCCCCATTGTCATCTGTGAAATGTTGAAGGGTCTGTGGGATATACAGAAGATTCAAGGACAACAATCATCCAAAGGTGGGATCAGGTACCTGGGTCCCAAACTGGCCAGCATTTTCAGTTGGGACTAGTAATAAAAACAGAAGCCAATGAAGTTGCATTTTGAGAGTCATGAGATTTGAATATAGGATGAGCCTTGTATCTGCAGGGGATGTGTTTCCAGACTTTACATAGATTTGTGAGATTGTGGCTAACCCTATTGAAATGAAGGACTTCCATGACATAAATACCATGAATATAATAGAGCTTTGCTGGGGAACCTTGAAATGTCTAGAGATGACATATTTTGTTGGATGTGGATAAATGAAACTGTGCATAATGGTCCCATGTACACAGCTATCGTGCAGTACTACATATTTCCAGTCAACCACCTGCTTGTTAGGAGCCCTGGTGGCGCAGTGGTTTAAACCATTATGCCAGCAGGACTGAAGACTAACAGGTTGCAGGTGTGAATCCGGGCAGAGCACGGATGAGCTCCCTCTGTCAGCTCCAGCTCCCCATGCAGGGACATGAGAGAAGCTTCCCACAAAGATAGTAAAACATCAAAACATCCGGGCATCCCCTGGACAACGTCCTTACATACGGCCAATTCTCTCACACCAGTAGCAACTTGCAGTTTCTCAAGTCGCTCCTGACATAAAAAAAATCCTGCTTACTGGCTTCTGGACTTGTGGTAAGTTTCTGTCCCTACCCAGAGTTTGAAGAGGCCACTTGAAAGTTGGCTAATTTATTGTCTTCCCTTGTGCATTGACTTTTGCTTCAGGCATCAGTCAGAAAGCGAAGTGCTCAAGTGGACTAATCCCCAGAACCTGGCAAGGAGAAGGGGGCTGTGAATGGCTGTTGTGACTTCATGGAAAAGACACCAATTTAGAGATTAGGTACTCATCTCAAAAGAACGTGTTTGACAGGACCAAAAGACTCTAAGTCCTATTAAGTGGCTACATCCTGCAACCAAGAGGACTGATTAAGGTTTTTAAAGCTCTAAATGAAAGGAATACAAAAAAGCCAAGAGAAAAGCATAGGTTAAATTGATGACAAGAGGCTCTTGCACTGACTCTTAGTCTCCAAGGGAACCGCTGCCTTAAGAGAGGCTAGCAAGTCTACAGGCCAAGCCATTTTATATATATACTAGCTTGGGGACCCGGCGTTGCCCGGGTTATTAGAGAAAGTGGGTAATGGCGGTTCTGTATGCCAAGTTTGGTCTTTATTGGTCTTTGGATAATGGCAGCATTATTTTCAGGAAGTGAGTGAAGGTACTTGAAGTCCCATCATCCATGGTCTGTCGTCCTCCAAACTGCTCCAGGATGTAGAGTGGGTCATTGAAGCTCCATGTGCCAAGTTTAGTCTTGATGAGTCATTGGCGTGGGTCTCAGTGGTCTCAGGAAGTGAGTGAAGTGACTGCAAGTCCCATCATCCATTGTCAAATTCTTCCGAACCGCACCAGGATGTAGAGTGAGTTATGCGGGCTCTGTGTAAATTGTGGTCCTGATCCATCATTGTTGGCAGTTATAATGGTCTTAGGAAGGGAGTGCAGGTATTGCAAGTCCCATCGTCCATGGTGCATCCTCCTTCATACTGCACCTGGATGTAGAATGCGTCATGGAGACTCAGTGTGCCAAGTTTGGTATTTTTTGGTAATTGGATGAGGGTTGCAGTGGTCTGAAGAATGAGCAATGGTACTGCAAGTCCCATAATCCACGGTCCATCCCCAGCCAAACCACACCAGGACGTAAAGTGGGTCATGAGAGGTCTCTGTGCGAAGTTTGGTCCTGATCAGTCATTGGATAAGGTTAACAGCGGTCTCAGAATGTGAGTGGTAGTACTGCAAGTCCCATCATCCATGGTTCATAGTCCTCCAAACTGCAGTAGGATGTAGAGTGGGTGATGGGGGCTCTGCCAAGTCTGCTCTGTATGGGTAGTGTTGTGACCCAGCCCCCGGCCTTTCCTTTCCTCTCTTTCTCATCTCGGAATGTTGGATTTGAGGCTGGCCAATCAGAGACCATATGCAAATTTCCTTCTGTCATGCACCGTTTCTGCCATGAACCCTCTTCTCCACCAGGGGCTCCTATTGAAGCTGCCCAATCAGAGACCATATGCAAATAGCACCACAGCGGCAGCCAATCAGAACGCTGGCACATACACCGCCCTCCACAATTCCTATACAAACACTCTTCTTTATTATATACTAGCTTGGGGACCCGGCGTTGCCCGGGTTATTAGAGAAAGTGGGTAATGGCGGTTCTGTATGCCAAGTTTGGTCTTTATTGGTCTTTGGATAATGGCAGCATTATTTTCAAGAAGCGAGTGAAGGTACTTGAAGTCCCATCATCCATGGGCCATCCTCCTACAAACAGCAGCAGGATATAGAGTGGGTCATAGGGGCTCTGTGTGCCAAGTTTGGTCTTTATCAGTCATTAGATGAGGGTGGCAGTGGTGTCAGTAAGTGAGTGAAGGTATTGCAAGTCCCATCATCCAAAGTCCATCCCCTTTCAAATTGCAGCAGGATGTAGAGTGGATCATGGGGGCTCTGTGTGCCAAGTGTGGTCTTGATTGGTCATTAGAAGAGGGTTGCAGCAATCTTTGGAAGGGAGTGGAGGTACTTGAAGTCCCATCATCCATGGTCTGTCCTCCTCCAAACTGCACCAGGATGTAGAGTGGGTCATTGGAGCTCCATGTGGCAAGTTTAGTCTTGATTAGTCATTGGCGAGGGTCTCAGTGGTCTCAGGAACTGAGCAAAGGTACTGCAAGTCCCATCATCCATCTCCAAAGTTTTCCAAATAACACCAGGATGTAAAGTGGGTCATGAGAGGTCTATGTGCCAAGTTTGGTCTTGATCCGTCATTGGATGAGGTTTGCAGAGGTCTCAGAATGTGAGTGAAGGTACTGGAAGTTCCATCATCCATGGTCCAGCCTTCTCCAAAACTGCAGCAGGATGTAGAGTGGGTCATGGGGGCTCTGTGTGCCAACTTTGGTCTTGATTGGTCATTAGATGAGTTTTGCAGCAGTCTTGGGTAGTGGAGGTACTTGAAGTCCCATCATCCATGGTCTGTCATCCTCCAAACTGCTCCAGGATGTAGAGTGGGTCATTGAAGCTCCATGTGCCAAGTTTAGTCTTGATGAGTCATTGGCGTGGGTCTCAGTGGTCTCAGGAAGTGAGTGAAGTGACTGCAAGTCCCATCATCCATTGTCAAAATCTTCCAAACCGCACCAGGATGTAGAGTGAGTTATGCGGACTCTCTGTGTGAATTGTGGTCCTGATCCATCATTGTTGGCAGTTATAATGGTCTTAGGAAGGGAGTGCAGGTATTGCAAGTCCCATCGTCCATGGTGCATCCTCCTTCAAACTGCACCTGGATGTAGAGTGCGTCATGGAGACTCAGTGTGCCAAGTTTGGTATTTTTTGGTAATTGGATGAGGGTTGCAGTGGTCTGAAGAATGAGCAATGGTACTGCAAATCCCATAATCCATGGTCCATCCCCAGCCAAACCACACCAGGACGTAAAGTGGGTCATGAGAGGTCTATGTGCGAAGTTTGGTCCTGATCAGTCATTGGATAAGGTTAACAGCGGTCTCAGAATGTGAGTGGTGGTACTGCAAGTCCCATCATCCATGGTTCATACTCCTCCAAACTGCAGTAGGATGTCGAGTGGATGATGGGGGCTCTGTGTGCCTATTTCGGTCTGTATTGGGAGTGTTCTGACCCAGCCCCCTTTGGCCTTTCCTTTCCTCTCTTTCTCATCTCGGAATGTTGGATTTGAGGCTGGCCAATCAGAGACCATATGCAAATTTCCTTCTGTCATGCCCCGTTTCTGCCATGAACCCTCTTCTCCACCAGGGGCTCCTATTGAAGCTGCCCAATCAGAGACCATATGCAAATAGCACCACAGCGGCAGCCAATCAGAACGCTGGCACATACCCCTTCCGCCCTCCGCACCTCTGTCCTTCCCATACAAACACTCTTCTTTATTATATATATAGATATAGATATAGATAGATATATATATGCTTTCTCCTTTCCTTTCACTGTCATGCTTTGTTGTCCTGCTCCTTCCTACCCTGCGGTTAATAGAAGGCCCCTCTTGTCCCTCCCCAATTTTGCACTCACTTCCATTTATCCTGCACAAGTGCCATTTCCATTTTTCCTCCACCAGAGTTCGATCCAACTTTGCAGAACAGCAGTTCCCTTTTCCATAGAAGCATCGACTTAATGCTGTTTGCCACTGGCTACCTATAATGGAGTTCTCAGTTCACCTCCAAGTGAATTTTATAGCATACAGAAGCTTGTATACGAAACAAATGAGATGGTTACAGTTCATAAACATAGGTTTACACGCAGAAATAGTTGATGCAATTTATTTATATTAGTGACATATAATATGGCACAAGGGAGTATCAGAAAACATCATTTAGGGAATTTACCTTATGCATCTGAAACCAGCTACATCTGATTGAAGATGGACAGGAAGGCCTTGGAGTATGACATAACGTGGACAGGATTTGGTATAATTTTGAGGCAACAGGCTCTTGAAGTGTATGCCTTATACTAGCGTTTCTCAACCTGCAGGTCACGACCACTGAGGGGGTTGAACAATCTGTTTCACAAGGGTCGCCAGACTACCGGAAAACAGAGAAGGCTGAAGATCTCTCTGCCTGTCCTTCTCTTACTTTTTGGAACCAGATGACGAATCCTCCCACCAAAAGCCCTCCTCTGCTGTAATTGGCCGGCCTCTCAGCCAATGGGAGGGCTGTTTCTGAGACTCTATGCAGGGCACATGGGGGAGAAGGGCAAGACAAAAATGTACGAAATAAATAAATAAATAAATAATGGTGTGCATGTGTGTGCAATGGAGAGCACATGAGATTGGAGGGAGGCTCGTGCCAGTGATCAAGTCCTTTCAAGGGAGGGGGGAAAGTGCCTGCATGACGTGGGATTGAGAGGAGCTGGACAGTGGACAGTGACAAATGTGGAGGAGCTGGACAGTGGACAGTGACAAATGTGGAGCATGCTTTACACTCAACAGTGAACCATTCTGCTGCCATTGTACATAGGGAAGAAAATGTTGGACAAAGAGATACTAGATATTTCCATCAACTATGGCGTAGAAAAGGAGGTACACTTGTGTAAACTCTTCAATGTGCAAGTGTAAATAACCAAGAAATGTCCAGCAATATATTTTGGTGCAGATTCATTGTGGGCTAGGTTCACAGTGGTCTCTGAATGTAGGTGAACTTCATCTCCTCTAAATCACTATCAATTCCTCCCAAATCCATCCAGTATTTTCTGTTGGTCATGGGGATTCTGTGTGGGAAGTTTGGCCCAATTCTATTATTGGTGGGTTTCAAGGGGGTCTTTGATTGTAGGTGAACTACAAATACCAGCAACTACAATTCCCAATTGTCAAGGTTTATTTTCCCCAAACTCCACCAGAGTTCAAATTTGGGCATATTGAGTATTCGTGCCAAGTTTGGTCCAGATCCATCATTGTTTGAGTCTACCTTGCTCTCTGGATGAAGGTGAACATGCGTGACTCAGGGCATTTTATCCTAGCACTTAAGACCTGGCTTTTTACTAGAACATTTGACCCATGTTAATTTTAATATTTGTATGTATGTGTTTTATCCTTTATAATTTCTGCAATGTAAATTGCCTGGAGCATCTCGGATGGAGGGAGATTAATAAGTAATTAAAGATGATGATGATGATGATGATGATGATGATGATGAACTACAACTCCCAAACTCAAGGTCAGTGCCCACCAAACCATTCCAGTATTTTCTGTTGGTCATAGAAATTTAGTGTGCCAAGTTTGGTTCAATTCCATTGTTAATGGAGTTCAGAATGCTCTTTGATTGTAGGTTAACTATACATCTCAGCAACTACATCTCCCAAATGACAAAATCAATCCCTCCAACCCCACTAGTATTCAAATTTGGGCTTATTGGGTTTTTGTGCCAAATTTGGTCCAGATCCATCATCACTTGGGTTCATGTAGATGACCTATATCTCCCTTAAATCACTGTCAAATCCTCCCAAATTACTCCAGTATTTTCTGTTGGTCATGGGGGTTCTGTGTGCCAAATTTGTCCCAGGTCTGTCATTTGTGGGGGGGGGGGTCTGTGGAAGTCAGAGTTGAAGAGGATGAAGGTACTCCAAATACCATCATCTATTTCCATACCCCCCCCCCCAAGATATTGTTTTTATGAATGATCACTATGTTCAATTTGTAACAATGAAAATACATCCTGTATATGAGATATTTGCATTAGGATTCATAAGAGTCGCAAAATTACAGTTATGAAGTAGCAACAAAAATAATTTTATAGTTGGGGGTCACCACAACATGAGGAACTGTATTAAAGGGCCGCGGCATTAGGAAGGTTGAGAACCACTGCCTTATACATTTCCCATTTTCAGGCTATGTATACATGCAAAGTTATTTAAGTGGATTATATTTGTCACATAATTGATCGGTGAGATCTAGTACTTTACCTGCAGTAATAGCATGAAAGCATAGAAATTATGCCTCCGTATGAAATGCTCTTTGAGTCCTTAAATTTCTAGCATGCTGGAGACTGAAATATTGAAAACTGTTCAACCCTAATGCTGTTACATTTTTAATTTTTTTAATTTTTTTTATTGTGTATAAGAAACAAACAGACCAAACCCCCCCCCCCCCCCCTAATGCTGTCTACCTTGCCGCCTCTCTGGGGAAAAAGAAATGGTTTGCATTAATGCTCACAGTCAGCAACAGTAAAGCTAGTTCTCTGAATTTACTTTAAATTATTTTAAGTTGTTACAATTGTCACATCACCAAGTCCGAATGTAATAATTTTTGCCTAACCGTGTTTGTTCTATAAGGGCTGTGTGCTATTTTGATTTCTTCAGTTGTCTTGATATGAATTGTAAACAGATAGCTAGATAATAGTATGCACCCACTGATTTTTTTTTTTTAAACAGGGAAAGCATTAGCAAGCTAGAACTGATTTTTAACTCACGGTCCCCTCTATTGACACATTGAAGAGTGCATTTAATTGATCCACAACTACATTTTCTACAATGCTGCTTGAACAAATCCAGGAATAAAGTGTTAACTGAAAAACAGCACCTGCGGGATACCATTTCCAGCATGAAACATTAGCATTCTGTAAAGACAGGAAACTTGCTTTGAGTAGTTGTAATCCAGCACCTGAGAGCCAGTATGGCACACTGGTTCAAGTGCTGGACTAGGACTAGAAACCAAGCTTCAAATGTCTTCTTGATCATGAGTGACTTTGGGAAATTTCACAATCTCTCTGCCTCGGCAGAAGGCGAAGGCATCTCCCCCCCTGCCCCCAAACAAATCTTGCTACAATGACAACAATCCAGATCCTGGTCATCCCATGGTTAAATTTCAAGGGAGATGTGGCACTTGCCTGACCCTAAAAACAAAACAGAGGGGATGCAGTGTTGGTTGCAACTTTCCAAGGCACCTTATGCACTTGCATAAAGTGGCACTCAACTCTTTCTACTTCTTTTGACTCAGCTTTTTACTCAACAACTCTCCAGGGTTTCTTTTCTTTCCAAAAGGAATCTTTTTCAAGTATATCTGCTCATGGTAGGGTTAGAACTTGGGACCTTTAGCACATAAAGGTGTTGGTTTTGATCTTTAAAACCCGACATGGTTTGGGTCCAGGTTACCTGAAGGATCACTTTCTCCCATACAACCCATTCCACACATTTCAGTCTTCTGGCTGCTCCAAACAGCTAGAACCCAACTGACAACTGTATTTATCAGAGAACGTATTTATCAGCTGCCCCAATACAGCGGAATGACCTGCCAGAAGAGTTCCGATAGCTAAATGTGCTGTCAGAATTTAAAAACCATGTAAAGACCTATCACTTCTGGTAGGTTTGCCCAGACAGTCTTTAAACATGAATTTGAAGTGTCCTTTGTTTGATCTCTATTTTGTGTGTGTTTAGTATGCACTTTGTAGAGATAGATTTTGGTGTGTATTTTTATGGAGATACGTTTTAGTGTGTGTATTTGTGTTGTTCTTGCTGTGCTTATGTTTTGTAACCCACCTCAAGCCATGAGGAGAGGTGGGTAAGAAATAAAATTATCTCTATCTATATCCATAATAAGAGTAAAAATATGTATGTGTGTATATGGCTGGGTTGACCGCTTCCACGGACAGGCTCCCACTTCCACAGAAAGCTTTAACCCATAGTGCTGAGGAGCAACCAAAAGCCCTCCCTCCAATGACATTTTAAGTTATAGCGAATGCCATGAACATGTAGCCAAACCACTGCCAATGTCCACCCCAAACCCCATACTGCCCACCACCCAAGTGAATGCTTTCATTCGGGGACATTTTCATCCTAGATTTTACTTGTTTTCTCCACCACAGACATCCCAGTGTTTCTTACTCTCTCCGTTGGTATGGAATTTGCATGATCCTACCCACTGCCTCTCCCTTAACTCTTTCCTACTTTGCCTGCACAACAAACAGAACAGAACTAATTAGCAGCTAAACATACTGGAGGAGTTTGGGGGATTGACTCCACATGATGGAAGTTGTAGTTTGCTCTGCATCAGGTCAGAGCACTGTGACCCCCACTGACAATGGGCCTGGACTACATTTGACACACAGAACCCCCATGGACAAAGACAAATACTGGAGAGGTTTGGGGGGAATTCACCTTGATTTATAGCTGTTGGGATTTATAGTTTGATGATGCAACTGGAAAATGAGCTTAGTAAGAAGACACTGATGATTTATGTTTTTACTGGTTTGTATGATTTTACACAAATACACACACTAAAACATATCTCCATAAAAATACACACCAAAATCTATCTCTACAAAGTGCATACTAAACACACACAAAATAGAGATCAAACAAAGGATACTTCAAATTCATGTTTAAAGACTGTCTGGGCAAACCTACCAGAAGTGATAGGTCTTTACATGGTTTTTAAATTCTGACAGCACATTTAGCTATCGGAGCTCTTCTGGCAGGTCATTCCGCTGTATTGGGGCAGCTGATAAATACGCTATATGCTAAATGTTTTAAAACTGAATTTTATGTTCGCTGGGGCATCAAATTGCTGCCGACTGTAAGCCGCCTTGAGTTGCCTTTGGACTGAGAAAGGTGAGATATAAATACCGTAAATAAATAATAAATATAAATAGTTCACCTGCAATCAAAGAGCACTCTGCATCTCACCAATGATGGACCTGGACCTAACTTGCCACACAGAATCCCATGACCAACTGAACATACTGGAGGGATTTGACGGAACTAACCCACTATGGTGCGAGTTGTAATACATCCTGCAGCTGAAGAGTAGGAGCCCCCGGTGGCACAGTGGGTTAAACCCTTGTGCCGGCAGGACTGAAGACCGACAGGTCACAGGTTCAAATCCGGGGAGAGGCGGATGAGCTCCCTCTATCAGCTCCAGCTCCTCATGCGGGGACATGAGAGAAGCCTCCCACAAGGATGATAAAAACATCAAAGCATCCGGGTGTCCCCTGGGTAACGTACTTGCAGACGGCCAATTCTCTCACATCAGAAGTGACTTGCAGTTTCTCAAGTCGCTCCTGTCATGACAAAAAAAAAAAAAAGCTGGAGAGTATACTGAACTTCACCAATTATTTATTTATTGTGTCATCAGCAACCATTGTATTACAATTCTAATGGAGCAAAACAAACACACAGATTAAAAAGAAAAAGGTAAAAAACACACACACAGATTTTGCAAAATTGGTATTTGGTTAAATGTCCTTTGACCAGTATCTGGCCGCTTGGAGTGCCTCTGGGGTTGCCGCAAGAAGGTCCTCCATTGTGCATGTGGCAGGGCTCAGGGTGCATTGCAGCAGGTGGTCAGTGGTTTGTTCTTCTCCTCACTCGCATGCCGAGGATTCCACCCTGTAGCCCCATTTCTTCACCAATGATGCATCTAGAGCAAACTTGCCCAACATGACAAACTTTAAGTATTGATAAAATTTCAGGGGGTTAACCTGGCATGATGTGAGTTGTAGTCCATCCACTGCCTTATGCATTTTGTAAAATAAAAAGAAATGACTTCTTCTAATAACCTGGGCAATGCTGGGTACCCAAGCTAGTTATTATACAAAGAAGGCAAAAATGCTAAATGCCAAACCTATATGGATATAATTGTTATGTCTAGTCTTGTCTAATTAAAAACTCAGCTCTGGCCATTAGAAAAATCTAAATGTTAGGATCAAAGTAACTGAATTTAGACAGATCTGTGAATGTTTCTTAATTTAAACTAGAATTAAACATGTTTTGGTAGAATGACTTCTGTTCCCTCAGTGTGAATTATTGTCCTTTTACTCACTGAAAAAAACACTTAATGAACTGAAAGCATTGCTACAAATTGGCAGAAAATGCTGAGAACCTTTGTGGTTCCTTTGCTACAGGAGACCTTAAAAGCATCATTTTGCTGAAAGCAAAAATGGAAAGAAAATGGCTGCTCCCAACTTCACTCACAAAACATTCAAATCTCTGAAATGCTTTTATCTGCAAATGTGCTTTGATTAATATTAGTTCGGTAGCAAATTGGCACATCATACATTACTTGCCTGCCTGGTGTGACAGAATTAATATAGTGCTGGATAAACACATGATGACAAGCTCATTACAAAGAGGTCAACAATCCGAGTTTTCGACCAGGGATTTTGTGGGTTTTTTTTTTTTTTACACTAATGGTAGAAGATGAGCTTAGCTTGTCTACTAAACAAAAAAATGTAGGCTCTAACCTTTAAAAATGTGACTTGGTGCTCATTTAGGTTGATAGAATCAACACTTTTTTTAAAAAAAAAGTCTAATTACTGGTCCATTGTCAGAAATGTCACACAAATGCCACCCATTTTATTTTCTTCCATTTTATTCTGCCATGTCATTTTTTTTTGTTTTCAAAAATTGCTCTGCTGATACAGGAAAGAGAAAGAGAAAAGGAGATCATGACCTGATTGGCGTTCTTTATGCTGTCATGAAGGCCCTTTGTGTGGGCTAGTGGTGGGGGTGGCAAGGATGGCAAAACTAAAACAAGAGAGGGACATATGCAGAACTATAAGTGACTGACATCAGAGATAAGTGCTTTGATGCACCTAGTGCTAAAAACTGATTGGTGATCTCAAGTAAGTCACACACTCTTATCCTCAGATTATCCCATGGCCATGCTTATCTTAGGGTTGCTATAAATTATTTGCATACAAACAACAACAAAATGCTGCCATCTATAGTGGGAGAGAGTGTGAAGTCTTGGTTCTGCCTTCTCCTCTCCTCTGCTTCAGTTCCCTCCGTTAATAGGACTTCCCAATAGTGTAAATAACTTCCTTTTTTAGTTTTTGGGTGGAGCTTAAAATCCCCCCAGAAGCCGATCTTAGTTGGTCTATTCCATTTCCCTGTATAGATCTCTCTGCTGGACTCCTCCCACTTTTCTACAACACTGCTACCATGACTTAGGCTTGGGGCATTGTCTGATAATCCTTGGCCAAGCAATAAAAAAGGCACCTGCTGCATTTAGCAGCATTATTATACCAAAGGTCCAAAGGACAACAGAAGCTTTTGGCCAACCTAAGCTTCACAAGAGAGAAGATTAAGACAGCCAGGCATTATAGTTATCCCAAAGACTCAGGTGTGCCATAAGAGAGGGTAGGCAGAAGGTTGATCTACTAGAACACTGTTTCTTTAACTTTAGTTCTGACCCTAAATTGGGTCCCCTTAACTCAGTGCTGGGATCCTGAAAAAATTGTCAGCTGTAAAAGGTTTCTGAATACTACCTATTTGCTATTTTAAACATTTACATGAGTGGATTCTGCAGAAGGTGCTGTACTTCACAAAAAAGAAAACCAGCTTGTTTGGCAAGCCTTGAAAATACTGATTTGCAATTAATGTTTGATTTTCATGCCTGTTTTATATATCTGTTTACCCAGAGACACGTAAAAAAATCTTGGGCCCAAAGGAGTCCCTAATTTAAAAGAAGCTTTTTACTAATCAGAATCACAGTAGCTGCAACCAAAGTGCTTCCACCACTGTCAATGATACTGCTGAAATGAAGCTAAGATCCTAAAGTAACTACTTCATTAAATATGTTTAACTAAATAGTATCTCCTGGCCAGAACCCACGCAAACCTACTCTACTGGAATGCAGCAGCCACTGCAAGTGACAAAAGGCTGTTCTCTTGGTGACCAGGGCACAGCATGGCGTTTCCACCTTTTCCCTGCCAGTGATCCTGGTGTGACCCTGAGGAGTTGCATCCTAATAATGTCCCATAAACACCAAAGTAGCTAAATAGTTTAAAGAGCAAAAATTAATGTGGCAGGTCATAAGTCAACATTATATCTGTACATCTTTTAGGAGGTGCCTTGGAAAGCATATCCTTTAGTTTCACTTACTTTTTGAGAACTTCAGGCTGATTGTTATGTATAAGATTAATGAGACTTTTAGTTACTGGCAATTTATTTTTAATTGTGTTTAAACTATAGAACAGCTGGAGAAAGTTATATGCTTGACCATACTGAGGAATAAATATTCAATAGTATCCCTGTACCTTTGTATTTAGTGCAGTGAATAATAAAGAGAGAGAGAGAGAAGTTGCATCCCAATTGCATTTCCTCCTTGTATCTGAGATTACTGGCATAAGTAAGAGGCAGAAATTTCAGTCTGCTGCATGCCAGTGAACAGTATTGTGTATTTTAATATGTATTTTATAGAAATACATTTTAATTGGTTTATTTATAGAATGTTTACAATATTTATGTGTTTTAATTATGTTGTGACCCACCTTGAGAAATAAAATTGTTATGATTATGATTAGGATAACAGAACACTGTTGCTTGCAGTGGCTAAAGTAAAGGTGAAAGTTTCCCCTGACATTAAGTCTAGTCATGTCCAACTCTGGGGGTGATGCTCATCTCCATTTCTAAGCTGGGAAGCTGGCATTGCCATAGACACCTCCAAGGTCATATGGCCAGCACGCCTGCATGGAGCACCGTTACCTTCCCACTGAAATGGTTCCTATTTATCTGCTCACATTCGCATGTTTTTGAACTGCTAGGTTGGCAGAAGCTGGGTCTAACAGCAGAAGCTCAACCCACTCCCCGGATTTGAAGAGTCAGCCTTTTGGTCAGCAAGTTCAGCAGCTCAGTGGTTTAACCCGCTGTGTCACCAGGGGGCCCTTGCAGTGGCTGTTGCCTAGAAAATTAAGTGCCAATAATTGTGAATATGGAGGGACCATGAATTCATATCTTTAACAACCTCATCAGACAGCCACCTGAGGTGCTCTGCTTTGCAGAGGTTCGTGGGGAATCTGGAGCCCCCTCACATTGTCCAGCTTCAGCTGAGCACAATCAGATGGGAAGAAGAGTGAGCATGCGGGTGTATATGGCTCCCCCCCCCCCCGGGTGGATTTATTTATTTATTTATTTATCATGTCAGGAGCAAATTGAGAATACAGGGAGAGACCTCCCATGTTGCCCTGGTGACGGCATGCACCAGCTCCACCTTCCTTCATCCACGGAGCTGTACCGGTGTCATGTGATGATAGCCAGCCGGCTCAGTGGGTTTTTGTTTTTTTGTCGTGTCAGGAGCGACTTGAGAAACTGCAAGTAGCTTCTGGTGTGAGAGAATTGGCTGTCTGCAAGGATGTTGCCCAGGGGACACCTGGATTTTTTTTTTATGTTTCTCATCCTTGGCTCAGTGGGTGACCGGGGCTAAATCAGCGCATGCTGCCAAGGTTAGCCCTGTGTGAAGAGGTCATAAGTTCATTCTCTTCTCCAAGCTTTCCTGTCTTCTCATGATGTGGTCAAAGTACTTCATCTTTGTCTCTAATATCCTTCCCTCCAACAAGAGGCATACAGTATCTGATTCTTGATGTACTATTTGAGATGTCAGGAGTATGGTCCAACCCCTTTTATGGTCCAACCCCTTTTATGGTCTAAAATGCTAGACATCACTGCATCTTGTAGTAGTGGATTCCACAATCTACTGATGTGCCCCATGAAGAAGTTTTTTTCCCTCCTTTCTCATCCTAATGTACCCATCTTTCATCTTCACTGTATGGCCCTGACTTCTAGCTTTAAGAGAAAGAGAAAGTTGCCTCTCTCCACTCATGCATCATTTTCTACATCTCTCCTTTATCCCTGCTTACTCATCCTTTGTTTTTAATAAGCAAAGGTACTGAGAATATTATCATCTTTTTTTTAAGGGAGTTGTTATTCCGGTTCTTGACTATTTTGGTTATTATTTTCTGCACCTGATCCACTCCTTTTTTGAGGAGCAAGAGGGTGCTGTTCCATTCATCCACTGCTGATGGGTTTCCCAGAGGAAAATGAATTAGTCTTGGCGTGAACGGGATGGTGGAGCAGCTAGATTTTTAGATTGGTACAACACAACTCTTCGTATAGTAGAATGAATTTTAAGTTCATCTGATGCAGCAGAATCTCAAAGTGAATGCAACATTTTAATAGAAAGCAAGGCTACAGTCTTCTCAGTGAGTAAAGTCTATGTTGCATAGTTCTTGCAAGTATCCAGTACCTCCTTATGCAACACTTTTTGTATGGTATCTGGGCTCAGCATCATAGCTGTTTAGGTTCTTCCTATTGCTGCCCTAATCCTCATGGTTCAATGATTTTCCTTTTCCTGTGTGCTGTAAATTTCCACCCATTTCAAACGGAATGTAAGCTATAGTAGAAAGACACTGCTGTTGTTAAGAAAGACCTAAGAAAATAGTATTTCACAGAGTAGATTTTACAGTTTCAAGAGGGCGTTGTTAAAGGTGGGAAACCATTTCTGAATACACTGGTGATAATTACTTGTGATACCCTTCTCTTATCTTTTTTCTGTCCCTGTCTGAACACCAAGGTGTGAATGGAAAGAAATGCCTACTTCTGGATAGGCTTCTTCCCTGGCCTCCTTTCAGCAAGCTGCATGCAGAATCAGAATGCCATATGCGAATGTAAAGACAGACAGACACAGAGAGCGGGGGGGGGGGGGGGGGGGGGAGGGAGAAGAAGGAGGAGGAGGAGGAGGAGGAGGCCGAGGACGAGGACGAGGACAGAGAAAGTACTGTACATAGATGCAACATAAGCTAGGGAAGATGATTAAACAATTTTTCAAAAGAAAATATTTAAAGCAGCATGAGGCTCTAACACTAATGTAATGTTGATGCCATTTAACCAGACCCCGATACTTGTGTATCTTCAGGCCCTGTCAGAACTAAATAGTTTTAGTTACAATCTTAAAAACACAATTCCTATGAGGAAATATTATTAAACTTGATAGGATTTACTTCTAAAGAATGATGATGATGTCACCACCAATTATGATGATAAGAAAAATTAAAAACTGAGCATAAAATGGTGCTTTTTTATCTCATACCCTCAACATGCATTTAGGATAGCATGTAAACCAGGGAAAATCATTTGTGATAAGCAAGTTTCATTAACTTATTGGATCCCATCCAAATATTATTTCTGGAAAATCAGTTAGGTATACCTTTGTAAAGGCTTTCTGTCTAATATACAATGTACAGAAAATGTCTGCTATAGATCACCTAGACCTAACTGGAAGAATTACTATATTGCTTGTGTCGGTCATTGGGTTCAGAGAGTGCTCTGTGAGCCCTTGATGTTTTTTCTATGTTAAAGTTTTTATGAGCTCTTGCTGTTGACAAGCACTCTGCAATCAAGGGAACCCCAGGAAGCCACTTTAGAGAACTGTTCCCCTGGAGTGCTTCTCTGGCTCTGTCTTATTGAAGGCAGCTGCTCATTTCCCATTCCACTGTTCAGAAGGATAATTCAACTTCACCGGAAACCAGAAGAAGCACAGGCAAGCCACAGAAACCAACGCTGTGGTGACAAGAAGTGCCATGGTGTGAAACAAGCAGTTCCATGATTTGAAACAAGCCAAGCTAATGTACACAGGGGGATGCTCCTCAACCTGAAAGGACATATCCTGATATAGGAGAAACAAAATACTCATGTCCTGCCCCCCATTCTATCTTAACTACTTGGAAGGTGAACTAGCTGCACGGAGAACAGATTGGAGACAATGTAATTGAATCAAACAAGTATTTATTAACTGACAAGAATTTTAGATTTTCTCTCCTCCTGAGTATCACTACAAAGTCTTTATGAGGAGAGATAAAATCTTTGAGAGATAGACACAGTTCTGGCCGAATTGAAGCTCTTGAATCTTTATTTCTTCTTATTGTCTCTTTCTTGTATGGTGTTCAACTGTCTCTAAGATGGTCTCAGTATTTAATTCTGACTGGACTTGAATACAGCTCATAGAGCTCTCACTGGGCAAACTATTTTGTTGACCTTCCGGCCTTCCTCTCTCTTCAACTTCCAGTCATGGAAAGGCTGAATCTTCCAAGAACCAGAAGTGCTTTGCCTGAGGTTCCCCCCCCCACCCCAGAGGATTCTTAAAGGGGCAGAACAACAGAGGATTGAAATGCAAAGAGGCTGTTTAGACTGACTCCCCAGAAACTGTACATAAAATATTAATATCTCTAACTAAAAAAAGGCTTAACTAGGGGTAAACAGTGAGGGTCTTCTTGAGGCACAATAATTCCATTATGATGGAAGATCACATGTACATGTTTGTTTTACATAGATATGTTGGTCTGCAAAACATGAACTTTTCGAGGTAAGGTCCTCTCCAATTTCCTACAAATTTTGGAGCATCTCTAGGTTTGTTTACACTTCTTTCCCATGTATTCAACTTTACATTTGTAAATACAAGTTGATGAATAGGTGAAGTGTTCAATAAATCTGCCTTAGAGGGCCTTCAGGTCTGGTGTGAGACAATGACATCATCTCTTCATGCCAAGTTTTGTGGCAGCTTTCACAGTGCAAATGGGGCATGCGCCTTGTTATTCCATGTTACTTACAAGAGGCAATGATGAGATGTTTGGGAGGTCTCCATTTAGACTGGGAAGGCCATATCATTAGGCAACCATCCATGCACAGTGCATCTAGGGAAACTGGGAATCTTGGGAACTTATCAGTGTTTGAGGCCCAATTGGATCCCAATTGGATAGGCTCAAACTGGATCCAACCAATGCGGGAGAACTAAGGTCACTTCCACACAGCTATATAAAATCCCACATTATCTGCTTTGAACTGGGATATATGGCAGTGTGGACTCAGATAATCCAGTTCGGAGCAGATATTGTGGATTATCTGCCTTGATATTCTGGGTTATATGGCTGTATGTAATGGCCATAAGAAGCTTAGTTTCCTAGCAATTGCAGCTGATGATCACCCTTTTCAACAGGGCTCAAAAGTAGTGGAGGACAAATGTCATGGTGCATGGAACATGGGAATCACATATTATTCAGCACCATGGACAGCAAATCAGGAGAACAGTGGGACTGACACAGAGATATAGACACACAGACACAATGCACTCACCTATAGCTTTTTTCCTCTCTTTCTTTTTTTATGAACTACACTTTACATCAGGCATCCTCAAACCACGGCCCTCCACTGCTTGGGCTTCTAACTCACAGAAGTCCTAGCTGGCTTGTTCTTTGTTCAGGAATTCTGGGAGTTGGAGGCCCAAACAGCTGGAGAGTCACAGTTTGAGGATGCCTTCCTTCCTTGATATGAATGTGCCTATTTATATAAAATGGTAAAAGCCCTCCTGTTTACTTTTCACAAAGAGATTTCTCAATCAGTCTTCCCAGTGAAAATACTCTCAAAATAGAAGTTTTTCACAAGAATAATGGAAGTGATATGGTATTGAACTTGCTCCTAAATTCTGAGGGTCTCTTATGGTTATGTTTTGCCTTTTTAATGTGTGAATTTTAATTGCATGTGTATATTTAATATTACATGTAATCTCCATCCACTACTACAAGAAAGCATCTAAGTAATCTTATGTTTTTGCTATTTTGAGCTTTTGTCACCTACTGCTTTTCTGTATGAAGAATCTCTGTTTCTATGTTCTTCCAAAAATAGCCTACTTAGTTCATTTGGTTCCACATTGTCCTATGAAGAACTTTGTACCAAGATTTTAAGGGTTAGATTCCTGGTTTTGGCAGAGACTTTGTCCACAGTCCTAAATGCCATTCTCCCATTATTCCATATGTTTTTGTAACTTATATGGCATATTGTCTATGGGGAAACATATTTTTTTACATGTCAGGAGCAACTTGAGAAGCTGCAAGTCGCTTCTGGTGTGAGAGAATTGGCTGTCTGCAAGGATGTTGCCCAGGGGATGCCTGGATGTTTTAATGTTTACCATCCTTGTGGGAGGCTTCTCCCATGTCCCTGCATGGAGAGCTGGAGCTGACAGAGGGAGCTCATTCATGCTCTCCCTGGATTCGAACCTGCTACCTGTCGATCTTCAGACCTTTCCGCACAAGAGTATAACTCATTGAATCACAGATGGCTCCAGAAAACATATTGCCAACATATGAATAAGGTGCTTTGCAGCAAATAATAAGAATAATCTGATGTAGAAAGATTGTGAATAAGAAGAATCTGAAGTCCTGATAATTAAGATTTTTCAGGACTTGGCAATGAATCTACTAGAAAGAAAAGAAAAGCTTTTATTTGTGTTGTGTTAGTAGAGTTTCTCCTTACATGTCTAATTTGGATTTGAGCCTTTCCTGTTATCTGGCGACTCTCTTTTCTCATGGTTCTTATAAAGTCAGGAAAAAGTGGATATTTCACTCATTCTAATTGTCCTTAAATTCCCTTTTCATGTGCTATATTGAACTGAGAAGCTTCTGCCATCATTGCACATTACAATTCAGGCTGGCTGTAATCCCATACTACTCAGGCAGGATAATATATACATACTTTGCAGACTTTTTCAACTGTTGATCAACGTCAGCCTGAGAACTGATTATGAATCCAAAGTGTAGCATTAGAAAACATAAAAGCAGACATTAGGAAGCCATGAGCCACCTCAAATCAGTTCCACATTTCCATCCTCCAAGGGAAATGTGTATGTTCCACAGGGCTTAACAGACTTAGCAGATGTGCAAAGACAGGAACAACAGACAGCAGGTGCCACAAATCAAAATATTGTTATGCAGCTCACCGCCCTGCCAGCCATGCTCTTTCAGCTGTTTAATATCCAATTAAATGGAGTGGAGAATCAAGCTGGCACTGTCTCCTTGCCAATTTAAAGAGCCATCCCCAATGGCTTGGATTCGGAGCGTACTATGCAGACCTCTTTTGAACGCAGAGAAAAGCACTGGAATTAAATGCAGATCAGGGGCCCAGCTGTTGTCCTGAGATGCAGTCGACAAGTTGTTCCCCCAGGAGTGTGTCACAAGGCCCTGAGCTTCCTTTCTCTGTTCCAGAGAGGCTTCCAGCTGTAGTGCCCTCAAAAAGTGGTAGACGACAATTTTTATTCACTCTCTCCACCCAGCCGGAAGTGTAGTGAAGTCAGTGCTTGCAGGGCCAAAGACTCAGGATATTTTTAATGGCAAGAATTACAATAGCATTTGCTACACTCCCTTGAGAACCCTTTTCCCATTCCTTCCCACTTCAGCTGTAATTCCCACCTTAAATGGGAAATAGTACCATAGAGTCTCGCTTATCGAACATAAATGGGCCGGCAGAACGTTGGATTAGCAAAAATGTTGGAGGTATTAAGGAAAAGCCTATTAAACATCTAATTATGTTATGATTTTACAAATTAAGCACCAAAATATCATGTTTTACAACAAATCGACAGAAAAAGCAGTTCAGTACACAGTAACGTTCTGTAGTAATTACTGTATTTATGAATTTAGCACCAAAACATCGCAATGTATTGAAACAGCTGTGGATCCTTGTGGGAGGCAGACTGTGTTGGATAATACAGAATGTTGGATGAACGAAGGTTGGATAAGCAAACCTCTACTGTAATCCCTACTATTTGCACATTTCTTAGTACAGAGGAAAGCTGCTAGAAACTGTTTTAGATTAGGGATGGGAATTATGTGCTCCTCACTGATGTTGCTGGGCAATAGCTGTCAGCAGTACAAGACTGCATAACCAATAGGGAGTGATGCAGGGAGTTGTTATTGTTATGTTTCATTTGTTTTATTTGTATTCCACCTTGTGCCTTAAACTGAGAGTCAAAGCAGGCTGTTTCCCAAGTCCACTCTCCTGCTGACTCCTTTCCAAGGTTAAAAGATTCCAACCAAGGCGGGGAACTCATTAAAGCTGGAAAGGGGATCTGATGCTAAATTCCCTCTTTGAGACCAGAGATTTATTGACCATGGCATAAGCCCTCATAGCATGACTGGGACCAAATTATTGCAGCCATTGTAAATTACAGCCTTGTTTTTTCAAAGCAATTCAATTGGCTATTAGTACAAACATGTCCAGCTTTAACAAGTCCCACCTTTCATTATTTTGTAACAAAAGCCATACAATTAAATCTCTATTTAGATGGAAAATCAATTTTCCCTGAAATAAAAAGCTCCCAATTAACTTTATTGTTTGGACAAAGCTCTAAAAGGCTCCCTGTTTTGGTCAGAGGACAGAAGCCAAAAAAGCTGTCAGGAATGTGTTTGCAGAGTGGTGCCCGCAAGAAAAAAGACCACACACACAGAGATACACATTCAGGCACATACAAACAAATGCACACTTGCGCAAACAAGTGTGTGTGCGCGCACATACAAATACCACTTGTTGGAAGGAAAACCCAAGAGGGCTGCGGAACTGTGAAGTAGAGGAGAATTAAGGCTATCCAAACTATACTGAGTAAAAAGACGCACAATGCAACAAATATCTGTAGTCAAGAGAAAGGGAGAGGGAACCAGGTGAGAGCAGCATTTTGTTTTCTTTGCAGGCAGAGCTCTGCTGAAAAAGGAGAGGCAAAATTAAATTTCTATTTACTCACATTTTAAAGTCCCCCAATTTCATTCTGTAGCCGGGGAGTTCAATCCCATTGCAGGTTTTTCCATTATCAGTCATAACCAAAGGGCAAGCTTGTGGAAGACTTCAGTTCTGTCTTGGAATCCCACATTGGAAAAGTTAGTAGAGAGAAATGATCAAGTATTAGTGTGTAACTTAATTCCTGACCAAAGATGACCCAGAGATGAGAAAATTATTTTCCCTTTTCCTCCTTACTTACGGCACAAGTGCTTTATATGTAGAGCCCCCCCCCCCCCCCCGCTCACAAAACCCCCCAATGATGTTGATGCCGAGCATCTTCCCCCCCCCCCTCCCAAGTATTTGTAGTTCGCCAAGGGCCGGACAATGGATTCTGCTGCTTCCTGACCCAGCGCACATAACTAGGTTCCTGTCTCCTCTTTGTGAACTCTCTGACTTATGCACTGGACTATGGACTCTGCTACTACCCAACCCAGCGCCCATCACTGGGCTTCTGCCTTTTTCTTATTGACTCTCTGCTTCATGAACTGAACTGTTTGCTACATCCCTGGCTTAGGAACTTCCTTCTGGTGCTTGCCTTGAAATGCAAGCAGCCTCAGTTTCCACGCACCTTTGCCAAAGGACTATGAGATCTCCAGTTTGCGTTATAATAAAGATCCAATATTGTAATAAACTTTCGCTGGGGATGGGGATGGGATATTATGAGATGCCTGTGTATTAGTGGTGCCTGTGTTTTATGACTATGATATGTATGTAACCCTTATGAATTCCCCTATGCCATCACCCCCTTGACCTCTGCCCCACAAAAGCGGCGTGACCAGGAACTGCCCAAAGGGAAGAGCTCAAGCCTCTCCCTTAATCACCCTTGATTGATTCACCAGCATGGACAATGCTACTGATCCCCAACCCTAGCCCTCGGAGCAAGGCCAGCGAAGGGAAGGGGGTCAGCAGAGACTAGGAAAAGAAAAGATTGATTTAATCACCAAGATATTGTTGACCCTCCGGGTGGTCCGATATCGATCTAGCCCATTCAAATCACTCGCCAGACCCATCAAGGACAGGAAAGCTATTTTTTTACCAAATATCACCCTTTTCCCGCCCAAGACAAAGCCCGCATTCCAGCAGGCAGGAAATCCAAATCCCATCATCTTTCCCCTTTGTCTGTGGCCGTCCCGCCCTCCTCGCTCCTGATTGGTCCAAACTCAGAAGCGAGCGGAGGGCGCCCATTGGCCCTCCCGAGGCGCAGGAACGTTCTGATTGGCTGAGAGCCGAGGCGGGCCGCCAAGCCTCCTCCCAGCTGTTCCAGCCTCAGCCAATCAGCAGCAAGCCGGCCGACAAGGGGCGGCGGGAGTTTCAAACTGCTTTCTTTTGTCCTGTACTGTACAAAAATGCCTGAAATCTTTGTATCTGTATGCTTGCAGTGGAATGATTCCTGATCTCAGCTGAATCACAATAAACCTCGGTTGCTGAAAAGAAACTTCTTCCACTTGGATGAGGCATTATTATTTATAATATTTTTACTCTTTGGATTGGCTCTCGCTGGCCTCACCAAGGGACCCAGAGCCCTTTAGGCGCGGTCCTCGGGTCTCTCTCTCTCAAGGAGACCCTGCCAAAAGCAGCACGATATCATTGTGTTGATTGATCCACGCCAATTTTTAATGTGTAAAGGTTTAAAAGGAATGGCACAGAGACACAGACATAATGCACCCACCTATAGCTTTTCCTTTTGGTGAATTTCACCTTACATCAGGCATCCTCAAACTGCGGGCCATCAGCTGTTTGGCCTCCAACAAGTGACTAGTGGAGTGTCACAGGGTGCGATCCTGGGCCCAGTACTGTTCAACATCTTTATTAATGACTAGCTGTTCCCTGCCATGCATTGCTGTGGCCCAGTCTGGTGATCCGGAAAATAAAGTAATGAGAAAGTATTGGTTTCTAATATAGGTGATTCCTTTCTGCTTGTGGATAAACAGTATTTCTTGTTGTTTCTTTGTCATTGTCAGAATTCAATATGACCTTAACAGATTAGAGAGCTGGGCCAAAACTGACAAAATGAATTTCAACAAGGACAAATGTAAGATACTACACTTAGGCAGAAAAAAATGAAATGCAAAAATAGAGAATGGATGATACCTAGCTCGATAGAAGTCTATGTGAAAAAGATTTTGGAGTCTTCATGGACAACAGCTGAGCATGAGCCAACAGTGTGATGCAGCAGCTAAAACAGCTAATGAGATATTGGGCTGCATCAAAAGGAGTATAGTGTCTAGATCGAGGGAAGTCATGGTGCCTTTGTATTCACCTGGAGTTCTGTGTCCAAGTCTGAGCACCACAGTTCAAAAGAGATATTGACAAGCTGGAAGGTGTCCAGAGGAGGGTGACTAAAATGATCAAAGATCTGGAGACCATGAACCCCATGAGGAGCATCTTAAAGAACTGGACATATTTAGCTTGCAGAAGAGATGGTTGAGACGAGACATTATAGCCATGTGTAAGTGTGTGAAAAGGTGTCATATGAAAAAGAGGGAGCAGGCTTGTTTTCTGCTGCCCTGGAAACTAGAACTCAGAGCAACAGATTCAAATTACAAGAAAGGAGATTCCACCTGAACATTAGGAAGAATTTCCTGACCATACAAGCTATTCAACAGTGGAACTATCTGCTTCAGAGTGTGGTGGAAGCTCCTGCCTTGGAAATTTTAAACAGCGGCTGGATGGCCATCTGTCTGGCAGGAGGTTGAACTAGATGGTTAATACAGTCTCTTCCAACTCTATGATTCTATGAGTTTAAGTTGAGCTAAACAACAGAAGAAAGAGGCTGGTCTAAGATCAAAAAAGAAAATGCCTGAGCTCTACACAATGGCCTTCTTGTTCTTCTTCTACTGTACTATAAAATATAATTATTTTATGTTATTTCATGTTGCTTTTTTCTATTGAGTTCAAGGAGACAGCCACCATTCTTTTCTTTCCCCTTTTATTCTCATAACACCCCTGTGAAGCAAAGTTATGCTGTAAGTGTGGGGCAAAAGCCAAAAGTTACCCAATGAATATCCTGACTCCATGGGGGACGAACCTTAGATTTGCAGGAGATGATACACCATCACCTCCTCCTGCTGAACCACATTGCATGCTTATTATCCTTCACAAAGAGACAAAAGGAATAAGAGTGCAAGAAACTGGAGTGATATTATCTTTCAGTGCTGCCGAGTTGAAAATCAGCTACACACAGGCTCTGGTTGCCAGGCTACAAGCCATCCTGAATAAGACCTCTGTCCAGGCCCATTCTTCAGCACCTGTTCCATATGGAACTGGTTTGAAGTGCCAGCGTAATGCAGGGGCAATTTTCCTATCTATGGAGGAGTGTTGGAATAAAGATTTTCTCTTTTTCTTTGTAATAAAGAAATATTAAATCAAAGAGCCATTGGTAATCCCAACAGCAGCAGCAATGACAACAGAACTGCATCAGATTTGTGAACTGGGGTGTGACCCATTCGTTCCAGGATGAGTCCATGGTACTGAATACATATAGGCAGATGGTAGAGCTGTCGGGGCAGAATATCAAAGCAGGTGGGCCCAAATGCCACAGGATTGGATCTCCACATTTTGAAGCATAAGTGCAGTACAAGTATATTTCATGTCTCATCTATAGAGGTCAGTTAATCTGGGGGCAGTGTGGAGCAAAAATGCCCCAAAGTGGTGCCAGGGGTCAGTTTGCATCAGCCCAAACTCACAGCAGAAGCAGTCTGAAGCAGCCCTGCTGGATAACCACCCTAGTATCCATGTCACTCCCAGTGCCACAGCCAGATGGATGAGAGCTCCTGTGCTGACCTCAGCAGAGGCACCTGCAATGACCAAGATTCCTCACGTCACCTTTTCTCTGTACTGATGAGCCCTGTGTGGACAGCAGACCTGTCCAAATTGCACTTAGTTTTGATGTCCATACTTCATCACAGTTCAGGGTTGCTCCAGAATTACTGTAGACATCTTGCTTCAACCCGAAACCTAAAGTCTGTGTTTTGCCAACCTTGCTTTGTGATCTCCCCAATGCTGATGCATAGGCTGAAAACAAGAAGGGAAGACCAGCTTTAGCACAGCAGATTAATCACCAGCTGCAGCTGCAATTAATCTTGCCAGCTGCAAGGTTGACAGTTCAAAGCCAGGTCAGGGTGAGCTCCTGACCTTCAGCCCAACTTCCCTGCCCAGCTAGCAGACTGAAAACATATGAATAGAACCACATTAAGCAGGGAGGTATGATGTTTTGGAGGAAAAGTTTGCAAACAAAGAAAGATCTTTGGCAATGAGATGGAGCAACAGCACTCCCCTGTGGCCAGAACCAAGCACAGTCTCCAAAGATGCCAAATAATGAGAAAAAGCCTATACATACCTCTATCTCTTGTCTGTCCCATCATTGTATAATTGCCATTGAATGTTTGCTGTACATGTGTTCTATGCTCCTCCCTGAGTCCCCTTTGGGGTGAGAAGGGTGGAATATAAGTACTGTAAATAAATAAATAAATAAATAAATGTTTCATAATAAGCAGCTTGTTGTCAGGAGCTTTGTTCACCGAAGTATGCATGTAATATACATTCATTTCTACGTATAGGGTGGGAGTAATATGTTTTGAGAAAGGGGGGAAAGGTTACTGGACTGGGAAGACAATCAAAGGTAGCAAAAGGTCCAGAAAGAATGGTAGAATCAACTCATTCACAATCATCACTACTATCATGCCTGCAAGGTGGTAAAAGGCAAATCTAGCTAGTATGGGAGTTATTAATATACATTAGCCAGATACAATAGACAACAGGTCTGCATATAACAAAGAATTAGCTTAAATGTTCTGTGTTATATTGAAATGTAGCTGCAGAAATTTTGTTCTTGCACAATTATTACAGCAGCAGGTGCCCTGTCCTTCCTTTGTGTGTGGCCTCTGTATATAAATAATAAGTCATACGGCTGGCAGCTGGCAGCTATTTTCTAGAAAGGCTGTTTTGCTTTCAACAGGTATATGACAAGAAGAAATGCTCCCAGTGAAGTTTATCTCAGCATGCAAACTTTCCATATTGGCAATAAGTGGAAAAGGCACAAGAGGCCTTTCAGAAAACTTCATCAAACCAGCTGTGAAGGAAGGAAATATGCACAAGAATGAAGCTTTTAGCCTTTTCTGCCAAAAAGTGCTGGTTCCTCACCAAACTATAACTTCTTGCCTAAGAAAACCTCTTATTTGATTTTGAAACATCACTTCCAACACAATGCTCTCAAAATTCTCAAAATCTAAATGGAATCCATGTTGGAGAACAGAGAATAAGGTGGTCAACTCCATTCTGCACATATTTGAGAGCAATCCCTATAGATTTCGCTGACAATACATCCTAGACTCAAATACAGACATTTAACATGCCTTTCAAACCATCATTCAAAATCTCAGACCCAAACTGGTCTGTAACAAACAACTAAACCCCAATAAGGTAGAAATTAATGAATGGTTTGATTCTGAATGTAGAAGTGCCATGTTTGGAGTAATGGAGTACTCCAAGCATACAGTTAGAAATAAATGATACTGTTGTTGCTGCAAGTCTAGCTCAGATGAAGGCTTTCTATAAGGCACTTTTAAAGCAGAAAAAGACACGTTAGAGCTCAGTGGAACCAATTAGCATTAACTGTGTCGGAAAAGAACAAGAAGCAGTTTTGGGATATTATATCAACCGTAATGTACACGGTCAGGACGGTAGTTCTTGGCATATTTCAACACAACAATGGTTTGATCATTTTAGTAAGCTTTACGGAGCTACTTCTTCAGGGAATCATCCTACCACCTGTTTGCCTTTTTGGTCCTCAGTGTCAACTTCCAAGTAAAGAAATTGATTGCAGCTCTGGCTCTGAGTAAGGCCCCAGGGGAAAATATGATGCCTACAGAAATATTTAAAAACTTTCCAAAGTGGTGGGCTCCAATATTAGCCAAAGTGTTCTGGCAGATCAATAACACAGGCATCATCCCAGAGTGCTGGAAACATGTATAGTTATCCCCATTCACATGAAGGGTGATAAACAAGATCCCAACAACTATCGCCCTATTAGCTTCCTAGATATTAACTCTAAGTTATATAGTAAACATCTGTTGAACGAATTAGAGGACTGGAAATTCAATAACCAAATCATTCACCCTGAACAGGCTGGTTTCAGAAAAGGCCAGAGTACAATCAGCCAGTGTTTGACCTTGTATTTCTTAGCCCAACAAGCAATTGCTGGACCTACCAAACACCTATTTGTTGCCTTTGTCGACTTAGCAGCAGCTTCTCATTCTATCGATAGAAATCTGTTGTGGCATAAACAGTCTAATACCAATATGGATAAGCACCTACTGTTTCTAATCAAGGCACTTTATTCTAACACCATGGCTAGAATTAGAGTTGGTATTTCTGGCTCATTAACTGACCCCATTCATACTAATAAAGGAGTAAAACAAGGCTGTCTATTGGCACCAGTACTCTTTAATCTATCCTTGAATGACATACTACCTCCACTCTCAGGGCAGGCATGTAGCCGGGGGGGGGGGGGGGGGGGCTGAGGGGCTTCAGCCCCCCCCCCCCCCCGAAATTCTCAAGGTGGTTCGTGAAAAGGCCTTACTGGTGCATTATTTAAACTGTTATGTTTATTCATATCATGATCTGATCACCATACTCAATAAATCCCATATGCATGGGGGTATTGGGGTAATGATACAAAAGGTTTGCTAGGCTAGACCCTCTTTCACTCAGACTCACCCCCCCCCCCGAAACTCAGCCCCCCCCAAACCCCCCCTGAAAATTGTTTAGCCCCCCCGAAACGAAATCCTGGCTGCGGGCCTGTCTCAGGGCCAGAATTTTTCCCACTCACAGAAGGATCCAAGAAAATTTCCAGTCTATTATATGCGGATGACATAGTTGAAATCTCACTTACCCCAATTTGTCTGAGAAGACTGCTTTCTAAGCTTGGTATGTTGTTGTTCATTCATTCAGTCGTCTCCGACTCTTCGTGACCTCATGGACCAGCCTACGCCAGAGCTCCCTGTTGGCCGTTACCACCCCCAGCTCCCTCAAGGTCAGTCCAGTCACTTCAAGGATGCCATCCATCCATCTTGCCCTTGGTCGGCCCCTCTTCCTTTTGCCTTCCACTTTCCCCAGCATAATTGTCTTCTCTAGGCTTTCCTGTCTCCTCATGATGTGGCCAAAGTACTTCAACTTTGTCTCTAGTATCCTTTCCTCCAGTGAGCAGTCGGGCTTTATTTAAAAAGCTGAATATCAACTATAATAAAACAAAGGTAATGATGTTTGGAAGAATACACTCTCATCACAAATGGTTCATCAGGAGTTACCAAACTGAACAATGTCGGGAACTGAAGTACATTGGAATCCATTTCATGAAAAAACTATCCTGGAAACCTCATATAGAACACATTAAAGCAGTGGCTATTGCAGCAATCCTCAGATTTGACAACAGGGGGTCATCTAGTGGTCCCAGCCCTTAAAATGAAGTCATAGGCCAGATTTTGTATGGTACTGCTATCTGGAGATGGGATGAGTCTCAGACAGTGAAATTCGGAGGCTCTCTGGAATACATTTTTAAGAAACTACTGAGACTCCCACCGGGCATCCCAGCAGCCTTAGTCTGGACAGAGGTTGGTCCCCCCCCCCCCCATTAGACCACATGACTATTTATTGGAGAAATGTAAAAGATTCTTTAGTTAGGATTCTCCCCAAGGGATGTTATAAACAGCTAGCAAAATGTGAAGTCTGGAATACAAGATACCAGAAGCTACTTGAATTTCACCCCACTCTGTCTGATAAGCTCCCTATCTTGAACTCAAGGGAGAAGCTCCATTAATATATTTTTAATCACTGTGTTCACCAGGATAGGCAGGCTATTAATAACTCAAAATTTTCCCACTGGTTCAGACAGTATAAACTTGACCATGATAGGGCTATCTACCTGACTAGGCTCACATTTCCAAAACGTAAACAAACCTTCACAGCCCTTCATTTTCAAAGTATGCCTGCAGCAGTGATTGATGGTAGACACACAGGCACCCCTCAGGCTCTTCACTTATGTGTTTGTGGGGCCCTGGAGATTGAGGATTTGCCTCACTATTTGTTTTCCTGCCCTCTGTATTCTGATCCAAGAACTAAATTCCCTGGGCATACGCTTTATCTCCTTCAAACCAATACTACGTCAGAAAGGATTTTCTACCTTTTTGCTGACATTAACCCTGTGGTTATTCACAAGATGTCTCTTTTTGCCCTGGCAGCACAGAATATCCGGGCAAGACAAATTTCTGATATTGCAGTTGACTGTGCTGGAAATGCTTTTAATTAATATTGGCTGTTATATCCAAGGTATTCCCTGCTTAAGTTTCAATAATGCTGTATTTACTTGGCTTTACCTGGTTTTTAGTTATGCAGGTGCTAGTCCATGCCGTATCTTATGTAGTATTTTTAAGGGCATATCTTGCTATTGATATATGTAGCATTTTAATGATTTATATAGGATTTCAATGGTGTATATTATCTTGTATTTAATAATCTGGTTTTTATACATTTATTTATTTGCTTTATATGTGAAAGACCTTTGATCTAAGCATCGAATGAACTTGACTTGACTTGCCTTGCCTAAGAAAACGCAATAATGAATTCACATGTTTGGCAGTGTACGTGACAGGCAATGTAAAAGCACACAACAATAACAGCAACAACAACAACAACAACAACTGAACAGATAGCAGCAACAGATTAAAAGGAAGAGATGGGTCCATCTAATGTGTGTTGCCCCAAGGACCACAGAATGTAGATCTGATCCATCTTCCTTACAGAAAATGTGTTTCATACACAGATCCTTTAGAGATGATCTGGTTTGAATAAAATTGTGTGCATCTGCATGTCTGGGTGATCTTCTTTGACAGATGTCGTGTGGCAGCTATGTATACTTCCTCAAGAGGAAAATGCTTTACTCAAAAGGACAAATATTTACATTAGATTTGCCTATAGTCACTTATATTTATATTTGCAAATTTGGGAGCATCTCAAGAAGTTGAGGAGTGCAGCACCATCCTGAAACCAAGCAAGAAAAGCACCCTTGCCACTCCTGTGCCACCATCATGCTGGAGAAAGTACTTTTGCTTTAAACATGGCACACACAGAACATGCACCTCATTTTGAAGCCAATTAGTGTTCCCAGCAAACTTCTAGGGGCATTAATCATGGTCTAAATAAGACATGCTTCTGTACAAAGGAAGAGACCTGAGCATCCTTCTTTTTGGCTGGAATGGTGGCTGGTAGAATCGGGTGAAGATGGCTAATAAACATTTAGAAACGGCATTATTTATAATCAAAGATAAAGAACATGGCAAAACAATGACTCTGAGCCTTACAAAGTTTTGGGGTTTTTTAAGGTCATGTATGCCTTATGAGCCTGCTAGTATGGAGAAAGATAGCTGTGTCAGATAAAATGAGTTGTTATTCTAACAGCAAGCTCATCTATACACCATGCGCTTGTTGAGCTGCCCTCACATAGGCACTCTTCTTTGTCTGCAAATTAATCTTCCTCCTAAGGAACAGAGGGAAGCAAATTAATAGCTGTGCTTTGCAATAACGTGGAGGTTTTTTTGGTTTTTAACAAAACAACAGGATTTTTTTTAAATACAAGAATCTCTGTGGTGTATCCTCCTTTCACCAATATCAATCATGAACAGCTCTGGAAGTGTAAATACGCCACATGTTCCAAGACCCTCTAATTTGTTGTTGTTGTTGTTGTTGTTGTTGTTGTTTGTTTGTTCAGTTGCTTCTGACTCTTTGTGACCTCCTGGACCAGCCTATGCCAGAACTCCCTGTCAGCTGTGGCCACCCCAGCTTCTTCAAGGTCAAGCCAGTCACTTCAAGGGCACCATCCATCCATCTTGCCCTTGGTCAGCCCCTCTTCCTTTTTCCTTCTATTTCCTTCCATTTTCCCCAGCATAATTCTCTTCTCTAAGCTCCAATGAGCAGTTGGGCTTTATTTCCTGAAGTATGGACTGGTTGGATCTTCTTGTGGTCCAAAGCACTCTCAGAACTTTCCTCCAACACTACAGTTCAAAAGCATCTACCTTCCTTCGCTCAGCCTTCCTTATGGTCCAGCTCTCACATCCATAGGTTACTATGGGGAATAACATTGCTTTAACTATGCAGATTTCCATTGCCAGTGTGACGTCTCTACTCTTTACCCTCTAATAGCAAACCCTATATTTGGGCCAGAAACATACCATAGGAATGCATTGGAGGATCCAGAGAGGCCCACAAACACATCATGGTGGGGGAATGCTTTTTGGTGTGTTATAAATGAAACTGCAGATATGGAATCTGGAGATAAAGGGATCGTACTGTACCAAAATTTACAGGCATTACTTTTCCATACAAATGAAAAATGTCTCTTAGGAGCTTACTTCACTCTAGTATATTAAGTGTCCTTGTCGATTTTCCACTCCAGACTTTTAAAATATGGACTTCACTAATCATCAAAGACTTTTTAAAGCAATAATGAAAATAATTTCAAAATAAAATAAAAGCTAATGCAAAAGAGATTTGAACATGTAACTATTGAAACAAGCCAATCCCCACCAAATTCCCTTCTCACCCCATTTGCTTATTTTTCTTTTCCCCAAGTATCAATCACCCCAATTCTCCTTTCAACTCTTGCTTCCCACACTTAACATTTCATACTCCAAAGAGTTTCTCTACCGCTGTCATTCTCATCCAAACACATGTCGTAAACATGGTTTGTTAGAAATACATACATAGTCCAACAAGAATACCTTTCTGTGTAACATTTTGTGTCAAGAGCTTCCTATTCTCACAAACTGCTGGAATGTGTCACCTTCAAGGGCCATAGTCTTAGCAAGTACACCATTTAGGCAAAAGGGCTGACTGTGTGTGGGTCAGTATTCGTTAATTCCAGCTTCACCATACAGCAGCCCCATCCAGGTGCAGTTTGCCACTGAAAATACATCTACAGTTAGCCTGTCTCTGAACATGGACCTTCTTTTTCCCTGTATATGTCAGAAATTCTGACATACACACACACACACACAAATACACACACATTCTGAAACAGGATATATCTCTTGCACAATAATGCCCACTTCCATTTAATTGGTTCCAGTGGTTGGAAGTGCTCCAACCTTATTAAGGTGGGTTTTGTTTGTAAATAACTGTTACTTTTCCTCAAACAGGAATGAGATCAAATATTTAGGGTGAATAAGAAATATGTAAAAGAGCCCAAACCATAAATCATGTACGTGTTTAGGTAATAATTGCTGCAGCTTCAGCTCTTCCTTACATGGAAACTTTTCATCATTTCCTCTCTGGTTCTCCTTGTGCCTACAGTTAGCTAGCTGGTGTACTAACTCTATGCCACATCCACATTGCCTCCCATCACCCTGGTTACCAACCCACTGTTGAGATCAGTTATCACATTTTGAAGTGCTATCAATAAGCCTCAAATTGCTCATTTAACTCATCACTGTTGTACAGATTATCACCCAGATGATCCCATCTGTGCAGCCAAGGTTCAAATTGACATAATTTCCAAGTATGATACTGGAATATGCCTCTATTTTGGAGATACGGGAAGGACTGCATGACCCAGCTCACAGGGTCATGTAGTCCTTCCCATAGCACCCAACATCTCACCCAGGCCTTTGTGTGAGGAGGAATCCCTGCTTTTATCTCTGACAAAGAATGGGGGGAAGAGTGGAGATTCCCTTCCAGAAGTAGCTTCTTGTTCTCATTGAGATTAGAAATAATAATAATAATAATAATAATACTTTATTTATATACTGCCCTGTCTTCCCTAGGGGACTCAGAGCAGTTTCCACATATGCAAAATAATACAAAAATATACAATATAAAACAAAAACATAGGCATAAACTGTTAACACAACATATACTTTAAAATCAATGGCATGCAAAGCAGAAACATGATCCAGTCCACATGCAATTGCTGCCTTTTGGCTTTGTGTGCCATTTGCCACCTCAGTCAGCTAATAAGAAGTGGCATGTGACGCATCCATGTGACTCAACTGGCAACTAGGCAGCTCCTCAGGGAACTGGCTAAACTGGGATCTGTGCATTGCCCAGTTTGGATGTCAAGCAACACACAAAGATTGGCGGTGAGCTCTATGCCTTTCACAGGGAAAACTCAAGCCTATTATCCTAAACTATTTAAAGCAAAATTGGGACCCTGGAAATTCCCCACTCTTTTTTCAATTGAGCTGCTATCACAGCAGGAAGCAGAAGCCACTTGAGCCCTTTTAAAGCCTGTATAATACCTATGGCAAACCATTGCCAGATGTCTCATGGAGAAATGTGACTGTGGATAATAGCTAACCCTATTGAAACAAAGGACTTCTAGTCCAAGAATACCGTAGTGTTGAACTGGAGGACCTAGAAAATGCCTAGAGAGGACATATGTTGTCACCTGTGGATAAATGAAACTGTGGATGATGATCCCACAGATATGGGGATTGTACTGTACTTCATTGGGACCCACCTCCTCAAAGGGGTCAGCTGCACTTGCTAAAAGATTCTTGGCTGAGTCTGAATCATTTGGTTTTTGCAATTGAGCTAAGGGCAGTTGCAGTCAGGAAAATTCTGAGAGTGCCTTGGACCGCAAGACCAATCCATATTCCAGGAAATAATGGCCAAATGCTGACTGGAGGGAGTTCTGGCATGGTCCATGAGTCCACATCATGCTTTAGCACCAGTGGCACAGTGGGTTAAACCCTTGCGCTGGCTGGACTGCTGACCGAAAGGTTGACGGTTTGAATCTGGGAAGCAAGGTGAGCTCCCATCGGTCAGCTCCAGCTCCTCATGTGGGAACATGAGAGAAGCCTCCCACAGGATGGTAAAACATCTGGGCATCCCCTGGGCAACGTCCTTGCAGATGGCCAATTCTCTCACACGAGAAGCAACTTGGAGTTTCTCAAGTTGCTCCTGACACAAAAAAATACTTTAGCCAGGAGGACAAAGAGAAGGTAGTGAAGGCTAATTTGTGGGGGAAGTAGTCCAAAATACTTCTTCTTTTGAACCTTGGCCTGAGAATTGAGGACAGTAAGTTACCAGGAACATCTTGAATCATGTTCAGAAGGAGAAAGCAGATGGTGATACGAGAGCTCTGTTTGAATGTACTTGTTGACCCTCTTCAGAGCTGGATGCATTATTCTCTGTAGAAAGCTACCCACTTCTAGTCTGCTACATGCTCAAAAAATGTGTGAAAAAGCATCAATTTCCAAGAAGGTCGGTGCAATTATTAATCCTGAAGCAGGGTGCACTTCTCTTGTTTTATGTTAGTGCCCTGTTATTCATGATGAGTGCTGAGCTCTCCAGAAACAATTCAACTGACTTGAATTCAAAATGACCACAGAGAGTTTGGATTCCTCTAGCAATAAATCAGGCATAGGGTGGTATTTGAAATACACAGGATAAGCAGAAAAACAAAACAAGGCTGTTTCCCAGTTTTTGTTGCTGATATGATTAATAACGATTATTTGTATTGTTATTTATCACTATCATTATGATCATTAGTATTCCAGGTTTTCATATTGATGTGGCCAAAATATGAGAACACAACTTGTTCTTATATACCTTCAAATCTGTTTGAGGACACAAATGCAAGACAGAAATAAATTTTGTATACCCTTATAACATACAATCAAGTATGCATTTATTGCAAAATGTAGTAAGACGGTCTAAATCAGGGGTCCTCAAACTTTTTAAACAGAGGGTCAGGTCACAGTCCCTCAAACTTTTGGAGGGCTGGATTATATTTTGGAAAAAAAGATGAACTAATTCCTATGCACACTGCACATCCCTTATTTGAAGTGCAGAAACACTTAATACAATAATTAAAATGAAGAACAATTTCAACAAATATAAACTTACTAGTATTTCATTGGGAACTGTGGGCCTGCTTTTGGCTAATGAGTTAGGATTGTTGTTGTTGTGTGCTTTCAAGTAATTTCATACTTAGGTTGATCCTGAGCGAGGGCCAAGTAAATGACCTTGGCACTCGGGCCTTAGTTTGAGGACCGCTGGTCTAAATAAACAATTGATTTCACTAACTTTATAATTAAACTCTTGGGGTGCATCTTCTCTTCTAAAGAGTGCCTCACCAAACCACAACTCCCAGGATTTCATAGCATTGAGTCAAGTCAATGAAAATGGCCTCAAACTGCATTAATTCTACAGTGTAGATTCACCCTTTGTTGAACTAGCTAATATCAATCATAAAACACAGTATCAGCAGAGCAAACAAACTATTGGTAGGTAAAAACAATGGGGAAAGACTCATCAAATAAATTTATCATGGTTACAGTGTACAGCAGGTGTGTCCAAGCCTTTTGGTTTCCCTGGGTCCCATTGGAAGAAGAATGGTCTTGGTCCACACATAACATATGCTGACACTAACAATAACTGATGACCAAAAAGGGAGATGCATCATTTTCATGACGTCTGTCACTACAGATATGCATAAGTTAGACAAGTCTGGTGAACAGCTTTCAGAACTTTTCCTCTAAACTTTTTTTGGGAAGTGATAGAAAAAAGTTATTGCATTAACCACATAAGAATCTAGTATACCTGCAAGTAATATTAGTTGATGTGACCAGTGGCTAAAACACAAAAGTCTCCATGCAGCACGATATTTGAGGTGGTGCTGAAGTTTTCAGATCTTCTGCCTCATTGCCCCCTTTGCAGCAAGAAGCTTCTCTGGATATTCTCCTGCTAATTCCTAGCAGGTTTGGGGGTGGATGGGGATGATGTTTGAGGGACATGAGGTGGAGTTCTACAGGAGGAGGGGAAATTATCCTGATGAGCACCACCATTTTGGATCCTGCCCATAAGCTCAAATGGCCACTTTGTAGAGGGGCAGATCCTTTTTGCCATATCACCATGGCCTTAGACTAACTAATGGTAATCTCATAATGCTGTGGTCTTATCTTTAGTATGTGCAACTCTCAAGGGATCAGAGAAACAAAAAGTGCATGCCATAAGAGTTAAAAAATAAACATGGCAGCACCTGCTGGCTAAGAGAGCTTGTTGATTTTGATTGTGCTAAATGTGATAATGGCAGATTTCAGTTTGGACTGAGATCCATTTTCTTCTCGGGTTTATCCTAACAAACACTATCCGCCTCATGCAGAGTGGAAAGAAACAAAATTGCTCTGCCAATTATTTCCTGTCTGCTTCATAGCTCCTGCGTGTGACCTAGCTTTGCATCTTTGCCTTTTGTTCTGACTCCTGGGCATTTGACTACTGCTCATTTATGCATTTATGTTGGGCTTGAGCTCAGCATTTTGACAAAATGTTCTCTTTTGATAGGATTGGGATGGAGCAGATTTGTACCCTAGACAGAACTCATCCTGCATTAGAACTTTATTGCACAAAGGAGAAAAATTGGCATTGAAGCAGGACCCATCCCATTGCTGGTCGGCCTCCTCCCTGAGACTAACCTGTCCCTGGCAATTAATGGGCAAAGCCCATGAATAGCTGACAATTGCACCATGTTCCTCTTCCTTATCTGGTATGATGAAGCTGTTCCACTTCTGTGCCAGCATGCTAGCATTGAAGTGACATTAGGGGAAAACAGAGGGTATAAACTGAAGTAGAAAGCATGGTTTCAACCATTGGATTAAATGAGAGATTTAAATTATTGCTATCAGTGATTATGTGACTACCATGGAATAGTGTCTTCATGTGATAGTCCTAAAATAAGCAACCTTGTGCTTGCTTATTCAGAATGGTTGCACTGTGCAAAGTCAAGTCTTTCAGATTCTAAATCAGGAAAGCCTTTGATTTATATCATGCCTCTATTGCAGTGGTTCCCAACCTGTGGTCCATGGACCACCAGTGGTCCCCAATAATTAAAATATGGTGCGCAGCTGGTCTCGCAAAACCCTCTTATAGTGCTGAGGCAATGGGGATGTTGGGAGGGGAGAGGCTGACTACCCACAAAAGGTGCGACGACAAGCCTTCTTACTGCTGCTTCTCCTCCCTCCCTCCCCCTGAGCGGAGCCATTCCATGTGGCACCTAGAAGCGGGGGCACCTTGGTGATTTTAGGCCTCTTCCTGGGGTTATTTGGGGTGCTGATTCAGAAAATTGCATTGGCTAGACCACATTAGCTCTAGATTATTAAATGTGTTTTTTTTATGGGTGAGCAGATGGCAAGTACTGGATGGCATATGTTCTGTATCAGAAACTAGAACTGATGTGGTCTATCCTATGCAATTTTCTGAATCAGCACCCCAAATAACTAAACCAAATCTAAAGTTGACCAAAAGCTGATTCATAAACCTTTTGGTATTAATGTTGGAAAGTGGTCCCTGGTCAAAAAAAAGGTTGGGAACCACTGTTCTATTGGGTGTGAACTCTAAGTAAGCAATGGGGGAAATGAAGCCTTCTGAAATTGGTGGACTGAAACTTCCCATCTGCATGATGGGGGATGCTGGGAATTGCAGTCTAATATCTTCAGGAAAGCCATATATTCCTCGTTCTTGTGATAAGTGGCCAAGCCAGACATTGTCTGAGCTGGATTGCGGGCCATTGGTTTCGTAATTACTATGTTGTTGCCATAATTATCTATTCATCTCCCTTGGTTGATGATGTTGTTTCCATTTTGTACCAAATATTAAAATAATAAACCAACAGGATGCTTGTATTAATAGCTTCACATTCTGTAGAACTGTCCTCGTTTGCTAAATACATTTAAAGCTCTGAGTCAGAGTTGATATTTGCAACCAGCACAGACTACATTCAATCCTTTGCTGAACAAAGCAGCCAGTGAAATATTGAACATATTTTGTTTTCCTGAATGTAGCCCCAGTGTGTGATGAGACAGAAATGAAAGAGAGTGAACAGCAGCATCTAAATAAACAGTAAGTGAAGGGTTGACTTGTTTGATTAGTGATGCTGACAATTCAGGGCATATTCCCTTTCATAGTGATCTGTTGTGTTTCAAATACAAACACACAACTCTATTTTTTATTTCAAAATTGTCTCTCTCTTTTTTCTTTTTCTTTCTTTTTTTTTTTTGCTCCCTCGTTTTTGTGTGGGGGGAAGACAATGAAAGCCCTGATAATGATCTCCCAATGGGGCAGGTGCTGTATTGAAAAAAAAACCAAGCAGATTGCAGGATTTTGTTATAGACATATGACTGCAGAGCAGGCAAAAAACGATCACAATTCACTCCGAAAGGACATCATGGTGATCAGTATATATTGAAAACGTACTCTGCAACTCTCCGTGAACTCGTGACACTTTATTTGACTAGATACAATATATCTTCTAAAGGTATGGTGGATCTTTGCATGTTGATTGCTGGTTATCTTGGGTGGTCCTCTAGTAAGACTAATTATCTGCTTATTTAATATTGGCAGAGTGCTAATACCAGAGGTACAGCTATAGCCATCAGGGAATTAGGGGCATGCTGCCCTGAAACAAGAATTCTGCCCCTCAATGAAATTTGACTTCAGTCAAATGTTAAGCAATCCAAATATTCTTACTGTTTGCTGTTTTGCATTCCTTTGAGGACTTGCCTTCCCCTTTTCTTTGGATGCCTAAGCTGTGTTGCTAAATGCTCGGCTGAAGTTTAAATTAGTGCAATGTTATACATTTTGGCCTGGAAGAAATACCTCATTTGGAGACGGAATTGTTTTGGGATGAGCACTGCTTCCATTTGACACACACACACACCTGGATGGCCACCTGTTGGCCTGCTTAGACTGTGTGTTCCTGCATGGCAGGGGTTAGGCTGGGTGGTCCTTAGGGTCTCTTCCAACTCCATTATTTTATAATAGCAGGACACAGCATGCGGAAATTCACAACTGGGGAAACTCAAGTTATCCTTACTCCATGAAAAAGAGAATACGATTTACATTAATGTGACATAATGGATTTTAGAAGGGAAAGTTGCATATCTCTTTATTTCTCCCAGCATGTCCAGAAATAGGTTCCAAATTCACATCCAGAAGATGGGAAATCTAAGTGAACCTTTCACTGATGACTGCAAGCTTTTGCTGTGCTACCAACTGGGTTGGTGATGGATTTTTGACAAATTGAATTGTGGCCTTGCAATTGCTTTGGTCACCGTGTATCTTGGTCTGCTTTTGTCCACATGAATGAGAAACCCAGATAGCTTTGAGATGCTTTCGATCAAGAGTCTTATTGTGAAAGCACTTTGCCTCCTCCAAGGACTTCAAACGGAAGTTAAATTGTGCAATATCGTCTGTGGCTTTCAGACAGATGCTGTTCTACTGCAGAAGGGTAGATGAGATGTCTTTGAAGAACCTTCCAGTTTCAACAGTCCTGTTGTGGAAGTTGTACTTTACTAAAAGTTAGGGTGCAGGGGTGGCTGATAGGCCTGTTGCTGGTGGGACAGCAAATCCATTTCTGGTTTTATGGCTGTTCCACCCGTCAGTGCTCCGGGTTGCCTGTGAGCCACTGGGGGTGAAGGGCCCTGCTCCCAGCCAAGGATGGACAGCAGCACAGCTTCCAAATAACCAGAAAGAGCAGCAGAAACAACTGCTGTCAAAAAGAGAAAGGATTTGCCACCCAGCAACATGTTAATCAGTTCAGCCATTTAGAAGTTTGTCCTGAAGGGACTTCAATAGGAAGGAGGGAACCGATCTAAGGAGAAGGAAAGAAAAGGAAGGGATGGAGTTGTCCTTGAGTGAAATTCTCTATTAAAACTATATCAGGTACATTGTAACTCCCTTATCTATGGATTCAATACAAATTGTACAATTTCCCTAGACTTTGAAATTCCCTACAGAAGAGCTTGTGGGCCTTTCAAGGTCTTCCAATGCAGATCTAGGCTATGCTTCTCACCCAAGCACTGTCAAAATAAAAGGTTTGCCATTGCCCACAGTTTCAGATAACCCTAGTGTGCGTGTGTCTTAAATGTACACCCTTTGGATGTGGGGGACATACTGTAAATTTGGAAATGAAGCTAGATACAAAAGCAGGGTTTTATTCATTCTGAATCTGATCTGCAGCTAAAATTGTTTTTTTTTTAAAATCATGATTATATTTGCTGATTTAGCATTTTGGAACTCGCTTTTGATTCAGTTTTGCTATATATATATATCACTGTTAAATTTATGAGCCGTGTGAGGTGAGATTTTTTTCATGTTCCAGTAAACAAATTAGTTTAAAGTTTGCCAACAGGAATGAGACTTTTTGGCAACACAGTTACATTCCCCCCACCAATGAAAAGCCAATATCCGTCTCCATTCCTATGCAAGCTATACATGTTGATTGGTACAACATCTATATTAGTGTGTATAGTATGATGAGAGAACTCCAGAGAAAGGGAGGAACCCACGCATAACTGATTTATTGGACTACAACTTCTGTCACCCCATTGTGACAAAAGCTGTAGTCCAGTATATCTGGAAGATACCTGTTTGGGAAAAGATGAGTTGGAAGCAGTACTGAATTTATCTCAGGACTTGGAGTTACACTGAGACCCATTCCCTCCTTTAATATTCCAGTGCGATTCCAGGAAAGAAGGCAATGAGGATCTGTCTGAAGTACCTATTTATGACATTTGGTATGGCCAATTTCTCTTGTATTTTGAAGATATGTGAAGGTAAAGGCACCAGATCTAAGCAAGGTCAGCACTGGTCAGTACTTGATAGGAGACCACCAGGGGATGTCAGGTGCTGTAGGCTGTGTTTCAGTGAAAGGAACTGGCAAAGCCTCCTCTGAGGATTCCTTGCCTAAGAAAACTGGGAAATTCATGGGATCTCCATAAGTCAACACACATAGATACAGAAAAGATATCTGTTTTTCTCTTCTCCGAATGGTTAAATAATATGTCCTACAAAATGCCCTGAAGACATTTTTAGTTGTTGAAGAGTGTAACATTATGTCATAACAGGACTATATGTAAATGTAAAACATTTGTATTATATGCATATGCTGTCTTTGTCCCAGAATGGGACTCAAGGGGACTTCCAAAAACTAAATCAAAATATTTTCTCCTGGGGGATTTTAGGAAGTTGTTTCTAAGCTCAGAACTGTTACTACAAAAAAGTAGTTTCTGTTTAAGCTGTAAATAAGAAGAGTACTTGTGGTCAACACATTTGTTCAAGAAATGCACTTAGGCAGTGATCAAGCATATAGAAATAGTACTACTCCTGCAGCTTCTTTTCTGTTGTTGTTGTTGTTGTTATTGTGTACCCTCAAATTATACCCCTATCATGGATTTTTCTGAGGCTTAGAGTGTCACCCTGTAGAATTTCCATGGCTGAGCCAGGAATTGGACCCTAGTCTCCAGAGTCACAGCCCAACCGTCAGACGACTACACTTTCCCTTCCTCCTAAATGTACTAGATTTGCGACTCAAGTGCCTGTCTCAGCCTGGCCAAAACAGACAAGCAGAGAGCATGCAGAAACAGGATGCTCCAGTCAGTCATAAGCTTGCATAAAGTAATACCAGCCCTATATATTCAGCTGTGCCTGGTTGTGGCGCAGCTGGTTAGGAATCAGCTGCATTAACATCACTACTGACTACTGACCAAAAGGTCATGAGTTCAAAGCCAGCTTGGGTCAGAATAAGCTCCTGACCATTTGTCCAGCTTGCTGTCGACCTTTACAGCCTGAAAGACAGTTGCATCTGTCAAGTAGGAAATTTAAGTACCACTTATGTGGGGAGGCTAATCTAACTAATTTACGATGCTATAAAAATCTCCAGCAGCATGCACAAGAATGAGGAAGTACTCAATTGGTGTCACAAGTGGACGGTGAAGCTACAGCTCCCTAGGTGGCCAGAATTCGAGCATACCCTCATGAAACTGGAAAGTTAAATAGCCTCTGTGTGTGTGTCTATATATGTTGTGTGTCTATGGCATTGAATGTTTGCCATGTATATGTGGATAGTGATCCGCCCTGAGACCCCTGCGGGTGAAAGGGACGGAATATAAATACTGTAAGTAAATAAATAAATAAATAAATAAATATGCATTTTAGGCCATTGCTTGATTAGAACAGGAATAGTCTGATGCAGCCAGACTTTAATTTAATCTATGTACTATCAAGCTTCAACCAAGGGAGTAGCATAAGGCCCAGCGTAGGAAGCCAGTTCTGCAGCCTCTTGGAGCTAAGTACCAATTACATTTCAAATGCTATCACATTTTTAACAAAAGCCTCATTGTTTTATTTAAGATAAGATGGACGATATTGTTGTTAAAGACGTTTGCTTTGAAGCAGGGCTATTTTGTGTTTTACTTGGAGCAGCCTTTTATCAGATAACTCCGCAAAATGCCTCCACCTCTTCGGGAAAGAAACAATTGCAAACCGTGCTAGAAAACTACCCTCTGTACCAGATACCAAGACATGGAACTGACCCTCTTCTGGTGAATATCGATGTGATGGTGTCCAATGTGATAGATGTGGTATGTATGATGGCTTTTGATCACCTACAGACTGCTGCTGTGTCCCTGGCCAGCAGCTCTGTTCAAAAATTAAAGGTCAAGATGAAACAGAGATTGCTCCTAGCTGTGAAGGGAATTGGGGCCAACACTGAATTACAGAAGTGTCAAAAGGTTCCTTGGCCAATAAAATGAAATACCCTTTTTGGGGGGCTGTCTTCCTTAAAAATTCTCATGCCTAGTATATGAACTTTACAATGTTTAAAAAAGGAAAGTATTTGTCTAGGTAACATACATACATATATGTAAACAACTACACTAAGGTTCAGAAGGAAAACTGATGTTAAATTATTTCTCTAATAGGATATCGCGAAATACACTTTCACAGCTGTCTTGGTCTTGAATCAGGTAATGCTTACTCTTTTTTATCAAATAGCAGGAAAGAAAGAGCAGATCTGGGTGTGAAGGGGAGAGTGCTTCTGAAGAAAAGAGAAGGAATTCTATTGTCCTCTGTTTCCTATTTATGCTCCCCAGTCAAATGCACTAATGTTCCCCTTCAGAAACTGGTCACACCATCATCTTCAGTATCTTTGGATTCCACATTTACATATAGTCACACTCCCCAATACAAGTCCAGTTTTTTTTCTCTTTTATTTTAAATGCATCTCCCTCTCTTGCCCTTATTGTCTCTCCCAAGACAGGACTACATACTATACAATATAAAACTTTATTATGGTCACTGACCAGCACAAAACGGGGCAAAGCACCCTGGGAAGGGAAGCACAGCTCCTCGGTGAAGCAGTTATTAAAAAGTAGATTAGAAAACAGTTTAAAAACACATTTTAAAACATAGGTTATTGCAACAGGTATGGAACCGAGGGGGTTGGGATTGACAGGAGGGGCTTTCCAAGCTGTGGCCTCATCAATTGTAGGAATGGATCCTTTGCCATAGTGGCTGTCCAGACCAACATGAGCTACAAGTGAAATAAATATTTACAGTTGTGGGAGAGAAGATGGCATTACATTCATGCTGAATTTGCTTTCTTTTAGCCAACTAGGATGTACTGGAGCTTGTATCCATGAAACTTACCACCTCATCACATGGAGGCTTCTCTGTGCTTCTCTGTGCTGCTGGCATGCTGTTGGATCAGAGTCGCCTGGATGATACAGGGCTATTTCGTGGGGCTCCATTGTGCTCCGTGCCAGCAGCACCAAGAAGCTGAGGAGGATGCAGGAGGCAGCGGGGGACAGCAGCAGGGAAACATTGTGGGAAGGGACACCAAGACCTCTGACAGTAAGGGCACAACATGTTACATTACCCCATGGTTTCCTCTGCTGTCCCCCGCTGTCCCCCGGCTTCTGGACCTCAATGTGAGGAGGTCCTTAAGACCTTAGCTTCAAATGGAGGGCATAGGTAGCAAACTCAGTTAACATTTTCTTTCCCTGTAATTCTCAGTCATGGTTCAACAAAGATCTGGTTTGGGATGAGAAAGAGTACCCGTTCACCACCATCACCGTCCCCTGGAGTTCAATATGGACTCCAAGCCTCACAGTTCGAGAAGCGTAAGTAGCACTGAGAAACAGGCATGTAACACACAAGAGGGAGGCATTGATTAGATGTTCCAAATAGTTATTTGGCTTCTTCCCCTCCAATGCTGCAGGACATCCATCTCCAACCAGAGTCTGCCAGGTGTTTTGAGTTTCCACTCCCAGTAGCATAGGAGATGTTATGGAGCATGATCAACATAGTATATGAGTGACATGCAACAAACTCATAAGACTTCAAACAGCTCCAAACCAAAGTTCAATGTTGCAAAAGGATAGGCTAGTTCCCATCGCTCTTGTCTTTCTTGCATTTTGTTCTCCTGAAATGAGAAGAAAATGATCGGAAGAAGGTTGTGGAAAAGTAGCACTAATTTTAAATGTTAACAGGACCAATCCATATTTGAAAACATGAGGGTTTCTTTCAGTCAAGTGTTATTAAGGTCTATTTTGTCATATTAGTGATAGAGGTTTTCAGAGATAGAGGTTTCTCTGAAAAAAGTAACATTTGAATAACACATGTAGTACAACTCCTGTATTTTCAAGACCACAGTTTTATGTACTGCGTATAACAAAATATGTCCTCTATAGGCATTTTCCAGGATCTCCAGGTGATACTATGTTATGCATCTAGCAGAGGTTGAATGTAGAGTTTCAGAGGAGGACCTAGCAATGCTGGTGTTCTGGGCCCTCCAGTGTGACTTTATGATGGGCTGCTGACCAAAGTGGTTTGTTTAATAAGGTTTTCTATTACCCAGTCTTGTATATATCCATACTAAATGCTGGAATGTATCATACAGCATTTGTACTGTATGTAAGGCACAGCTACAAGCAATTCTCTCTCTCCTTCTTTCCCTGCCTACAATGAAAAGTGCCGGTAATGCTCATAATAAATATCCTATCAAATGCCAAAGCACCATCAGTACTCACTGTTGCAAGAAATAAAAATGTAAGGATCACCCTTTGAGAAGGGGCTTTTGAAAGCCTTAATCGATACAGGATGAGATTTTCAAATTTTGAAGGATAATATCAAGGCTGCAGCAAATAATACTCTTCTTTCTTCTTCATTTCATTGCTTTTCTTTCTTGCTAAAGGTTTGACGTGACCTGGAAGGTCGAATCACCCAATGTAGTGGTGCACAGTAATGGGAGAGTGGAGTTTCTGCTCCCTCTGAGCATTGACAGCAACTGTAACTTGAATCTCTTTTATTTCCCCCGTGATACCTCCAGCTGCACCCTGAGCTTCTTCTCTCTGTCCAATGAAGGTGAGTGAGAAGTCTACACATACTGAACAATGCCATGAAACTGGTTCTCATAGAGAAATGGATTTTGTTGAGTCTTTCCAACAAAATCCTATAGGAAGAATGAGATTTCCAGAAGGGGTGGAGAACTTTGTAGCTGTACAGCCATGGCCAGTTTGCAACTCCCAGCATTCCTAGCACTGACTGTTCTGGTTAGGGGCCGTCAGATCTGTGGTTCAGCACCACATGTAGGGCCATGTAATGCCCAATCTACTTTAAGGGGAGCTGCCTCTTCACCATCTACTTGTGACACTGGATCCTTTGATGGAGTACTTCCTCATTCTTCTGCATGCTGCTGGAAGATTTTATGGTGTCATAAATTAGTTAAATTAGCCAAGGCTGAACAGGGCATAGGGTTACAGCCTCTATTGGATGGGGTCGCACTCCCCCTGAAGACGCAGGTTCGCAGCTTGGGTGTGACCCTGGACTCAACGCTGAGCCCCAGGTTTCGGCGGTGATCAGGGGAGCATTTGCACAGCTAAAGCTTGTGCGCCAGCTGCGCCCGTACCTTGGGAAGTCTGACTTGGCCACGGTAGTCCACGTTCTGGTTACATCCCGCCTAGACTACTGCAACGCTCTCTACGTGGGGTTGCCTTTGAAGACGGCTTGGAAGTTCCAGCTACTCCAACGCTCGGCAGCCATTATTCTAACAGGAGCGGAGCTCAGGGAGCATACAACCCCCCTGCTGCGCCAACTCCACTGGCTACCTATTTGCTGCCGGGCTCAATTCAAAGTGCTGGCGTTGGCCTTTAAAGCCCTAAACGGTTCCGGCCCAAGCTACCTATCTGACCGCATCTCTGCCTATGAACCCACCAGGACTTTGAGATCTTCCAGGGAGGCCCTACTCTTGATCCCGCCTGCTTCTCAAGCACGGCTGGCGGGGACGAGAGATAGGGCCTTCTCGGTGGTGGCCCCTCGGCTGTGGAACGCCCTTCCCTCGGACATTAGGCTAGCACCATCCTTAATGGTATTCCGTAAAAAAGTGAAGACCTGGCTGTTTAAGCAGGCGTTCGAATTAGTGCAATTAGTGCAATAATTAGTGCAATGACCAGTGATGAATATAGGCATGGAATAATGGTTGACGAATCTGGATTACGTTCTTGTGGATGAGATGATAGTGAAGTTATTGTAGTAATTGCTTATTAACTGTGTGATGTGCTGAGTTGTTAATTGTTTTTAATATTGTGGTATTGAATTTTTGCTATTCTTGTTGTTGTGAACCGCTGTGAGTCGCCCTCGGGCTGAGAACAGCGGTATATAAGTAAAGTAAATAAATAAATAAATAAATAAATAAATAATAGTCTTTGAGGGTTTAGACATCATTCCTTCCACTGAGGAATGGTAGTCAACTGATGGCACACGTACAACTTCTATTTTGCTTTAAAACTCTCTTTCACCTGCTATCTCTCTTGTTTTTTAATTATTCCTTCAAGTCAATGAGATAGAATTCAATGTATCTGTTCAAAATGAAATCCTGAATCTAAAGCGTGAATATCTTGTCACGGGTATGGACATCACAAGCCCAAGGAATATGCCACAGCCTTATTTTGTAGTGAAGGTAAGGAGATGACTTGTTTTCTAATTCAAAATAGCACCCAAAACTTCTCTGCTAGGTCAAACCTTTTTCCTAGTTGGCACCAGCATCCACAATAGTAGCTGCAGTTCTCTGCCCATCATTTTGTCTGGGTGCCATCTAAACACAGTAGAGTGGAAAATGTACAGCCCTCCAGATGTTGCTGGACTGCAACTCCCGGCACCACCACCACCACCATTTGCTATTTCTGTTAGAGCTGCTGGAACATCCAGTCCAGCAATGTATGAGGTGACTACATGTTGCTCTTCCCTAAAGTAGGACAACAGTTGCATCCCACTTACTGCTGATTGTAAACCGCCTCGAGTTGCCTTCGGGCTGAGAGGGGTGGTATATAAATATGGCAAATAAATAAATAATAAATATCATCTTATCATAACTCCAGCAGTCAGCGGCAACAGTGCTCCACTTCGCTATGGGGCGTGGGGGATTTGGCACCCTATCCCTGTCATCTTCTGGATCCAAGGGAGGGCAACTAGATGGGTGGAAGCATGAATGCATGTGGGAGCTCTCCAATGTTGCCCTGCCAGTGGCATGTTCCAGTTTCACCCTGCTTCACCCACGGAGCTGGCACAACATCATGTGATGGGAGCCAGCTGGCTCTGTGGATGACCTGGGCTAAAATTGGCGCATACCACCAATTTTATCCCGATGTGATGAATTTGTTATAGTCTATCCAAACTGAAATCAATGTGATAATAGGAAGATTCACCTTCACTCTGAACTAGATACATAGACATCACAGTGATATTGTTATAACACTCAATCTGATAGAATCAGAGAATCATAGAGTTGGAAGAGACCTCATGGGCCATCCAGTCTGACCCCCTGCCAAGTAGCAAGAAAATTACATTCAAAGCAGCCCTGACAGATGGCCATTTAGCTTCTGCTTAAAAGCCTCCAAAGAAGGAGCCTCCACCACATTCCAGGACAGAGAGTTCCATGGCTGAACAGCTCTCACAGTCAGAAAGTTCTTCCTAATGTTCAGATAGAATCTCCTTTCTTGTAGTTTGACGGCACTTTATCTTTGGTCAACTTGTAACCCTGATTAGCTTGAATCAAGTAGAAAGGAAGAAGAGCACTCTGAAGCACTGAATGCAATACACTTACATAATACATATATATTGTATACTTACACATGCATTCTACTTGAGTTTTTCTAGGGCTCCCTAAAGATCCAATTTTACAACAGAAATATTAGCTGTGGTATATTCAATGCCACCTGGAGTCTATGGACCTCAACATATCTTGGGGAGAAAATGTCTTCTTCTCGCTTCTCTCCACTGCCAGCACTGAGTCCCCTAAAGCCCATCACATGATGCAGGGCTACTTCCAGCAGGACTCTGTGGTTCTCCACGCTGGCAGCACTGCAGCAGCGGAGCTTAGCCGAGTTGGGTGTATACCCAACTCCACATAGAAAAAAGCCAGAGGAGCCAAAGAGAAAGTGGGGACAGTGGGGAAATGTCGTGGAAAGGGATACCAGGGACCCCAATGGTAGGGAATGCAGTGTGGCGATTCTCTGTGCCGCCCCATGATTTTCCCCACTGTCTCCCACTTCACAAATGGTCTCATCCTTTTTTATGAGGTTGCTTTTTTTCTTCATTAATTTTAATAAGAACAAAATGGGCCATTTGTTCCATTAAGTTTTGAAAAAATGCATTTTAATTTTAATTGATCTTACTCAGTTTTAAGTTTACTTGCCTTTGACAGTGCTATCTTTACAAAAGGTGGCAAAAGCAACAGCTTGTGTGCTTCGTTCATGATTTATTGCAGAGAGTCTGATTAAGGAAACCCTTAAAGTAGTGTTGCCCTAACAACACCCAACATACACTTTGGATGAAACAGATGTTCAAAATACTCTTTTCTGTCACAGTGATCCCTGTGGTTTCTTTTACAGATAAATATAGAAAACACAGGAATACGAGCCATGCTTTCTATGATTGTACCTAGTTTGTTACTTGTTATTGCTGACCTCTGTGGTTTCCTCGTCCCCCTCCAAGACAGGATGGCATACATGGTCACCCTGTTATTGGCATACCTGGTATTCCACTCCTCTGTGGTTGGATCTCTACCTGGATCATCTTCTTGCAACCCTCTGCTCAGTAAGTTGAATGCATCAATCATTCAGGGGGATTAATGATAAAATTGAGTTGGGATTGTGTAACAAGCAACAAAAGAGTACCGCAAAAACTGCAGTCTGGGATTGAATTATTTTTTCTGTAATATTGCTACACAATTACATGAGTCTGAGAAATACACACCGTATCAAGAGATAGAATATATTGAGCTATACATTACAGATAGGAATCGATCAATAACAATGTAGTTACTTTCTTCCTTTTTCCAACTTCTAGGTTTTTACTACATGGGTCTCCTGGTGTTGCTATTCGTAAGCACAATTGAGACCATCTTGGTGGCAAAGTTAGTTTCGGACAACATATATCTGTGGCCAAACTGTCGATTACGAGGCAGAAAGACCAATGTTACTACTAGGTTATCTAAAGATGAAAGTTATCATGTTCAAGATGCTAACGATCCCGGGAAACAAAGTGAGTGAACAAGAAATAAAGAAAGACACAAGTGACACTTCAAAGGCAATGTGACAAATAAGATACTTTTGAGTTCAGCAACACAAAACCGTGATGCTAAAAACTATTTGCCAGGAAGGAAAAAAACCTTTTTTCTTAAAAGTCTGGATCCACTTTTTAAACATGCTTGGGCTGTTTTTTGGCTGATTAAAAAACAAAAACAAAAAACAACACCCTGGTATTTTTGTTCAATTAAATTTTAATGTTTTGTTTAGAATTTTCATTTGTAAGCCACAAATGTTAAGCTTAAAAAAAACTGGGTGATAAATTGCAGTTAATTGCCCACTCCAGACTACACCTTGAAGCTTTAACTTATAAGACCTTTGCTTCAGTCTTGCCCACGGCCCAAGAAGCATCTGAACTACAAAGAAAGTGAAATCCATACAGACAAGAGGATTTCTACAGTCAAAATTGTGCAATCCTAAATGTGTGCCACTCCCCCCCCCCCCCCACAAACACACCCTAGTAATAGTAGTAGAATTAGGATGCACAGTGAACACTGCAACTGTGCACTTATTGGCAGATATAAAAGCAGCTTGAAACAGCCTTCCAAGCAGCAGTTATATATTCTCTCATTTTAGACTCTGTTTGCTTGCTTTGTGTGTGTGTGTTGTGCATGGTTATCACCTAAATCTGTTGAGGAGCCCCCGGTGGCACAATAGGTTAAACCCTTTTGCCGGCAGGAATGCTGACCGAAAGGTTGGCTGTTCAAATCTGGGGAGTGGGATGAGCTCCCATCTGTCAGCTCTAGCTTCCCATGCGGGAACATGAGAGAAGCCTCCCACAAGATGGTAAAACATCTGGGCTTCCCCTGGACAACATCCTTGCAGACAGCCAATTCTCTCACACTAGAAGTGATTTACAGTTTCTCAAGTCGCTCCTGACATGAAAAACAAAAACAAAAACCTTAATTCTGTGTTTGTAGTTTCAACTGCATTTGCCTTCTGATATTTCTGTCTTATGGTGTTTGTAACCTAAGAAATTCACTTGTCATGGCTTTTCCCTTTAACCAACAGGATTTTGCACAAACAAAGCTCTGTCACAGCTAAATGAAACTTCTGCTGCCTTGGACCGGCGCTTCTTCTTTGTCTACTTTGGGTTGCTCATTCTGTTTCATTGCATAGTTGGTGCCCTCTGGCTCTTTTGGAAATGTGAATCTGAGAAACCTCCTGGAGAATGTCACTTGGATGGAATCAGCTGGTGACAAATGAAGATAATGTTGCCAGAAGTAATCCTGCTTCATACTCTGATGATATTCAACACATTTCATGATCTTCCAGTTTTAGCTTTCCTTGATCGAAATCTTTGGGGGAAAATAATCTTTCATTTCTAGTAACCTGAGTCCATGGCACAATACAAATAATTTATGTAGGGTAACCAAACATGTGGTGCCTAGACTGTCTCGGCATGTATGCCCCAGCTCTGCTTGGCTTCAGCAGCGGAGTGCCTCATGTACCTTCAGCTCATTCTCTGGGGCAATGAAAGTGAAAAAGGAAGGCATTCTGATGTGACCACTCCTCAATGAGACATTGCTCACCTCAGTTTGCCAAGAGCAAATGCTTCCTGAAGCTGTTTCTCCTTTTTCTGATGTTGCTATCTGTTGAAAACATTTTATTACATGGAGTGTTTGGTGATTAATGGAGACCATGTGTTGTCGAAGGCTTTCATGGCTGGAAGCACTGGGTTGCTGTGAGTTGCTCTGGGCTGTATGGCCATTTATCAGAAGCTTTCTTATCTGACGTTTTGCCCACATGGAGATAATGTTTTATGGAATTTTATAGTTAGTTTGATGATATTTTTCTGTCATGCATGGATTACACTCTTATTTTTGTTTTCAAACTGTAAATTCTCTGAATAATTTTTGAAGAAATTTGGTGTAGAAATATAACAAATAAAGGTACAGCCCTCACAAGGGAGCAGATGAGGACTAACCACAAGACCTTTCCAAGTGAATCTATTCTATATATTTCCCTTTACTATATGAGCTACTCTACTCCTGTGATTACTTGGGATAAGACAATTAAACTGAGGTTATAACCTAGGAATGAGACAAAGGGGTTGATTGGTTAGCTATATCAAGGTTAAATCCAATTGTTAGCCCAAGCCGAAGTATGCTAACTCAACAAGTGGAAATTGGATACATCAGTCACTATGCAATCTCACTAATACAATGGGTTTACTCTAACTGGGATGAACAATTAGATTTAGCTCTAAACATTAATCCATTCATTCTTATGTATCATAGTGAAGAACATTACAAATGATTGTAAAATGCTAACAGGATATCGAAAAAAGGCAGAACTATGTACTATCTTCTTTGCCTCACTTTTCTCTCAAAAGGTAAACAACACTGCTCACCTTGAGGATAATGGAACAGATGGAAAATGCAGCACAGAATAGGTGAAGAGGCTGTACAGGGGGTTTTGGTCTATCTAAATGAAATCAATCCTCCGGGGCCAGATGAATTAGATCTAAAGGTAGCAGAAGTAGTTTCAGAATCATCTTTGAGAATTCCTGGAGGAGAAGCTCCAGACTGGAAGAAGAAAAATACTGTCCCATCTTAAAGGGGGAGGGGGACAATTACCGCCCAGTCAGCCTGATATCAATACTAGGAAAGATTCTTGAGCAGATCATTCAAGAGACAATTTGTAAGCACTTAGAAAGGAACGCCATATTCACCAAAAATTAGGTTTCTCAAAAACAAGTCATGCCAAACTAACCCCATCTTCTTTTTTGATGGAGTTACAAGGTTGATAGGTGAATGGAAAGAACTTCCTGACTGTGAGAGCCGTTCAGCAGTGGAACTCTCTGCCCCGGAGTGTGGTGGAGGCTCCTTCTTTGGAAGCTTTTAAACAGAGGCTGGATGGCCATCTGTCAGGGGTGATTTGAATGCAATATTCCTGCTTCTTGGCAGGGGGTTGGACTGGATGGCCCATGAGGTCTCTTCCAACTCTTTGATTCTATGATTCTATGTTGCTGTCATATATCTTGATTTCAGTAAGGTCTTCAACAAGATCCCTCATAACATTCTTGCAAAGAAGTTAGTAAAATGTGGGCTAGACAATGCTACTGTTAGGCAGATTGGGAATTGATTAGTCGTTCAAACCCAAAGGATGCTCCTTATCATCTTGGAGGGAAGTGACCAATGGGATGCAACAGGGGTCTATCTGAGGCCAAGAGCTATTCAACATCTTTATCAATAACCTGAAGGATGGAATACAGGGTATGCTTAGACATAAAAAATGAATTATACAGGGGCAGAATGGGTGACACCCGGCTTGAAAATTGTACACGTGAAAGGGATTCAGGAATCTTAGTAGGCCACGCTGAACATGGGTCAGCAGTGTGATGTGGCAAATGATCCTAGGCTGAATTGTATAGTGTCTAGATCAAGGGAGGTCATTGCCCCATTCTATTCTGTGTTGCTCAGACAACATGTGGAATATCGGTGGTTCAGTTCTGGGCACCACAGTTCAAGAAGAATATTGACAAGTTAATGAACAGTCTTGACACCATGCTCTATGAGGAGTGGTTTAGGGATCTGAGTATGTTTTGCTTGAAGAAGAGAAGATTAAATATTTCAAATATTTGAAAGAATGTAATATTAAGGATGGAGCAAGCTTATTTTCTGCTGCTGTAGGGCATAGAGCAATGGATTCAAATTGCAGGAAAGGAGATTCCACCTAAACATTAAGAAGAACTTCTTGACAGCTGTTCAAAGTGGAATATGCTGCCTCAGAATATGGTGAAGTCTCCTTCTCTGGAGGTTTTTAAACAAAGACTGGATGGTCATCTGTTAGGAGTGCTTTGATTGGGAATTCCTTCATGGCAGGGGATTGGACTGGATGGTCCTTGTGGTCTTTTCTAATGTTATGATTCTATAAGCATATAATTCCCAGAATACAAGGGGGAAAAGGAATAAAAGAAAACATGGGGTTGCTATGCAGCAGTGCAAAGAGGGATGAGTCAGGAAGATTGAAAGAAAGTGTATTGAAAGAATACACTTTAATCTTTATTCACTTGTCTTTAAAAAAAAAAGCCCTGAGCAGACAAAACTTATGAGCAGGCCAGAAGTAAATCTGAGTGCAGAAGAAAGAAACAGAACATATTCAGGTGGAAAGATGGAACTGTACCCAAAATTAATTATATGAATGAAATATACGATCTGATTCACATGTACAGGTTCATCACTTGCTGACTGAAGCATCAAGTTGCAAGGATGAATGAGTCTGGCATCAAGCGCCACAAAAGAGTTCTTCTGTCACTTTCCCCACTCCCCAGTGGAGTACGTTCTTACCTTCAGCTACAAGTCATCCACTAATGAGCAATCAAATGAGCCCTCAGAGTTTGAACTGTTCTACAGAACTCAAGTCAGGTCTTTGGGGAAAATATGCCAGCTGGGATAAAGGTAAGGAACAATAGCAAAAGCTGCAGAACAAAAGGATAAATTTGCCTTATGAATCAAATATATTTAAGAAGACTGAAGACAAAGATAGTAAAAGAAATGTTACATGCTGCAACCATGTTTTTGAATGACTAATGGGATAATCCTGTGATCCTAATTAGTCAAGAGAAAGCAAGTGGTGCCGTCTGACTTGTTGGGAGTTCAACTAGGGCAGTGGTTCCCAACCTGTGGTCTGTGTACCACCAGTGACCTGCAAGAACTAAAACTTGGTCTGTGGCCTCATGGTTGCAATGAGAGCGACTGGGCTCGTGAAACCCTCTTATAGTGCTGAGGCAACGGGGATGTCAGGAGGGGAGAGGCTGACTACCCACAAAAGGGGTGTCTTTGTTTTTAGGCCTGTTCCAGGGTTATTTGGGGTGCTGATTCAGAAAATTGAATTGGATATACCACATTAGCTCCAGATTATTAAATATAGTTTTCTGTGGGTGGGCAGATGGCGACTACTGGATGGCATATATTCGGTATCAGAAACTAGAGTTGACGTGGTTTGACCAATTCAGTTTTCTGAATCAGTATCCCAAATAACCAAACTGAATGTAAACTTGACCAAAAACCGATTCATAATCCTTTTGGTACTAATGTTGGAGAGTGGTCCCTGGTCAAAAACAGCTTGGGGATCACTGAACAAGGGAGTCCCAAGTGGAATGCAAATTGGTGTAATTTTCCTCCTGATGAGGCTCCTTCCTCAATCCTTTCCACAAATACTTTTTCACCCAGGATATTATCTCTAAAAGATTGGATCACCAACCTACATAAGGGATGAAATAATATTTCAACCTGGGTTATTATACATTGCGGTTCTTGAAAACTGTCCTAATTTTTTTATAAGAAAAATAGGCTGTTGCTAAACTGCTCCAAACTTTGTGTATACCCTTGCTTTTTTCTCCCTACAAAAGAGTCAAAGTGGCTAAAGAAAGCGACTTAAAGAAATTCCATGTCAGGATTTCTATTCTTCTTCCATAAATCCGTTAGTTAACCCATCAGTTTATTGGCCACTTCAAAACATTTTTCCTGCCTCTAACTGCAGCATTCAACTTGTACAGAAAATTCATGTGGGCTTTTCAAAACTGCATCAATGTTCTTAAAACAGTGCTACATAAGTATTGTTTGTCAGGATCAGATATTTAGGGAAGAATCCTCAGGAAGAAAGGCTTTCAAAAGCATACTCTTGAATCTCCAATTGGTAAAACACGAATGGAGCAAGTAATTGAAGAGATAATCCATATAAAGATCCCAGAGTTGTTTGCAATGTAATTCATTCTCTTTATGGAATGCTTGGAAACACTTTCATCCAGGCTTCCATGGTGCATTTTTCAGACAATGGACTACATAATTCCCTGAGCAAACTCTATGAAGAATATTTATTTGTCTGCAGAGAAAGGGGACCAAAGCCATGCTGAAATAAACCCATTAGCCTTACAGGTGCTGCGAGGCCCTTCTTCCTTCCTATCTTTTTATGTAGTGACTGATTAATACAGATATCTCTTTAGAAAATATCAGAGATAACATCTAATGATTAGCTGCCTAATTCACCATTCATTTATCCCTTTAAAAATGATACAAATGTGTGTGTGTCTCTTTACTTTCCTGCTAAAGCAAGCCTGAGGTAAGTAACAAGTTGTTCATTATTGTTCTCTTGGCTTTGCTCTCTTGAACCTAATTTCATTTATTTCAATGTGGCCTGTAGAAAACCAGGAAAAGAAAGCAGCAGCTGCTTAAAAACTGAAGTTTACTTTTAAAGGTTTGCCTTGAAAATATCAGTTAGAAACAGTGCCCTGGAAAACAGAAAAATTCCCCATGTACCCACTATCTCATAAATAAACATACAGGTATCACACACTCAACAAAGATCTAAGAAATCAAGCAAGCCATAAATTGTGTTTCTAGGAGTTTATAAATATTAGCATAAAGCATAGGACTTCATAGACAGCTGGAAAAAAAGAATAGGAAACCATGGATCCACAGGCAGTGGGTTCAAGCAGATGTGTCAAAGAGTTTCTCAATCATCTCGCCCGCTTGCTCCACTCTGTATTTAATGTACTTCTCAGGATTCTTGGTGAAGGGCACATTACCATACCTGCCAAGGCAAAAAGAAAGAAAATCTTGTGTGACAAGCATAGAGGAGACTTCTCGTGACTTAGTGCCCCCCTTCCCCTCCTACCAGCATCACAACCACCATTATTTATACCAACAGCAACATCAGAAGTCCAAGGACCAATCACTATGTAGCCCAAACTGCATAGACTGGGGAGAATCTTTATGTTTGTTGCAGAAGAAGGGAAAATTCAAAGTGTGTTTTCTATTTACAAAGCAGTCCAGTGGGGACTTAATACGTACAGAGGCCTGACTTGAGGGGATCTCCAGGAAAAACAATAAGAGGGAGAAATGGGGTGGAATGGCTGACATGTTTTGCTACAGGTCCCAACTGTACAATATCATCTATTCCTGTTTAGTCATTGTATCTACCCAAAGGATACACAGCCAGATCATGTTTACCATCAAAACCTGGATGACCAGTTTGATGTGTGCCAGATTGTAGCCACACTACCCAAATTTCATGCATAAAAGTCTGCTTTCTCAACCCATCTCAAGGACAGAGATCACCAGCTAGTGCACTACACACACAAAGAAGAAATCAGAGCACGGGGAGAGATCGTTCAAAGCCTTTTCTACACTTTTTCTGGGCAGCTAATGGGGTCTTTTGAGGACGAATGCTCACCTGCTCAGGAAGGCAGCATAGGCCTCTTGCACAATGGTCTTCTGGGCCTGCCGGATTTTGTCCCTCTGTTCTGTGTCAGGGATAGCCCAAGCCTTCTGGATTTTGCACAGCTCCTCTAGGCCATCGTTAAAGCCCTTTTCCACAGGGAAGATTACATTAAGTGCACACTTGGAGCAGAATGTAAAGGGAAACAAGAATGGAAAGTGTTCCAAGCCACAAGCTAGAAGATTTGTCCAATCTTTGATTTACTTACCTTAAAGCGTTCCTTGATCACCTGCCTCTCCTTATCCTTGAGCTGTGAAGGAATAAAAAAAAAGAGGAGCTCTTCTGCTTATGTCTTCTCCTCAGATAATACTGCTGTCCAGGAAAAGAACTGGGAATTTATTTATTACAGTTATTTATACCCCACTTTATCTCTCCCAATGGGGATTCAAAGCAGAACTGTGCCTCTACACTTTATAGACTCCCAAGCCCCAGATTTGCTCACCTTCAGTAGTGTTGGTGAGGAATGCCAGGAGTCATAAACATATACCATCTGAAGGACAACAGTTGCCCTTGTGTGATTTAGGAAGAATTAGTCCCAAGAGTGTGTTCCACATGCCTGGGAAACCTATTCAGGCCATAGTCTCCAGAACAGTCATGCAAGCAACATTAGCAACACAGTGCATGGATAAAGGGAGCATTGATCTTTTTTCAGAGCACAGAGGTCCAGCAACCCTCCTTCCTCCAGTTATTTGGCCACAGGAGGAGAGTGTCCAGTGATGTCAGTGATCATCAGATTGGTGAGGAGAGAGTTGGTGGGACCACTATGTCCTGGGAATGTGTTCATGCTCTTCCCCCATGCACTGCATTCCAGAACTTGCTTGCATGGCAATCCCCAATAACGTGAGGGTTTTAAAGCAATACAATCGTCCCCACATATCCACAGATTCTGCATCCATGGCCTGAAAATCTTATACCAACAATATGCAAAAAAACAAAGGTTGATTTTGCCATTTATATAAGGGATTTTCACATTTTACTAAGCCATCGAATATAAAGAGACTAATGGATCCATGGATTTGGTATATAGAGGATGTCCTGGAATCAGACAGCAGTGGCTACTAAGGGCCCACTGTATATGAATTTAATGTTGCATGCATTTGGCTCACATCTTTTTTTTTTTTTTTTTTGGTGAAGGGGGGGGGGGGGGGAGTATGCATTACATTTTTCTAACAGAAATGTTCTCACCTTGACTCCAGGTTGGAAGGCAGGCAAATTTTTGTCCGTGATGTAATCTGTTACTTTTAACCAACTGAGAAAGAAATGAAGAAGGGTAATCAAAGCAGGCAAGGCCTCCACTGGTTATCACAAGAAAAATAATCATTCAAGTAAGATATATTGACAGTAAAACTCCCATTAAAATGTTCTTTTGGGGAATCTTGAAGTCCTTCAGTGTAATTCTATGGTTGACTTCCTCCAGTTATGATGGAGAACCTAAGGATTTCTAGAGAGAACACCGCTTTAGGAATCTCTAGATCTTCCAATGTGTTTCTATTGTCAGCTTTGAGAGGAAGTTGAACATACAGTTGTGCTAGAAAACCTAAAAATTCCTAGAGAGGAAACAATAGAAATTTCTTTCTTTGTAATTTTTCATTTTCGGGGGGGGGGGGGGTCCCCCAGCAAAGACAGAGGGATGGCTGTAGTAACATTACAGATCTGGCACACAAACCCCAAGGCTGAGATTCAGATTGTGTTTGTTAAGAAACATGGAGATCCCATTCCAGCTCACTTTTAGACAGCACATGCAAAGGGAGTACCTCAATGTGCATTTATGCATATATCCCATGCATTTTTAAAATCTAAACATCCAAGAGCACATAGCCCACATTTCTTTCCTTTTTCATTGAAAGACTTCACCCTCTGAAAATACCTCAAGTCAAACATGGGTAACATGCAGCCTGCTATTTCTTACCAACCCGCAGTTCTCATGAGCCTTAGTCAAGAGGACAAGTAATGGTAGTTCAATGGCATGCCATGGTGGGTGGGACTTGCAATCCAATAACACCTGGAGGGCTAAAAGTTGCCCCACTCTGCCTTGGGCAATAGTACTGGCAGTCTCTAAAAAGTGCAGCCTATACTTGAGAATGCAAGCTGTAGACATGAAATGGGCTGCTCAGATCATATCTAGAATCCAACTGTGAAGTGGGGAACTGACAGACCTTATTGCTGCCAGCCAGTCATAGCTCAGGGAATGCTGCAAAGTGCAGGGAACTTTGGGGCATTTTGGGGAGAAAGGATACAAAACTGAGACCTGTCTCTGGAAGAACGCAGATGTGGTAAAGATTGCACAGAGAAAGGCCCTAACAGGGTTATGAGAGTCAGCTGGGAAAAATCTGAACAGGGATTTGGGAGATGTGAGCAATTAAATAGTTCAGGATTTAATGTTTGATCTAATTGAGCATAAATAAACTTCTGTTATGTTTTGATAAAGAGTTTGGTCATGCTTGCCACAGTAAACCCACTGAGCAAGACATACACTGGCTATGTAGATGCACTTGAGGTGCATCTACACTGTAGAATTAATCCAGTTTGGCACTACTTTAATTACCATGGTTCAATATTATAGAATCATAGGCAATGTAGTTTGATGAGCCACTAGCACTCTTTGGCAGAGAAGGGTAAAGACTTTGTAAAACCAAAGCATTGAGTCATGGCAAATAAAGTGGTTTCAAACTGCATTAATTCAACAGTATAGATGCACCCCTTGACACCCAGGCTCCTTTTCCAGTGAGGGATCTTGAAGGGAAAGGAGGCAAGCTGAGTGACAAGAGCCTATAGGTTTGGAACTGTGGGTTCTGCCTAGAGAGGAGATTTTTTACACCACCAATGCTAATCATTTTACAGAAAGAGGATTTTCAAGAAGGAGAGCGTGTTTTCTTTCATTTTCATCATGTTTTGCTGTAAACCCCCCTCATGTGGTCATTAAGTTTAGATGCTAATGTTCAAGCCATTATTCTAGTGGGAAATGACCAGGTGGGCTCTTCTGACCTGCGCTGGTAAGTTAAAATCTGCTGTTTAATGTGTTCTCGGTAAGATCTTTCTGGTGTCTTGTGTGTCACAGCCACCAACTGGATTAATTCGGACCTAGAACAAAAGAAACAGACTATTAAATGTTCAGTGAGCTTCTAAAGTGGAATCAGCTTTCAGCTTAGAGTACAAGATGCATTTGCGCATAATTCAAGCAATGTCTTGATTGCCTTATAGTTTTAATAGAGATGGAGGTCCACAAATGTTGGGGCTATACGTGGCTGCCATTTTAAGGAAAAAGAAAACAAATAACAATATGAATTCCTAGCAAAGAGACTTCAATGGTGCACAACAGTTGTTTGGGGTGTAAAAAGAAAAGGCTCTGTGTCTACATAAAAAAATTTTGAGTACATAGATCAGAGGCTTGGTAAACCCAGTTAAGTGGGATACTAACACCAAAATTACAAGGAAATGCTCTCTGGCATTATTCATTTCCTTCCATTTGTTACTTGGGTCATTATAAGTCCTACATTTTCCCTGATGGCAGTAAGTTTTGGCCTCTTAGGGCACACAATAACACGAATAAACATCAGCTTTTCTTTATTACCACATGTCTGGTAACTATAGAAAACTAAAACCGTAGAGTTTCTTTTCACTTAAACTCTAAAAGGTTTTTGAGTGACTGCCCTTGGGAGACAGAATGAAACCTTTATTCCTTTATTTCCTGTAAAGTGCTCTCCAGAAGCAGAGCGTCTTCAATGGCAAGATAAAAGGGTCTGATGCAAGCAGAACCCTCTTGCATGCTTTAATTTTATTTGCCATAGCCTCATGCAAGATGATGTTTATATTACAAATGACAGGCTTCAAAGGAAATATGAGAAGAGCAGACAAACTGGAATAAAAAACCTACTCCACGGAAACATTTCGAGAAGCTTATATGAACATAATATACTGCCAGAAATTCCAGCATGCACTGAGAAAATGTAGAGACATTAATGAACTTACTTTTCAAGGGACTTCAGGATGTAATTGTAATTGTTATGCAGGAAGATGGCACTTAAAGCTGGGTCCTCATAAACTTTGGCTTTACTGAGAAGATTTAATTGTAAGTTGCCCAGAACTTTGCCTTAACAAGAAGAAATGCATGAATAGAAGTGAGACCATCGTAAAGATCCCAGGTTTGAAAAAGGTATTAGGACTGTATACAGATTGTCTACTTTGCTATGGTTAAAATTCAATTCATTTTATGTATTATAACTCAGAAAACGATTATTTTAAAAAGAATTCTGATAAACGGTTTATCAAGTGCAAGATAGCTAACACTTAATGAACAAAAGCTCTTTGTTAAAAATATTTTCCTCTTCTTTGATACATTTCACAAATGAGAGAGGAAATATTAGGATTTAAAGAGTAGTTGTCACAGTGATTTGCCATCCAGCAAGAAAACTGGATCAAGCTGTCATGCAAATCGTTGGAGGTTTAGGACTGCAGTTTGTGAAAAGAAAACAGCTAGTAGCCTGAAAAAGATTACTCACAGATGTAGGTACTGAGAAGTCTTCTATTAAATTCAGAACTGTAGCTACTGGCTGAAGAGCTAGTCTCTGAAAGGAAATGAACATTAAATCAGTGACAGTATGCCATATGATAGTTTTTATATGGCTATTTTATCTCCACATAAGAAATACTTTGATACTATTACCAGTGGCACAATGGGTCAAACCCTTGTGCCGGCAGGACTACTGACCAAAAGGTTGGTGATTCAAATCTGCGTAATGGGGTGAACTTCCATCTGTCAGCTCCAACTTCTCATGCTGGGACATGAGAGAAGCCTCATGTAAAGATGGTAAAACATCCAGGTATCCCCTGGGCAACATCCTTGCAGACGGCCAATTCTCTCACACCAGAAGCGACTTTCAGTTTCTCAAGTCACTCCTGACATGAAAAAAAAACTATTGAGGTCAACTAAACTACTTGATCTTGGACTAAATATGTAAAAGCAAGACAACACCTTTGCTTGGCTCTAGGGTAGAAGCACACACATTTGGGTCTCCAGATGTTGCTGGGTTTCAAACCTGGAACCCAGCAAGGTCAATAATCAGGGATTCTAAGAGCAACATCTGGAACAAGTGCACTGCTAATTCATAGAGAGTGACTCACACTCTAACCACTATAGCAATATAAGAAAATCTCATTCAAACAAGAATAAAAACATTGTTTTTGAGATCACAGAAAATGGACGATGCTATTATATCAATAAGAGTGCAGTTAACACTTTGATGTGTGAATATCATATACCACCGTCACATCTAGACTATGTAGTTCAAATGGGCTGAAGTGAATTCCTGTGTCTTTAAAGATAGATCTATCATCTGAATAGCAGCTCTTAAGACTCTACAACACACATTATGTCTTAGATCAATCAACTGAGTGTCACTTAATTGCTTGAACTCTGAAGCAGATTGTCTTGAGAGCAGAAGAAGATGAGGAGCAGAATCACTCGCTCTTGTGGTGCAAATAGAGCCACGCTTTTCTGAGACACAATATAAATGCAGTTTTCCGGAATGGGCATAGTTACAGTAAATTGCTTTGCTTACAGTTATGGTTAGGTCTGACCCTGTTATGAATAAATCTCACTAAGTTACTTATTAGTTATGAGACAGGTTGCCCTGAAATTGAGACTAACTGTTGAGAGGTTGTTAATCTCTATGAGATTTCTCTGCTCTAATTCAAGCACGAGTCAGAAAGAGCTGCTACACAAAACCTTGTCTTTTCCCTTTGTGAAGGAAAACACACAGCGAGAGAGCGAACACAAAATAACTGCCTGATTATCCCAAAAGGCCTGAACACCCTTCCACAAGATTCTAAGTTCTAAAAATCTTTGCAACAAGGCTGGAGGTGTTTTTGTATGCTATTTGTGCAGAAATTCTCAATAATGAACGATCTCTCCAGAGACAGATAAAATAATAATGCACAACGTCACACAGGTGACAAGAAAAATATGTGCTTTCTCGCTCCTATATGTGAGAACAGGACAGGAAAAGATTTATAGCCCTAGTGCAGACTGACTCAGGCAAGCATGATGAAATAGGAATCAAGGGTTCTTGTTAGCTACATTTTATGTATCTGAGATTGCCTCTTGTCACCTTCTAATTGCGGAGTTTGTATCCAAAAGATACCAATAAAAAATTGGAAGATGAGTTTCTAGGTAAGATCTATACACATGCACTTCTGATATATCATCAGTAAAGGGTCCCTAGTGCCTAAAACATATTAGGCAACACTCTAATACAATCACTTGTAGAGGAATTCTAAACATCTCCAGAGGCACCCACAGGGGAAATCACACTTATGTACAAGGATTGTAATACAGCTTTTAACAGCCTATATATCACCAGCATTATCATGCACAAGATTCAGATGTTAGACAAGCAGCCAGGCTTTGAAGCTGCAAGGCTATTCAATGCTAATCAAGGTGGCCAATTGCAACATTCACACTTGCCTCAAACAGACAAGAGTTCTTTCTCCCAACCTGGATATTCTACAGATATATAAACCCCACTTGACTAGTTTCGAACAGACCTCACAACCTCTGAGGATGACTGCCATGATTGTGGGTGAAACATCAGGAGAGCATGCTTCTGGAACATGGCCATACAGTCCAGAAAACTCACAGCAATCCACTGTTAGGCAAAAACTATATACAGACATGGAAGCAAGTTGAAAAGACCACTTACCAATTCTGGTCTAAAGAGGACTTATATACTATCTCTAGCTGCTCCTGCCTGCCCATCTCTACCTATCAGGAATTGGTCTTCTGTCATCAGTCAATTAACTGCAAGCCACTTAGGGTTGACACAGTCCATGTGTTCAAGATCACCCATCATCCAGATGCAAATAAAATTTTATCAGCCTTTTGTAAAAGGACATAAAGTATCAAGTCACAGAATACCTTATAGCCAGCTGCCACCAGAAGACTGTATCATGTATACTTCAACATGATTGAAGAATAGCATACCAATTCAGTATGCTTTTTTATTTTTGTTTTTTTCTCCCTCTGCTTCTATCAAGGTCAATATTCTCAAGCTGCATCATTTATTAATTATTTTCTACAATGGGAATTTTTAATTTTTTTCTGAGTTAGCTTGGCTAAAGAGCTAGAATCAGATTGTAAGCTTGTACTATTAATACTTTATTGGCTGACACCAAGACAATGGGTTTTTCTTCTCTGAAGCGAGTGCTTGCAGATATTTCCTTTCTTTCTTCTAAAAGTTCTACGTCATAAATACATACAAAACACAGCCCATAACAACGAGCATTACAGAGGCTCAGGAGAAGACTTTGAATTTGTGAAGGCATAAACAAGCCACAATTAGGAAGGTATCTACCAAATTTCATGAACATTGACCATTTCTTCCTGAGCTGGGTCATGCTCAAGTGTTTTGAAAGAATTAAACAAACCTGAATCAACCATATTGGTGGATACCTGCCCATGCATTTTAGAATTGAATTTCTGGGTCAACATGAAATGCAAAGACTCGGGAACAAGCATGTCTCATAACCCTTAAATGAATGACTTCCCATTTAGAACAGCATCTAAACACTGGAAGGAGAAATTTTCTTATTAGACATCTCCTTTCAAGTACAAAGAAGTCTCAAGCACATGAATCATGGCAGAAAATGCATGCCCCATAATCTTGACAACCACTTTTTATAAACAAAATAGCATGAGTGTGCATATATAATTCCATAAAGAAGTGCAGGAGAGATAATGAATTCTTTCTTTATACACTATTTTCCCACTGAAAGCCCTATCTTCCATAGCAGTTTCTTTTATCTTGCAAAGTTCGGAAAAGAAGATATGTATTGAATCCACCTCCACCTCGCTTTCAGAGAGAAAAACAACTTAGATTCATTCATTTTGAACAGAAAGATTTTAGGCTAATAAAAGTTAAGTGCCAGGCATTCTTTTCCTGTTCAAAACCACAGCTGCTTTCTAAGGTCCCATTTATACTGACTATTTAGTGCAGTTTCAAACTGGTACTGAAGAAAGTTGTTTCGATGTGCAAATGATTGCATAGGAAATCCTGGAACCAGTTTGACTCCTAGATGGCATTTGCACAAACTTCGTAACATTAATGCTTTCTTTTGTTCACTTTCTAAGGGTTTTCTTTTGTTCACTTCTGTAGGAGTTTTTGGCTGGCACAGTTTGAAGATAGCTTCAAACTGCATTGAATGGTCAATTATAGATGGAGCCTCAGACAAGATTGTTGCTTGGGCATCATTACATGTATGTATCTTAATACAGTTTGTTCTAGAGAGGGTAATTCTTTCAGTCAAGAATGGACGGTAGTCCATTATCACCACCACCAACCATGGAAAGCTTTGCTCTCCATTATGAACTTTTGCAGCCCCCAGTGGCGCAGTGGGTTAAACTGCTGAGCTTGTTGACCGAAAGGTTGCAAGTTCAAATCCGGGAAGCGGTGTGAGCTTCTGCTGTCAGCCCCAGCTTCTGCCAACCTAGCAGTTCAAAAACATGCAAATGTGAGTAGATCAATAGGTACCACTCTGGCGGGAAGGTAACGGCGCTCCATGCAGTCATGCCTGTCACATGACCTTGGAGGTGTCTATGGACAACGCCAGCTCTTCGGCTTAGAAATGGAGATGAGCACCACACCCCAGAGTCAGACACGACTGGACTTAATGTCAGGGGAAAACCTTTACCTTTATCTTTACCTATGAACTTTTAGTTGACATGAAAGTAAGTTGTTGCCAAGACAGGTCAATTTTAGGTTTAAGAAAACAACCATAGGTACCATCATTGATATATGGAAATATTCAGATAATTCAGACAGGCTTTTATTAAGTACAGTAATGACAGATAAAAACATTTAACCAAGTGCAAATGCACCTGGGTAGCAGAACTGCTGCTGCTTACCTCTGGGATCTAAAGGAATATTGTATGTGTCCCCAAGAACTATAAAATTTGAGGCAGAGTAGAGATAAAAGGATAGGGAAGAAAGAAAGAGAAAAAGAAATGCAGGGTGCAAAAAGACAGGTTAGAGACAACCATACCTTCAAGAACAAAGCAGAAGATCCCAACACAGAGCACTATGGGTTCAGCAGACAGGAGCCACTCCCTTTAAGACAGTCCAAATCTATACATGTCTCCTCATAAATTTATCCCATTGAGTTAAATGAGGATTTATTCCAATTACACGCATAAGGATTGGAAGTATGTACAAGGCTTGGGCCTGGATCAGTTTGACCTAAAGTTATTTGTAGAATTTGGTGGTCCATTTCGTGTAATCAACTGAAAACAGAATGGAGAGGAGGGAACCGAAAAGCTGGGCAAAATGGATCAAGAGAGCCGGATTCATTGGCTACTTGAGTGGATGGAGTTAAATCTGCATTATACCTGAGACAGGGGTCTGTTGCAGGGCTCCTGGAAAAGACACTGAAGCATCCTAAGTTCCCAAGGCTCCTCCTCTAGAGAGGGACCTGCTGGGAACTTGCTTTCCCAACAGCACTTGAATGGGGCAGGCATTGAAAAGTCTCTGAGTTCCTCTTGGAGCATGATGGGAGTTGAAGTTTTTCTCTCTGTTCCTCAGTCAATAAAAGGCTCTGATTGGCTGAGAATGGACACAACCAGCAACTTCAATTCCCAGAACCCTCTCTTGCGATTTGTCTTATTTTTAAAAATGTTATGGTAAAAACTTAAAATAATTCTAAAAAATCAGTAGATTGATTAATTGTTTTGAAACTTGGCAGGCCTGCAGTTGTAAATGGAGTCTACAACTGATGTAGGTTTCATGCAGATAGGCCTTAAAATGACTGAGGATTGAGCCTTTAAAATTTTCCATTGTAGCCAATGGGCCGAATCTTTGCCGAATTAAAACGACAACACGCCTCCCGATTCGAGTTACTTCCCGGTAAACAGAATGAGAGGTTAGCCAAAATTGGACCCTGAAACGGCATCTCTTTTGGCCGAATTGCACAAGCTTAGTATGTACGGCAAATTTTACATATCTACACTCAGTGAATGAATGCAATGTTTATAATCCCAGACAAAAATTTAAGTGTATGAGGCAAAATACTTCTTTGTTGCCTCCACTAGAATCATAGGGTTAGAAGAGACCATTAAGGGATGTCCAGTCCAACTCCCCTCCACATAGGAACTAAGCAACAGAAACTGAGGAGAGCCCTCTGGACAGTAAAAGAGCTTGCTCCATAACTGTCTTTACCCATAACCAATTGTAGCAGGCAAAGTAGGAATGAGGAAGGGAGGCTGAAAAGTCACCAGCAGAAACAGATCACAATTCAAGTGTTATTCAGGCAGACTTTAAAGACAAATGGCAGAAGGACAAGCAAGACGCAGTTGGCACAATTAAACCATCTTAGCATGGGTCAGAATGAATAAAATAGAGCTCCTTCAATGATGATAATCTCTAAGACGTATTTTTAATAAGATCAACACAAAATATTTGACTTCCAGTGATGCATTATTGCTACACTATCTAGAACCGTGGTCCACAACCTGTAGGTTCCCAGGTGTTTTGGCCTAAACGTCCCAGAAATCCCAGCCATGTTACCAGCTGTTAGGATTTCTGGGAGTTGAAGGCCAAAACACCTGGGGACCCACAGGTTGAGAATCACTGATCTAGAATATTAAAAGCATGCACTGACCACCAGAATATGTTGGGACCCGGATTCAGAGCTTTGTGAATCTGTGTTGTGGCACAGAAACCGAAAGGCACCTCACTGTCAGTGGAAACGAAATAGTGCTCAAGAGTTGCCTTCGGGCTTGAGAAAGGTGAGATAGAAATATCGTAAACAAATAAACTACTTTCCCTTTTTGTGAGAAATGAATTACATTTCCAGGCATAACGGCTCTTTATGTTTCAGACAAAGCCACTGGTAGAGCGCTTCTGCCGTGCCTGTTAAAGGTTTGGTGTTTTTTTAATACATCTGCCAGAAACTAAATTGTGTTCATAAAGTTATTTTGTGTAACGGAAGGAATTTGAACTTCTAGTTATCTCTTCTTAGGGAATCTTGTGGACCAGTATTCTGAAAAATATCTATCTAGGAATACAGACACTGAGCATTTAGTAAAACAAAAAACAAACCAAAAAACCACAAATTTATTCCCATCCTAAATGTCCCAGACCTGTGATGCGAAGTCAGAAGTACTCAAACCAACAATGTATATGCAAAATCGGCACAGTGGCTTCTCATTCTGCCAGAAAGCTTTCTGGGTTTCAAAAATTCATCTCCACTTGCATTAAAGGAAACTGGCACAGAATCAAATGATTATTCCATATAATTACTTCAAGTGGATCATGAAGCTAGTTAACAGCCCATTCATGTGATAATAATCCCTTGAGAACTGTCCTCTCATTGACAACTGCTGGTCTTTGATAATGAAAGGAACCAGCTGTCTTTGTCCATAAGTTTAAAGGACCACAGACATCACAGCACACTTACAGGCTGATATAAACACCCTTTGGGATTTTTTATAACTCCTTAGTTGCCTCTGGCTTTTTGCTCTGACAGCTCAGACTCAATGGCTACACCCTTGCTAAGAAGGTTTCATGCCAAAGCAAGCAGAGGAAATGACTTGATCAGTAGGATGAATGTGTGCTTGTATCAAGAAAGCCCCCTCCAACTACCTTGGGATGCCAACATGGCACCAGCTGTTTCTTGAAAATCCAGCAACTGTTGCAGGAAGAGAATGGCCTGTAAAGAAAAGGGAGAGGGGAGTTGCTGCTGTTATTGTTTTAAATCCACTGGTTAATTCCCATTTTATGAAATGGAATATTCTGCATGCAGTGATTACAAAAGAATATAGTTGACCGGAAAAAAAACATAAAATCTATCAAAGGTGATATTAGAATAATTATATGAGCAACAACAAAAATGCAGCCTTCCATGAGTGCAATCATGAATGTCACACAGCTTAGGAAACGACATATGACAAGAAAAAATCCCGGAAGTTCAATTAAATGTTTTATATTTATCCTTGATCATTAAGGAACAAGCCAAAAACTCCTCTCAGCTGAAGTGTAAGGATCAAGAGTAAACCACGCTTAAGCCCCAACAGCATGATACTACTCATCTCTGATTTCACTTCCAGGAAAATATCAAGTTCAAATCTTCACTTGGCAGCCACCACTTAAAATACTCAATCATTTAGATGCTGCGTTTCTGAGCTTTCTGGCTCAAGCCATGCTTGCCTACCCTTCTAAATTTCCAAACTGGCAAACGTTAACTCTGTTGAAGGCTTATAACTGCATGATAAGCCTAGCAAAAGAGGAGGGAAGTGCAAAGACAAGTTATGCCAGGACTAGACAGGAACCGTTGTTACCTTTAGTCAAATCTGGACCTGGAGAATATGTTCTCCAGCCTAAAGATCTCAAGGACATCTACTGGAGTTGAAGGATTGCACTGGAAAACTTGTAATTATAGCAAGGCTCCTAATATTCACACCAGACATACCCCATTCTCAGTCTTTCTATTGCTTTTTAATAAAAACAGGCTTCCTTTTTGTCCCTTCTCTACCTGAAGGTAGCTCCAAGGTCTGTGCAAAGTCCCAGGTCTAGGCCCTTTCACATCCCAGAGTTACAGTGCTGTCATTCCACTTTAACTGTCATGCCAAATCTCATGGAATTTTGGGATTTCTTTCTTTCTTTACTGTATTTACTTTATTTATACCCCCCACCTTTCTCCCTGTGGGGAGTCAAGGCGACTCACAATCCCACACTTTGGTCACAATTTAAAACAAAGCAAATACAAAACAATTAAAAAAAAACCCCAATTAAATCATCATCATCATCCAATTTATGTCTGACATTCTGGAGAATGCTTTGACAAGTGTTCCCTGGGTGATATCTATGATTGCTGAATAATTAGGGGAAAGCTCCTTTCTCTTGTGAGTCACACAGGTGAGCATTTCTGGGCTTAACTGACTGGCTATGAAATACTTTAAAGCAGCACTTCTCAACCTGGGGGTCGGGACCCCTGGAGGGGATCACAAGGGGGTATCAGAGGGGCTGCCAAAGACCATCAGAAAAGACAGTATTTTCTGTTGGTCTCGGGGGTTCTGTGTGGGAAGTTTGGCCCAATTCTGTCATTGGTGGGGTTCAGAATGCTTTTTGATTGTAGGTGAACTATAAATCCCAGCAACTACAACTCCCAAATGTCAAAGTCTATTTTCCCCAAACTCCATCAGTGTTCACATTTGGGCATATTGAGTATTCATGCAAGTTTGGTCCAGAGTCCATAGTGCTCTCTGGATGTAGGTGAAATACAACTCCAAAACTCAACGTCAATGCCCACCAAACCCCTCCAGTATTTTCTCTTGGTCAAGGGAATTCTGTGTGCCAAGTTTGGTCCAATTCCATCACTGGTGGGGTTCAGAATGTTCTTTGATTGCAGGTTAACTACAGTATAAATCCCAGCAACTACAACTCCCAAATGACAAATCAACTCCGTCCCCCCAACCCCACCAGTATTCAAATTTGGGCGTATCGGGTATTTGTGGCAAATTTGGTCCAGTGATTGAAAATACATCCTTCATATCAGATATTTACATTATGATTCATAACAGTAGCAAAACTATAGTTACGAAGTAGCAACAAAAATAATTGTATGGTTGGGGGTCACCACAATAGGAACTGTATTAAGGGGTTGTGGCATTAGGAAGGTTGAGAACCACTGCTTTAAAGGGAATGAAAATTCCTTGGGAAACCAGTCTCCTATGGCACTTCCCAAATCTAGAAGGCACACATATGTTCAAAACTGTAGGGCCTGGAGAATGTGAAGGTGGCCACTTCTATTCTGGCAGCTCTTTTTTTGGCAGCATTTTCCCTTTCCAGACAACATAGGGGCCAGAGGAAGAAACAGACCCTATCTACACTGACATTATAATGCAATTGAACTGGAATATGCAGCAGTGTAGTCTGATATAATCCAGTTCAATGCAGTTCATTTACATTGACCATATACTGTAGTTCAAACTACATTATATGGCAGTGTAGATGGGACCACACTGTATTTCCTGCCCTGGTCTCAACAGAATACAGTTAAGGGTCAATATTTACAGAAAACCCCAGGCTATACATAGCATTAAAGATGAGAGAAAAATTCCAGAGCTGAATTTATATTCACAATAGTTAATCTCAGTTTATGTCCTCAATTGAAGCCCCTGATGATAAAGGCAGCCCAACAAGACTATTAAACAGGACTATTTTCTTTACATCATAAAGAAAAACAAAAGGTAGGAATGAAACCACTGGATTTGTTTTACCAAATCACATTCTGAATTGGTTTCACATACATTGCTGGTGAGTTCATGGACTGTCCCATCCTTTGGCATGTTATACTCCTTATCAGGATTGTTCTAGGAAGGAAAAATTCAGATAGATTTCATGGTTAAAAATGCATTCAGTTGACAATTATCCTCATGCTATTATATGTCTCTGAACCAAGCGTATTTCTAAAACCCTAAAGGCCAAGCACACCATCTACTGGTGACTGCAGAAACATACATAAACATACATAAACAAAAATATTTCAAAGACATTTCCATAGCCATCCATAACTGATGCCAAAAAGTAAGGTTGCTTACCTGTAACCATGTTTCTTCTAGTGGTTAACTGTGAAATTCACACCTGTGGTATTTCCCTGCGTCCACGCAGCTGACTCAGATCTTTCTTGAAAGCTTTTCCTAATTAGGGACTCCAGCCCCGCCCATCTACTCCTAATAAAGCCAGGCAGCGGGGCTTGGAGCCTTAGTTCCGTACTGCGAAAGACAGTTGGAGATAAAAGGCATGACAGAATGTGGGGAGGATGGGCGGGTTGTGTGAATTTCACAGTTAACCACTAGAAGAAACATGGTTACAGGTAAGCAACCTTACTTTCTTCTGCGTGGTACTGTGAAATCCACACCTGTGGTAGACTAGCGAGCAGTCCCACGGATGGTGGGTGTCATGCTAGTGCAGAAAAAAGTACTGCTCTCCCAAAAGCCGTCTTTCGCGGACAAAAGGAACTAAGGCTCCAAGCCCCGCTGCCTGGCTTTATTAGGAGTAGATGGTCGGGGCTGGAGTCCCTAATTAGGAAAAGCTTTCAAGAAAGATCCGAGTCAGCTGCATGGACGCAGGGAAATACCACAGGTGTGGATTTCACAGTACCACGCAGAAGAAAAGAACATTCTGTGGACTTTTCCGTGTGGCTGGCTGCTAATGGACATGATTAAATGCATTTGGGTGGAATCACATTCTAAACTTGGGTCAGTTCCTTCTTAATCTTCCACAAATCTGCATTACTTTTAAAATTAATTATCAGGATATTTGCAGAAGTCTGTGGAACTAATCACAGTAGCTTAAAGAGATACAAGAGAGTCACAACATATACCTTAATGTTATCTGCAAAGTCCTCCAGAGCCTTGGCTCCTGTGGTCTCCATTGAAGTTATGAGGCTTGGCAGCTTGTTTTTGGTGCTGGCTGCAGTGCCCTGAAATATCCAGCATAATACATGAGTCAAGAATGAAAGCGGTTTGGAAAGGAGTAGATGGCTACTATCATCCACTGAATAGAGAGTAATGTCTCACTTGAGCTAAAGTTAGGAACGCCCACACAAGTTTTGTTAGCAGCAAGTACCAGCACGAACTAGGTACTCCTTGACAATTTGATTTAAGATCATTCACCAAGAAGATACAGAGTGTGGAAGTTAACAAGTTATGTGCAATACAGTTATTTGGAAGGAGGTTTCCACATTTTTATTCTTTTTACAAGGATGGGATGCCTTGAAGATTTAAACAAAGCTGCCCTTCAAACATAATGTGGCAACAACCTCACTTTTGAAAGTGTAAGGATTAACAGCTTTTAGATACTTCCAAAGTGAGTTTTTGAGGATCTTAATTATGAAATTGTGCAGGTTTTGTACCACTTTTATCAATCTCAAGCCTTTTGTATAAACAATTAAAAAGGAACACAATGAACTGCCTTCTAGCACTGTAACGTGCATCAAAAATGAATTACTTTTTATATAATGCTGTAACAAGTAACATGGATATGTCCCATTTCTAAAGTAACCCTCCAAGCTTTGAGAACTCATAATCTCCACATTCCGTATTTAACTAGATACTATAAATTTGATGTTTATAACCATGGACTAAACAAAGCCACAGGAATACCAGAATGCAAGATCCAGCCAAGCTGTCCATCTTCAGCAGTAACAAAACCGGCAGTTAACTCATCTGCCATGACAGTTACCAGACTTCAGAAATTGTTGCTTGTTCAACTAGTCTATAAAATGTCAGAGATCTGAATAGACACTGGACATGTTTTCATGCTGCTCTGCGACTATACTGTCATTGTGTGTGCTGCTCTGTTTTCTGCCTAAGACAGATAAGTAAGCTTGTACATTGATGTGTTTTCCAGTTTTGCTACTTGGGAGCCTCAGACAATTGTTTATTTATTTATTTACCATATTTGTATACTGCTTTTCTCCGCCCGAAGGCAACTCGAGGCAGTTTACAGTCAGCAACAATTCGATGCCCCAATATCATAAAATACAATTAAAAACATTTACCATAAAATATGAAAACCATATAGAGCCAATAAAAACATGTATCAACAGTGTCTCCTTATTAAAATCATTGTCCAGACAACTCCAATGAATGTTTGACTTGACATTTTTCTACTGAATCTCAAGAAGCTCTCTTACTAAGAAACTATTCTTGTCCTGTATTTAATCCCACCTTATTCATTTTCCATGTGAAGTGTACCCTAAGCAGGATGGAGCACTGGCAAATCCTTTGTACACCTGTTAACATGCGTCACAGAGGGTAACCATGAAAACTTTCTTGAATATTCAGATAGTGAAAAATGCAGTTGTGCACATGCGGGAGAGAAGGAGTATCCCTAAAGTAGATGACATTTTAAAATGTTCATTATATAAAGCCCTATACAGACATACCTTAGTTAGCAAAGTATCTCAGTTAATAAAAATGTGTTTCTAGGCATGAGTTCTTTAACAGAAAACATAACCCCAGAATCTGTATGGAAAGAAGATGAATAGATTCCTACACTATAAAAAAGATGAGCAGTGCAACATCTTTCAATAACCTTTTTATCCAAAATTAACAATATGATATAACCAGATCAAATAATATTTTCATAGATTTAAAACATCACATTTTGAACTTTCTAGAGACTATTTCAAAGCATCCAGGGATGATTTTATTCTTTCTTTCACTAACTTTCACTTTTCTTACGATTTCTATTTTGGCAGCCAAACTTATTCATTTATGCATTTTTTTAAACATGTTAGATATATAGACAGTGAAGCAGGCTTATCTGCTTTGCCCTTTTCTCTTTATTTTGCTGTCCACACAGGTCCAGTAAGAGATTCCAGAGGAATCAGATAGTGTGTGTTTCTACCGTTCTCCCTCACCTTCATCCCAATGCAGATGTTACTTTAAAAACTTCCAGCCAAGCAAAGGAAAATAGAAGCTGGTGTTGTAAGAACTTTGTCAGAGGCTTTGTTAACTGTGTGGCAGTTCTGTATTGCCTGGTTTTATTATATTTTTGTAGATTTATTTATTTATTTAAAGTATTTATATTTTGCCCTTCTCACCCTGCAGGGGACACAGAGCAGAGCACAACATATATACGGCAAACATTCAATGCCGGGACATAAAACCATAAATATATACAAACATTAAAACCACTTATATCCGGTTTAAAAGCAGTTGCTTAAGAACATCTCAGGACACCATTCTATTATTGCCTCACTGCACTGCCCCCAAAGGCTTGGTCCCACAGCCAGGTCTTCAGCATCCTTCTGAAGGAGGGACGGGGCTGATCTAATATTGCCAGGAAGGGAGTTCCTTAACCGGGGGGCAATCACTGAGAAGGCACTGTCTCTTGTCCCCACCAAATGTGCCTGTGGCACCATTGCTGAAGATTAACAAGATAATATTCAATGGCAGTTATATGCAAACAACTTTTACCCATCATAGGCTAGTGTTCATTTTAGACTTAAGAGTCTGGCAGCTCCCCCCTCCTCCCCAAAAAAGCTTTGGGGACTGCATTATTATTATTATTATTAACACAATAAGAATAGGACACCTATTGTGATTACTGGAGTCTACTCGCATGCAATAAGTAATAGGACATTTATTGACATTCAAGGACTGTTCTTACTCACATGAAGGTTTTGTTTCATACTTCAAGAGAAGAACCAATTGTTTTTGCTTAATATGAATGTGGCAGCTCTGTGTTTTGTTGATATGTGTATTTGTAATGTATACATTGAGTTAATTTACCTAACTTACTTCGCCAGCTATCAAAGATATGGCTCCCAGATATGGGCATGGGCAAACTTCAACCCTCCAGGTGTTTTGGACTTCAACTCCCACAATTCCTAACAGCCACCAACCTAAACTTTTGTTCATCTTCAGGCCCTTTTTGTGCTCTTCTTTGATCCACTTAATTCCCTCAAGCACACATTTCCGCTTCAGACTTAGTTACCTCTTCTTCACCTTGTTTCCTTTTACCTGAGCTGCAACTTTGTTTCTACCCTGATGCAGTTTGCAACAGCTGTCTGAAGGCCAGGTCCTGACACAAATAACTGCATCTTGCACCTTCCCTATTCATGACCTGACCTTAAAACAGCACATTTTCTGGCTAACCAGCTACCTGCAAAACTTGATCAAACTCTGGCTTTGTCTGTTTCAAGTGTTTCAAGATGGGGAAGATAGTCAACACTGCTGAGTAATCATGGCGCATGATGGCCTTCCGAGCTGCAGAGACAATGTTGTCGCCCTCTATCATTAAGTTGTCTAAAGTTTCCTGTAGGAGTAGGAGAAAAAACGGATAAGTCAACAAAGTGAACACCAGATTTTCTAAACAGCCAAAGGAAGGGGTAACACTAAAATTTAGCAGAACCTGGATAAGAGAATCAAAAGTCTTCTTCTGGTGGTGTTCTGGGATAATTTCAGTCAGGAGTTGGTACTCGCTTTGGGCCAGTTTGATGAAGGAACTAACACAGTGGATGTATGCATCAATTTCCATGTCCAACATGTCATCTCTCCCTGTGGAATTGCATATGCACACAAGATGTCAGTTTCATGTAACAGAATTACATATACACATACACCTGTTGAGTTTATGCAGAGTGTAAGTGCTTCTACTTACACTGTTCTCATGAAATCCAACATTTTGCCTCATGCCCCTCCTGTAGGGCATACACACCATTGTTGTGTTCAGTATGAGAAAAATGGGATTCATAGTTCAACTGTACTTGGGTTGACTAAATCTCACCAAATACAGAGAAAGGACTAATGAGGTATCTTCTATACTTATGGAAGGAAAGGCAAAATGTGAATACAGAATATTCACCTTCTTCAATTAGTGCAAAAATATTAACTCCTGCCTTCTTTTAGCAACATTTATGTTAAAAGATTTAATTTTGGTTTGGCATGTGATAATTAATTCACTATTAAAGTGTGGTAAAGTATTTATCTAATAAAATAGATATATTAATTGAAACATCGAAGTTGTCTCATCATTTAGGAACTCTCTAAAAAGGGGTGATGCCATCTGCAACACAAGATACATGTGCAGATGGCTTTGATTTAGTAACTAAATCAATTTCCAAAATATGTTCCAACCAAGAATAAAAATAGTAATACTTCAGCTGATAACTCAGTTGATGTTTTCAAAAATCTTTATGCTAAAATAACTTAGTACATCTCCAAAGTGCCAAAACAATTTGTCCTTCAGGTGAGACTGAAGGGAAAAGATCAAATAAATCTGAAGTTCAAAACAGAAGAATAAGATGTTTAATGCTCCAACAGTATTTGCTTAGTCTTTTGTCAGAATCACTTTTTCCAAATAGCCAAAAGCTAATGCAGTTCCAACTTGACTGATCTTTTAAATGATTCATATCATTCTTTGCTTGAGACACCAGTTCCTTCACTGGGAATAATGGAATACATATCTATTCTATAAAAAATATCTTCCTCCCTCAACTCCAGTCCCAGTAACTTATTCCTTCCTTGCTGATTTTTGACCCTCTGAAAGCCATAGAACCCTCATCAATACAATCAAATGATATATTGATTGTACCACAGTACATTGTACAAATCACTGTGGGTAAATGTTTCTGCATATTAAATCTGCCTCAGATCTGCTATTACTATCTCCCTTATACACTTTGCACCCAGGGAAATGTTTTTTGGCTCCAGAAAGTAACCAAATATACTGTCCTGCTTCTGAAACTGGAAGCCATCCACCCAGAAAGAGCTATGGCATGCAGATTAGCTGTTGTGCAGGAATCTGATGTTCCTGTACTATGCCTTGGTTTAAGGGGCATCTGGTTTTGACTGATGGAGAAACTGAAAACTGGGGATTTAAGGGTCACATTTTCTCAGCACAATGACACTCAATGTTTATGACACAGCAATCTTGAGATAAGGGAGAACCTTCCATTCACATCTGTAGAAGGTTTCTCAAGAATCTTTATCTTCTGGAGCATTTCATGACATAAGCTGATTGTCATGTTTATAAAAAGAAGTATATTAGTCTTCTTCTTGACTGATCCTTGACTCTGTTAGCTATCCGCCATTTCTCATTGAAACTAATGTCAACAGGGCCACTTACGATGATATGGGAAAGATGTGATATCTTCTTATTGTTGTGTGTTTTCAATCACTACTGACTTTTGGCAACCCTAAGACTTAGCCACCATGCACCCTGATCATTAGGATACATAGGGTATATTTTGCCACTCAGCGGATGTACAATCACATTGGAAAAGGAATCCTCACAAATATTGTTGTTATATGGTGGGTGTTGAAGATGCCAGACAAGACAAGGATAAAAGGATTTCATGTAAGTTCTCATATTTTCCCATTCACATGTAAGAATACATAATCAACATTATATGTCACCCGTCCTACACTCACTCCAAGGTAGGGAGTTTCAGAATTTCATATTACAGATAGTCTCATGTAAGAATACTAGGAGAATTGCTTCACCATAGTGAAGAGCAGGTGATATTAAAAAGCCGTATGTCTGGCATACCCATACCCATACCAACTCTTCTAGAGAATAGGCAGAGAACAGAACAGTCTGTGTCTAGTAGGCAAGTGCCCAACACCCTGAGCCATGTCCCCATTCCTTTGGAAGGTTCCTAAGAGAAAGAAAATACTTTAAAAAGCAATGTTAGATTAGCCAGCTTACATTTTGTTATGGTACTTACCAGCAGCCGGCCCATGCTTGTCAACCAGGGAATCGGAAAGATGTTTAACTCGTAAATCATGCTCATGACCTAGCGGGATGCCAGCGGGCGTAACAGAAGGAGTGGTTTATCCAAGACCATCACAGCACGAGCGCTTGTCATTTCAGGTTTTATTGGCTTGTCAGACATTTATAAACATTTTCCTGGCAACCCTATCTTCCACCCTTTCTTTGGAGACCATAACAGTAGTAGCAGTTTCAAGCAGGATAAATATTGGATACTAAAACATGGCTGATTGTAAGGAGCATGTGCAACCATAGTAAGTTACCTCTTGAAGGAGAAAAGGACAAGAGGAATTTAACAGTTTCAACTTGGTCGCTTTTGAAAGGGCTACTACTTTTAGAAATAAAGAGGACAAGAACAGAGCGAAGAAGGAAAGGTCATCAAGCTACCGCAGAGGTTCTGTTAGCCAATTAAACTGCACCATGGATCTCTTAAATTCAGATAAATCACAGACTTTCAAAGCTGTTTGTCTTCAATATCCAATTCTGTTTTCCATTCTAATGTTCAAGTGTCAAATTTATTTATTTATTTATTTATCAAATTTCTGCCCTGCCCTTCTCAACCCCGAGGGGGACTCAGAGCGGCCTCACATATTGGCAACAATTCAATGTCTTACAACATACAATTGGTAAACATCTACATTAAAACCAGAGAACTGAAACATCTAAAAACAGTTACATCAATTATTGACACCACATAATTCAAAGAAGCAGGTTCTTCCTTGTGCAAGTTGTACTATACATCAAGATTAGAGCCAAAGACTAACAGAACCCCTGCAGAGGGAAGGAAAGCTGGTACCCAAATCAAAACCAAAGAATGAAAGTGAGAGAGGTGATTACCTTCCATAGGAATGAGGTTAGAGGCCCCCTTTTTCCCATCTAGACATTGCTGAGAATACTGTTTCAGAAGGTTCTGAGCCTTACGGATCGTGCCTGTCACCAGAGCCACAGGAAAGAGAAAGAGACCTTGGAAATGAATGAGAGAGAAACAAAACACAAAGCAGCCCTCCACCAGTGCCTCATCAAGCAAACCTAGCGTGGTAGTAGTGCTGACCAGCAGTGAGAATGCTCTGTAGATATAAACACACTTAAGGATGCCCAGTGATCTGCCCTTTTTAATGTAGTCAATTGTGTTCCCCTGAGCAATCTTCATTGAATTTCACATATTGCCAAAGTTCACATATACACTTAAGGCCTCTAGGTCAGCAAATACAAGAACCCCGGCAGCTTCTTTTTAACAGAAAGGTATGATGGAGATAGGCAGATGCTATTTCCCTTTTCTCCCTTTCTTTTTAGAGGATGCAGGTATTAACAGGGGCTCTAAAAACACTGTGTAAGGGAAATAATATATTATGCTGGTTGCATTGCTTTAGTTCTGTTTTGATATATAAAGGTTCTATATTTTAGAGGCCATATTTATTTGTTTGTTTGTTTGTTTGTTTATTATAACCCTTTTGAGCATCTGGGTTGATAGGTGATGTAGAAAGTGGTACGTAAGTTATTTCTGATGTATGATGACCTAAGGCACACCTATCACTGAATTTTCTTGACAAGACTTGTTCAGAAGGGGCTTACCATTGCCTTCCTCTGAGGCCAAGAGAATATGACTTGCCCACAGTGGGTTTCCACAGCCAAGTGGAAATTTAAGCCTTCATCAACTGCTGCATGGCATGGTTTTAGACAGGCAGCTGTTTAATCATAATCAAAAGTCCTGCCTAAAAAGTACAGTTAAGCAGGGACAAAACTTGGGATTTCTTCACCTATCCTTAACTTAGTACCATCATCTTGTCAAAATATAGCTCTCTTGGGAACCCTTTGTTCTTCTGTAAATTTTATTCTCTGTTTTTATATTCTTTCATTATTCCCCATTTCTATCTTCTTTTTATTTATTTTTAATTTTGTTATTTTTGTTATCTTGAATTAATTTGGTTAGGTTAATTTATAAGGTCCCCTGATATTAAGTCCAGTCATGTCTGACTCTGGGTTGTGGTGCTCATCTCAATTTCTAAGCCGAAAAGCCGGCGTTGTCCGTAGACACCTCCAAGGTCATGTGGCCAGCATGACTGCATGGAGCGCCGTTAATTTATAGTTATATGCTATTGTTTTATTGTTATCTTTTGGAATTCACATGGATGTACGGCATTGAATTTTGCCTTTATAATGTTGGAAACCACTTTGAGTTCCCTTAGGGGAGAGAAACGGTATATAAATGTAGTAAATAAATAAATAGCATAGTACAAATTTTAAAAACAACCACAAATACCAAAAACAGCAAGGCAGATTGCCTGTTATGGTTACATCTAATGTTTAATCTTTACTGAGGTCTATAAACCTATCTGTGGAGTGACCTGCTTGTTCCATGTGACTACCAATTATAAAGAAATGGAAGAGAGTCCTTGTTATGCAACAGAACTCCCACCTGCTCCTGTCTCTGGATGAATCTACTATAGGATTAATGCAGTTTAATCCATTTTAATTGCCATGGCTCAATGCTATGGATTTATGGTAGTTGTAGCTTTATTGAGTTTTTTGCTTTCTTTGCCAAACAGTGCTGGTGCGACACTAAACAGCAACTTCCATAATTCCATAGCATTCAGCTATTGCAGTTAAAGTGGTGTCAAACTGCATTAATTCTATCATGCAGATGCAGTTTAAGCCTCTGTTTCTCTTTTTGTACTGGCAACACTGAAGTTAAGCAAATTCAAACTACATTTTCATGCTATACTTAAATTTGGATAATGATTTTCAGAACATTCAGTCCATTTCTCATGACAACAAGAAAAATACTGAATTTCTTTAGAACATCAAAGGAAAAAAACTGTCTTGAGAAGGACTGTGTGGGATTCAGATTTCTGCTCTCTTTAAGAGGACAGCTATGGACAGAGCCCAGGAAATCTCTGATTAATCCTTTAATAGAAAGCACAGACATTTAAGCCATAATCTTAAAAGCAGAAAGGAGTTCTTTCTAAGTGCTTTCAAAGGCCATGTGAGGTATCCATTTGCTGATGTTGGGAGAAAATGACCACAAAAAATATTAAAGACAGTGTGTTATTCTGGAGCATTTTCACTCTGAATAGATTAGAATCCTGCTAACTATCTTAAAGCAGAGAAAAAGCTCTATCTTTGCAGAATAGTGTTAACACCCATGAAAGCCAAGGGCAACAGAAGCCAGCAGCTCACTGCAAAGCCCATCTCTGATCCCACCCCACCCTGTCCGAACAGTCAAAAGAAAGAAGAACAAAAAGGTCAAGGGTCCCCCTTTCCCACCCTAGCAGTCTGTACTTCTGGACAAGCGTATATCAATGGCACTGCAAAAACAGATGCTTTTTTATTTTTATGTTTTTAAACAGAGCAAAATTAAATTGTAGCTGAAGCAGGATGCTGCAACTAAGAAACACTGAAAAAAGCACAAAAGAGAGCGTTAAAATGTCAGTTCTCAAACAAACCTCTGTTTTACTTGAGAAAGTATTAGTAAACATGCAACAAATCAAAATAACAGTCAGAAGCACACACAGGCCTCACACAGAACTCAGGCACTGTAGGTCCGATATTCAACCACTGTAGACACAATCAAAGAAAAGAAATAGATGGGGAAGATGTAGACTTGTAGAGCATTCTATGGCATTTTCAATGAGGTAGAAATTGACCAAATATGGTGGGGGATTGATACATCACTTGGACTTTTGCTCAAAAAGATAAAGAGTCCAGTCTCAACACCCTGAAGTTCTCGGGATTACAGCCTTTTATGCAAGACTGCTGATTAGAAAAATGACAATACGACACAACACATTTATGCTAGATATCATGGTACAATAGTTCTGTTCTGCAACTGAATAGTGATGGGAATATTACCCAGGTCACTGAAACAAAGAAATACCTCGCAATTAGTACAAAGCACATCAAGAAGAAGTGCAATCTGAAGGGGATGCACCTTCTCAAGTGGGCTACAGATAGCAAGTCAACACAATGGATAGACCTGAAGGAGCAGAAGTGACTGGCAACTAATTGTGTGACTGTTGAAAGAATACAATTGTATTATTTAATAAATATCAGCATATGGTAGGATGGTAAGAGCAAAGCAAAGGATATGCCTCTCTTATAGTGTTTAGATATCCAGATGATTAATATCAGTGCAGAAACTATACTGAGCCCAAACCTAAACAAATGACATTGTGCTTTCAATGCTTCCTAGGCTTCTTCATCAGGAAAAGGATGTTAAACATTATACAGGAGAAGCAAAGTGACCATATGAGAGTCACAGGACTTTTTTCTCTCCAATATCACTTAAGACAAGAGGCAATTTCAGCTACATTAGAAACAGAAATGTAGCAGCCTGGGTCTCAAGGCAAGTCACCTTTCTATGGCTAACAGGGTTGAAAAGTTATTAACTGGGTATTTTATGTAACCTAGTTCCCACAAGGTTAAGGAAAGGATCAGCCTCTGCTTACATTCCTGCATATCATCTTACCTAACAACAGAAGGAAAATCTAAGACAAACTACAGACCTAGTACTGTAATATTATCACTTTTCTTCACTCTGTGTGATTTTCAACACTTTTGCCTAGTGAAGAAGCCAGTAAAGCTATGCAAGTCTGCACATGTATTTTGTACATTTTGGATGGTCAATAAAGGTATTGCTGTTTTTTGGATTTTGGATTATGTTGCACAGCCGACACAACTATCCATGAATACGTTTCCTAAACAAATGAATAGAACTATATAACACAATTTATTTATTTATTTTATTTCGCGCATTTCTACCCCGCCCTTCTCAACCCCCGAAAGGGGACTCAGAGCGGCTTACAAAAGGCACAATTCCATGCCAACACAAACACATAATCATATAAAATATACAGTAGGAATATGTTTCATAGCTATAAATACTCAACTTCCTTTGAGCTGCTAATTAGAATAAAACTTTTGCAGTAAGTTAGAGATCTAATCATTACATTAAGGAAAATAGATTGAGCTGCTTCCAGGTGGCTGTAAAAATTAACAAACCCCTCCATAGTCAGATTTGGCTAAAGTACACTTTTTTAAAAAAGACAAAATTGTTTTGCTACAAAATCTGAGATCATTTCCACATAATGCTTTCGGATTCCCTGAAATGAAATTGCCTGTGATGCTTTGATGAACTCTGTTATAAGATATTATAGAGAAAGCCATCTGCTTCTGAAAAACTGGCTCACAGGTGAAATTGGCACCCTTTTTTGCGTGGTTAAAAATCAATGAGCTTAGCTACTGTGTATGTAGGAGGCATCATCATGAGCTAGACTGCAATTACAATCCCTTCTATACTCTCCAGCAGCTAAGGACCCCAAAGGCCCCGCTTTCTTCTCCAATTTGCATTAGAACAATTAAGCATGTTTACCTCCAAATGCAGGAAGTACGGCTGTGTATTAATTCACTGCTACCGAAGAGCAAAACACTTAGCATCTTAATTAGGTCTTGATGGATTCTACTGGTAGCCAAAAATGTCTTTGTTCTAAATTTATTCCTTCCTATTAGGCACTTTTGAACCAACATGTCTGTTACTAATGAAGGCATAACATTCATGGTAGGGGCAGTGATCAAAGGAGCTTTTGGGACAGGCTGTTGCTTCCAAGTTTACGTAGCTGTCCTCAGAGCACTGTCTTCTGGCAAGTCATCTGGAAGGTCTTCACCCAAGGAGTCTTGTGTGATAGGTTTGTGTATCCACCAACAAGATAATGGACCTGAAGACCTCTAAGTTACTTGCAATCAGCCCAGAAAGTGTGAGAAAACTCCAGGTTTTGTCCTCAGGAAGAAACATCTTTTCAGAATAGGTCAGCAGAAGGTTGTATTATAAGGGCCTCAATGTTGCCACCATAACTGGCAAGCCACTAAGATGTCAAACTCATTTTCATCAAGGGCCACATCAGCCTTATGGTTACTTTCAAAGGCCAATTGAATCTATGGATGGCGAATATGTGGATATAGAGGTCCAACACAATTCTTTTACATGGTGGTTGGTTCTCTTTAATTCTTACCCTATTCAGGGCCCCAGATTTTTTTGGACAAGTCCAATCACTTTTGATTATTTGTTATGTGGACTGGGGATAATAGGAACTGCAACTCAACAGCACTATAGTTCTAAGGTTGGGGGAACATTAAAGGACATTTTAAAGCCAAACACCATATCCACAAGTCTTGTATCTAGATCAAAACCTCACTATCCTGATTAAACACAACAAACTCCAGCCTTCTAGATGCGGCTGTATCATAACTCTCATAGCTCTAGTCATGATGTCTAATGATGGGGAATACAGGAGTTAAAGTCCAGCATCTGGAGAACAATGCAACATGGTGAGATGGATTTGGCCTGTGGGCCTCAAGTTTGACACATGTGATTTAATCGTTCCAGCTGAACGGCTCCCACTCTGAAAAAGTAGTGAAGCATTTACAAGGTTCTTGAGAATAATTCATCATGGAGCATAGATTTTCCTTGCATTAGAAACCATCCTTCATGAGGTGAATGGCAGAAAACATTTTATTTGAAATGCCAGAATAATATCTTCCCCATGCACCTGAACTTTTAAGCAGGGTACAGAGGCATAGGAAAAAACATTAAAATATCAACTCTCCCTATATTAAAAAGATAAAAATTATATATATATATATATATATATATATATATGGCAAAAGTATGGTAGCTGGGACCCAACGCTACACTAGTTGCGTAACACGGCTCTAAATTAAAGAAGGGAAGAGGTACACGAGACAGTGAGAGACACAGCTGAGTCCTAGGAACATTGTTCGCCAGAAAGGGGGAGAAGAAACATTTCTACCCCATTTATCATCTTTGTAAGCCATTGTTTATCATTTAATGGTAAATAATTCTGACATTACTTCACTCGCTTTAAGCAGTTACTTTACTTAGGCGATCCCTCGTTGGACGAGTAAGATGGTCTTCCATTATGGATTTCCCTGTGGGTCCGTATGTGGCTGTGGAGCCCTATTCTTGCTCTGCATGTTCTTCCGCAGTGAGGGCATTGGTTTCCAGGTGGAAGGCGGTCCCGGTTGGGGTTGGCTTGACGCGCTTTCCTCCTGGCACGTTTCTCTCTTTCACCCTCCACTCGTGCCTCCTCAAATTCTGCAGCACTGCTGGTCACAGCTGTCCTCCAGCTGGAGCGCTCAAGGGCCAGGGCTTCCCAGTTCTCAGTGTCTATGCCAGAGTTTTTAAAGTTGGCTTTGAGCCCATCTTTAAATCTCTTTTCCTGCCCACCAACATTCCGTTTTCCGTTCTTAAGTTCGGAGTAGAGCAACTGCTTTGGGAGACGGTGGTCAGGCATCCGGACAACGTGGCCGGCCCAGCGGAGTTGATGTTGGAGGACCATCGCTTCAATGCTGGTGGTCTTTGCTTCTTCCAGCACACTGACGTTTGTCCGCTTGTCTTCCCAGGAGATTTGCAGGATTTTCCGGAGGCAGCGCTGATGGAAACGTTCCAGGAGCTGCATGTGACGTCTGTAGACAGTCCACGTCTCACAGGCATAGAGCAGGGTTGGGAGGACAATAGCTTTATAGACAAGCACCTTGGTCTCCCTACGGATGTCCCGGTCCTCAAACACTCTCTGCTTCATTCTGGAAAATGCTGCACTTGCAGAGCTCAGGCGGTGTTGTATTTCAGCGTCGATGTTGACTTTGGTGGAGAGGTGGCTGCCAAGGTAGCGGAAATGGTCCACATTTTCTAATGTTACGCCATTAAGCTGTATTACTGGCATTGGAGAGGGATGGGCTGGCGACTGCTGGAACAGCACCTTGGTTTTCTCAATGTTCAGTGACAGGCCGAGCTTCTCATATGCTTCTGCGAAGAGTGGCTTGTAGATCTTCTTCTGAATGCGCACAGACGACATTGTCATCAGCATACTGGAGTTCTATAACAGCTGTTGTTGTAACCTTGGTTTTGGCTTTCAGTCTGCTGAGGTTGAATAGCTTGCCATCTGTCCGATAGATTATTTCCACTCCGGTGGGAAGCCTCCCGTCAACAAGGTGAAGTATCATAGCGATGAAGATGGAGAATAGAGTTGGGGCAATAACACATCCCTGTTTGACACCGGATTCCACTTTAAATGGGTCACTTTGGGAGCCACTGCTGTCCAAGACTGTTGCCATCATGTCATCATGGAGGAGCCGCAGGATGTTCACAAATTTGTTAGGGCACCCGATTTTGTGGAGGATGGTCCAGAGAGCGCTGCGATTCACTGTGTCGAATGCCTTTGCAAGGTCGATGAATGCCATGAACAGAGGTTGGTTTTGTTCCCTGCATTTTTCTTGGAGCTGTCGTGCAGTGAAGATCATGTCCACGGTTCCTCTGGAGGGGCGGAAGCCATTCTGGGATTCTGGGAGGGTGTCTTCTGAGAGGGGCAGAAGGCGGTTTGCAAGGATTCTTGCGAGGATTTTCCCAGCGGAGGTTAGAAGGGAGATACCTCGATAGTTTCCGCAGTCTGTTCTTTCCCCTTTTTTGAAGAGGGTGATGATGGTGGCATCCTTGAAGTCTGCTGGGATTTTCTCGGTCACCCACACTTTTTCTATGAGCTGGTGGAGTTGGTGTGTCAGCTCAGGTCCTCCCTCTTTAAAGATTTCAGCAGGGATCCCATCTGGTCCACTGGCTTTGTTATTCTTCTGTTGGTTGATGGCATTGCTGACTTCTTCCAAACTAGGCAGTGCTGCAAGCTCATCCCTGGTTTGTTGTTGTGGGATTTGTGAGAGGACCTCTTCGGCCACATTGGAGCTGCGGTTCAGGAGGCTTTGGTAGTGTTCTTTCCAACGTAGTGCAATTGAGTTTTGGTCCTTCAGGAGTTTGGTTCCATCTGATGAGCGTAGAGGCTGTATGCCATGGTTTCTTGGTCCGTAGATGACCTTTGTGGCTTTGAAAAATCCCTGAGCATTATGGGTATCTGCCAGGTGTTGGATTTCTTCGGCCTTCTTTGTCCACCAGATGTTCTTGAGTTCTCTTGTCCTTCTTTGGACCTCAGCTTTTGCACTGGCGTAGATCTTTTTCTTAGCAGCACTGTTGATGTCTCTCTGCCATGCTTGGAAGGCTTTCCTTTTCTTGTCAATTAGCTGTTGGATCTCGATGTCATTTTCATCAAACCAGTCTTGATGTTTCTTGGCTTGGTATCCAATAGTTTCTTCGCAGGCTTGAATGATGGAAGTCTTCAGTTTGTTCCAATGTTCCTCGACATTTTCGGGGTGTACTGTGGGTAGATGGTCCTTGAGTGCTGTTTGGAGATGGGCTCGTCTGGAGGGCTCCTGAAGGGCTTGGGTGTTCATTTTGCGCCTTGCCTTCCTTCCTTGGAGTCTGCGCTTGGGAGCGATCTTGATAGCCATCGAGGATCGAATTAGCCTGTGGTCAGTCCAGCAGTCGTCAGCACCTGTCATGGCTCTTGTGAGGAGCACGTCACGGCGGTCTCTGGCGCGTGTTATTACATAGTCTAAGAGGTGCCAATGCTTTGACCGGGGGTGCTTCCATGATGTCTTGAACTTGTTTTTCTGGCGGAAGAGCGTGTTGGTGATGACAAGGTTGTGCTCCGCACATTTGGTGAGAAGCAGGATGCCATTTGAGTTGCTGTTTCCAACCCCGTCTTTTCCTATGGTCCCTGGCCACAGGTCGAAGTCTCGCCCGACTCTTGCATTGAAATCCCCCAGGAGGATGATTTTGTCCTCCTTAGGTATCCCCGATAGGACGGTGTCCAGCTGACAGTAGAATTTCTCCTTGATGTCTTCGTCAGCATCTAGTGTTGGTGCATAGGCACTTATGATGGTTGCCCGTTGGTTTTTGACAAGATCGATTCGGAGGGTTGAGAGACGTTCGTTGATGCCAGTGGGTGCTTCGGTCAGATGTTTCACCAGATCATTCCTGATAGCAAAGCCAACTCCGTGCAGTCTTTTGTCTTCTTCGGGCAGTCCCTTCCAGAAGAAGGTGTAGCCTCCTTTTTCTTCCTTCAGCTGTCCCTCTCCTGCTCTCCGGGTCTCCTGAAGGGCTGCTATGTCGATGTTGAAGTGTCCCAGCTCCCTTGCAATGATGGCAGTTCTGCGTTCGGGGCGTTCACTGCCACTGTTGTCCATCAGAGTCCGTACGTTCCACGTACCGAAGTTCATTTTCCTTTTTTGGCCGCAGGTTGGTGACCCCACTGGACGCGGCAGTCCAGTCAGGGATAAGTGAGGCAGACTATGTTTAGGGCACCTTTTCTAGCCCCCTCCCCATGTGGGGTGAGCAGAGTGGGTCCTCAATAGGGCTGCTCAGTCGCGGATACAGCTGCTGAACTACTCAACTGCCTCGGACCTTGAGGTAGAACGACTGAGTCCGTACCCACCGCCCATGTGCCAGTCTGTGACTAGGGGCTTCCAGATTTCACAGTCCTGCCCCCGTCGCCACTCGCTAATCGCCATGGGGCTTTGGTTGGTTTGTTTTTTTGTTTTTTTCTTGGAAGACGCCTGTGCGTGGGTTTTTTTTATGTGTGGAGGTCAGTGCACAACTGATCAACACACAGACTTCACAGAGTGAGGTTCCACTGGTGATGTAGTTTAACACAATGACCGTGGCTTCTCAGTCTGTTGCAGCCTTCTTCCGCCTTCGCAGCCGTTGTAACATGTACCATGTTATCCTCCGCCTGCTCCGCCCCTCGATGGACTGTCACCTTGTCGTGGTGAGGGGGCTTGCGCGTTCCAATGAACCTGTAGGCACAACAACTGGAGTCGTGCACTCCCAGGAGTGGCCGCGGGGGAGGTTCCAGACCAAGCACAGTCCGAAGACCCAAAGACCTCAACGGCGGAGCAGGCTTTAAGCAGTATGCTTGGCTGCTTGTTGTCTCCCCCCCCCTTTTTGTTCCCCCTTTCTGTTCCCACCCACCCCCACCCCCCTTTTCACCCATGTTGCGCACATCTTCCCTTCATTAATTCTGGCCCGCTTTGCGCAAGAAGCATACGCTCCCAGCTACTAGTGTAGGGTCGCATCTATCATACTTTTGCCATTCTAAAAATAAATGTTTATATTAAAAAGGAAAAAAGCCACTTTCACCTCCATGTCCATCTTTTTTTTTCCCCTACTGGAGATCATTTGTCTCTTCGAATGCAGAGATTTTATAGCATCATTCTCCCTCCACCCTAATGTTTGTTTGCTGGGATTTATTATGAAGTAAAAAGGCCTGTCTAAAAGCAGGTCTGGGGGGACTGCATATGGCCCTCGTTAGGTCCTAGAAGGCCTCATCACTTGACCTAATAATATTTTTATTCAACATGGCCCCTCACCTTTAAAGAATGGCAAGAGATTATGCCACCATGTTTTAACCATTTTGCCAGTTGTTTTAGGCTTAGGTGAGGTCTTTTAAATTTTAAAATGAAAGAAACTTTAAAACCAGCTAGGAGATTGGAAGACAACATAAACTTGCTAAGCAATGGCAGAGAAAATGGAATAGTAGTTATTCTACCCATTTAAGACAGATGAAAAGACCAAAAAAAAAGAGAGAGAGAGAGAGAAATGATTACATTTCAACAAAAGAAACCAAAAGCGACAATTTTGAGAGATATGTTAGAACCTCTTGAGCTGCCCTTGAAAGCTGAATAGTTCTGGGAAATACAACCGAGAAGCTCCCTCTCTGCCAAGGAATAATGAAGGCACAATTATCTGCCATTAGTTTGGAAGATTTGCTTCACTAGAGGTTTTTTTGAACAACGCTGTCAATTCGGATAGATCATCTACCAGATTTGAGCCCAATATGCCAATTCAAATAGCTAAAAGCTTTGTACACCCAGCATGTAAGAAGCAATTGATTTGTTCAGTTTGGTATGACAGGTGCTACAGGAAACTGGATTATAGCACGTTCTTCAAGGCATGTTTGATCTACTACAGTGCTCCTATGCTCCATAAATATATAATGGTTTCAAGACTCAGAAATGTCAAAGTCATCCCCAACAGTGCTGAGTTCATGAAGACTACAGTCTTACAGATTTGAGAAACTGTTGCCTGTCAGTCCAAACAATATCTGGGCTTGGAAAATAATGAGTGCCATTGCTGGAAAGGGAAATCTTGACTTAAAACCAAAACCATTTATATCCAAACTGGGATGCAATGGGGTGGGAGAATGCAGTGTCTGATCACCTCACCACAATATGAACATGGACTGTAGAGTCAGTCCCCAATATTTCCATATTCTTTCTCAATACTGGTCAGCTTTCAAGAAGAACTCCAGAACATGATAGCAAAACTGTTTGCCCCTCCACAGCAATAGAGATCTTCATGGGCAGCTATCCCTTGAAATATGCCAAGCACACCCTTTGCTAGCAGCACTAACAGGCCCGCAATGGCATCTTAGCACATGGACATTTAGAGGTTCTGCAGAAGGGACACATATTGGCACACATTACCTGGGATGAGGACTGTCATTCACATAAGGATTATAAAAAAAAGCAAAAACATAAAACAATTACAACATGCTACTTCCGTGCCTCCTGGCTGCTCTACAAACACTACTTATCTATTTCCTCTCTACATAAGAACACTTAAAATTATGTGGGAATCGATTCACATTTTCCTGTATAATTCATGCGACGCCGTAAATTCACTTCATGGAACAACACTGGTGAAGAATATACATCTTAAACAGTGTCTTTGAACATTACCAAATGCTTATAGTTTCTGTTCAGTTAACGGCTTCATTCTACATATATTAAAAGCAACTCAATAGGAAGAGAATCTTAACAAAACATCTTGTTTCAGGAAAGGGGAGAATTCAAGAGCATCTTCATGGTGTGAGAATAATTTCAAAATAGGATGAAGAACACGTGACCCTTCACATTGCATGGATTCTAATTTCCATCATCCCTGATTAGTCATGTTGATGGGGATTCATGGCAGCCATAATTCAAAAAACATCTGACCTGCCACAGGCTCTCCTGCTTCACTTTAAATGGAGGAGTGTAAGTTCATTGCATCCAGGACATTTTTTACCCTTCCCCAGCAACACTCTTGGGCCTTTTAAAGACACCAAAACATGTCCCCTTGAGGAAGTAACAAGTTATTTAAAAAGCTACTGGGTTTCTATTTAAAGACTGGGACAGGAGGAATACTATTTTAATACTACATTTTTCACTGGGCAAGCTACGAAGTGTCTGGTAGCGCATCCTAGCGGGCCTCACTTTGCCCATCCTTGATTTAAATGCAAAAAAAGCCTTAGTAATTCCCGGAAACTCCAAAAAGTATAGATCTTACTCCATAGAGCAATTTATTGTGATAAGGGCACAGCTCTGTGTTATCCACAGTAGGAGATGGGAGTTTCATAATGGAATGACCCAAAGCACCGCTCTGTTTGATGAAAGAATGGATACACGTTTGGTGAAACCTTATTTCCTTTATTCATCACACTTAGTGAAAGTAGATGAAACATGTTCATACTTATGTTGGAATCCATTTGCCCTTTAAAAATTGAGGAACTCTTATTGGTGCAACTGATTCATAGCATGCAATTCAAAGGCTTTTGGGCCCACAAAGCTAAGATCTAATCCTGGGTCAGAACAGCAACAGAAACCACCCATGGGGCCATTAGGGTTGATGAAACACACTAAACACAGGCTCTTACTAGGTCCAGAAAATCAGAGTCCTTTACCCACCACTTCCTTTCTGACCACAACTAATTCATTTTGTGCCATGTCAACATGTTGCTTTTATGAATGGGGTTCTTTGTAGCTAAAATAAAATAGACAAAGAGAATCCCTTTCACAGATCAATAGATTGACTGAAAACAATTTGCGGCTTTGAACTTCCAGTAACAATGTAACATGATGTCTAAAATTCTCTACTCACCAGGTCTTTTGATCGGTTTTTTGGTCGGTGTGTCCTTCCTCTTGTTCTGAATGGCAGGGGAATAAGGAACCCCAGAGGAAGAGCTATTCTTCCGGAAGTGTTCCTTCAGCCCTTTGATAGAGCGATCCAACTGGCTGGAACGGATCTGGTAGTAAACATTCATGAAGTCTAGAAAGAAAACCATACCAAGAAAAAACTGGATACTTTGCCTCTCTTTGCCCCAGTGCATCTTTAATATGAATAAAAATAATGATTGCACCAGACATTTTATTCAAAATTGGACAGCATTTATTGACTGGGAAAACAAATTGTCAAAAAGTCGGACTCATACTTTTGGTTTCTTTCATATTTTATGTGTTCAGATAATTTGATTTGAGTTAACTGAAACAAAATAAACAGTAGTTTAAAAGGAAGTAGTCATTAGTAGATCAAGATGTCATATTTGGAGTATCTGAAGGTTTAGCCACTTGAGTCTGAGCTTCCACCAGCAAATATTAGACTAGCAAAAATCCTGCTTATAAAAGAAAAGCAAACATGCTTGAAAACTTCACTACTTGATCACACTGTGTGTGGCTACGTTAAGTCTTAGGATTACTTCTGTAGTGTAATTGGTATTTCTAAAGCAAAGAGTGGAGTCATCTCTTCACCCATAATGACCCTATGAATGCTGTGGGCTGTTTTTCAAGGGTTTCGCCAGATCCTTCCTGTGAAATATAGCCTATGCCACCTGATGGTCTTCCATTCAAATACTAATCTGATGGTCTCCCATTCAAATACTAATCTGTTTTGTTTGCATGTTCAGATACAGTCTGGTGCCATTAGGGAATTATTGATTTTCTAGAAAAAGATCTATTGAATTATTTCAAAAAAAGTAAGAGTTTCAAGTTTCAGCATCACTCTCTGATTACTTATGGATCTGAATCTCCTGCACTTACTACAATGGTGTCCCAATTCTCTGACTGACCGCTCTACAAAGTTCTCCCTAGAAGCTATGCAGAAAGGATCTCTGGGTTCTCTTTTTGGGCTTCCTTTTTGGGCTCCTGCAGGCAGTGGCTTATCCTCACACAGACAGTTAAAACCTGCACCACAAGGAAAATGAAGACAAATAGAGTCACACAACAGATGCCCATAAGGCTTATTTCAGCTTATAAAGAGAGTTTTTGTAGGTTAGGGGCAAAGTGACTCAATAACTGGTTTGAAAGAAATGCAACTATCTCAGCATCATTGGCTGCATTTTCAAAATGCAATCACCAATGGCAATTATAGAGCCATGGTGGTAATTTCAGAGCAGTGGCTGACTGTCCTAATTTTATAGTAGCTGAAATGTGATAGAGCTGGAGCATATCAAAAGTAAAGGAGATTTTCTAAGATTACCTAGATGTTAAAAGAATTCATAATCTTACCCTGCAGCCTTTATAAACATCTTACCCCACATGTATTTATGACAACAACCCCACGATGAATATATTTATCAGCGACTCTTCAAAAGATAGCTATGTTATTCTGCTGCTTGCAGGGGTCAAAGTCTACTAGAATAAGCATCACTACAGCATGATTTTTCCTCCATGATAAGAAACTGGATCATACCATGAAAATCCCCAATTTTGTCATTTACTCTGAATTAAAGGGGATTAAGCCCAAAATAAAAAAAATCTCCAGATTTGTTTATGAAACAAACGCCCGATTCATTTCTAGATTCCCCAGTTCCATTTTTGCTACATGCAAAGTTCTCTAAACTGGATTCTAGATCACGGTTTCTCACACCCCTTTCCAGTCCACACACAAATGCTCACCGCACCACCCTCTCCCAATCGTGATATAACTCTTTTCCCAATTTTGCAACTGCTGTCTTCCTTTAATCAACTGCCATGCAAAATCCATTCCATGCAGAGAGTATGCTCCACTAACCCCCTCAAGAGTGTCTGAAGTGGAAAGGGGAAGAATGGTTGATATTGTGTTATTTCGGTTACTTTTTAGGTCAGACAATCCTCATTGACAGGCTGGAGAGGAGAGCTCTCTATATAGATGAGAAAGTCTATGAAATGTGGTTTTCCTGGGTTCTGAAGGGAAACACTTGGACTGAGGGGTTTCACTAGGATAATGTATCTTTTACTGAAGATTTACTTGTCCGCTCAGAAACATCCTTGCCCCTTTTGTGGTACTTTTCCTGCAATGATAAACACAAACATGTGGCTGTCTTCTCTCCTGTCCCTCATCCATTGTATTCCTACCTACTCTTAAAGCTACCTGTTCTCTTCCATGTCACTATGTCCCTTCCTCTACTCACTCCAAACTGGGCTTGAAGATACCATCAACTGTTCCTGTTGCTCCTGTGGCTGGACTGCTAGAGATAGAGAAAGATAAGCAGCTGAAGCATAACAACATGCAAGGCCTAGCAAGACACTCAGAAGCAAGCAATGAGCTCATTCTGCTGGATGCAATGATTATATTTCCATATTTATTCAGAATAAGAGAGAAATTGAGAACAAAATCTCTTAATTTTAAAAAAATCATCAATTTAACCTTTCACATAGATTTTTTGTGAGTTACATATTTCAAATATTCTATAATTTGAGATGACACAACATATTCCATAAGGTATGTAACAAAGTTCAATACTCCAACTAAAAAAACACAAAAATGCATAGATTGATGTTGTTCTTTATTCAAAGAAAAGTACCCTAGAGTTAATTAAAAGTGGAGTAAGAACAAGTGGAGAAAGGGTAATCATCTCCTCCTTTCCTAAGTGGCTTTTCTGTTCTAGACTCCCTTCTCTCAAAACTGCTATTCTTTTGGAACAATAAAAGCTCTGTAATGTGGGATTTCATTAAAGCCTTTCAGAAGTCTAGTGCTTTATACTTATTACCAGGCAGGTCACTATTCTTCTGAAGATAAGAAATAGAGACTGAGAATACTGTCCTTCTCTTCAGCTAGAAAGCTGAAAACAACCTATCAAGAGACCTAAGGTGATCTCCTATTCTATTTCCAACATAAAATAATTATATATCTTAATAATTACAAAGATTACAAGATAGCCTAGGTTAAGAACTGTGAACACTCCAACCAAAGCTTAAAATTATCAACAATTGACACACACATATTTAATCTGGAGTTTGATGCAAAAAACAGATATTGATATTTAATTTAACAATGGTCTACATCTGTTGGTGATAGCATTCTAGAAATAACAATTCTATGCTCAGAACGGAAATGAGAGCACCCAGGGAATAAAGGCTTAAGAAGCTTGCAAACCAGTAAAATGAAAGAAATCAGTGAAGCTATGTCATGCTTAGCACACACAAGGTTACAGAGCCAAAACATAATCAGAGACAGAAAACAACAGATGAGACCTAGGAAAGTCACCCAGATCAGTATGCCTGCCTACTTGCAAAGCAAACAAACAAAATCCAGAGTAAAATTATAGCTTTACTATAGACATCATATCCATAGATGCTGTATCTGGTTTTGGTTTCAGATTGCCAAGTTTTCACAATACATATGCACTCCTAGTCACTAAACTCAAAGAGATTTGAAGGTTTCTGCCAGACTGGATGCTACACAATTGTACATAGAAGCAGGCTCGCTGCACTGATTTCAGAAAGAAAAAGAAATTGGAGCTGCACATATGTTACATTCAGATGTTTACATGATCGAACAACATAAAATCTGCCAAAATATAGATAGAAGAATATGAATTATATACTTATGTATTTTACAAAACCCCCCATCTACTTTAACAAGAGAGAAAACAGTCTATTTATTTATTTATTTACGTCACTTTTATCCCGCCCATTTCAGCCCAAAGGCAATTTGGGACGGCATACAAAAAAGTTTAATTTTAGAAGGTGAGAGCCAGGTAGATGGCCAGATCCTTGTCTCAAAGGTAACCTCACCTTAATCCAGAAAAACATGCTGAATTCATGAAGCCTGATAATTTCCATGCAAATAGGGATGCACATATACGTAGAGTAAGAGATCTAAGCCTAGATCCCACTGCTTGTCTCAACCAAAGTGGACCCATTAATTATTCCATTAATTGAATATATTTACTCTAGTTGGCCTAGTATAGTGGTTCTCAACCTGTGGGTCCCCAGGTGTTTTGGTCTCCAACTTTCAGAAATTCCAGTCAGTTTACCAGTTTTTAGGATTTCTGGGAGTTGAAGGCCAAAACATCTGGGGACCCACAGGTTGAGAACCACTGGTAGTAAATAGTTTTAGGCTTAAGCACTGGATCCAGAACCATATGCCAAAACTCTTAAAAATCACTAAGCAAGACATATCTTCAAGCAGCTGTCAAACAGGCTTAATTCCAAATCAGTTTCCTTTCCTGATGGTATAATAGTGCTTAACAATGGAGAGAGTTTGGCTGCTTCGAAACAATCCAAAATACTGCTATAATTGCTGTAGACTTGCACCCTTGAATTCTACCTCTAGCCACCACAACCCAACAGATGTTTTTGTTAGAATAAGCAAAGCTGGAACATGTATGAAACATCCATCTTTCTCTGAACCTTTTGTAAAGTAGAAGATCTTATTTTGTAATCATTTATTTCTCAGGGTGGGGGGATTTACGCTCTACAAAGTAAATAGGATTACCTTTTAATCACATTTGTGGCATTTATGTTGATCCATCATAAGTGAAATTATTGTGACTAATTCAAATATCACAATAAAACAGAATCTGAATTTCATTAGAATTGCCGACAAGCCGTGGCATACTAATTTTGCATTAAATTAATTAAATCTGTAATCTTATGTGAACATAAAGGGAATTATTTCTCAGTAAATATACATAGAAAATACTACATATTTGTGAAAAAATATTGTTATTACTATTATTATTATTATTATTATTATTATTATTATTATTTATACCTCTATTATCTCCCTCAAAGGGGACTCAAAGCGGCTTAATATAAAAGCATAATCATAACCATTTAAAATATACAAACATTAAACAAGATTAAATAAAACAGTATTAAAACATTTCAAGTTAATAATTGGACATGAACACTGACAGTAAAAAAAAAAGCTGGTCTTTTAACTTGCTTCCTGTCACATCATGTTGTGTGATCTTCCAAAATATTCTCTTGTTTGGTCATGTGATGTGAAAAATAGGTTATTCACAAATTTTCAAAAAGTCCACAAATGTGCGGTGACCCATTTGTGCCTTAATGAAACATTTTTATGTTTCCTTTCTATATTTAAAAAAAACTTATAAACTATTTCTGAGAACTGCTATAACATACAGAAAATGTAGTAAGATAAACTATTTCAGAATAATGCTGCTCAGCTTAAGAACACAAGATAGAACTTTAATTCATATTGTAAGATTGAAAAGATAGAAGAGTGGCTTAACTGAAGATAAAAACAATTAAAATAAGGCAAGATAGTTCTTTAGTCAACTGACCTTGGTTCCTCCCATACTCCACCAGCCAACCAGAAATACGGACAACATCTTGTAGGACACTCTCTGGGAGATGTTCCAAGGTGACCTCTTCCTGGGTTTCTATTTCATCGTCCGAAGCTATGAGATCCAGTATCAGGATGGGTGGGACTGGTTTGGAGTATCGGGTCATAAGGCTACGAAATTCAGATTCCAATGAGTCCTTCCCCTTCTCAAACAGCAATTTCTGGTTGAAATAATACATTAAAAAATCACGTGTGTACACTAGCACTTTGAAAGTAATAAAAGGCAAAGGCATACTGAACTTTTTGGCTGTACCCTAGAAAGTGGGCACAATATGTGTGCACACGCATCAAAATATATCTGCTCTCCACTTGAAAGAGGTACTCCCACAGAACCCAAATGCTCTTTCACCTTCAAAGAACAATTTGAGGATTTCACAGGAAAGTTTTCTGAATTAAAGTGATAACACTGGCCAAAACACATTTTGGGGTCCCAAATGTTGCATCTGTTTCTGGGTAAATGTGACCTTCATGTACTGTGAATAAATTGATGACGCAAGAGAAGACAAACTATAGTCTGATGCTCAGGCATAATACATACCACTCTATTAAGTTCCGGACTGTCAGGATTATTGTCCTGGAAATACTCCACAGCCTTTTGGATTTTAGCCATGCAGCCCAAATATTCTTCTAGTCTCCCTGTAGGGCTGCAGAAAGAAGTAAAGTTGGTTCAGGCAAGTTCCACTGGCAAGTAAGTGCTTATGATAAACCCTTGCAAAACTTAGCACTGTTTTGTCAGTGACTGGTCAATAATTCTGTCATTTTTCTTTTGTCAACAGACAAGCTGGGATAGCTTTCTCTTATCGACTGATTTTAAGTATGGAAGCAAAAGGCCAGCTTAAGAGTGCCTAGCAAATTTGTCGCAGCAATTAACAAATGCTCCTACTCCTGGTCTACCATGATCTGATCCCAAGAGGTTCCTCACCACTTGACGTAACTCTGCAGCATGAGAATTAAATACTAAGAGCAAAGTATGACCCTTTTTAGCCAGCCATTGGATAGGAAAAACCAACAGTCCTGCCTAACTTTTGATCACCTACATCTCATGACTTATAATATGATCTGTACTCTATATAAACAATGAAAGTTATTAAAAGCTATTTAGTAAATAGCATGCCACTTTAAAAACGAATCACTATGAGATTATGAAAGTGTTATTTAAGATGTGCTTTGCCTTTCTGAACCAAAACTTTATCAATAAGTGCTGCTATACTTTCTCTTTGCCACATTGTAAACCTGTAAGACACCTTGAAAGCTGACTATCTATTGACATGTGTATTTCCATAATAAAGATCATTCCAACTTTTCTATATGCAGACCTTCCTGAATTTCTGTAATGCAACTAAAATTAGAATTATACAGGAGACTGGCGAACAGAGCACTCAAAGAACAGATCTCTCTGTTGAGCTGGATGGATGTTGCCAGCTGTAAGCCCCCTGTAAGCCCGCCCTTCTCAACCCCCTCCAGGGGTTGAACATGATGGTCTAGGCCAGTGGTTCCCAACCTGTGGCTCCCCAAAATGTTTTGGCCTTCAACTCTCAGAAATCCTACCAGCTGGTATACTGGCTGGGATTTCTGGGAGCTGTAGGCCAAAACACCTGGGGACCCACAGGTTGAGAACCATTGGTCTAGGAGACCACTTCCATGATTTTGAAAATCTTAAATATCAGCTCACCCTTCCTTTATTATCTTCTCTGTGTCTTTTGCTACATGGTAGTAACTTATAACATGGTCCAAACAGAAAAGTGTCTTCTCAACATTCTCCTGCAGACGCTGTAGATTTTCAGTCTGCTTATGGACAGGGATAATTGAATTCTCCAGCTTCATCAGACGACTTTCAAAAGATGACAAAATGGAAACCTAAACAATAAAGCCACAGAAAGAACTGGTGTAGAGATTGGAACCATTTCCTTCAGCACAGTCTACTGCAAGATTAGTTAACATTATCGTCAAGTAAAGCACAACTGAGACATGTCACATACTTGATTTAAAAAAAAAAAACAGACAAACCTACCATGTTTTTGGTGAGTTGGTCACTTTTTTCTAAGCTCTCACTAATAAAAGACAATGTCTCTTCTTCCTGTCAGTGCAAACAGAGGGGAAAGTATTAACCTGTGTCCTGAAATTTCAAATATTACCTTTCTAAATTCTTAACAAAATTGCAAGTTCTCAGTAACTGTGTAGCCGTAACAATGAAACACTGTCAATTCCCCCCCCCCCTCCCCGATAGAGAGGTTTTCTGGTGTAATTTCAGGATTCATGTGAGTCCTAGTACTTCTCCTGTAAGTGCTAGAGAAAACAGAGTATTTTGTGTGCCAATAGTTTTTCCAGATGTTCACCAGGAAAGTCCTACTCTTTGTCTACTGTACGAGGAAGGGGAGGGCTTCTGGAGACAAAGAGCATACAAAGAGCCCACTATGTAATTTTTTAAGCTTTTAAATGCTGATGCAAGGAGTGCAAGACAATGTGACATCTCCTATGGTGCCACCTGTGGAATAATAATTGGGAAAGAATAAGATACTTTACACTGTGCTCTGAGCTTAAACCCTGGTCCTAACTGCAACACATTAAGCTCCTAGGAAGCAAGGCTGGTAAATGCACTCCCATATAACTGTGCATAGGACTCTGGCTCTCTTCTTGTTTTAGCTTTTGGTGCAGTTTGTAAATCGGGGGGGGGGGGGCACCCACTATTAACAGAGGACACACATCCCATTACAGAGCAGAAAGATCATCTAAGCCTAACAGGATACCAAAACAAACAAACAAATTAGGAGGGCAACCTGGGCCTTCTGGATATCCTCCAGAGGTGCAACTTCTATTGGTTTTGTCATTTTTGTCATTTATTTCTTTATTGAACTGCCATCTGTCAGGGTGCTTTGATTGTATATTCCTGCATGACAGAATGGGGTTGGACTGGATGGCCCTTGGGAGGTTTCTTCCAACTCTGTGATTCAACAACTACACTGTATATCCTGGCACCTTTATACTCAAAGCTACCTTCTATTATTTCTGGGTGCCTTCAAGTCATTCCAGCCTTATGCGACTAGGGATTCAGCTTGTGCTGGACGGGGTCACATTCTCCTGAAGACATAGGTCCGCAGTTTGGGAGTTCTCCTGGATCTGGAGGTCCATGTGTTGAAAGTGGCTGCGAGGACCTTTGCACAATTAAAACTTGTGTGCTAATTCCTTGAGAAGCCAGATCTCGCCACGGTAGTCCATGCCTTTGTAACATCCCATCTGGATTACTGTTATGCGTTCTACGTGGAACTGCCTCTGAAGAGTGCTGGGAAACTTCAGCTGTTCCAAAGAGCTGCAGCCAGGTTGCTCACTGGGGTTGGCTGCAAGGAGCTGACAACCCCCTGTTGAAGAAGCTGCACTTGCTGTCTATCTGTTTCCGGGCACAATTCAAAGTGCGGGTTATGACCTTTAAAGCCCTAGACAGTTCAAGTCCAGGCTATTTGACCGACCACATCCCCTTGTATGAACCTGCCTGGGCCCTGTGATCTTCAGGAGAGGCCCTTCTCTCAGTCCCACCTCTATCTCAAGTCCAGTTGGTGGGAAAGAGAACAGGCCTTCCTTCTTGGTGGCGGCCCCTCGACCCTGGAACTCCCTTCTCCCCAGGAAAGCCAGAACAGTCCCCTTCAGACAGAAAGTTAAACCCTTTTTAGTCAGGCAGGCTTTTAAAGAAGAAGGTTTTTTAAGGTCATCAGGGGCTGCTGTGATTTTATATGCTTTTTATGATGTTTAATACTGTTTTAATACTTGTATATTTGTATATTTTTAGACTGTATTGCAATGCTTTTAGTTGTGATCCGCTTTGAGTAGCCGTATGGAGAGAAAAAGCGGGGTATTTGTTATTTATTATTTCACATATTTGTATCTCGCCTTTCTCACCCTAAAAGGGGACTCAGGGCGGCTTTACAACAGGCCGCAATTTTATGAAAATACATATAAATACAAAAATAAACAAATACAATTAAAACCATACAATTAAACATTTTAATCAGAAATAAACATAATCATAATAATAACTCAATTAATTGTAACACTCAGGCAGATAGCAACAAAAAGAAAAAGAAAAGAAATAATACTTTAAATTTAAAAATGCTGTTTTTAGAATATCATAAAACAATAAAACTGTGTTACAATAAATTTGCCCTTTCTGTCTCAATATGCTTTCAATTATTGTGTTTCAATATTAACACCAATCCAGTTATAGAGCTTATGGGATGGCATTGTATGGGGCATAGTATTACTGAGGCCTGCTCTTAGTAATAACTCTCAAGCAACCAGAAGCTACTTTCATATTGATCCCCATTGGTACCAGTTAACTGAGAGTCTGCTGCTATTATGAAAAATCTGCCTAAACATAGTCATAACACTTAAAATATATTCAAATCCTGTGTTATACTTTAAAGGACTGAAAACAAGCACACACACACACCCTCCACCTCACACACACAATATAGTCCAGGCCTGAGCAAACTTAGGCCCTCCAGGTGTTTTGGACTGCAACTCCCACCATTCCTAACAGCCTCAGGCCCTTTCCTTTTCCCCCTCAAGGAAGGGGCCTGAGGCTGTTAGGAATGGTGGGAGTTGGAGTCCAAAACACCTGGAGGGAGGGCCCAAGTTTGCCCAGGCCTGGTATAGCCTCATGACTCAATGCCGTGGCCGGGGGCTGATGGCGCTGCAGCCTCCTGCTCCTCCTTGAGGCCCCACCTGCTTGAGCTTCTCCTCTATCTCTCTCCTCCGGGCCGAGGCCTCCTCCGTGGGAATCATCCCGACCCGAGGCCGGCCCTGGACTGCTCCAAGGCCTCCGCTGAAGCGCCTTCCAGCTCCTGTCAACACTCACTCCACTTCCGCCTCATTCCCCGCCTTTTCCGGTCCGAGAAGGTCGCCATCTTGAGAGAGGCAGGGGAAAATTCCCCGGCGAATGGAAGAGCGCCCTCCGAATCTGTCGAACCCGCAAAGCTAGTGTCAGAGGGAGTGCTACTGCGCATGTCACAAGCCTATTGGGCGAGGCGCCGAACGCCCCCTAGTGGGAGACCCGCAAGGAGAGGAATGTGCTAAAATAACCATCCCTGAAGGTGTGTCTGCACTGTAGAATAAATGCGGTTTGACACTCCTTTAACTACCATGAGATTTTTAGCTTGATGAAATACCAGCAGTCTTTTGCAGAGAAGGCTAAAGACCTTGTAAAGCAGGCATGGGCAAACTTTGTCCCTCCAGGTGTTTTGGACTTCAACTCCCACAATTCCTAACAGCCTTCTGAATTTTATTAGTATGTTATGAATTAAGTTTGATTTGGTTGTATGTTTACTATTACTCTATTGTGTTTCTTCTTTTGTAAGTCCCTTGGGGAGATGGTAGCAGGGTACAAATAAAGTTTATTATTATTATGATGATGATGATTATTATTATTATTATTATGATGATGATTAGCTGCCCCAAGTCGTTTTGGGGAGAAGTGGTGGGATGTAAATAAAGATTATTATTATTATTATTATTATTATTATTATTAGAAACACAACAAGATTAGAACACATTAAACAAGTTCGCCATGCTGGCTTAAGTGCAGGCCAAGGTCCCAGATCACTGGGACCACCTTTACTGGCTTGTGCCAGAGTTTTTGCAGTTTGATGTATTATTATTATTATCATTATTATTATTAGACACACAAAAAGATTAGAACACATTAAACAAGTTCGCCATGCTGGCTTTTGTATTTGATCACATGTCGGACACTCCCCAAGTGTCTAGGACTGTGTGATGTATCAGCGAATAATGTGTGCAGATCTGAGTAGGATGTCCTTTTGCAGCTGACAGATGGTGATTTTGTCAGTGCCAAATGTTTTTAAGTGCAGGCCAAGATCTTTAGGCACTGCACCCAGTGTGCCGATCACCACTGGGACCACCTTGACTGGCTTGTGCCAGAGTTTTTGCATTTCAATCTTTTAATCTTTATATTGTGTCAGCTTTTCCAGTTGCTTCTCGTCAATGCTGCTGTCACCTGGGATTGCAACATCGGTGATCCATACTTTGTTTTTTGTTTTTCCCAGGATTGTGAGGTCAGGGGTATTGTGCTCCAAAACTCTGTCAGTCTGAATTCAGAAGTCCCGGAATAGATTGATGTCTTGATTTTGTGTAACTTTTTCAGACTTGTGATCCCACCATTTATTTATTTATTTATTTATTCTACAAATGTGGTAAGAAACAAGTGAAATGCAGTGTCCATCTTTTAAAAAAACTTTATCCAAAATATCTTATCCACTAGATGTCCCTGTGCGCTGATCTTGAGGGGGAAATAGTAAAGGTTGAATGCTTTGTTTGCTTTGGCCAATCCCCAATTCTTACACTCAGGACATGTCATTTGTAATTTAATTGGGACATTCCTTTCAGGTGGGGGGCCAGCTATTCTTGATGCAACTCAGATAAAAGTAAATACTTTGTCCTGCGTCCTAATCCACTTAGCAAACAGCAGTATGCACCACAAAAATGTGCTGGAGAATGGGGAAATGTACTGCCTGCCTGGCAGGGATTCCATTGGCCTTTTCAGCTGGAGACACTGCAAGCCATGCAGGTCCCTTTGAAATAAATCCCTCATCCCTTGGCGGTGGGTGGGTGGGCCACTCCTGGATGCCCCATGCCATATCCGCTTCAAGGAGACTGAGCCCTCCACTATTGTTAATGGGCTCTTTTGCTTCAGGAACCCATTGACAAAGGTTATGTATTATACCACTCACATCTTATGTAGATAACTGGTTCCCCAACTGGTTTAGAGATCCAGTCAAGGTAAAGATGCCAGAAAGAAAGGTGCCAGCTAGAATAAGGCCTGAGGCAAAGTGAGGAGAATGACTCAAATGGAGTTAATTAAACTATGGGATGTTATCAGTCATTTCATGGGTGTGCGGGCAGTGCCAGATTTACCATTGTGCTTAAACACAGGGACCCGTTGGCCAGAGGGGCCCATCTTCCTGTCAAACATTTTTTACAGTCAATTTTACTTATGTGGTGCATTTTTAAATTTTAAGGTGTTCTGTTTTGGACCGATTCCAGACATAATGATAGCGTTGATAGTCTATGGAAGGCAGTGTAGACCTACCTGGCCTCCCTCCTTAAAGGCCCAAGGAAGGAAGAGGCCTCATAACTAGCAAGGGGTCCCATTTGTTCTAAATCCAGCACTGTGCTATTTGCGCTATATGGACAGCACACAGTAACTGAATTGATTTTGTTGGGTGCAGCAGGCTTTCCATAGATAACTGTGCATATTGCTGAATTGTTTTTATTTTGCTTTGGTTCTGTATTGTTATATTGTGTGTTGAGGCCTTGGCCTTTGTAAGCCGCATCGAGTCCTTCGGGAGATGCTAGCGGGGTACAAATAAAGTTTAATAATAATAATAATAATAATAATAATAATATGGTAGATTAGTAGCATGGTCTTACACATCAGAGGAGCTCAAAAGCCCCAGCCATAAGTTTTGTGAGTCTTGGCATGCCTTCAAAAATTCTCTGCAAGCAAGCCATTCAGATATCTGCCAAAAATGAACGGTTGGACTCCCTTTTGGGCATGGAGGAAAGAGGGGAGAAAAGGCAGGCAGCATCCACTTTTTGCTTTAGCCTTGTCCACTGTTGGATTTGACTTGGCTTAGAGTCCCCATTGGCTATTTTGGCTGTAGATTGTGGGATTTTTAGTTACAGAATCATAGCATTGGACGGTGCTCCCCAAGCCTCCTATTACAGCCAGTCTCTGAGTTACAAACATTCAACTAACAAAAAACTGGGAATTCAGTTGGTTGGGAACCACTGGTGTATAGGATTGCAGCTTCAGTAACCTGCTCATCATATAAAGTGCTTTTAATGCCCGTGGTGACTATGATTTCAGTCCCTTCCTGTCCCCACTCCAAGCAATCTGTGGTAATTTGATCTTTTCCATAGTTAACTCACCAATTTTCCAGGGTCAATAAGTCACTTACCAACAATTAGGCACAGACAGCCTTTCATATTTGGAACCTGACAAGCACTCTTCTGTCCTCTGCAGAGCTGTTGTTTTTTATGTGCATAGGCAAAATTGAGATTGGGCTCTTGTATCTTCCTATATGTAACTTGTAGCAGCAGAGAAAACTGCTTTGGAGATGAAACTGCTTATAGTGTCCTTTACCTTATATCTCTACTCTAGGTTGGTAGACCATATTCTTCTTTTACAACCTGTGCCAACTCAGGTAACATCAGGGCACAAGGCTACCTTTCCTTCAACTTATGTGTGAGAGGAAAAAAATTTGGGCATTTGGATTCTTTCTTTTGTGTCTGACTTCTTCATTTGATGGCATCATTCAGGACTTACATGGGCACAGATGCTGAAAAGATGTCATTTTGGGCTATCTTACCGCACAACGGATTTTGGGTTTGTTTGGGGGTTTTTGTTGTTGTTGTTTTTGCATGTTTTCAAGGCTAACGAGGGAGGGGGGACTGGTCACTACCACACCTTAAGAATTTAAGTGTTTTATTACAGATTGAAAGTGGGCAAGAGGAGAACCAAGAAATAGGGGCTATTGTTGTGTCGCTTGTTGAAGCACATTTCTTTCAGCTAAAGCATGGCACCATGGTCATTACTCTAAGAGATATGAGGCGGGAGAGAGGGATCAGCCCTCCACACATTTTCCACTTCTTGAAGAAACATTCTCTGAAAGATAAAGGTGAAGAGCCAAATTCTTGCCAACCAGCAGCCCAGCAACAAGTAACAGCTGGAGAGGAGGAGATTTAGAGAGGACCGGAAATTTGTTTCTGGCCACACTGCTGGCCTCTTTAAAGCCATGGAGAGAAACCAGCAAACTACAAGAGCAGAAGTGGGGCCCTTCTATTCAAAAAGAACTGGACATTTGGGGGAGGTGGGAAGGGAGGCGCTGCATCCAGACTCAAGGTTTTCTTCCTATATGTGTGTTTCATTGTATTTTAAAGAAGATGCTAACCATTAAAGTACTTTAAAAGAAAATGCAGTTTCCCTATACTGCCTTTCTCCAAGTATACCATTCAGGGAGGCATACAACAAGTTTAAACAAAGTGTGGCTCATAATAATGTAGTGCTAACTTTTAAATCATGTCTCACCTGTTACAATAATATAAGCATTTTTATGAGTATTACAACATTCTGCAAATTTCTACCCAGAACCCATTGCTTATGAGTAAGAATAAGTCAGAAACAAACTCAGCCATGACAGTAAATGGATCTGGGATATTATTTCAATTTTGTCGTTTCCAGGATAAAATCCTAGTTATTTTGGGGGTTTTGTTGTAGCAAACAGTCTGCACTGTCCGAAGGTGATGGCAGTTACAGTCCAAGAATCTGAATGACACCAAGGACCTATTTACACTGACTGTTTAATGCAGGGGTCCTCAAACTAAGGCCCGGGGGCCGGATGTGGCCCTCCAAGGTCATTTACCCGGCCCTCGCTCAGGGTCAACCTAAGTCTGAAATGATTTGAAAGCACACAACAACAACAACAACAACAACAACAATCCTATCTCATCAGCCAAAACCAGGCCACCACTTCCCATTGAAATACTAATAAGTTTATATTTGTTAAAATTGTTCATTTTAATTATTGTATTGTTTTAAATTGTTTTTTTGCACGACAAATAAGATATGTGCAGTGTGCATAGGAATTCCTGTTTTGTTTTGTTTTTTAATTATAATCCAGCCCTCCAACAGTTTGCGGGACCATGACCTGGCCCTCTGTTTAAAAAGTTTGAGGACCCCTGGTTTAATGCAATTTCCAACCACTATTGAAGAAAATGGTTTCACTTTACATAGGAAATCCTGGAACCAGTTTGAGGCCTGGATGGTGATTATGCAAATCACAGAACACTGATGCACCTTAAGGACTTTCTTTTGTCTTCTTGTGTTGGAGTTTGTTGAATGGCCACCACAGTTTGAAGCTAACTTGAAAGTGCATTAAATGGTCAGTGTAGATGGGGCACAAGTTGGGGAAGGCTGTAATAATTCACCAGGTTGCCAAAGTGCCAGTGCAAAGCAGGTATTGTGGGATTTTGAAGGGCCCTAGGGCTGAGGGGGAGTTGCAATCTACTATCATCTGGAGGGACACATGTTCCCCAGTCATGGCATACTAACGAGGTTTCTCTTTGCCTCCAAGTAAGTGTTCAATAGTCTCTTCAAGTATACACATTTGGCTAGAGGTTACAGTGGTCCGGAGGCCCCATCGCACTTCTTGTGACAACTTCAAAGTCCAATGCAGCCTTTTATTCAAAATATGTCATTTCAAGCATCTGTTTAATTTGGGGCCCTCCAGGGAGTGCCTTGGACTGCGAGAAGATCCAACCAGTCCATCCTCCAGGAAATAAAGCCCGACTGGTCACTGGAGGGAAAGATACTAGAGACAAAGTTGAAGTACTTTGGCCACATCATGAGGAGACAGGAAAGCCTAGAGAAGACAATGATGCTGGGAAAAGTGGAAGGCAGAAGGAAGAGGGGCCGACCAAGGGCAAGATGGATGGATGGCATCCTTGAAGTGACTGGACTGACCTTGAGGGAGCTGGGGGTGGTAACGGCCGACAGGGAGCTCTGGCGTGGGCTGGTCCATGAGGTCACGAAGAGTCGGAGACGACTGAACGAATGAACAACAACAACAGGGGCCATTCCACACAGTTATATAACCCAGAATATCAATGCAGAAAATCTTACAATATCTGCTTTGAACGGGGTTATCTGAGTCCACACTGCTACATATTCCAGTTCAAAGCAGAAAATGTAAGATTCAGTTGTGTGGAAGGGACCCAGGAGAGGGCACACACATCATGACTAACTGAAGTTGGACATTCCTAGTGATGAGGGGCATTGGCACCGTTTCCAAAGCCAACTTCAAAAAGCATGACAGAGTGATGAAAATGGGCTGATCCAAAAGAGGATGGGCTTTCCATAGAAGTGTAACAGAAGAAATGCTGGCTGCTACAGCTTTTCTCTCCCCCTTCCAGAAATGCTTTCTGGCATCCAAAAATGTCTTGTGTGGCTATCTCTGCTGCTCTGTAACTACATCAATAATGAGGTATATTAATATAACTAGGAAACTCTGTTCTATAGTGTCCAGAACCCAAAATAATTTTATTTGCTAGGATGTTGTTTAAGAGTAGAGCTTGCCCCACCAAACTGTTTGAAGAGGGACTGCAAAAACATGTTGTTTGTCTGCATGGTATGCCAAGCCATCAGTTCCATTCTCTGTGTGATACAAATAAGCTTGTTCAACCAGACGGCACACGGGGGAGAGGCTGAATACTACTCCACATTATTGCCGGATGCCAAGACGAGGCATGCCTGATGAATATCTATTAGGATGTTCAACATGTTCTCTTTGGTTCCCAAGGTGTGGATTGAGATGCTATCACAAGAAGTGATATGCATCTACACTGTAGAATTAATGCAGTTTGGCACCACTTTATGGCTCAATACTATAGAATCATGGGAGTTATGATTTCACAAATTCTTGAGCCTTCTCTGTCAAAAAGTGCTGGTGATTCACCAAATAACAAGTTCTATGTTTCCATAGCATTGAGCCAAACTGGAGTTAAATTGCATTAATTCTACAAGTGTAGCTGCACCCTGTGTTGTGCAAAACAGGGAAATTAATATTATCTGGATGCTTATTGAATAAGTCCATGCATTATTTTATTATTAATTTGACTTACGTTTGACATAATATGATATGAGATCTTCGGATCAGGACAATGTGACAAAATCCCCAAAGATCTTGTTTTTTCCATCAGTAGAGTGACTCCTCTGGCTGGTGCATTCACTTTGATCCTTTTTGCAGCGATGAAGGAAGGTCAATAAAAATAATAGCAGTCATTTGATCCTTACCTTTGGGGTCCTTTTTTGGCTGCAAAATGAAATCATTATGGCTGTAAGGTTTCATCAAGATAATTAGTAAATTCATTAACAAAGCAAATTTACAATGACTCCCCCCTCCCCCTCACTGGCATCACTAGTTAATTGAACAGACCAAGATTGACAGGAACACGGAATAGTACAGGTGTGTTAGCTCATTCTGTCTTGCTTCAATGATAAAGACTGGTTAATAAATAAATATGAAGGGTTTTTTTTTCCTTCCTGTTTCTCTCAAAAGATAGCAACAACTCTACATTTTAAGATGAAAATTGAATAGGAACTGTCTCCTGCTAAAATGGCCATCACAGCACTCTTGTTTTGATAGAATTTTGTTTTTCTGCTTGCCCTCCTGCTGAAACCTGATTAGTTGCTGTGCAGGAAACCATCCTTCTCTTCTTCCCTATTCCTTTTGTCTTTTTATAATCTATGGACCTCATCACATGGAGGTTGAGAAGCCAAGAGAAAGTGGGGGAAACTGTGGGACAGTGTTAGGCTTTGTCCCCTTACCATCGGTGGTCATGGGATCTCATCCCATGCCATTTCCATGCAGTCCCTGGCTTCTTCCCATGTCCTCCCTGGCTTCTTCTATGTGGAGTCAGGTGTACACTCTGGACTCTGCTTCTCAGGGCTCTGCTTTTCAGTGCTGTTGGCACGCTGTTGGCATGGAGCCCAATGGAGCTACACCAGGAGTAGCCCTGGGTCATTTTATGGGCTCTGGCGGACTCTGTGCCAGCAGCACCAAGAAGCAGAGTTCAAGTTCAAGTTCACTTTATTACGGTCAATGACAAGCTCGAGAGACAAGAAGCAGAGAAATTCATCCATGTGATGAAGTTGTAAGTCAGGTATGTCACTTGCAGAGAACAGTGGGCTTTTAGACACCTGTTTGTTCAAAGTGAGGAGACCACAGATTAAATTAGGGGTCTTTATCTCCTGCATTGTGTAATTTAGGCCCCATCTACAGTGCCATAAAATGCAGTTTGGAACTGTGTTATATGCTCAGTGTAGATCCATATAATATAATTTGAATCACATTGAACTGCATTATATTGTCAATGTAGACTCATATATGCATTATAAGAGTCTATATTGACCATATAATGCAGTTCTAAATTGTATTAAATAATGCAGAGTCAGCCTCTGCCACTGATCGTTGCAGACCACACTTCTTCACTGAAAGCGGTGAGGCAGTAAGGATTTAGAAACAGTTGCACAGAAAAAATATTCTGCATATACTCTGAGGCACTCCAAACATTCTCTGCCCTTGATTCATTGACTTCATTCTTCATAAGTAGGAGGATGTGATTTTAAAAGGAAAGAGAGTAACAGTAACAAAATGTTATTGTTAGGTTCAAGAGTGACAAACTCCCTTCTATGCAGTTCTTTGTAAATCCCATGATGTGCCCCAAATAGTTGTCTCAGGCATCTAGTTGACTAACAATAACAAAATTCATCAAATTATTTCTATTATCAGTGTTTATGACAATGAACTAATTTCTCAATTTCTAGCATTTAATACTATCAGAGAGATATTTTTAAACCTAACATTCCAAGGTCTGCCTGATGTAATAAAGTTTTTGTGTGTGTAGAAAGAGTATAGACGCCATTGAGCCCTGCTGCTCAAAAACAAGTACTTCCAGATTTGGGGATTCTAGTAAAACAGTGGTTCTTAACCTGTGGGCCGCAGACTACCAGTGGGTCCCAAGGACGGAAATCTGGTCCACAAGCCTCCTTCCTCCTTATTTTATTTTATTTTATCTCCTTTTATGCTGCCTGTCACTCCTTCCCTGTCACTGACCACAGCATATGTTCTGCATCAGAAACTACAGCTGATGTGGTCTATCCAATGCAATTCTCTTAATTGGCACCCCAAATAACCAAACCGAATCTAAAGTTGACCAAAAACTGTTTCATAACCCTTTTGGTACTAATGTTGGAGAGTGGTCCCTGGTCAAGTGGTCCCTGGTTTTTAAAAAAGGTTGGGAATGACTGTAGTAAAACAGGGGGGGGGGGGGGGAGGAGACCCTGTGACTCTGAAATATGTTCATCCCTGATTTAAGGCCTATTTCTGCCTTGAAATTATTGCGAACAGCATAATAGCCTTCAGTTCTTCTCCCACTGAACCTTAAATTTGCCACATTTCTTTAATTCTAAGATGCTATTAATTGTGAGACACACACTAATTTCAGTACCCTCAACAGAAAAAAGTCTCTCTCTCTCTCTCTCTCTCTCTCTCATATATATATATATATATATATATATATATATATGCATACCTACACACATACACACACAGATGTACATGCACCCACCATTCTAAAATGCACCCCATTTCTAGGGGCATGTATGTGGGGGAAGGTGTGTCTTGGAATCAAGAAAATGCAGTATTCATTTAATCAATCCGTCAAAGGCTCATTAACCCCATGGATCAATAGCACTAATCTAGATCGCAATAACTGTTCAGGGCTAATGCCATGTGACAGGCCTGTTAGAATACAGGCCATCTCTCAATTTATGTGAAGCCGGGCTGTCTTTTAAAGCAAGGCAGCCAGCCAAGAAAAATAAAGAGTGGCTGCTGGGGCTGTTTTGTCTGTTGTTTTAAATGGGCCCTTTGGAAATTCTGGTTTGGGATTAGCAAATGGGCAAGAATCTCTCAAGGTAGAAAGGTTTGAAATGCTATTCAACAGAGAATGAGAAGGAAAGGAACTCTGAGGAAGAAGAAAGATGACTTGCTATCTGGAATATGATCTGCCCCAATGCTCTGGAAAAGTCAGCTGTTAAGTGGCAACCCCAGATGCAATCCATATGTGACTCATTTACAGTTCTGCCACTTTAAGGGAAAAGCACCATAGTGTTCATATAGCACCCAGGTATCCATAAATGTCAGACTAGGGATATCTGGAGCAGGTATGCACAGACTTCAGGTTTTGCTGCATGTTCTTGATTTTGGCATTGTTTTTACTGGCACCCTGACATCTACCTGGTTGCAAATAATGATCTGGAGAGAAGTTGGGAGGGATGAGGAGAAAAGGACATAAGTTTAGAATAAAGGAATGAAATGCCCCCACATGCTCCAGCAATTTATATTGTTAGATGTTTGCTGAAAACTATTGTTATAAGTCCAACCTAAGTATCTGATTTACGGCTACCATAAATATTCTATTTTGTACATTTAACGTATTGTATAAAGCTTTTGTTGCACACTGAAATCGTCTGAGTAATTAAAGTAACAAATAATAGCATGTAGTCATTCATTCCATTTTTTTCTGACAGTTTTCTCCACAATAACAACCTTTTGGAGATCCACTTTTTAATATTTTTACAATTGTTAAATAACAGGGAAACAAAATCCCTCACCCACTGACTGTCTCCCTATAAACCTAAGAAATGCTATAAATCTACCACAATTATTGATTTCTTGATACCCCTTCCTTCCAAGGCATCCACTGTATTTACCTGTTTTGACCTTCTCCTGTGTAACTTCCCATACCGCAACCCTTAAATAACATTATACTCATTCTGGTTTTGGCTTAAATTGTATGGATGGTGAACAAACAAACAAATAATAAATAAAACTTTATTTCTATACCGCCCTATCTCCCAAAAGGGAGTCTGTATGGTAGTAAAGATTGAATAAGTTATGCATGTAACTAGTTTGTGTGACCAGTGGACCAAGGAACTGTAGTCCAAAAAAGTATTTTTTTTCCTGAAATCACTTGTCTTCACTTTCCATAGTGCTAAACCAAGGACTAAAAACAAGGTGGTATGAGAGTGGATGATCAGGTGAGGTTTTGCCACACCACTGTATCTCTTGCTGGCATGTTGGGAAATAACTGTGCTGTGTGCATGTGTCCTGCAGAATGGCCTGCCCTAGGGAGCTCTTTACTCTATCTTTTGCTCTGTCATTCCCCAGGCCTCCTTCCTTGCATGCACCGTAGAGAAACCAGAGAGGTAAACAAATATAAACAACAGCCATGGCACCCAGCCGTTACTGGCTGACGTGCTTCTCTGCTTCTCGGCAAAGGAGAATATGTGACACAATGAACACTGGCAGGCCAGGGCATGCCTATGAAAGGAAGGAGGGGTTGGGGAGAGAGAGGCTACCAGTGACCTGAACCCACAGGTGCAGCCTGTCCTTTTCACATCCAGCCCTGCCAGGAGAACAATCCCATCCATTCCAGCTCCCTCAAGCCACACCCTGCAAGGCACAGTTGTCGCAAGCATTATTTGTGGAAAGACCTACTTGAAAAAGACACCTGTTTCCTCAAAATGTGTACATAACCACTGGTGTGTACTGTGTACAAACTTAATGCTCCAAATAGAAGTGGCCACATGGTGGCTCTCTAAATCAGGCATGGGCAAACTTTGGCCCTCCGGGTGTTTTGGACTTCAACTCTCACAATTCTTAACAGCCTACTAGCTGTTAGGAATTGTGGGAGTTGAAATCAAAAAACACCTGGAGGACTGAAGTTTGCCCATGCTTGCTCTAGATGTTACTTGGCTGCAATGGCCACCACTGTTCACCATTAGACATTCCAACTACTAGCGGCTGGTGTCTGGAGAGCTGTGCATTACCTACACTTTCCTTAAAGAAAGGTGTGAAAACCTTGGGCCTTCTAATGTTTTAAACTTTGTGTACCAGAAGCAGTAGCCCAGCTTGGCCATTAGTAAAGGAATCTAGAAGATCTGTTGCCAAACATCTGGGAGATCAAAGATCATGCCAGCCCTGCCCTTAAAACAGGGGACTGCAGCTTTCATCAGTCCATACACAGCCTCAAAAGAAATGCCGGGAGTCGCAATCCAGTTACATGTGGATGGTTACAAACCAACTATCCTAGTCTAGATAATCCATTATGGGGTTGCTGCATGCCTTTTGTATTGCTGTAACTCCCAGCCATGTTATATAGGCCTTTGACCCATTATGCCATTCTCTTGACTGTCCTTGGTGCTAATGATTCCTTCACCAGTCACATTGTAGGCAGCATGTTGGGTGCCCTTTAAGGAAAACTATCCCTACTTCCTCTGCATAGCAGCTACCTGGAAAACCAGGGCTGTGTGTCATGCTACATAAATATAGTATGATGATTCTACTGCCATGGCTGTTTCCTATGGAAATCTGAGGTTTGTAGATTGGCTGAAGCACCTGAAGAGCTCCATGGCTGAGACATCTAAGCCTCCTCTCCTAAAACTGCAAACCTGGGGTCCTCTTCCATACAGTTATATAACCCAGAATATCAAGGCAGAAAATCCCACAGTATATACTTTGAATTGGGTTATCTGAATCCACACTGCCATATATTCCACTTCTATTCCAGTTTTATTTAGCTATGTGGAAGGCGCCTCAGAGGATGAAAGCATTGCTGTTAAACTAGAATCATACAGTTGGAGTCTTACATGTTGCTTGTGGACAATAGGACTCTAATCTCCATATAGACAATCTCCAAAGTTCATGTAATGATTCTTTGAATATCAGAGGACATTAAGGATTTGGAGATATTACTCCATCGAATGTTTTCTAAGACAAAGGACTGAAGAGAGGCCTGAATTGATTTGAATTGTTTTGATTTCTCTATGCATTAGAGAAGTCAACGAAGAGCAAGGATGTTATAGAGCAGGGGTCAAACTAAGGCCCTCCAAGGTCATTTACCCGGCCCTCACTCAGGGTCACCCTAAGTCTGAAACTACTTGAAAGCACACCACCACAACAACAACAATTCTATCTCATCAGCCAAAAGCAGGTCCACACTTCCCATTGAAATACTAATAAGTTTATATTTGTTAAAATTGTTCTTCATTTTAATTACTCTATTGTTTTTAAGTGTTTTTTTCCACTACAAATAAGATATGTGCAATGTGCATAGGAATTCATTCATGCTTTTTTCAAATTATAATCCGGTCCTCCAACAGTTTGAGGGACTGTGAGCTGGCCCTTTGTTTAAAAAGTTTGAGGACCCCTGTTATAGAGAGTCACGCACTGGGATTAGCTAAAGGAATCTGGGAGGTGTGCATGCCTCATTTGCTGGGTTTGCAGGAGGCAGTGCTTTGCCATCATAGTTTTCACTATGAGACACATTAACAAGGAAGAATGCATAAATATCCAAAGGTCACTAGAATATGAGCAGCACCTGCTTTCTCCATTAGCAATATATGAATGATCATGCACACAAACTCTAACATGTCAACTATTAAAGAAAAAAATGGGAAAGGATGATCATTATCACACTTAAAAATCATCCAATGGTACCACCCATTTATTCACAGACATTATAATATAGGGAGATTGCTTACTGCCCAGAGTACATCTCTTAGCTGAGGTTATGCTGGAATCATATCAGTGACTATGGAGAAGGCATAAGCAACTGGACATTTGGCTGCTTTCTCTATTTCTCCATCTCATCGTGTAGGACAAGCAACAGAAAAAGTACAGTACCAGGTGGCATTGAGTTACTGCCCCAGGTTAAGAGAACCGTGTCCCTACAACTTTCCTAGGTATTCAAAGTGGTCTAGGGCTGTCCTCAAAAAGATGTTTTGGAGTACAGTTCCTAGCATCTCTAGACAGCATGCCTATTCAACATACTGGGTGAGGATGATGCAAGTTGTGGTCAAATACAGCTGAATGATACCAGCTAAGAGGACCTGAATTAAACAACACAAAATTTGTCTCATATACCATTGTAATTGTAATTTAGTATGTGATGCCGGATGAGAACTGTGTAACAATTCAGACTGTTGAACTGCAACTCCCAGCAGTTCTCACTACTGGTCATGCTGCCTAGGGGTATTGGGTCTTGCAGTTTAACAAGATCTGGAGGACACAATTCCTTTTTCTCACATACGGTAATATATACAACCAAGGAATTAAACAAGATGTAAAATTGATGGCTTTTCAAAATCTAGGGCCCCATCTACACTGCATGATATAAGTCTACACTGACTATATAATGCAGCTTCAAACTGCATTATATAGTGGTGTAGATGGGACCTAAGTTCGGCTTCCCTTCTCCATCAGTTACAGTCCATAGTTGGGAGAGAAGAACTGATTTTTCCCAATGTGTTGGAAACCATGAGGTCATGATTTTCAGGATGAAGGGTGATTGCCCTGAAAGGTGATGACTAAGGGCAGATGGACAAGATTAGATTGCATGTAAAGAAATGGGGAAGTGTCACCAGTGGAATTTGGGAGTTTGGTCTCACACATTCTGTCACTGTATGTGTAAGATAAGGGCATGGAAGGAGAGAGGGACTGCGGAGAACATTGTGATTTGCAACCAAATAATGGGGGTTTTATCTTATTTTTTGTTGACTCCAATAGGATTTTTACACCGTGTTTAAATTGCCTTTCTCTCCCATGCTATTTGACAAATTCACACACAGTCATTACAAAAGAAGCATGTTTAATGCAAATGAGCATGTTGTCCTGTGACAGATTACACATTTCCAGGTTAGTCCTATAGTTCTAGCTCTTAGACACCTGTCACTCATCCTGCCCCACTTAATCCTTTCTGATAATGAGGCCTCAGGGTTTGTGGTGGCTGGCATGACCAGCCCTCCACCAAAATTAATATGGACAGACAAAGGCAGTGGTCAAAACAGTCAAAGAAGTGGAGTCTGTGGCCACACCTTTGGCAATGGTTCCCCGCACATTGGGCGGGGAGGGGTATGTGTGTGCTGGTCCCTCACATCAGATAGCTTAAGAAGCACTGGTTTAGGTCTCAAACAAAAAGCTCCAGCCATCATTTTAATTCCAACTTTTTTGGATTCTGAATGTATCACTATTTCTCAGTACCATGGTTTGTCTATATCCTAATTCTTACAGTATATTTGGCAAACATATTGTGCTGCTGCTGTAATTTAATTTATCTTCACCTTTCAAGGCTAAGGAGCTATGGATGGTCATTTCGGGTGTGATCCATAACTGCAATTGAAAGAACCTAATGAACCTGAGGACAAAAGAGCTCACCCTGGGCCCTAGTGAGCATGTGTATTCTGTTTTAGTTATAATACGGGCAACCTCCTCTGTCTAAAACGTTATTAGCACTGTCTCCTGGTAGGGAGTTTCCAGCCCAAGGGATTCTGCACAGAACATGCTGTGCCAGGGTCCAGGTGCTTAGCACTTTTTGTTCCCAGGGAGAGCAATATTTTGGGTCAAAGTATTTCCCTGAGGGGAGCTGCCGGATTTCTAATTTTGTTCAGTGTTCTAGATAAACAAGTACGTAATTGCTGTGGCTTTGACTCTTTTTAGAAAATGAAGGGGTTTTTTTATTAGATGTAGGGAAACTCTGCCGCTTCAGATCTTGTTGAATTACAATTCCCATTAGACCAGAGGCGGCCCTAGGTAATTTTCAATGGTAAGCAAACAGTATTTTGGTGCCCCCACCCCAACCAATCACTGATATATATTTTCTGTTTGTCGTGGGAGTTCTGCGTGCCATATTTGGTTCAATTCCATCATTGGTGGAGTTCAGAATGCTCTTTGATTGCAGGTGAACTATACATCCCAGTAACTACAACTCGCATATATCAAGGTCTATTTTCCCCCAAGAGCACCCCTGGGCAAAATCAACTATACTGCGAATGCTTACTTTGCGTAATGGGTTGAGCCGCCCCTGCATTAGACCCAACCAGTTTTTTGGGTTTTGTTTTGTTTTTTGCTTCAGGAGCAACTTTAGAAACTACAAGTTGCTTCTGGTGTGAGAGAATTGGCCATCTGCAGGGATGTTGCCCAGGGGACGCCTGGATGTTTTACCATCCTGTGGGAGGCTTCTCTCATGTCCCCGCAAAATTTATGAAGCCAAATTGTCTTCATTCCTATTTTAAAGTTATCAGATAGTTTCTGACACACACACCCACCCCCGCCCCAATTTATCCTGGCTTGCTCTTGGGCATTCAGCATCTTTATCTTCAAAAATTAGCCTATAGTTAAAATGTTACACACGATGGAGAGGAGTAATGTCTAAAAATCACACTGAAATTAAAGGCAAAGGCGAAAGAGATCCAAACACCAGCAACCTTACTTATGCATGTGTTTCATTTGCCATTCCCATTGTCCCTTTAATATAACCAAAATGGTCCTTTGGTGCTGTAATACCACATATGTTTGCCTAGGATTTAAAATGCATTGAATGCATTAAGATCTGTTGATACCTATGGCATTGCATTTTCAATCTCTGGTATTATTTTGCTCTGTGAGAATGTTGTTAGAGTGAGACGTGGAACACAAAGATAAAAGTATCATTCTTTGCAAGGCCAGGGGAACATACAGGGTCCTTATCACACCATGCTGTTACGCCAGATTATACCACCTGAAAACTGTTTTAGCTATTTTAGCAACAATAACTGATTGTTGATTCTGTATCACAGCCTTGCAAGATTTGCCCCATGAATTGCAAGGTTTTTTTTTTCACCTGCCTGTTGTTAGTATCACCAGCTCATCTCCCTGTTTTATGTATTGTGGATTATTTTCAACATGAAAAAAATCCCATTCCCAATCACTACACAGCACAACAGCACTGGGAGAATCAAGCCCCCAGTGGTACAGTGGGTTAAACCCTTGAGCTGGCAGGACTGAAGACCGACAGGTCGCAGGTTTGAATCCGGGAAGAGGAGGATGAGCTCCCTCTATCAGCTCCAGCTCCTCATGTGGAGACACGAGAGAAGTTTCCCACAAGGATAAAAACATCAAATCATCCAGGCGTCCCCTGGGCAACGTCCTTGCAGACAGCCAATTCTCTCACACCAGAAGCGACTTGCAGTTTCTCAAATCGCTCCTGACACGACAAAAAAAAAGGTAAGTGTGAATCAAACCAGGAACAGACCACTACATGACAGTATCTAACAATGTGGTGTGATAAGGACCAGAGTTTCAATGCAGTGTAAAGATAATGGGCATGCTTTAGGATGGAGCGGGAAATTATGCCCTCTCTCCCAATATGGTTTTGGGACAGCATCTTTTACAACCCCTTTCCACTGGCAATGTTTGCAATAATTAATGGGATCTGTTACCAAACCTATGCAGAAAGCCAAAGTTGTCTATGTCTGGGTTGCTGCGAGTTTTCCAGGCTGTATGGCCATGTTCCAGAAGCATTCTCTCCTGACATTTCACCCACATCTATGGCAGGCATCCTGAGAGGTTGTGAGGTCTGTTGGAAACTAGGCCAGTGAGGTTTATATATCTGTGGAATGTCCAGGGTGGGAGAAAGAACTCTTGTCTGCTTGAGGCAAGTGTGAGTGTTCCAATTGGCCACCTTGATCAGCATTTAATGGCTTCACAGCTTCAAAGCCTGGCTGCTTCCTGCCTGGGGGAATCCTTTGTTGGGAGGTGTTAGCTGGCCCTGATTGTATCCTATCTGGAATTCCTCTGCTTTCTGGGTGTTGCTCTTTATTTACTGTCCACTTTTTAAATACTGGTAGTCAGATTTTGTTCATTTTCATGTTGTCTTCCTTTCTGTTGAAATTGTCCATATGCTTGTGGATTTCAATGGCTTCTCTGTGTAATCTGGCATGGTGGTTGTTACAGTGGTCCAGCATTTCTGTGTTCTCACATAATATGCTGTGTCCAGGTTGTGTCATCAGGTGCTGTGCTACGGCTGACTTCTCTGGTTGAAGTAGTCTGCAGTGCCTTTCATGTTCCTTGATTCGTGTTTGGGCAATGCTGTGTTTGGTGGTCCCTAGGTAGACTTGTCCACAGCTGCATGGTATATGGTAGACTCCTGCACAGTTATACGAACCTCACAAGCTCTGAGGATGCCTGCCATAAATGCAAGCCAAATGTCAGGAGAGAATGCTTCTGGAACAAGGCCATACAGCCCAGAAAACTCACAGCAATCTGGTGATTCCAGCCATGAAAGCCTTTGACAACATTGTATATATCTGCTTTAACAATGTACGTAAGAAACATAAAGTGCCCATTCAGCAATTTATGTTTTAAGGCAGAAAAAATGCCCTATACAAAACCAGACCAACTTTCCTAGTGTCTCTCTATCTGTATACTATATAGATATAATACACTTGACAGAAGTTCTGTTTGCAGTTTCCTTGCTTGCTGGGATTTGCTCCTGAACAATGTGAGAAATGCAGAGGTTAGAAGAGTACCTTTTCAGGACTGCAGCTCCTATAATTCCCAGCCAGCATTATCACTGTCCATACAATGCTCTGATGAAATACCAGTAGTCTGTAGCCTCGTGTGTGAAAGTAAATCTTGCCTAGTGAATCTTACCTCAATCCCAGGGGGCAGCAAGAGAATACCCAATGCAAACCAAAATTAGATGGGGAAGAAAAATAGACAATGAAGCCATTGAACTTCCCCCCAAAATATCCATTTGATCCTGGATTAGAATTGTTTCTTGAGACGCCCCACTGCCTTTAGAAGATCCAACTGAAGAGAACAAGTATAACTACTCCCCTCACGTAAGCAGCCCCTCACTCTGAAAGCCATTTCCCATGAAGTCTTGCAGCAAAGGGGCATTTGAAGGGTGTATTTGAACTTCTGGAGCCTTCTCCACATGGGAAGCTGGGTTTTTAAACTTTGGAGGTTGGTTTCTTCATTACTATGCAACATGAGTCCAACTGTTCTGATCCCCGATGCCATTCCTTATTTTTCCCACCCTAGCAAGGGGCTGAATTTTCAGGGTGAGAAAAAAAAATGTAAAATGGGAAGGGGGGCTGGGGAACCATCAGCTGTGACCTGCTCAGAAGGCAAGGCGTCAAATCCACAGAAGGAAACAAAGGCTGGACAGATTAGCATTTCCAAACTGAGCAAAGACTGGGCCCCATTGCAGAGCTGTTTATTCTAGGCGTTGATTTTCAATATTTAGAATGATTAGCAAGTGAAAGCCGGTTGTTGCCAAGATGGATCCGTGCCAGCTCCGGGCTCAATGGAAGAGAAAGAGCACCAAATAAAAGGACGGCCAGAACCAGAGAGAAAAGAGGGGCTTATGTGTATATTTTCCCTCTGAACAGGGAGATTGGGTTTGAGTTGTTGGTGTTTGCCCAGCTAGAAAGGAAGATAGATGGCAGGACAGCTGGAGGAAATGTGGTAAACAAACAACAGAGTAATAATCAGACAGATTCAAGGAACGTTTACCTAGGATCTTTGCTCTTCAGCAGTTTATGGCATACACTCATCAATCTGGCTTATTTTATCAACAAGGAACCAAATTCTCAAAAAGCTTTCATTCAGCCATTGGTTTCAGAGAGAGTCATTGGTCTAGCTGGCTAGCTGGTGAACGCAATCGGATTAATCCAACACATCTGGATGGCACCAGTTTGGAATTGACAGTTGAGGTGTTTAATTTCAGAATCTTCATCCAATTGATTCCTTTGACCAAACGACAAATCCCAGGAGAATTCCAAAGGGTGCAACCACGTGGCAGTACAGTCAAAATGCTATGATTGTGTATAGTGTGGAACGTTCCCTTGTCTTCATCTTTAATCAGGCAAAAGCCGTAAGCAGATCTACAAAGTTACTTGCAGGAACACTTCAGCAAGCTAGAGTCCAAACGTGGCAGGCTAAAACCCAGAACCTCGAGTCATGACTGATATCAAATGAGAGACTCCCCCCTGGGCACAGAGAAGGCTGGGCAACTTGGAAGGCTGCAGTCTGGCACCATGAGATGCAAAGCCAACCTTAAGAAATGGGGCCACAAAGTGGAATCCAAGACATGCAAGTGTAGAGAACAGCAAACCACAGACCACCTATTACAATGCGGTCTGGGCCCTGCCACATACACAATGGAGGATATTCTTATAGCAACACCAGAGGCACTCCAAGTAGCCATCTACTTGTCAAAGGACATTTAGTATAATGCCAAGTTTTTAACTTTGTTTACATTTTTAACATATGTTACACCCTTGGTTTGCTTCTAATATGATAAATAAATAAGTAAGCAGAAGCAAACAGCACTCCTGAGCAGTCTGTAATCCAACTTCTTTGGATTACAACTCCAATTCCTACAATCAACATAGCTGTTCTCCAGGTTCTGCTCCTGAAGCAACAGTAGCTTAAGCTGGGCCTTTCATCATGGATATGAATAACCACCAGGCATGTAGCTAGGGCAGCATTTTCCAAATTCTGGTATTGGAAGTGTTTTGGACTTCAGCTCACACAATATCTGGCCAAAGTGGCTGAGGCTGTTGAAGGTTGAATTTCTGAGTTTGAGAATCACTGCTTTATTGATTTGTCAACCATCTTCAGGCCCTGTGTCACATGGCTGGCTTAGGACTAAATTGAAGATAGATGAGCCCGCCTTGCAAAAAGGGTGGGAAGGAAGAGATATATTGATCACCCATGATGAGAAAATGCTTCACTCTTAAAATGGGACAAAAGATACTAGGGATTTGCATAAAATTTGCATATACTAATTAATTGTCAATGGACAGCTCCAAGGCCCCTGTGCTTCATTTTAAGTGTTCTTTAGCTGTAAGCCAAACTAAAACAGGACCACTTTTTCAATAAGAGATACTTTCAAATACATCAACCGTGAGATCATGCAGCCTTCTGCAATGCTTTGGGACTGTGAAACATTTCCCAGGCTGCTGGGAAATATAGTGACAAGTGGAGAACTGCATCATCCCCACCCTATCAGCCCTTGATCTGGCAAGGCTTCAACTCCCATGAGCTCCAGATCTGGTTGGATTCCAACTCCCATCAGCTTAATAAATGGTTTGAATGCAACTCCCATCAGTCTCAGATCTTGCTGGGCTGCAACTCCTAGGTTTCCTCATAACTGGTCAGACAGATCAGGATCCTTGCTGGGGTTCAATTCCCCAACCTGTCTAGCAAAGGGTTACAGAGGCTGGGAGGTGCTGCCTAGGATGTAGACTGGGCCATCCAACTTGCTAAAAGAGCCACACTTTTGGTCAAGATGGGAATCATGTAGCTCTTCAGATGTTGCCGGATTCCAACCCACATAATCACATTATATTCTATCACCCCCCACCCCCCGCTCAGTATTTTAAACTGGATCATGATCGGTTCAGCTCCATCGTGGCTGGAATTCATGTGGATCTCTGGATCTACCAAGATATCAAATAAACATGCTTATTAAAAAAACATACATATATGCATGCATACCTTGACTTTTATATTATAGATAAGTAGAAAGAAACAAGTACATTTCCCCATTTTTGCATCTCTGTAAAATTACAATTCCATATTTTTGCTGAACAACCTGTAGCTGTTACATAGGTCCTGGATTCCTGCCAGAAACAAGTGGCAGATCTACAACTGGGCTGAAGTCCAAACTAAGATGTGAATCCAAGAAATTTACTTTGAACATATATTAGACCAGGATGTGAAAATGTTGATGCATACACAGAAGCCTTCCATTGTGCTCCTCAGCTTGCATTGAGTCACCAGTAGGTTTTCCATCTTCATTTTCATGTTTAAGCTAGCTGGTAGGTAGCTTTGCATTACCTCGTGTTACATTTAATAGATAAAACATTCAAAAGGTGTTATTTTCTCATTATATAAAACACTATAGCAGCAGATCAAATATATAACCAGCACGCATATCACATATACCTTGCAAAGAGGCATTCATGGGTCGAAGTTTAAAATAATGATCTGCACACTTAAGGATGACTTTTCTGCAGTTTTACTCATTACTTTTTCTCAGCAGGCAAGGAAGCCAAACATGTAGGTAAGAGGGAATTATTGACCTTTTACTACATTGCCCCATGGCAATGACAGCCATTTAAAGGGGATTAGGTGCCCCAAACTTTTTTTGACCAAGGACCACTTTGACCAGGGACCACTCTCCAACATTAGTATCAAAAAAGTTACGAATCAGTTTTTGGTCAACTTCAGGTTTGGTTATTTGGGGTGCTGATTCAGAAAATTGCATTGAATAGACCACATCAGCTCTAGTTTCCGATACAGAACATACCTCATCCAGTAGCCATCTGCTCACCCACAGAAAACCATATTTAATAAGCCTCGGCTCTATAAGAGGGTTTCGGAAGATCAGTCTCTCTTGTTGCAACTGTGTAGTAATGGGGAGGCCATGGACCATATTTTTGTTCCACAAGTTGGGAACCACTGCCCTAGATGGATGTAGTTCCATACCTTTGGGTCCCAAAATATTGGACTGCAACTTCCAAAATACCTTGGCTATTTCATCTGAGGCTAACGGGAGCACCAGAATATCTTAAGTACCTCAAATCAGGACTCACTAGAAGAGAGATAGGATATTTGCGGTCTTGTTAGATAATAATTTTTTGAAACTCTTGGTAGCACAGGTAACACTGTTCAACGGAAAAAAAGTTGCGGGCCTGAAAATAGTTGTTCTTTTATGATTTTGGGGTGCTGAAAACAAAAATGACATTTAAAAATGTATATTGGCTCTAGTTTTTATGATATAAGCAATCACGTGATCACGCATGGTTGAAAAAATGCATGTTGCGACTTACACTATGGAAGATTCTAGAATACTCTAGAAAGTTTGATGATGCAGTATTAGTGCCGTGTGCAAAAGCCAGAAAGCCCTATATAAGGCCAGACTTTTGGACGGTGAGGGTCAGTCAGTTGAAGACTGAGACAGTATCGTTAAACATCGTTTTACATTGTTCTTTTTACTGTAGTTATGCCTCGCACGTGTGTAAACAAAGCACTATGGAAAAAGATATCAAGGTAAATGGACTCCGTCAATGCTGTCAGACTACTGCTGGAGCATTGTAAGAGACAATCCTTTCCATTTAAACTTTCAGACTTTTCAACTGCATTAGGCCTACTAATATAGTTTCTTGCTGCACAAACATAAACAATAGACTAATTAAATAAATATTTCTCATGTATAAACTATTGGCAATATAATTTGACTAAAATTTAGTAAATATTCATGGTTTATATACATGCAGTAAGGTTAGGCGCATTATCATAATATTAACGAATTACCTATTGTGGAGAAAAATGAAATAGCTGTTGCATAAAAACCAGAGCCAATTAACACATTTAATTATTATATTTGAATTCAGCATGTTAAATTTATTAAGAAACGGCACATTTCGTTTCCGCAACTGAGAAAAACTGAAAATTTGTAGAACAGTGTAATAAGAGCAAGAGGATGGATGTTGAAATGCCACAGTATTTTGAAGGTTATAGTTTTAACACCTGCTGAAATAACTTATTTTTTCTTGCTACAAAATATTAATATTTCTGACCCACATGATCCACATCAGGGTTCCCAACATTGGTCCTCCAGGTGTTTTGGACTTCAGTTCCTAGAATTCCTGGTAGTTGGCCAAGCAGGCTGGGGCTTCTGAGAGTTGAAGTCAGGAACACCTGAAGGACTCAAAGCTGGGTACTACTGCTTTCAATGTAGGAATCACTACCACTGGACACGCATGGACACACACCCGGAGTCCCCATATAACACCCCTTTTGCTCCAAAGACAAATGCTTTCGCAGAGGGACAAACCGCCTTATAAGGAACCAACTGAGTGGTGGCTGTGTTTAAACCCGTGGTTCCCAACCTGTGGTCTGTGAACCACCAGTGGTCTACAAGAACTAAAATATGGTCCGCGGCCTCACCGTTACTACCCTTTCTTCAAAAAATAAGACATACCCATAAAATAAGCCATAACAGGATTTCTACGCATTTGCGCAATATTAGTCATACCACAAAAATAAGACATAGTGCCTGGCTATGCAGCGTACAAGGTTGGCTTCCCCGTCAGGTCCCGGTCATTCTGTGCATGCTGCAATCTGAGGCATAGAGAGAGACAGAGAAAGTCAAAATAAAAAGTCTCCTCAGTGAAGTGAGGAGCAGGATGCTCTGCTTTACCTGTGGTATGTCCTCAGGGGGAAGAAGTAAAGCTGTGGCTGCAGTTTTACTCAGCACTGTGCGTCTCTCTCCCCCAGCACCAACCAGCAACAGTCTGTGGGTCTCTCTCACCCCACATAAACACCAGGGGATACGGGTAAAAGCTTCAGCAGTCAGTCTACTACATGGGCCCAGAGAGATCATCCCATGAATGCAGATTGTTGTACCATAGGTAAAGGAAAGGTAAAGGTTTTCCCTTGACATTATGTCCAGTTGTGTCCAACTCTGGGTATAGTGTACATCTCCATTTCTAAGCCGAAGAGCCGGTGTTGTCTGTATATGCACCCAAGGTCATGTGGCTGGCATGACTGCATGGAGCGTTGTTACCTTCCCACCGGAGCCCCCGGTGGCGCAGTGGGTTAAACCCCTATGCCGGCAGAACTGAAGACCAACAGGTCGCAGGTTTGAATCTGGGGAGAGGCGGATGAGCTCCCTCTATCAGCTCCAGCTCCTCATGCGGGGACATGAGAGAAGCCTCCCACAAGGATGATAAACACATCAAATCATCCAGGCGTCCCCTGGGCAACGTCCTTGCAGACAGCCAGTTCTCTCACACCAGAAGCGACTTTGCAGTCACTCCTGACATGACAAAAAAAAAAAACCTTCCCACCAGAGCAGTACCTATTGATCTACTTAAATTTGCATGCTTTTGAACTGCTAAGTTGTACCATAGGTGAAGGTAAAGGTTGTCCCCTGACATGAAGTCCAGTCATGTCTGACTCTGGGGGTTGGTGCTCATCTCCATTCCTAAGCCGAAGAGCCGGCATTGTCCGTAGACACCTCCATGGTCATGTGGCCAGCATGACTGCATGGTGTGCCATACTTAACAAAAATAAGACATCCCCTGAAAATAAGCCACAGTGTGTCTTTGTGAGGAAAAATAAATCTAAGGCTGTGTCTTATTTTTGAGGAAACATGGTACACCATTGCAATGAGTACGACTGATCTCACAAAGCCTGCCTATAGTGCTGAGGCTTATTAAATATGGTTTTCTGTGGGTGAGTAGATGGTGACTAGTGGGTGGCATATGTTCTGTATCAGAAACTAGAGCTGATGCGGTCCATCCGATGCAATTTCCTGAATCAGCACCCCAAATAACCAAACTGACTCTATAGTTGACCAGAAACTGATTGGTAACCCTTTGGTACTAATGTAGAAGAGTGGTCCCTGGTCAAAAAAGGTTGGGAACTACTGGTTTAAGCGGGTTGTGTGCAAAAATGCCCAGGCGTGAAAGCCCTTGCGTTTGAGAGAGAGAAAGCAAGCGAGGGAGGGATGGGGAGAGAAGAAGGAAAGCCGACCCGGCCCTCCCTTTCTTTGCCTTCTCTCCCTCCCTCATTCCCTCCCAGGGAGCTCTGGAGCGTGTCTTTGTGAAGAAACGGAGAGGCCCTGAACACACACACACACACACACACGCAACCGACACAGCAGCTCGCCGTTCCCTTCTCCGAGGCGCAAATCCAACGGCGGGGAAAAGGGCGGAGGAGCGCGCCACTTGCCCGCGAAGGGAAGGAGGAAGGGAGGGAGGAGGGCCTTCGGTCTGGCTTGACCTCCCCTGCTCGGGCCAAGAAGGCAAGCCCAGGCAGGCCCAAGCAAGCGAGGGTTCTGCCGGCGGGGAGAGGAAGGGGGTTGCCCTCTCTCCGCGCTTTCTCTTCTTGGCAGCGGGAAGGGAAGAGGCACCCGGCACCGAGCCCATTCCCTCCTCCCCCTCCCCGGCCTCAACGGAGAGCCAAGCAAAGGCCACCCCTGCCCTTTCGGCTTCACGCTCCTCCCAGAATTATCACTTGTGACATTCGGGTCTAGAAACATAGATCACAGCGTGGCCTCCCCTCAGCTGCCTCCTGGTTCTCGGCCTGGTTCTCCAAAGATGCCACTGGCTCCTTTCCTTGCTCTCTCTCTCTCTCTCTCTCCCTCCCTCTCCTTTCTTTCCTTCCCCCGTCTCTTCTTCCGCTCCCTCATAATCGAGTCCCCTCGGGCGGGATATACATCAAGTATTATGATAACGGCGCTCCATGCAGTCATGCCGGCCACATGAACTTGGAGATGTCTTTGGACACCGCCGGCTCTTCGGCTTAGAAATGGAGATGAGCACCAACCCCCAGAGTCGGACACGACTGGACTTACTGTCAGGGGAAAAACTTTACCTTTACTATCATCATCATCATCATCATTATTATTCGTTCTTTTTCTCCCCTTATTTCTCTCCTTCTCTCTACCAATTTCTTCCTTTCTCAATCCCTCTTTTTTCCGACTCTCCTTTTCTCTCTTCCCCGTCTTTTTCTCCCTTTCTTTCTCTCTTCCTTTCCCTCCCAATCTGTCCCTTTGCCGCTTGCTTTCTTTTCATTCTTTCTCTCGCGACTCTCTCTCGTCTCCCTTTTCTTTCTTTCCCTTCTTTCCCCTCGCTTCTCTCATCTATTTATCTCCTATTCCTTCTTTCCTACATTTTCTCTCTACTCTTTTCTATCTCTCCCCTCTTTCTTTCTCCTTTTTTATTTCTTTTGCAGTCCTTCGTTCTCCCCTTTCTCTTTCTCTTTCCCTTCCTTCCTCTTGCTTTTCCCATTTATTTCTCTCCTGTTCCTTCTTTCCCACATTTTCTCTCCCTCTACTCTTTTCTATCTCTCCCCTCTCGCTTTCTTTCTCCTTTTTACTTTCTCTCGCAGTCCTTCCTTCACCCTCCCTCCCTCTTTCTGCCTCTCTCTCTCTCCCCTCCCCCCCTCCCCCTGGGGCCTGGCTGGCTTTTGTTGCTTCCACGACCCAAATTGTGTCAGAGGATATTTTTCCTCCATTTGCACGTCTCCTGGACACTTCTTGTTTCAAGGGGTTTCCATTTGTTTAGTTGGGTTTTTTTTTCTTCCCTTGCCTGTGGAAAAGGCTGTTTTCAAAAAGACTTGGTGCCTTCCCTTTCACAGCAAGCCTGCCTCAAGTTGGAAGGAAGAGGGATAAGCCTGCCATGTTTCCTGATATACAGTATTTTTTCTGCATTTAAAAGCAGACTCTGGTTGCACCTCCACTGGAGAATTAAGGCAGTTTGTCACCACTTGAACTGCCAAGGCTCAGTGCCTGTGGAATCCTGGGAGTTGTAGTTTTTGCAGGACCTTTAGCTTTCTCTAAAGCAGTGGTTCTCAACCTGTGGGTCCCCAGGTGTTTTGGCCTACAACTCCCAGAAATCCCAGTCAGTTTACCAGCTGTGAGGATTTCTGGGAATTGAAGGCCAAGACATCTGGGAACCCACAGGCTGAGAACCACTGCTCTAAAGAGTGCCGGTGCCCCACCAACCAGAATTCAAGGGTATGCACCATGGCAGTTACAGTGGTATCAGACTATTCTTTTTACAATGGAGATGCACCCAGGATGGGGTGCTGCATTGCACACCAGCAGCAGTAGAAAGAAACACTGCTTGACTGTCTCCTACTGTATTTTCCCACGGTTTAAACTTCCAATAGGCAATGTGAGGGGAGAGTGCCATTTGTGGGACAAAAGGGATTTTATGGGCCCATTCCTATTACACCAGGGATTCCCAGCCGTCAGTCCTCCAGGTGTTTTGGACTTCATCTTCCAGAAGCCTGTGGCATTAGAAGCAGCCATTTATTGTAACCATTCATGGTCCAAGATGCTCACTGGGAAGTCTCCTTGGTGCTGCATTTTCTTGCTGCTCAGAGATCTCCTGACCACTCTGACCTCAATGGAGATACTAAGCAGAGTAAGAGCAGGACTACATATGGCTTGTTGGATATTGACCACCAGTTGTGTGGCACACAATCAATATAAATTCAATGAGCCAACTCTGTGGCCCACAGGACAGCTTCAGATGGTTCCCAAGAACATGGTGAAAAGAACAGGAGAGAATGCTTGAGATTTTTCAGAGCTACACATAGAAATGGTTAGCTTCTTTGTGTGCATTGTGCGTGTGCTAAACACACAGTATGAAGGGCAAGAATTAGCACATTATTGAGAAGTACATTAGCATTCCTGGGTTTGTGTATGCTTCATAATACCACGCTTTCTCATTAAAATAGTGATGCATAAGGTGGCAATTTAATGTCAGGAAAAAGGAAGTGCATCACCACCATGGCTAAAAGAAGATGTCAATTTACATAAAATGTGCATATATTGATACAGTGATGCAAACTTAGAAATGTTTTAGATAATTTAGATACATATAATTTGGGTAATTGGAATAAATAATCTTGTCTAGACAACTTTGCTATATCCCATCAAAGATTTATCAGGTTGTACAACCAATTTGGCTAAATCCCAAATAACAAAGTGATTTAGTACAAGCTCCACATTTTGGTTCAGTATAAGCTGAATAAAATAGTTTGAGCTGGAGATCTGTACATTAAAAGTTAGCACGAAAAGGCCAGACAGAGATATTTCAGCTTAACCATATTAAATAAATATGATAAAGGAAAGGAGAGTTAAGCTGTAATATGTTTATATATATATATATAATATGTTATAGCTGTAATATGTCATCTATGGTAAAAAAAAAGCTCACCAAACATAGTGCTTATGAGGGTTTATGTGAAGTCTTTGAAGTTATATGATCACTTATCTCCTCTGTCATCTCTTTGTTCATTTGGCCATTTTAACTGCTAGAAACAGTTTGTAAAAGGGATGTAGTGAAGAATGGAGAAATATCGTAGCTTAATCTTCTGTTTGTGTTTGTCAATTTGTCTGTGTATCAGGCAGTGGAACTTACTCTCCTCATGCTATCCAGCTGCCTTTTCTTGCTATTATTATGTAGGCTTTAGATAGAAGGCAGAGAATGTGAAAAAAAAGTTGTATCTCACATTTTTCTGGTCTATAGTTACTCCATTAATTTCACACATCCTTATCAAATTGAAATGAGAGTGGCATTACAAGCCACACCTTTCCAAGTGTTAAAGATTGTCTTGAGATGGTCACATGCACTGAAAGTACAATAAAATAGCAGTAATTTCACTATTCCTCACCATGCATGCTACTGTAAGTATAGCCCTAAGTATAGCCCTAATATTGGTTGCATAAGCAAAAAGTGATTTTTTAAAAAAGAAACATAATTTGAGTAATTTTTGAAATACATGATGCAGTGTGAGAAATAACCATCTCTGAGTCAAATGATTGCTTCTGGGAACAACCCTTTCATTCACATAATTGGCTGAGTGTGCCTTTTCCTGTTTCTGTGAACCAGATTGGCATAGCATGAAGAGGAGCATGAAAGCAACAATATTTCAAAATACATAAAGTAGCCACTCGTGTGATTGTTTAGAGAAATGTGTGTGTGTGTGTGGGGGGGGGGTGCATTGTAAAAGCTCTAGGGAGTCTCTGCACCAACCAGAAGGGCAACAGTTTATTACATCCATCCTCCCACCCCACGCCACCACGCCACCCCTCTTTACAGCAGTTAGCATTTCAATTGAGCCATCCTATATGTCTTTTAAAATATATAAAATCCCAGTCCTCCAAATAAGACTGCCTTCTTTCCAGAAAGAATATCCATGACAATTGTGAGCGTTGCACATTTCACTTTATTGGAATGTATGCATATTTTAAGATGACCATTAGGTTTGAGCTAAAAGTATCTAGTTGGATGGCAACCACAGTTCTAGGAGAGAAACGGAATAAGGCAATATTAAGCTTAATGTTCTTCCACTTGAAGTTTTCACTGCACATACAGTCTTTGGCCTAAGACCATCCATTAATATCTAGAGCCACGGAATAACATGAAAATTTGGAATAATTTTGTTTAAATTTAAATCAACACTACATTGTCACTGGCTAAGGATAGCGACTCAAATGTAAAAAGGCATCAGTTATAGCAGAGAAAAGTTTTAGTAGTTCCTATGATTGCCTGGTCAAAGGATAAAAAATATAGCCCTTCATTATTAATCAGCTGCCTAGTCAGCTGAGCTGTCGGAGTCTGTCATGTGATCACACAAATTCCTTCATAGCTTCTGGTCAGAAGAGGGTATAGTGCTGTGTCAATAGTAACAGTCGTGGGTTTGCCTGCCATGACTTCATGTCTAGGTTTTACAGCATACATAGAATGCAAAACTATAAAGAATTTGAGATACAAAAATATGTCAAAAGGACCATCTAGAGAACATCAGGCCCCCTTTTATGGATTTTTCTTTTAAATTCTTTACTGGCAGGAATTCCCATTTGCATATTACATTACATTTCCCTCTGTAGAACAAACACTTGATAACACTTCAATCTGAATTAACATTATTACAGTCCCCACCCCCAGTCTTCTACTGATTGTGCACTCTTGCTAAAGACATACATTGTGTTATAGATGCACAGATATATAATAGGCTCTACTTTTTTAAAAAATCTGAAAGATTTGATGCTGCGTATATAAAGTTCAACATCTAAGTTAGTTCTAGTATAGACAGGTGGTTGCGACGCCATACTTGCCTGCTACTGAATTGTCCCAATTTTACCTAGCAAGTTTCCATGGGTGGAAACATGCAAACACTCCCACACAACACAAAGAGAAAAATTAATGGACAGAAGACGAAAGAGGAATTTTCAGATAATCTAACTAACACATCCCTAGTCACCAGAAAAGGCCAGCTCTTCCATCCTATTCCAAAGTCCTCTCCTCCCAGGAAGATATGCCCTTTTCGGTCCCCTCCACCCCGAAGTAGAAAAACCAATATTTCTTTAATAGAACCAAAAATAAGCACTCTATTATTATTACTTGTTGCCTTTGGGGAGGGATAAGGTCCCCATCTGTGTTGCTTTCAAATATATCCAGCTAAATTCTCCAGATCTTTTCCCCACCGCAGATGTCTCTATGATCCACTGAGTCCAAATAATAAAGATGTCTCATTTGTTATATAAATCTCTTGTTTTGAAAAGTCCTGCAATGCCAGGAAGATCTTGTTCATACAGCTGATCAGACTTGGGTGATCTTGACTGTTTCAGTCAGGGGTCTGTCTCTCATTAAAGACATCCAGCATTGCTCCAGTCATTCATTTCTGTCTGCAAGGAAGGGTCATTGAGTTCAAACAAAGGATCCATGTTGACAGACCCTGAGAGGTAATCATTTCTCCCTTCATCCCATGGGTGCTGAAGAAATGAAGTGGCAATGAAGGTTTCATCAAAGTCCAAGCTGTTCTGGTTGGCTTCTGTGAGGATGTAATCCTGACCAACAGGGCACCACTCCTGTGGGCAATCAATGTGTCTTCCATGCACAGTCAAGTCTACATCTCTGGTGATGGGGCTAATAGGAGGAGTGATCTCCAGATCCTCAAAAGTGGAGAAGTCACCATTTATGGTGGTGTCAAAGATGGCCTCCCAGTCGAAGTCACCTTTCAGCGACCCAAGCTCTGTCTGCTCTTCGTGAGTGAGCATCGGGGAACTGGAGAGACGGGCCATCTTGTACATCCGCTTGGGCAGCGGCTGCTTGCGTTTATGGTTCATCTTTCCATCTGCAGGGTTCCAGCTATGATCAGAAGTAACTTCTTCAAACTCCTTGAGCAGTTGCTGGGATTCCATGTTGATTTTCAGAGCATTGTTGTTTTTCCAAGAGGTGGCTGTGGCCTGGTGAGCAGAAGAGCTGGAGCAGCCATCCTGTGGGAGTCTCCCAGTGAAAACTGGATGGATCTGCACTGGAGGCATCCTTCGCTTCTTGAAAGCCCCATTCATGAGTCTATCTGCATACTGGGGATCAATCTTCCAAAAACCACCTTTCCCTGGCTCATCCTTCTCTCGTGGCACTTTGATGAAGCACTTATTCAAGGACAGGTTGTGCCTAATGGAATTCTGAAATAATTTTTATAAAAAACACAAAATTTAATGTAACTTCAGAAATAAGTATATTTTGCAGCACGCAAATTTGCTATTAATGCAGCTGTAGAATTATAAAGGGCTTTCAGCAAGGAACAAGAATAAAAACATTTGTTATAATGTGGCTAAAAGAAATTAATTCTGGAATAGACTTACAGAACAGTAAGCTCCCGCTGTCCACAAATGTCTACCTGTCCTATTCCCCATTATGATTTTAAGATCAAACAAAAACATTTTTCTGATCATATTATGAATGCATTGCGTTCTTTGTTGCTATATTACAAGCATGCAATTCCCTGAACTAGAGAAATAATATGGAAAAACTGTATATGATCTATAACTTTGGGGTGGTTTTCAGATATCAATGACAAGTGAGAAGTGGAGAATGCTACCTGGTTCTTTGTGCTTGATACCTTACATGGCTACACTGCACTGATTTTAAATTCATACATAATCGACATAATCAGTCCAGAGTTTAGAAAGGTTATTGCCATGGGTGATTATGAGAGTTGTACTCCAAAAAATAAGAGTTTTCTAGGTTCTGATATAATACCTAAAATAAGGGGGCAAAGATTCTATCTCTCTCTCTTTCACACATATCTCCTTTGTGTATGTTTCTGAAGGCTATACAGACATCTGTTCTCATACCAGTTATGTAAGCATAGAATTCTTCTAGTCTATTGCAATTGTAGGTCTCCCTCTAATAGCTATCTCATGTAGCAAGGGCTCAGAGAAATTGAGATAAAACAATACCACTGTGCAACAAAATTAAGTCATTAATGGGAAAGCTCTGGGAGTGCTGCATATGATTTTTTGCAAAAAGAAAGAAAGACAGACACATATGGGGTTACTAATGATTGGCAGCCATGGGATGTTGGTAAGGGCTGGGAAACAAAAGCAGGATGGAAAGATTGGGGCAAAGGGACCTGGAAAAGATCTAGTTGGCTGAATAGCAACCCTCCTTTTAGAAAATCATGCTATAGATTATAACATTTTGATATAGATCCCACTTTTTCAATCATTAATTCAGACCCCTTCTGATTTGAACTGGATTATATGGCGATGTGGACTCATAATCCAGTTCAAAGCAAATAATGTGGATTATCTGATTTGATAATGTGGATTATATGGCAGTGTAGAAGGGGTCTCTGGCAGATTAATATATTACAGGAGTCCACTAGAATGAAATATTGATGGGCAAACGGAAGAGGAACAAGGTGCATTCTAGTGAAAATACTTATCAAATGTTAGGAAAAAAGTGAAATTTCTATATAAATTTTATCTCCCATTAATGATTCTCAGTGTTCTCTGTACATAGAAGGCAAAAAGGGAATAATGGAAAAGGGAGGGAACACACGTCCCCACTTGCTGTTCTGTAATGTTATTAGATGTTGGTTAGAGGAAAAGGTAGAAATTTATACAATGCATTGCCTGGCGCTCCAGTTCATGAAGACTACCTGGAGGGAATTTCCCCTTAATACAAGACAAGATAATTGCAAACGTTATCAACATTTCTTGACAGTTACTCATATTATTAAGATGTTACTTGAATATGACCAAGACAGTCACTAAGAATGGCTTTTCTCAGCCTGAAAAAAATGTACACATTAGATATGGACTTCAACTGGCTGATGTGCAGTGAAAGGTATACAGTAGTAATGACTAAAAAAAATCACATAAATCCATATATGCTATTGAGGAAACAAAATTCTCACGGTGCTGCCAGAAACAAAGTACAAAATAATGCTCTCCATCCAATTCATATATAAAAACCAAAATGCATTGCTTACTTCAACACAAGGAAAAGATAGCACTCTCCTGTCCAAGGGAAACTGCTGATTTGGGGGATGCAGAAGAAGTCATGTGACAGAGACAGATCTGTGCTGCAAGAGCCCCAACATCTGCTGCCTGAGGCAGTGTCCTTGCTCTGAATAATGGCAAGGCCAATTCTGTAACTTCTCTATAAGACAGTTTAATAAAAAGGGGAACTACTATGTCAGAAATTCTCCACATTGTAGAAAACTTCAGAACCCAGATTTTGTATGTATATCAGCATAGCATTACAGCAGGGATTGTTTCAGATGTGACCATCTTGAATAGTGACAAGAACCTAAAAGGAACTTTGGCATGTCTAAGCACTGTCCAGGTCAGGATGAGTGCCTGACCTTAGCCCAGCTTAGCAGTTCAAAAACAAATGTGAGCACATAAATAGGAACCGCATTAAAGCAGGGAGGAGGTATTTTAGGCACGACATTTCGATCAGAAAAAGGAAGAAGTTTATGAACAAAGAAAAACTCTTTGGCTAGGAGATGGAGTGCCAGCACACCCCCACCCCCGGGGGCCAGAACCAAGCACAGCCTCTAAAGATGGCAAAAGATCGTAAAAGCCCCCCCCCCGCCCCCCACTCTCTCTCTCTATATATGCCTCTATCTGTTATCTGTCTTGTCATTGTATAATGGGCACTGAATGTTTTCTGTATATGTGTTCTGTGATCCGCCCTGAGACCCCTTTGGGGTGAAAGGGGTGGAATATAAATACCATAAATAAAAATAAATAAGCACATCCTCAGGTGCTGCCTCTTGCTGAGTTAAGCCTGCAATAAGTTCATCTATAATTCACTGCAAATGAGTCTCTTGGGGATTTATCTCACAGTCAAACAAATACATAGGTCATATAATATGCCTTCAAACAAAGCTCTCCCTGGTGTCTCAAGCTTAGTAAAGATAGAATTAACTCCTCAGGAAGGTCTTTGTATGTCTTAGGCTAAGCAGTCCAAACTCATACATTCATATCTAGGTACCACACTCCCAGAGATCACACTAACCTACTGGAAATGGGTGTCTGCATGAAAAGGTTTAAATCAAACATGAAAAATATGCACTTTAACAGTTATGCTTCCCCTTTATTCAGTTCAAGTTAACTTTCAAGGGTCCCTCCTCACCTTGTGTTCCCTAGATCCCGTTTTCTCTTGTGTGGTCTCCAGAAAGACATGAGGTTTGCTTCACTTATTTCAGGCAGGAGTAGCCAAGAACTTGGGAAGGTTATTTTTTTCCCATCATCCATACCTGAGCCAGTAACTTCTCCATTTTCCAAATAATTCACAGTAATTTCCTCAATGTGAAATGGAAAAAATATCTCCGATATTCTCAAAATTAGGAATGAAAATGACTTCCCAAAGTGATTAAGAGGCTAGATAAGTAAGAACAAATGTTTCATGACTATCACAATTTTTTAAAACTGCCATGGCAGCCACAAAGCAAATACTGTGTCTGTAGTTGGAGGACCATACAATAGCAAAGAGACGTGGGGGGAAAGAAGCTTAGTAAGAAGGGAACATCATGCAAAATCTGCACACTTGTTGATTGTGTTTATTTGCACACCCATCAGACACACACACACACATCTTTGTGTGGTGATGGATCACCTCCTACTTGCATTGGACTTTTTATTAAACCGCCCTCTGAATTGTCATAAAAAAATCACAGTCACTGTGAGAACAAAAGAGAAAGCTAGAGAGCCAAGGAAGGGGGCATTTTCTGTCACCATAGAGCTTTTTTCAAAAAAGAGAATGAATGTGTGTGATGTGCACAATCAGAAAGGAAACCTAGTTATTGGGTAAAGAACACTGTCTTACTTTCTTACACGGTACAAAGCTGGGAGGTTGTTACAAGATTGGATATGGTGAAGGATTGTAAGTGAAGGGTTTTTTTTAAATGTTGCCTAGATATCTTTATGCTTATTCATCCATAATCCGTATTGCCAAAGACCAAAAGCAAGGTCTGAATGCCTGGAGGGCTAAATCATTTTTTTTAAAAAAAAAAACCCCATTCCTCAGGGCTGAAACTCCCTGGGCATCTTGGCTCCTCTCCAAAGCACATAGCTCCCACAGGAATCTCTCTCCATCCCCCACCCCCACTTGCTTATGGGTGGCATGACATTTTGACTCTGTGTCTGCACTTACAGGAACTGGGGTTGGCCAGGCGGGTGAGAACACAGCAGCGGTGGGAGAAAAGCAAGAAGAAAGGAGAAAAAGTGAGAAATTCCTGCAAGTGTGCTGATCTTTGAGGAGTCGGAATTTACAGTTTAATGAAATTTTACAAGGGTCAGAGAATACTCGCCTTCCCTGCCTGAGAGTTACTCTGAATCTACTGTCCTTGCCTACGATTGATTATTACCCAGCTAGTTAGCATATTTATCATTTCCCCCTGCAGGGATCAGTTGAACCACCTGCATCTTTGTAAAATGGCACTGAACATTTTAAAAGAAAGGAACAAAAACAAGGAGAGCAATCTTCTAATGGAAACACAAAGGCGAAAAAACAAGAATCTCTTTTTATTCTACCTCTCTGCCCATTTTAGTTCAAGAGTCTAATTTAGTTCTAATCCTAAGAAATCCTAAGAAACATAAAATATCCCATTGTGGAACGATGTCATGGAAAACCTAACGGACGCAAAAATCTGGTGATGGAGTTTTTTTAAAAAAATTGAATCAAATTATTTAAATTACTCACAATTATTCTTTTGTTTCCTTAAACTGCAGCATGCACATCCTGGCTAAAGTTATCCAAGGATGAAAACTAAAGTGTTGTCTTCAGAGTCTAAAGACCACAGGCATTTTCACACTAGTTTCCTTCCCATTTTGATATGTTTTGTTTGCTATCAAATTCAGCTGTGTTAAATCCAGTTGTTGCCATCAGCAAAGCAGTACCAGTTATTGCATAGTTACTGCATTATGATACCATCATAATTGCCATGGCAGCATCCTATGGAATCCTGGGCTTATCTTTGGGTCAGACACACCAGAGGATAATGGCTGGGAATTCAAAATGCCTCCATGCGCAAAATGAAATCAGAGAGTCAGATCTGAGTAGCGTAAAAAGGCCCCTGGAATATTTCACTACAACAACTCCTTTTGCAGGTGATTCTTATGTGTATGTTTGCTATATTTAATCAGAAGCACATAATACTGGGTGGTGGAGCATCCATTGACATAGAAGGATGGATATTATTTTATGTGATTACTACTTTGGCTTTTTTAATGGTCTCTGTTACTTGTGCTTCCTAAAGTTAGAATTGTTTTATGAGATGAAAATAAATGAATCTGGCTAATTACTAAATTGAACCATGGTGGAAAATGGCTTGGAGAAAATGAAGGTTTTTGTCCAACTCAGCTTCTCATTGCACCCACACTTCCCTCTCTCTTTTCTGTCTTTTCTTCATTTCTTAGAAAATTGCAGCTTTGTTAATACCATTTCAAAGCCAAGTCCTGATGTTATTAACAAAAAGATGAAACAAATCTCAAAAGATGACTAGTATATTAAAACAAGTGAAAAGAAAGAAAAATTACCTAATCCAGTGGCTTCTTTGAATTAATTTTTGAGTCAGTCAAGGAGGTCTTTAATATTCCACTGAATATACCAGTTGTCCAACAGATCCAAAGCAAAATAGGGATGGGGAACCTCTGGCCCTCAAGATATTGTGTGACAATTGCTATAATCTCTGACCATTGGTTATGCTGGCTAGGGTGAAAGGAGTTCAATGCAATACATAGGACAACAGGTTTCCCACCTTCTAGAAGATGAAGCACCCCACACTCATGTTCTGCAAGGCATGAACCTGAATTGTGTTGGTTGGTCCCTCTAAAGAAAAGCCACTTAGGGCTCTTTCACACAGCCATATAACCCAGAATACCAAGGCAGATAATCCACAATATCTGTTTTGAACTGGGATATCTGAATCCACACTGTCATATAATGCAGTTCAATGTGTTTTTATACAGCTGTGTGGAAGGGGCCTCAATTAATTATTGAATGGTGAATCCACATACAAGTAAATCCCAGTGATTCAATGGGTCTATTTTAATGAAGACTAATGATAAGATTCAGGCCTGTGTCTTTGTAGTTGTGTATAAAGGCTAACTTGAAGACAACACTTAGTAAGCTTCAATTCATTCTGTTTAAGAGAGAATGTGCTGTTGTAGGCAAGGGAAGAATATGATAGGAGACACTACTCGAGGTATCAAAATGTGGTAAAGCACAGGTGTGAATTAGGAGATTGCAGAAGGTTCTTTTCAAATGTTGCTTTCTTCCCACATACATTGCCCAAAGTGATGGGTAGCAATAACACTCAGCCCTAAAGGTCATGAAGTTCTAAACAACTAGACAAATAAAGGCCTGATTATAGTTATGACAATAGTGTTAAAATTATCTTTCTGTGGGAGCAAGTAGTTGAGCTTTAGCTATATTCAAGAAAATTATACCACTGAGATCACATTATAAATTTATGCTAGCCTAAGCACGATATTTTCAGAATTCGGGGAGCTGTAGTTTTTTTAAAAAGCCTTTCCTAAGCTATCGTCTCAGCCACTTTTCTAGAAACAGCAAAGGGTGTGGAATGGAGTCTCCATGATGACAGTGATGCACATGTTAAAGAGTTCTCGTGTGTTATGACCTCACTGTCACTATACTGGAAGGCTTTGGATGTTGGACTAGGACTCTAGAGGCCAGGGTTCATATTCAGACTCAACCATGGAAGTCCACTGGGAAAGTCTCCCTTGGGAAAGTCCCCTTTTCTCAGCCTCAATGTCAACCTTCCCTGAACAAATCTTGTCAAGAATAGTTAAGAATAATGGGTAGGTTGTTGTAAATTGGAAATGACTTAAAGGCACATTACAACAAAACAGTATACCAGTTTCAGGGGTAGTCCTGTAACATGAGCTCTAGAACAGTCTACCATTTTCTTGTATACCATATCTAGGCTCTCAAAATCCGATTTAAAATAAAGTCTGCAAGAAACAGTGGACACAAATGGGACTGCCATCATCACCATCACCATCTCTGATGCCATCAATATGACATCGGATCATACATAATCTAACTGAACTCACTGGAGACAGACAAAAAATATTTCTTTTGCACTAAGGGCCAGCACAGTGGGCTTGACTTCAGAGACCTAACTCTACAATTGTGCCTCAAGATGCATTGGCATAGTAAGAAAGAAAGTGACTTGTCTAGTATACTGGATTCAAAATGGAAGGGAACTGTAGTAAAGTTAAATGGAAGATCCAGCTGCCTTGCACCTCCAGATGTGATAAATGTCCCATTCATACTGTTGAAATAAAATTCATGAAATGGTAGGAAGAGTCATATTTTTTTTTCCTAGACAACAAAATATCTTTGGCAGTGAATGCTAAACAAGCACTTTTTATAAAGGCCTGGTGAACGATCCTTACCCGGATTTCTCCTTGATTTCCTTCTTTTTCCTCAATGAACATTTAGTGTTCCACTTATAAACAACTCACTCAAAAATATTTTGAAATCCAATGAACCAAAGAGATAATTCATCCTGGCAAATATCACACAAACTAAGTAGAAAAGAAGATGGTGCTTGTGAAGAACAGAGATCCCTCAGCACCAAGAAAGTCCTTTTAAACAAATAGTTTTAAAAGTTGATGGCAGTGGGCTTCATATTGCTGTCCACAGCACTTCTGAACTTTATGAAGGCTTTATGGGTCCACTGCATCTTTCCAAGAGATTAAAATATCATTGCACATACCCAACAGTTCAGATGTAATATTCCAACAATCTCATTTCTAGTATCCCAATCCAATCTTTAAATGTTTCTCTATTCTTGGTGAAGGTTCTCTGTCTCTAGTCTTGTGAATCACCAAGTGACATGGACAATGCACATTTATTTATTTATTTTCCTTCAGTGGGAACCAATACAGCTAATACTTTACTTTTGTCTCATGGATCAAGTGAAAGAGCTTTTAAGAAAGATGGCATGTTTATTTGTCCTTCTAATCCCACCCCGCTTTTCTTCCCCTGCTAGCATATAGATAGTTGAGTCTTTTGGATGTTCCACAATTCTGATACAAGCTGACCTGCTGATCTTCCTCGGCTAAAGGTTCTCCATGGTATATACATGCTTGGTAGCTAGCCAGCAATGATGCAAATTGTAGCACTAGCAACTAGTGGCTATGTCAGTGAATCAGTGGAACTACCATGAATTTTGGTCCAAAGTTTAAAGAAATCTTTCAAATTTCTGAATCCTATCCTGAAGCAGGTTCAGCACCTTAGATGGTTCCTTTAAAGTTCAGACTAAACCTGAAGCGGATTCTCTGTCCCAGTGGCATGGGGCCACCAACTGCTACCCAGTGCAACACCATGTAAGTGGAGACTTGGTTTGTTAAATACTAAAATCTAAGAATCTGTTAGGGATCCAATTACTTCATAATGAGGATAGTACCATATGCAAGGGATTCATTTTCAAAGCCCCTCTAATGAGATTGCTTCTTCAGTATCTGAATAAAGAATAAAGACATTTCACCGTGAAGAATAAAATTCCTGGCAAAGCTTAGAAGCCTACTTTAATTTCTGAAAAGCAAATATCTAGAGAATATTTGTTGTGGTTCCATTTTTATGTTTTGTAAGAACGAATGGACTCTTGGGGAATAAATGCACAATACAAGATTTGTAGGGTTATTGCTGTCTTCATTCTCTATCTCTAATTGTTCTCCTTGTTCCTTGAATCCAAACCCCAATTTATGATTGGCAGGTTTTACAGCATCAGGAATATAGTATTAGAAAGAATCACCATCTTCCCAACTTGCCTTCCCTTTATACAATGACCTATTCACTCCTTTCTTTGGTTTACTAAAATGTTGTTTCTACACTTTTTTGTAATTCATCCTGTACTCTAGAAATTGAAGTGCACCACTACAAATACTATGATTGTCTGAAGTACAGAAAAAGGATGTCCCTCAAACATCCACAGTATTTGTCCTACGGTAGAGACATATTTAATTGGTAACTTTAAATTGAGAAAATGTATTGTTTACATTGTTCTGCCTTCTCGTTTATATTAACATCTGTGTACTACTAAGTGCTTGCCCTAGGCAAAACACTGAGATGGGAAATATACCAAGCAACAATAATTGAACTCTGGGGAAAATGAAGAAGAGAAGAGAGATGCAGCATGATAAAAACTGCTTTCTAATGTAATGTGAGTGAAGTGATTGATTGTGAAAAGATCATGATGGTCCTTCCACACCTGATCTTAGAACCCAGTCTTCTGGTGGCAAGATGTAAAAGATCTTAGATTTCATATGAAGAAATATGATTGAGATAGCAGGGTGCTAGAGTCTAAGTTAGGAAAATTAAAAAGTGGTTGCTGGTCTAATATAACTGTATAAGGAACAGATTTTTCCTTCAGTATATTAAGATGTAGGTCTATTTTGCACACCAGTCACCTCTAGTAATAATGAGGATTAAAAAGAATTACAAAATCATCATGTTCAACCATCATAAATCATATGGACAACTAAGCCAATTTGAGAAGGTAGTTAGTATTGAAACACAGTAAGGATCCAGCAGAACACTGGAAAATGACAACTATGACCAGATGACTGGCTATTTTCCTCCCAGGGCAGATGCCAAAATGCTAAGGGATAGAGACTCTGCCAGCCACCTACCTGCCAAGTGGGGTCAGCATGCCGGAAATAGCAGAAATTGTCTGTAATCCACTTGTAGATGTCTGAAAGAGTGATTTTAGTTTTCTTACTGGCTTCCATTGCCATGCAGATGAGTGTGGCATAGGAATAAGGAGGCTTCACATGGGGGTTGGTCTTGTAATCAATGTCTTCCAGTGGCTGGCCTTGCAGATGTGCAGTCCTTGACGTAGAAGAGGAGATTGGCTTGCCAGGTGTATGGGGCATCCCCATGCAGGCTGGATCACCAGCCAGGGGGGAACACGGTGCAGCTGAACCAGGAATTTTGTGATAACCATGAGGATCTGTACCGCATGGGGAAGACGAGGACTTCCCCATGTTGGCGTTGATTATGGAAAACTCTTGAAGCCACTGAAGGCTGGTCAAACTGTCGTCCAGGTTCCCTGAATCCACCATGCTGTTTTCTTGACCTTTCTCTTCCTCTGACTGTATGTTCAGCCAGCTGTCAGTCATGTCAGTGGAAGCCAAAATAGGCAGGTCCAACATTCAGAAATTGTGGGGAAGCAGGAGGGGGAAAAAGGGAAAGGGTGGGGTGAGGGCAGGGGGATGACAATCCTGCAACAACAATGTGAAGAAGTTCAAAGTTCCCAACAACTGGGCAGTTCACAAAGACATACTTTGCCAGATAAACATAAAAAGCATAGATTGATCTATCTATCTATCTATCTATCTATCTATCTATCTATCTATCTATCCATCCATCCATCCATCCATCCATCCATCCATCCATCCACCCAAACCCACCCACCCAAACCCACCCACCCATCCACCCATCTCCTAAGGAACTGAGTTTGGGCTGTGTGCAGTAGGAGCCCTGTACTCATTGAGTAGCCTGCTTTATGTAGACCACAGTGGTCAGAAGGATGGAATTTGCCCAAATTCCTTTTCTCTTTTCTGGCAAGGTGGTTCCCAAAACTGCCAAGAATTCAAGTGGCTTTGTTCTTATTAGAACACCACTCAAACCTAGATAAAAGCATCCAACTGAAATTACCAGTGGTACGCACACACAGACACACGGGGAATAACAGGCCTATTTTCAGTTTCATAACTGAATAAAACCTTAATTTATAAAATTGGCACTTTTTAACCTTTTCTAGATAAAACTGAGAGAGCACTGCATCTGTTTAGTCTCATCTGGCCATACAACAGAGTTACAATATCTTCTTTTTAAAAATCACATATGTATTGAAGTAGATATTTAAAGCTCTGATCCTAAGTTGCATATACACTTACCTGGGAGTAAGCTCCACCAAAACTCAATTGGACATACTTCTAAACAGAGATTATTAGATTGTGCTAATAATTATACTATCAGACTGTAAAGAAGGCTGGACATTTTAAACATACTCCTCATTGTTGCTACTAGAATTCACAGTTGATTGGAACTCAGGCAACCGGAACTCTCAATCAACTGGCAAAAAACTGAAGAAATACTCCTTTAAATTAAAAGGCTGCTTTTATAATACAGTAAACTAGTAAAACTGTGTTACATTCAGTTAATTTTGTTTATATGTCTTAATTTGATTTTAATTACTGTTTTCAATATTAATATCAAATCAGGACAGAATTGTATAGTATGGTGTATCGTATTAATTAGGCCTATTTCTAATAGTAGCTTGCAAACAACCAAAAAGGTATATTTATCCGGCATCTACCAATCCTTGTGTATTGGTTAACTGAGGGTCTACCATAATTTCCTGGCTATTTGGAAAATATATTCAATAAAATGGAAATTCTATCTCTAGTAACACAACTCAGTTGTAAGATGAAGCACTTTTATTTAAGCAAGTTCACCCCAGTTAAACAGATCATGGGATGAATTGATGGATGATAGACACAGACAGTTAGCTGATTGATTTCAACAGAACTTCATTTAATAGTGAAAGCAGGCCACCCTTCCTTCAGGCTAGCTTAAACTTCAACCGAGTAGTCTCAACTGTCTTGTATATCAGGTAAATATACACAGAGAATACCTTAAGTAAAGGTAAAGGTTTCCCCTTGACATTAAGTCTAGTCATGTCCGATTCTGGGGGGTGGTGGTCAACTCCATTTCTAAGCTGAAGAGCCAGCATTGGCCAAGATCATGTGGCCGGCATGACTGCATGGAGTGTCATTGCCTTCTCGCCAGAACAGTACCTATTGATCTACTCACATTTGCATGTTTTTGAACTGCTAGGTTGGCAGAAGCTGGGGCTAACAGCGGGAGCTTAGCCCGTTCTCTGGATTTGAACCACTGGCCTTTTGGTCAGCAAGTTCAACCCACTACATTTTATTTATATTCCACCCCATCTCTCCTAGGGGACTCAGGGCGGCTTACAAGACAGTAACATCTAAGTACCTTAGACATCTTGTTGGCCTTGATTATAATGTGAGTGTGCATCAAGGCATTATTAGTCGTAATAGAGCCCAAGTGACATGTATTTAAGTAACCACAAGCTAGAAATCCAAGATTCACACCGGCCCTCTTCACATTACATACAACAAAACTAAAACACCATGCATATTTCAAGGAAGATTATCTGTTTCTATATGAGGCCCAGATATGGAGAAAGACAGGATGATATCCATAATAATAACTTGGTTACCCATTTCCTCCTCACTGCTCAAGGGAGGGATACATAAAGATAAAGATTTCCCCTTGGCATTAAGTCTAGTTGTGTCCAACTCTGGGGGGTGGTGCTTATCTCCATTTTTAAGCCAAAGAGCCAGTGTTGTCTGTAGACACCTCCAAGGTCATGTGGCCGGCATGACTGTACAGAGCACCATTACCTTCCCACAGAAGTGGTATCTATTGATCTACTAACATTTGCATGTTTTTTAACTGCTAGGTTGGTATGAGTTGGGGCAAACAGTGGGGGCTCACCCTGCTCTCTAGATTCGAACCGCTGACCTTTCGGTCAGCAAGTTCAGCAGCTCAGTGGTTTAATCTGCTGCACCACCGGATGTAAATATGCACACTTACACAGATAATACCTTAGACATCTTGTTGGCCTTGACTATAATGTGTGTGTGTGCATCAAAGCATTATTAGTAGAGTAACAGAGGCCAAGTGACTTGTATTTCAGCAACCACAAGCTAGGAACTCAACATCCACACCAGCCCTCTTCACATTGTATATATGAAACAAAACTAAAACATATTATGAAGAAGGTTATTGGTTTCTATATGAGGCCTAGATAAGGATGATATTTGTAATAGTAACTTTGTTACTCATCTCTCCTCACTGTTCAAGGAGGGACACAACAGGGTTAAAACAGACAGACAAAAAACTCTTAGAATGCACATATAACAATACACACAGCAAAAGCTGGCACTAATACTAACCAAGTTAGTAATAGTAATAATAACAGTAATCAAGTTCATAATAATGATGATGATGATAATAACAATAATAATAGTGATCAACACAAAATTTTGCTGTCAAAGAAGAAAGTGTGATGGGTAGGGATATAACTTCCAAGGTCCCATCTATACTGCCATATAATACAGTTTGAAACTGCATTATATGGTCAGTGTAAACAGATACAATGCAGTCAAACTTCATTATATGAGCCAACACTGGCCAGATATGCAGTTCAGAGTCATGATATGGCCCTGTAGATTAGGCCCAACTATACAGTGGAACACCCCCCTCTTGGCCTGGCAGAGGAATGAATTCGGATTCTCTTACCTGATCCTAAGGAGGAATCCCAAAGGTGCCAAATGTTTACAACTAGAAGAGGGACTGCTCTGGGCGGGGGGGGGGGGGGTGAAGTTAAAGGAGAGGGAAAAGGCGGGGGAGGGGGAGAGAGGGGGCCGACTTTCGCCTGTATTATGCAGTTGGGTAATGAATGTCCCCCTTGGCTGCCAGAGCGCCCTTTTTATTCCTCGTCCGCTGTGATTTGTAAGCCTCCGAAGAAGGACTGTCCATAAGTAGCCGCTCCAAAAGGCTTCTCCGGCTGCCATGGCGACGCCCCGCCTCCGTAAACAGCTTCCGCGCTTCCCATTGGCCGCCGCGTCGCCATGGAGAGCGCGAGCGGCCCTGGACGGTTGGCTTCGCAGAAACTGCCTTGGTGCCCTTCCATCAATCTCCCTCTCTCTCACACACACACACATACACACACCCGCTCTTCTACTACTACTCCTTCCCAAAACTCCTCCTTTTGCCACCAGTTGTTGTCTAAGGAAGGAAAAAAGAAGGGAAAAGCTGGACCCTTGGGTCCCCCAGAGGCCTATTTTGGGGCTTGCACAAACTCCCCAAGACACACAAACCTTTCTCCTCAGCAGGATGGGGAGCTGTTGTTATGGATTGGCTGTGGACAATGGGCCTCTGGGAGCTGTGTCAAGTGGGCCTGAATTAGTCTTAATGAAACTCACTCAGCCCTCTCCATGGCTACCCCAGGCTAATAAGTGTCCAGTTTTATAGTCCCCCTTCCTCCCTGGAAAAAGGGTGTTTTTTTTAGTGGCAGTGAGGCCAAGAAGGGGCCCAGCCCAGCAACCAGAAAGATCCATGGCTCCTTGAGAAAAATGGGGAGCGCCTCCCTCGCCTTCATCCTCCCTCCTCAGCATTTTGGCACACACAAGGAAGCCTTGGCTTTGTAGCCCTTTTTGCCTCTTCCCTCATCTTGGCCTGCCTTTGCCTCCCTTCTGCCCTCCAACGCACCCCAGGCTTTTAATTAATTCAACCAAACATCTTGCATGCCATTATGGAGTGGCCTTGACGAGAAACGGCAGGAGAGACTCATCTCAAGAGGAGGAGGAGGAGGAGGAGGGGGCATTCATGCACAAAGGTCTTGGCTCTCCTTGAACCTTGGCTGATTCCAGAGATCATCTTTCATGTGGCTCAAAATTGGGGGGCACGTGCAACTGAAGGGGCATTGAAGTCCCTTCGCTTGATCTTTGAGCCACCAGATCAAGGGCTAGCCAAGAAACATGGCAAAGGCCAAGTTGGCGGGTCCTCTGTTTTTAATGAAGTGACTCGGGTCATCATCCTACATAATAGCCTTCCCCATTTTCCCCATTTTCTCCTCCTCCTCCCTCTAAGAAAAAAAGGGATTGAAAATATTAGGTCCTTGTGGCATTTTTATAACCTGCCCTTTCTCCAGAGGGGCCAGGGCAGATCAGGTGACTCCCTGCCCTTTTATTCTTAACACCAAAACTCCCTCTTAGAAGACTAAACTGAGGCTGTTATACTTTGGACATGTAATGAGAAGACAGGGCTCACCAGAAAAGACAAGGATGTTTAGTTATATGGAGAGCAGTAGTTGATTAAGGGTGTATCTAGACTGCATAATGAATGCAGTTTGATATCTCTTTAGCTGCCATGCAATCTTGGGAGTTGTAGTTTTACAAGGACTTTAGTTTTATGCCTTGTCGAAGGCTTTCATGGCTGGAATCACTGGGTTGTTGTAGGTTTTTCGGGCTATATGGCCATGTTCTCACAACCTCAGACCTCACAACCTCTAGGGATGCTTGCCATAGATGCTGGTGAAATGTCAGGAGAGAATGCTTCTAGAATATAGCCATATAGCCCGAAATCCTACAACAACTCGATTTTAGTTTTCTCTATCAAGAGCACTGGTGCCTCATCAAACTACAATTGAATCATTGCAGCTACAGTGTGGATGCATCTTTGGAGGTTTCTCATTCATGTGGTTACCATAAGTCAGTGGTTCCCCAGCGACTACTTGGCCAGGGACCACTTTGACCAAGGACCACTCTCCAACATTAGTACCAAAAGTACGAATCTGTTTTTGGTCAACTTGGTTGGTTTTGGTTATTTGGGGTGCTGATTCAAAAAACTGCATTGGATAGACCACGTCAGGTCTAGTTGCTGATACAGAACATATGCCATCCTGTAGTCACCATCTGGTCACCCACAAAAAAAAACCATATTTAATAAGCCTTGGCACTATAAGAGGGTTTCACAAGACCAGTCACTCTCATTGCAACGGTATAGTAACAGTGAGGCCACGGACCATATTTTAGTTGTCACAGACCACTGGTGGTTCATGGACCACTGGTTAGGAACCACTGCCATAAGTCAAAATCAACTGATGACAACAAAAACCTTTGCAGGCAGGTGAGACCATCAGACAATCAGGCCAAGAGAGACTTATGGATGGGCAGAAGTTACCCCCTTCCAATTGCCATTTGTGAAGAAGTTTTTTTCCCACATATGCCTAAGGTTCCCTCAACCCCCCCCCCCCCCCCCCGCACTCCTTTGATGCCTAATCCAAAATGGAATACTGTCTTACAAGTAGAAAAGTAAGCGTACCTCTCTCAGGTTCACTGATGTTCTGGGATATATTTTGTTATGAAGAGCCTCCGCTCTGCATTGGTGTGGTGACATCACAACCCTTGGCAAGGGGTATCCAAACATCCCTGTTAATCAGTCACCTTTTCTACATTCTTTTTTTAAAAGTCTGCGCTAGAAGAGGGGTGGAAAAGGAATACACAGAAAGCACTCCAAATAGAGAGCAATTCATTAAGAACCTTGCCTCATTTTCAATCGCAAAAACAAACATTTCTTTCTAGTGCTTGGTGTGGCAGTTAGAGTATCTATGTCAGGCTATGATTGGGAAGATCCACAGTCAAATTCCCATGCAGACCTGAAGCCAGTTACTATCACTTTCTACTCTGCTTCTCATAATTATTGTGAGAATAAAATGGGTGTGGAGATGAGGGCGAGAACTACACTAGGCCATTGGAATGCACTGACATTTAGTTCCAGGATGCTCAAGTCCCATTATATACAACAGTGCAGTAAAAGGTGCCCCTTATATAAAATGGCAAGATCAAAGTTTGCTGTTTGCTTTTGGGAGTTAAAAAAATATATTTTTAAGCTGTGGATGATTGAATTCATAGATGCAGAATCCATGGATATGTAAGGTGGATTACATACATGCTGCCCTATGAATGACAGTGCAATAAATGTCCATTAATATATTTGCAAAAAAAGAAGCATGCCATGCCAGTAATATCCCTACATTTACATAGAGCCCATTTCCTGCACACAAGTAGCGTTTCTCTAGTGGCATTTCCATGCCATCTGATTTTACAATAGTATTGGCCAACACCTTGGTTTACTGACTTTGGAGAGAGGCCCAGATGGAATAGTAGATGTTGTGATGGAACCAGGAGCTCAATTGCAAAACAATGATGCAGAACAGGAGTAAAATGTTCCTCTCTGCAGTTTGCGCTCCCTTCTGGTCTGCCAGTTACATATTGAAAACCATGCTGGCACAGTTCCTTCTCTAGTAATTTCCAAGTCCATTCTCTCAATCCCCCAAAAAGGAGACAGCACTTCCCTGTTGCACAGTTACCAATTTCATTGCTCTTTCATGAGTGCTCAAGGGGTTACTCCTTGTGCTGAAAATCTGGAATACTAATTTTTTCTTCTTCTTAGCAAATCAATGCAGGACACATTGCCCTGTTAAGAGTTAGGGTTACATGTTGAGTATTCTTTAATTTGAAATAGTGAAAGTAATAATTGATACATGTGAGAAAGGGAAGGCAATGGCTGAGGAACTATTGAAGGAACTTGGAGGGCCAGAAAGATAATTACTATACATTTAACTGAATAATCTCTGCTGCCTACCAAGAAAATAATGACATGGCACTAACATAACTTTTTATACAAATTGTTTATTAATGCTAATTTAACATTGGGAGGGTAAGGAAAATGACAGGGAACAACCTGCTTGAATCCCTTATAATTTAGACTAAGAGTAAGGAATGCCTGGCCTCCAGATGTTACACTCCATTTCCCATCAATTCCTAACCTAGTCAGCAATGCATGATCATGGGAGCTCCAGGACTATCTCCTCTGTCCCAAAAGCCTGTCCTCAATTCCCTCCCCACAACCAAAGAACCACACGGGAAACCTCAGCCTGGCAGAACTTTGTAAATAGTTACTGCTGTCATACCTTACAGGTGCTCAGGTTGACTGAGGCTGGACAACATTTGAAGGCTTAAAATCCCTTAGCCGTGCTATTACAAAGAGACAATCTTCATAAACTTTATCTCCCTCAATTGTGTTGAAATACAACCTCTGCCATTCCCAGTTAGCATGGCCACTGGCTGGGAATGGTAGTCCAACACATCTGGAGGGCAGCACCTTGGAAAAGTCTGCTATAAAAGCAGGAACACACACACACAACCTATCTCAGGGCTGTTGTAAGGATATATAGAAGAAGGAGAACAACATGACCATGGTGTGCTGCCTTGAGGTAGTCAGAACAAAGGCAGGATTGGTCTCTTTCCATCAAATGATCCAGCTCACAAACAAACATTCTCAGATTGGCAGGTTAGTGGTCTGCTTTCACCTGAAACTAGTACAGCAGTATTTACTTTGGCTAAGTCTCACCTGAAATACTATGCCCAGTTCTAGGCACTACAATTCAGGAAGAATATTGACAAGCTGGGACATGTACAGAGAAGGAAATGGTAAAAGGGCTGGCAGCATAACCATGTGAGGAGTGGCTTATTGAGCTGGGTATGTTGAGCCTGAAGAAGAAAATGTGAAATGGTGACATGATGGCCATACTTGTCTTTGAAAGGATGTCATATTGAAGAAGCTTTTACTACAGAGACAAGGGCACAGAACAAGCTATTAAAACTAGGGAAAAAGAAATCCCATACAAGCATTAGGAAGAACTTCCCAGCAGTAAGAGCTCTTTGGCAGTGGGATATACTGCCTCAGAGTCTGGTGGAGTCTCCTTCGTTGGAGGTTTTTAAACAAAGTCTGGGTGGCCAGCTGTAGGGAGTGTTTGATGTATCCCTCCACGGCAAAATGGGACTGGACTGAATGGTCCTTGGGGTCTCTTCCAACTCTAGGATTCTGTGGGAAAGGTTTCACTAGCAAAGGAAGTGGTGAAAAGCATCTCCTTATTTCCTAAAAATCAAACCCATCCAAAAACAAGACTAATTCCAAGCATTCCTTATTAGTCACTGTGGACACATTGTAACTGTGGGGCTCTCCCCTGCTTTTTTATGGTGAATTTAACTGAAAGAAATGCAGTAAAAGACAACTGAATTGGGAAACCAGCACAAAAAAGCAATCTTAAAAAAAAAAGTTAGCTCACTTGGACATAATTAATTGGCAGTGGCAGGTTCACATCCCCAGAGTCTTGTGATGTACTGTTTCTCCATAGATTGAAAATCCTTCTATCCATTTCCCAATTATACGCATTTTAGTCTGGTTTGGTGGGTATTTTGTTTATTCAGAAGGCACTGAAAGCCTTGTAAATGCATACATTTCCAAGCTGAGGTATGCTTTGTTTCATGATGACTTTCAAGAGGTGTGATGTAGATAATTTCATCAATAATCATTTCTAGCCCTCATTTTCAATTGCAGCATGTCCATTTATGCCATCAAAGGGATTAAGGATACTGCTGCTCACAATTTCAGCAATCTGTTTCATTGGTTCTGACTTGAACATGAAGATGATTTCCCTTTACAAGAGGTCTGTCAATTTTCTACCAAAAGGCAGATTGTAGCCTGCAATTGATTGCAGCTGAATTGCCGAACATAGAATAAAATTAAATATATGTGAGAGACAGAGAGTGAGAACAAGAACGTGTTCTGTGTGAAATTATGTTGATCTTTTGTGATCAGATTAATCTTAAATCTAAAGTTCCCCGAGCTAACATTTTCTGTATCTCTGTTAATGAAATTTATTTACCATGACAGGACAGAGAAGTATTATATTTACAAGTTGATGTTATTTAATTGTATTGCCAGAAGAGTATTAAACACAATTAAAGTCCATAGACACTTTTAAAACTTCCACTGTCCGTGCTTTCCAAATTCCCCCCACTGCTATTTTCAACTAAGTATTTCTTAGTATGAGAATTGTATCAGAAAAAGTAGGTAGATGGTTTTGATCAAAGGGGAAAAGAACTTACTGTTGAAAGTGGGACTTGGCTTCAAAATAGGATGTGGCCTTCTCAAGCTTGCAATTCTCATCAGCCCTAGGGAGCAGTCAATATGATTATTAGATATATAAATCACTCTTGAGACACACGGCAGAAAGCTACTCAGAACTTCATTTTTTAAAAACTCACATTTTAGTTATACATTGTAGTCACTGTATTTTGTAGTCATTGTATTTTGGACAATGCATTATTAATAAATATTTTAATCTAATAAAGGGAATGGACCCATATTTATTCGAGTATAATGTGCCATTGATTGTAATGAGCACCTCAATTCTGAAGGTGTGCATTGGGAAAAAAATGTGTTTTTGAATGTAACACACAACTCCCCCTTTGCCTGTCAGCCACTCCACCAGGCTGAGGCTATAGAAGTTGCCAGTCTCAGCCTGGTAGATGGGTGACAGTTTTCCTACTAAGAGAAGGTTTTGAAGACCCTGTGAACAAGACCAATTGGGAGACCATGCCCCTCTGTTGGATGGACGCAGGCAAGTTTAGGAGTGCAGTTCTAACATGCTATCAAATCTAATGCACACCTTTTAGTTATGTAATTTAGCCAAAAAATGTGAGCGTTAGGTTTGAGTAAATATGGTTTTGGAATTCACAACAATCATTACTAAAGTGTGAAATGTCTGTTAAAGCTGTTTGAAGAATGAAGATATAGTGAAAACAGGCAGAAGGATCTTGACAATTCTCCAGCCTGAGTTGAATACCTAAAGTTAAGCCAGTAATGAGATTTTGGAGACAGTAGAAAAGTTATGATATTTTATAGGATAATTTGCCCGAACTAGGGGGAAAAACCAAGGACTAGAACATATAATTAAAAAAGATATACAAAAATGTACAAATTGAAAAAAAAAAGTCTGAAAGAAGATACTAATACATTGCTGATATGAAAGAAGTAAAGAACCCTGTAACAGCCCCCCTCCCCCCAGTGAAAAGAGTCATTTTGGGCTTTTCAGTTTCAATCCGAATTGAAATTAAATTTCAAGAATCAATTGTAAGATCACATGAATGAAGCTCAAATTCCAGTGTGTATGTCTGTTTTTTGAAAAGAACTACTAGTTTGGACAGTTGCATTCAAATTTAGGCGGTCATTTTTGAGTTCTTACCAAGGTTCCCAGGCGGCTATATCTGAATATAGGACTTAAAGAGATCTCCACATCCCTTTAAATTTATAAATAGAAGATTCGCTTGTGTAATTGCTGCATCATATAGGCTCAACTTCCCCTTTTCTGAGATAATAGTTGCATTTGGCTCTTGTATGCCATCTCCTGATGTTAAAGCCTCACTGCAGCTCACAGATAACATAACTCTTGGCTTGTGGCCATAAAGGAGGAAAAGAAGTCCCCATATCTGTTAATTAAAAAAAAATCCCCCAAAACACGTAGATCAGTATGCATTTTTTTACATGACTTATCATTTATTGTGCATTAATTGTCCATCTGCAGACAGGTATAACAGACAGGGAAAACTATCTGACAGACACAGATATGAAATTCATAGCTGCTTTGCTATGAAATTGGTTTTTATATTCTGTCTCAGTACGCCTGAGCATGAGTATTGCTCACTTGCTTCCACTTTTTCCTGTTAATGTTATACACAAAATTGTGGAGGACATTGTAACAAACGTGCTGCTTGGCACTGGTAGTATGCCTGCCTCCAGCTTTATGTTCTAGGTTTCATTTAGTTTTGAGTTCTGATGTGATGGAAAAGTACCTTTGACATCTACTGGCCCAGAGATGTTAACTGTCTGCTCTTCTGTATTTACTTAGGATTGTAGTATCTTGGGGAGGCTCCACCCCACTTCATCAGACAGCTCTACTTCCTAACATAAGGATGTACAATAAGTTGCTGAGGTGCAACTCCCATCCGTCCTAGCCCAGCATAACCAATGGTAAAGGATGACTAATACTACAGTTTAACAACAGGCAACAAGTTGCCCATCACACCATAAACCCAAATGCTAGGTACCATGGATTGAATACACAACCACAATTCCTACACTTTATGAAAGCACATTTTGCAAATTCAGAAAGTAATCATTATTTAAAATAGATTAATCCTTTCTTAATGGTCCCTGAGTTACAAACATCTGACGTACAAATGGCTCATAGTTAAAAAATCTAACCCTTGGAAGAGGAATCCATGTCTGACAGGGTTATCATGGGGAAAAGGCATTTCCACTAAAGTCTTATCACCAATCCTTGCTTTCATAACAAGCCATTTTTTTCAAAATTCAATTATCACGGACAGAAAGTGAGGTGAAATCTTCTGAATAGAGGCACAGACAGCAAAAACAAAACAAAACACCACAAGGTTTTTGTTATGTTATCTAAAGTGTTATCCAAAGAGTGTGTGATCAATGAAAAAGAAGTTTCAAAATTCTGTGAATATGGTGATCTTGTCATAGATTTGCTTATTACAAGGCATGCCGCTGCCCTCTTCTGGCTGAGAGAACATGACTTGCCCAAGGTCACTCAGTAGGTTTCTGTGGCTGAGAGTCAAACTCTGGTCTTCTAGAGTCTAAGGCCCCTTCTACACTGGCCTATATATCAGGATCTGATCCAAGATGATCTTATTATTCCAGATTATATGGCAGTATAATCTTACATAATTCAGTTCAAAGCAGATAATTTGGGATAAAATCCTGGGATATAGGGCAATGTAGACCCTGCCTTAGTGCAACACTCAAACCACTTCACTACACTGCCTCCCTCTGGTCGTGTACCCCCTGCTCCACAAAAAAGCCTTTCCAAACTCTGGTCCCTTTCTTTCCCCTTTTAATGTTTAGGCCTGGGTGCGTTACACAGAATTTCTTGATTTGACAAATTAAAGGATGCTGAGGAATTTAGCATGGCATGATTTAGCACAGGGGTGGGGAACCACAGCTCTCCAGAGGTTGTATGATTGTAGTTCCAAACACTTCAAATATTCCCAAAAGATCATTTGAAGAATCCAAGATACTGCTGCTCATCAAAATGCATAAGAACAGTTATTTTCCATCAGAACAGTAATGAGAGGTTAATGGCAGTCCCACAACTAAATTAAACATTAGCACACAGAGACAATTCCAGTCAGAAACCATCTATCCCTTGTAAACAACTTTATTCACTCTTTAAGAGTCATGCAGTCATAAATATATATTGCATTGTTGCCACTGAGGTGTATACAAGTGTATCTAGGGCTCACTGTACCCCCATGCCGTGGCCTGTGCCCACCAGTGAAGTCTGACTGCCATTGCAAATGGGCCCCAAGCCACCTCCCTTCCCTCTTGCACTAGCCGATGTGCACCATTTTGTATCTGGACATTTATTTTTATTTAGAAACAAAAGCTCTGGTATGCTTGGAACTTTGCTGCAGAAGGCAGGGGGCGGGGAATACAAGTAGAGCTATACATTTTGCATGGCTTTGGTGGAAATATTTCTTCAATCCCAATATTCTGAAAAATCCCTGGCACAATTTTAAAAAGTCTAGTTCCATCAGGAAATTTTGGAGAACTGAGTAAAACACATAAGACACACAAACATAATCCAATAGGGCCAAACCTGTTCTTGTCAAAGCTACTTTCGGTTGCAAGCCTCCTCAGAAGAGATGCTATATGTGAACATCTACGGATAGTTCCACTTGCTAGAAATGCTGAGGTAAACTTGAGAAAATGCCCTTTATCCTAGAACAGGTGCTTTCACAGAGAGGTGGACCAGGAAAAATGAATGAATTGCTCATCATTCTCACAAAACAATGTGAAGACTCAATGGACAACACGACGATTTCCAACAACTCCATGTCAAGTGCTCCTCGGTGATACTGTTGGCATGTTGAAGGTTGTGTTTGAGGTCTGTTTTTTTTTCACAGTTTACCATGTTGGCCAATTAGTTAAAATAAAGCCAGAGTCACTTGTTGTTTCACAGAAGAAGGTATGTAAATGTTTGTCTTTGTCTCTTGCAAGCAGAATCAACTGGGAGTGATAAAAGAAATATATGAGAGAGGTAATGCTTCTTTCAGATCAGTTTTTAAAGCACTATTGATATTCTGCAGTCAATTGTACGTATCCAATAGTCTTGAGAATTCCTTCCTTCCATTCCACCTTCAAGGAAAATTGGAGCAGTCTGAAGAGGTGGTAGTCCTAAGGCCATGTACTGAGGCACAATGCATACAATTGTTCTTGTTTGACCAGACAAAGAAAGGAGACCTGAGAGGAAGTCTTTGCCATTGAAGATGGGAGCCAATTTATGCACAGCAAGGCCAAGTGTGACCTCCCCTCTTTCTCTGGAGGACTCAAAGACTATGTAGAAAGATTTGGGAACTCTGTATGCTCAAAGATGTCTTATCTTGCAGAAGTTGATTACCAATAGGACAGCTACTAATCCCCTAGGAGGTAGGAGGGACGGTTCAAGATAAAATGAAGCTCTCCAAAACCACTACTGCAAGTTCTTTGAGTGAAGCCTCCATGTTGAATTTTCTTTTAAAAGCATGGCTACAGATTATTGCTTGGCTATACTCTTATAAGCTTATGTTTATTTTATAACAGGTCAGAACTAAAGGACTGAAAGGTGAATATAAGTCAGTCCGAGCTGTTAAAAAGGCAACCTAAGCTTACTGGACCAGAAAGGGATTTGGCTTGCCATGCCAGCCTCAATAGATGCAACAGCAAAAATAGCATTTATGTTAAAGTTTCCTGAAATCCTTCAGCAATCGTAGTTCAAGAATGACAAATCAGCTGGTTTTAGTGCAGATATTCCCAAACAGGAAGTTCCAAGAGAACTAAATTGCCAGGAACTAACCTGAGAGGAGAAGGAGGTGGACAGTACAACATAAAGATGAAGAGCATTACAACAAGTGGCTTATAATCCAAGACATTCTTTTTTACTACTGGGACTGCTTGCTAAAATGTTGGGAACTTTAACATGACCATCATATACTAATCACAAACCAACCTAACAGGACAATTAAATAAACACATAATGAATGATGTTCTTTAAAGAGTTTTTATAGATGAAAACCGCAATTTAAATAATATCATGCACAGAGTTCAAAAGACTGTGTGCCTTAATTATTATTATTTTTACAAACAATAGTGCATTCAGTCATGCTGCTGCAATTTGCTACTTGGTACCATTTTCCTTCCCCAGCCAGTCCCTCATGCATGGCTAGCTTTATTTTCACTCCTGATGGGGCCTGACTGATACAAAACAAAATCCCTGAAGCAAGGTGTGTATGGGATTGTGAATATCCACACAAGGAATCCCTTTCAAATTTCTGAGGGCGGGCTGGCTTGTTTCTCTTCTGTCCTCTAAGCTGCTAGATGCTCCTTTTTTTCGAAAGGGACATCCTTTGTCCCGTGGACCATGTCACCTCCATAGGGTGGTGTTCTGCCCTCCATTGTTAGCGCCCTACAATTTACAACAGCCGAGGTCTTGTAGGACCTTTCTGAGCAGATACTCCATTGCCCAAATGGGCCCCTTACTTGTGGCCTGGAGCCTCTGTTCCAGCAGAGTGAACAGACAATTAATTCCGGGGTTAAAATGTGTAGGGAAACAGTCATCTCCTTACTTGGGTGCAGACAAAAAGTGATGGCAACTGACTTCTTTCTGTTGTGTGAGGATGGGGACAAGGAACCGTGCTAATGCATAGGCTGGGAAGTGTGACTTTGTCCTCTTCATACATTACATATTACTGGCACATGTTCAACATGCACCTGTTGAGACCTGCAGTAGGTGACCCAGCATTAATTCATAGCTAAAAGGGAGAGGTGGGTTGTGAGGATCACCACCCATAGCAATCAGCACAGGAAAGAGAATGCCAAAATGACCAGGTGATAGTGGGAAACATAAACTGATGTTTATGGAGGCTTCAGTCATCAAATCCATTTCAGCTCATTCAGGCATTCCTACAGTGAATTCAGTTTAACAGTGAACATCACCACGTGGGGAACATGAGCTGGTTATTTAAAATGCTGGGTCAGGGCGTAAGTGTGGCCTTCTGGGGGAACATGTGTATTAGACCATCTCCAATATTTTACAGGATTAATGCCCACAGTTTTCTGTTCTTTGCTTCTTCAGTGTTTTAGGGAAATGTGTTCCGTGCCGTGCTTTTTCTCTCCAAACACTGTGACATTATCTAGGACACAAAGGTCCCATCATGCATTGCATATCTTCTTCATATTCCAGGTTGATGCTGCTGGCAGGGACGTGGCATCTCTGTGTCTGGCTGTGATTTAGAGCATTGTCAGCTGATGGCTGGATACCTATGAACAGAAAAGCAATAAATGCTGGTTTAGCAGATTCAGTGAGGACAATATGCTTCTGGAATGAGTATACCAGTGCCAAGGAACTGGTGGGTTGGGAAACATAATTCACCATTTAAATCTAAGCAGACAATAGATCAGCAAACAGCTATAACAGACTGCACTGACAACTCTTAGTAAAGACTAGCAGCTTGGTTGCAATCTTTAGAGCAGGGCTCCACAAACTTTTAAAACAAAGGGCCAGGCCACAGTCCCTCATACTGTTGGAGGGCCGGATTATAATTAAAAAAAAAACATGAATGAATTCCTATGCACACTGCACATATCTTATCTGTGCACAAAACACTTAAAAACAATATAATTAAAATGAAGAGCAATTTTACCAAATATAAACTTGTTAGTATTTCAATAAGAAGTGTGGGCCTGCTTTTGGCTGATGAGATAGGATTGTTGTTGTTGTTGTGTGCTTTCAAGTCATTTCAGACTTAGGTTGACCCTGAGCGAGGGCCGGGTAAATGACCTTGGAGGGTTGTATCCGGCCCCGGGCCTTAGTTTGAGGACCCCTGCTTTAGAGCATTCATTTTTGGTCTCCACTGAAATTAAGTTACAATGCTGTGGCCCCCCACCCTAGACTGACATGAGTTATAATATACACCTTAACTTTGGTAAAAAGAATTTTGAAAAACAGTTTTGCATTTCCACCATTACATTTAACTTCCGAAACCAAGGATACCTCATGAATCATTGCAATGTTTTCTGTGTGCTTGTGCCTTTAAGTTGCCTATCAAATTATGGTGACCCTGTCAATTTCATTGGGTTTTCTTAGGCAAGGAATACTCAGATATGGTTTTACCAGTTCTTTCCCCTGAAATATAGGTACTACCATTTTAATACAAGAACTCAATTGAAGTTGTACGAATTGAGGAAAAAAAAGGCTCACAATAATTACATCGTATAATGGGATGCAGTGGTGCAGTTGGTTAAACCGCTAAGCGGCAAGAACTTGCTGACTGGAAGGTCGGCAGTTTGAATCCGCGAGACAGGGCAAGCTCCTGCTGTTAGTGCCAGCTTCTGCCAACCTAGCAGTTCAAAAGCATGCAAATTTAAGTAGATGCATAGGTACTGCTTCGGAGGGAAGGTAACAGCGCTCTATGCAGTCATGCCAGCCACATGACCTACGAGGTGTTTACGGACAATGCCATCTATTTGGTGTAGAAATGGAGATGAGCACCACCCCCAAGTTGGACTTGACTAGGCTTAATGTCAAGGGGAAACCTTTACTTCCACATCCTATAATCCACCTACCCCTTATAGCTTAATATTTTTTTATCAGAGAAAACCTACCACACTTGCAATTTTTCCCCATTTGATCATGAAAAACTGAACATAAATAGCTGCTGTTTGCTAGAATCTCTTCTTGGATTAGGTGGCTTACCTAGTTTATGTGCTGGTCATCCATATAGCATGAATTTGGAAAGTGCTAATACTTCAAACCAAAATCCTTACACAAACATTTTCCATTTAAAACACACAGATTATATGTTAAAGCCCATTATACCCCTTCTTAGTTGGATTTTGTGTCCCTACATCAGGCATGGGAAGGTTTCGTTGGTCAGATCTTCAAGTGGTGTTTGTTGAGACAAAATCAAGGGGAGAAATCATGAATCCCTCCAGATGTTGCCACAGTGTATCTCATAATTAGCTATCCATCTAACAAGGATGGCTGGGGGTTAAAATAATGGTCTTAAAATCTCAACATTAAATGAACAGTCTGATATCCATCATTTGGATGCTAGATTCTAGCTGAACAGCCCAAGAACTACCAAATGACAGCTTCACTTTTGTAGGATGAAGACCATGACTTATTACAGAGGACACATACAGCTCAAGAAGCTGACAACAGAGCACAGACATTTTATCAGAGTTGCACCTTACAATCTATTTACAACATACATCGGAGAAATATACAGAACATGAACACCACTGTTCCTATCAATGCCTCGGTTGGTGGGAATGAGAGAGCGGGCCTTCTTTCTCAATGGCTGCCCCCCAATACTGGAACCAATACTGGAACTCCCTCCCTCCCAGGGAAGCCAGATTGACCCTCTCCCTGCTGTCCTTCTGATGGCACGCTAAAATCTTTTTATTCAGGGAGGCTTTTAAAGGAGTTGGTTTTTAAGAACAGGTTTTTAATCAGTGTTAAGGGTTTTAACGGGATTTTTTTAGTCCAGTTAGTATTTAATTTTTTAATGTTTTTATCTTTTTCAGGTCTTAAATTGTATTGGTTTTACAGTAAGCTGCGTTGAGTCTTTTTTATTTTTTTGGAGAGAGAAAATGGCATAATTGTAATCTATTCTTGTCTTTAATGTAATAAATTAAAAAGTAAGCATCTCATTTGGCTTGGATGCAAAACCACAGTTAAGGAATGAAGTGCCACGGGACATAAAATGAGGATTTCTATTTACTGCAGGAAACCACTAAGTAAGTCTTCCCTGTGTATTAATTTGATTTGGCTTCAGGGCATTACATTTGCAGTCAAGAAAGCTAAACATAATTTTCATGCCTCCAGCACGGGAATCTGCTCAACAAGGCAATTAGTTCCTGCCGAAGAGCTCTAGATCTCATACACTTTGCAGAGTTTCATTACAAAATTGTTGTAGTGTAGAGAGAAAATGCAACTATTATATACAAAGCAAATATCCAATCAGATATTCTCTCCCTCCTGCTCCTTTTTTGATCTCTAAAGAGTGCTAACATCCCTTTTATTCAAGATGGGGCCTCTGAAGAAACACAAGGTTAATTGTGATACAAAGCCACACAGGAGCAAGAGTCAATTGCTTGTGGCAAACCTTTCAGTAATCAAAGTGAGGTTAGAAACATTAGATCCAAATACTAAGATTATTTTACTAAGGTCCAAAAGAAAGGCTGCATGGACAATACCAAAAAGAACAGTAGCACAACCCAGTCAGAAAAAAAACAGAACACATTTTCAAGACCAAGTGGCACTAGATCCATTTTTTCCAAGCAAATGAATTAAAGAAGGAAAGAAAAGGCAGGTGAAAATTATGGTTTTATTGCACAATAAAATAGAGAAGGTGCTAGGCTTCATAACTGCTATAAGGATCACATACCAGATGCAGTGAAAGACTCATCTGACAGAAACCTTGGGCAGTTTTGCCACTCAGAATCAAGTTATATTGATTGTACTGTTTATTTTGGTTATTGTTGTTATTTTATTATTGCTTGTTGTTTTGATGTGTTTTTGGGCTTGGCCTCATGTAAGCCGCTCCGAGTCCCTTGGGGAGATGCTAGCAGGGTATAAATAAAGCTATTATTATTATTATTATTATTATTATTATTATTATTATTATTACTTTTTTGTCCTGTGGCCTGTGCACACAAGATTGGGCTAGACTGGCATATTGTCTGGCCCAGAAGAAAGTTACTTCATATGTTTTCAGTGGATATAATGGGACAAAATACATGAGGCCTTGCAGGATCACTCGGTGTTGAAGTATTGAAGCAGAAAGGATGGACATTAATTTCTATTTCTGCCCAAAGAGAATAAATTATTGCTATTCCATTTATGACATCATTTTCAAAACAAATGGTAAGTGGCCTGCAAAGTGGCTTTTTATTGCAAAGATAGTTTATAAAAGAGGAGACGGATATGGTGAGCAGCAACAGAGCTCTGTGACGAGGGCTTCCACATGCAAGTTGCCAAGCAAGAGGAAAGTTCAAAGGCTACAGAGAATGTAAAGGTTCACAGAAATGGTGGGAGATGTTGAGCAGAATAAAAAGGTAAAGGTAAAGGTTTCCCCTTGACATTAAGTCCAGTCATGTCTGACTCTGGGGTGTGGTGCTCATCTCCATTTCTAAGCCAAAGAGCCGGCGTTGTCTGTAGATATTTCCAAGGTCATGTGGCTGGCAAGACTGCATGGAGAGCTACCTTCCTGTCGGAGTGGTACCTATTGATCTACTCACATTTGCATGTTTTTGGATTGCTAGGTTGCCAGAAGCAGGGGCTAACAGTGGGAGCTCATGTCGCTCCTCGGATTCCAACTTCTAACCTTTCAATCAGCAAGTTCAGCAGCTCAGTGGTTTAACCCACTGTGCCACCAGGGGGCCCTTTGGGTGGATTATTTATTATGTTAGGAACAACACTCCACTTTCAGAGTGTGTATGAATATGACATGTACAATTATATTTTGTCCTAGTCATAATTGCTGCATGCTATTTGATGGAAGGTGAGCCAGCACGGTGTAGTGCTTGACCACTGGAATACAACTTTGGATACGGAAGGTTCAATTGCTGCATGTTCATGAAAAGGCACTGGGTGACCTTGGCCAAGTCAGACCCTCTCAGTCTCCAAGGAAGGCAGAGATAACACTTCCCTGAACAAATCTTGCCAACGAACTCCACCCTACAGTCACCATAAGTCAAAAACAACTTGAAGGCACAAAACAACAAATGATGGAAGCATTTCATTTGGATAGGTTCAAAACTTACTTCGTCTAAAGAAAGGGTTTCTTTGGAATGATGAGTTCTGACACAATTTTTTTTACTGGATGGTTTAGTGATGTTATTTGATCAGCAGTAGATAACATATTAAGAATGTTAAAAGTAGCACAGTCCAGATAAGACCAAATGCCTATGTAGTCCAGCATCTTGTTTCCTACAGATCAACTACATAGACCGTACTTCTGAGAATCCCATAAGCAATACACAAGAGCAATAGGTCCCACCACTGTTGCCCCAACTGATACTCAGAGCCATGCTACCTTTGATTCTAAAGAAGGCATATGGGTACATTACCACACCTTGTAAAGATGATGATTTGGCCATGGACAAACCTTTAATACCAAGGTTTCCGATCCAGAATCTAATGAGTACTATTAATTTGTTATGAAATTTTTACACCATTATTCTGTTTTTAAAAATTAAATGTATACAAAATTCTTTACGGTAACCTGTTTACAAATAAAAGTAGAAATAGAAAATGTGAAGACCAATAAAAATGCTACAGATTGAGCATTCCTTATTCAAAATGCTTGGGACCAGAAGTGTTTTAGAGTTCAGATTTTCTTTTCAGATATACATACATTAATTAGATGTCTTGAAGATGGGGCCCACTTATGAAGCATAAACTTCATTTATTTTTTTCATATACACTTTATATACATAGCCCAAAGATACACAAACACACACACACACACATGTAATAATTTGTGTATAAAACAAAATTTGTATACATTGAACCAGAAGCAAGTAAAGATGTTCCTATTTCAGCCACCCAAGTGATAATTTTGGAATTCTGGAAAAGGAATGCTCAACCTGTATTACAATTCAAAACTTGGCCATATCCAATCAGTAGGAAAGGAGTAATACATACCTCTAGAGTGCTACAAAAAAAGGAAAGGTTCTGCAGGCAGTGTCAAAAGGACACCTCAAAAACCTGCATGAAGAAGTGCATCCTATGTACCTTGTGCCTGACAAACTTCCAAAGGCAAGATCCAGCATTGCCCATATGTGGAACTATGAGAAGAGTCCCTTTCCCAAAGATCTCAAACACCAAACTAGGATATGGAGGGGGAGGCTGCTCTCCAATATGTATTTACACTCCCGGTTGTTTGGAGACTTATCGGTCACTATCAATAGGGAGCTGAACAAGCAGCCAGTGTAAATCATAGAGAATAGGCATGATATGAGTTTGCATGCCCCACATACACACACAATTAGCCAAGCAGCAGCATTCTGCCTCAAAGCTGCATTAAAGGGCTGATTCACCTATAGAGTGTTCAAGCAATTATGATATGAGGACCTAAGGGATATAATTGCATACCAACTATCTTGATCCAGGAAGGATTGTGGTTGCGCTTCTACCCACTGCAGCTATTTATTTTACTGGATTTGTTATGCCAGATCTCTGCTGTTTTGTTCTTCTTATCATTTGGAAATTGCTTTCCTTTCAGTAAATATGATATGGTTAATATTAAATTAGTGGTGAAGAATGGCCTTTAACTATATACCACACCCAGGCAAACCTGCACTCTTGCTGGCTTGTGCCTTATGTGTTTGCACTTCACTGATGGTAAAAACTAAGATGATGTTCTCTCTTGAGCAAATATCCATTTTTGATTAGCACTGCAATTACCCATCTTCTCCTTCTCACACAAACAATCTACCGAACAGCCTTTGTGGCTGGCAGGGATTTCATTTCTCACCTCCTTCTTGCTCTTATCCCTGGGACCATCTACAATAATTAACAATTAATTTGTCATTTTACATCTTCCCAATTAAGGCTCAATATATAAGAAAGGCCAGCTATATCAATAAGAAATGGGTAGGTCAATGTTTATGTAAGTTCCATTGATTTAATGGTTCTGTTCTAGTTGGGATTAACAATTCAATTTCTGGTAAAGTTCAGGTACACTGTTTATTGCTCTCTGAAAATGGTAGGCGAGCACTCCCCTAGCCTGACTAAATAACATGAGGCTACTTGCAGTGCTGTCTTTTCTTTCAACGACGTGATGGATTAGTTTTATTGATGTATTGATGTTATATTGATGTATTGTTGTATTGTTATATGATGTAGTTGCCATGGTTACCGTTTTTAAATGCTAAGGTTGTGCACTTTGTGTACTGATTGGTTGTAAACCGCTCTGAGTCGCCTAAGGGCTGAGAAGAGCGGTATACAAATGAAGTAAATAATAAATAAATAAATATATTGTGCTTTCAGAATGAGATTAACTGCATTGCATTGAGTCTCCCTAGGGGTGAGAAAAGCGGTATATAAATGCTATAAGTAAATAAATAAATAAATAAATAAAATATGGCAGTGTAGACAATCTGATATAATCCAGTTCAATCTGCATTATATGAGTCTACACTGACAATTATAATGCAGTTCAAACTGTATTATATGGCAGTGCATATGGGGCCTTGGTGTGCTTGTAAAAGTGGTGGAAAGAATTACTTGATTCTGTCAAGATTTTATTTGCAAAGAGAAAGTGATGCCTTCTTCAAAAAACAAACCAACCCCATGAGCCACTGTGTTCATCAAAATATATCTTTTAAAAAGAATATACATACATATACATATGAGGGGGAAGAGATTATGTTTTCCAGTAGAAATGAACAAGAGAGGACTTCATATAGCTCCTACCTATTCCTCAATGTTTATGGGACAGGACTCCGGAACTGCAGCTGTTTCGTAAAGAAGACCAGAAGCAAATGGTGAACAAGAGATATGACAGACAAAACAAACATATATACATGCAAAGGAAAGACAAGAGAGGAAGATATACACACACAGAGAGAGAACAAGAAATGATAGCACTAGGAATGTTTCCTATCCTGTAACTCTAGGCCAGCCCAGAAAGATTTTGATAAAAGCCTTTGTGTTACAACCTGTTGAAATAATTTCATAAGCCAACGATTCCATACAAATTTCCTAAGTTTACATAATTTCCTAAGTAAAATGTATACCTCAATTCAAAAAGGATTAGTAAAATGGTCTACATCAGGAACAATAAAAAACCGCATATGTTAATATGGCAAATTTAAAATGGTAATGTTCTGACTATTACATAAATTCCTCACAGTTTAAGTTGAAGTTATTCTGTGCTGCATGTGCTTACCCCTAACTGCTTAAACATGAGACAATTTAGTTAATTGTATGCTTTAATGATAATAGCAATGGTCAGAATATATGTGGTTATAATTACAATAATTTTGAATCAACGTATTTTTGTAACTGTGTCTGAATGGTTTCATTTTGAGAGATTAATGCAATGTCTGTTTAATATATTCTGCTTGCAGCTGAGAGACAGCAGGTGGATCCTGCTAGCCACATACGCATGCGCAAGCTAGCAACATATGCAGCGAGATAGTCCTCTAGCATTTTGCACCTCATCCCAAACTCCTCTATAGTGGCTTGTTAAGCCATTGTACAGATGACTATGCTGCTGCTTTCCAATGGGAATCATAGTGATGGGGGGGGGGGGGTGCAATTCAGATTATGAAGATACAACTGGTTTGCATTCTGATGAGAAGCAAAAGGAGCGTGACCTCCACCCGAGAGTACATTTTTGTTTCCTTCCTCCTTTGAGCTGAGGCTAGTGACTTCTCCTTGATCCCCTCTCCTCTTCCACCATAAATAGCAGCAGAACCACTTACAACTGGGTGGGTGGAGGACATACCAATTTGTCATATGTCTAAGCTGGAAATGCATATCTGGAAATGCAAAACCACATATTTCCATGCTACTGGATGTGAAAAAAGCAGCTGTTGCACAGAACATTTCAAGTGTGAATGGTGCACATATGGATTCACTGCTTTGAGCTTTTCCTCTCCCCTCCAAAGGGAGCTAACAAGTCAGATCATGCCCTAGTCCTATTTGGGAGAGAAATATGATGATAACACCTGACACCATTTCTTTGTATTTGGTTCTCTCATTAGCATGTATACCTGAGAAGGAACCCATCATTTTTCTGCGTATCTTCCTTCCTTCCAAGTAAACCGTCATAAAGAGTGGCATTTTACAAGCTGCACTTACCTTTGTACTTATTCATTCTTGAAAAAGAGAATCCAGAGACTAAGATACATCCCTCACCAGAAAAAGAAAAGGAGGGGGAAGGGTGGGAAAAGGAGGATGAGAAGGAAGGACTGAGGTGGGTTGGGGTTACCCACCCAGATAAATCTAAAGCAGTGTACCTAGAGGGCAATTAACAAAAGCAGGAGTTCAGTCTTTGGGGTGAAGAAAATGGAGAGTGAAGGAGGAAACTAGAGGACAACTTTAGAAGTGCTCCTTTGCCTTTTTGTCAGCCATACATAGCATGGTGCAAGCAATGTGCTAAAGTGCTCAAGACCACATGCATCTGTGGACAGGCAGTTCAAAGACTAATTCCCCATTCTGCTTCACATATAGCTTTTGTGCCACTGATGCAAGTCCATGCTGCTTCCTATATGTCTAGAAAACAAAAGGAGAAGCTTTCAGAAGAATGCACAATAGCAAGAGTGCAGCAAGAATAAGAGGGCTTCTGCACCAATACCAAAGGGGTCCTGAGGAGAGGAGAAGGACAAAGGATTCCTGCGAGTAACAAGGCCACCCTAAGGCAGAGGAAGTGAAGCCACACCTTGGGATGGCACATTCCTTGTCCCATTTATTCCACAGAGTTTTTGCTTCGAAAGTTTTATCAATACAGCAGGAAACATGTTTGGGAAAATTTTGAAAATGAACCTCATATGATACAACATGATAATTTATCTAAAGCAGTGGTTTCCAACCTTTGGGCCTCCAGATGGTTTGAACTTCAGCTTCCACAGTTGTAAACAGCTGGTAAGCTGGGTAGGATATCTGGGAGATGAAGTCCAAAACATCCGGAGGCTCAAACGTTGGGAACCACTGATCTAAAGCTATTGCAATCCAGTTCAAAACCGCTTTAAAAATAAGGAAACAGGACACACAACAAGATTTCTATGTGTAGTTATTTGGGTCTTGGACTATGGTTTTGGAGACCAGGGCTCAACTCCTTGCTTGGCTATGGAAAGATAACTTTGAGCAAGTCATATTTTCTTAGCCTCAGAGGAAGGCAAAGGCAACCCCTTCTGAACAAGTCTTGCCAGTAAGACCCCATGATAGGGCCATTCTTAGTTGGAAATGACTTGAGGTCACACAACTATGTTCATTACTTCCTTTTGTGTGGAAATAGGAGGCATGAGAAATGCAACTTTCACATGCACGCAATATAGTTTGCTAGTCAATAGCAAGGTTGTTATCAACAACTACTTCATATCCATACATAGTCAACTACCAGGGAGTAGTTCTTTTAGAAAAAATGCTGCACAGTTGCATTTCCAAAACTACACACAAACCCACTTTTGGCATTTCTTTCTCTTTAAAAATGAATAATATTTGCTTTTCTGATAGCGCCATGCCATTTGATATTAGAAATAAGTCATTTGCAATTATGGACAATATTTTTTGTCTAGGGGAAGCACTGGATTTGCTGTAGAGCTATTGTATATGCTCTTGTTCACTGTCTTCCAGTTCAAAGGAGAAAGATATATTATGCATATATTCTACTGTCATTTTAAAAAACTAATGAGTTTGCTAAGCAGCCTAGAAATTTACCTTTTCGTGGACATTCCAGGATTGCTGGCTATGAGTTTAGGATTTCATCTTTGTTCTAAATACCAATGCTATTGCAAAGGTGAAACAGGCTTGTCTACACGTTACATTATGGTGCTAGACAGTAATTTTCGCCATTTTTGTGGCGTTCCCTAGTAACAATTCTAAAATATCTTGGTATATTTAACATATACTTTATTACATACTCATCTTGTATAACAAAAAAAGGTAGAATAAAATATTTTTTCTCGTTTTGTGGCATTTTCTGTTTTGAGGAGATTCCAATTTTTCGACCATCGTCCTGCTAATTCACTTTACGTCTTTCAAGAGCTGTGCATAAACAGCCCAAACCTTATCTGCTTGACTAAAAAGGATTATAAACATTTGTCACCTTAAAAGATCACAATTGGAGGTGTCATGGATACACACTAAATTGTATTTAACAAGGCATTTGCTTCAGATTTTGTCCAGCTCTGTGTTTTTTCTGCCGAAATGTATAATTGGAGGTACCAACAATTACAAGGACAGAATAGGGTGCACTATTTTCACCTCTGGCTCCAAATGACTTTGGATGTGGCTGTATTTAAATGATTCCTGCTCCAGAAGAAAGATGGCATTTGTTACTATTGTTATATGCTTCTTATCTGCTGGCACATATGCTGTTTCACAGTAAAGCTTGGATTAACTACAGAATTTCCCAAGTGGAATTAATTATAAATTGGGACAAGATGACAGAAAAAGAAGAAGGTTTGCTTGCTAGCAGCTAGGTTAAAAAAGGGGTGATTAAGAAAGATCAAGAAAGCTCTCCTTCTAAACAGCAGTGGATTAAACCAGCCAAGAAAGATTTTTAAAGGCATTACAAATATACAACCTTGAAGCTTTGAAGAAAATGAAGTAAGCAAGGGACGGGTTGCTATGGTTTGACTGGCATGGGAGGAAAGGTCTGGTGCATCTCCATTTTGGAGATTTGGGGCATAAACCAGAAAGGTTAGATTCACTTAAGTCCTGCTGGAATCAATTAAATTTGGACATAAACAAAGTTTGGGGGGATAGAATTTTGAAATCCCAAACTTTTCCTAAAAGGCACCAACAAACCCAATCCGCCAAGGATTGCAGCTGTACAAGCCCCACATATTTCAATGGGACTTATGCAAAATTCTGACCAATTATTTTCAAATGGAGATCAAAGCCCCTAATTTATTTTAATTCCCATTCATAATGGACCAGTAGCAACCATTTTTAAATTTCACTCTTCCTCCCGGTTCAGTTTCATCCAGATCCACAAAAGAACAGCCAGTAAAAATTTCCAACCATTCAGCAACCTGGAGGAGTGGAAGGGTTAAGGCGTGGGTTAAGAAAACAAAAACAAGAACTGTGTTGGCGTAGAGTGAACATGAACTTTCACATTGATGAAACCCAGTAGGGCAGAAAGATCAATGAAAGAGCAAAGACACACAAGAGACATACCCACAGTTAGCTACAAAGGAAGGTTGGGTTGAGATCCTGGTGCTAAGCTAAGAGGTATTAAACATGTCTCTAACTACATTATATTCATACTTGTTCACCAATTAACTTAATCACTACTAGGCTAGCTTTGTGTAAGGTGAGAATAGAAACTCAAGAAATTGGTACAATGATTTCAATTGTGGCCAGATTTGATGCTGCAGTTCAGTTTAAAGGACACAGTTTAAATAACATGTTGTACACAGATTTGTCCACAGATCTTGGGCAACTGTTCCAGCATCTGTCTCCTGAGAATCATGCTGCTATGTCTCACAAAAGAGCCAGTCCTGGGTTGCTGTGAGTTTTCCGGGCTGTATGGCCATGTTCCTGAAGCATCTTCTCCTGACATTTCATCCACATCTATGGCAAGCATACTCAGAGGTGAGGTCTGTTGGAAACTAGGTAAGTGAAGTTTATATATCTGTGGAATGTTTGCTTGAGGCAAGTGTGAATGTTGCAATTGGCCACCTTGATTAGCAATGAATGGCCTTGCAGCTTCAAAGCCTGGCTGCTTCCTGCCTCTAACAGACAAGAGTTCTTTCTCCCACCCTGGACATTCCACAGATATAAAAACCTCACTTGCCTAGTATCCAACAGACCTCACAACCTCTGAGGATGCCTGCAATAGATGTGGGTGAAACGTCAGGAGATAATGCTTCTGGAACATGGCCATACAGCCCGGAAAACTCACAACCCAGTGATTCTGGCCATGAAAGCCTTCGACAACACATAGAGCCAGTTCTGTTAAAGAGTGAGCAGCTTATTCCACCAGCCTTAATGCTGTTGGGAAGGATCCTATATTTTGTGAATTTTGGGCTCAGAATTGGAATTTAACCCTATTGTGTATTCCTTGTGTATGCAAACAGGTCTGCACTACATCCCACTGATTGCTTTCACTCTTATGGCTTTTCTCCAAGAAATCTTGGTAATAATAGTTCTCTGAAAGGATTCAGGCAGCTAGGAGCTACAGCCAAATATAAAGTGCCCACTGCCATTATCACTATTTCCTGCCTCCCCGCTCAGAATCAACATTTTTTTGAAGAGGAAGCCAATGTGGTGGAAGAAGGAAAAAGAAATAGGAAGAAAGAGAGACATATGTAATCATTTTGAAGTAGGAGCTGTCTTGTAGGTTGGCTTAAATATGACTCCCAGATTTGCATCTACTAAAGACAAATGAGAGATCTTTAACCAGAGAAGTTAAACCACAACTCCAAGAAGCAACAGGAGAAAGCCATATCAGGAAGCTGTCACAGCTGAAAGTTACTCTTCCTACCTACTTCAGTGTGTTGTACATCTATGTGTATACACAAATATTAGTGTTCCAACACCTGTCAGAGAGGTGACAGTGATTCAGGGTAGGGATGAGGGTATGTAGGAGAGTCCCCCTCCATCTCCCCACAAAGTTCATGTTCAGCAGACTGCCACTCACCAGGTAAGCAGGCCTCAGAGCACAGCTTATTGTCCAGTGCTTTCACGCTTGCGTTGCCAATGTCATTGTTATTGTCACACTCCATACCTAGGTATGCGCCTGTCCTTTGGCCTGCAAGGGAGTTAATGCAGTTAGCGAGGGGATGAGGGCTTTGACCGAATGTTTTTCCCTCCTTAAAACAACAGAATATAAAATACTTTACATTAGTAATTGGAATTGGGGGGGCAACATAAACAACAACAAGTGGGGTAGAGAGTGGACAATAAGGCATTTGACTGGAATGCGTCTGCATTAAGCCATCCTGACTGGTTTCCTTCCAACCACCTCCATTTTCCTGCTATTGTTGCCAGTGTGGAAGGTTATATTTGACTTTTGCCTTCAAGGCAATAAATAAGCAGGCACAGAAATACAGGTTATAGAGCAGCCAGCAAAAACTGAAGAAAACAGTATCCAAGAATCTCTTATGCTTTTGCCTGGCCTACATCCAAACTCTGAAGTGGATGTAAAAATCAATACTTTAAAAAAAAAAAAAACAAGACATTGTTTACTGTAAAGGTCCAATACATTGTTAATTCCCCAACAACAGAAATTCACAACAGAATGAGGAAATAACACGGTAAGAAAGCATTATTGATCTGGCACTCGAAGGATACCTCCCTCTGGGCAGCCACTCTCTTCAGGCAGCCCTGGGAAATGAGAGCTCTGAGAGGAGTTTCCATGGATTTCTAACAGACTTCTCATCATTTCCAGAAAATAAAAACTATATTTTCTAAGATCACCTGAGACTTACAATGGTATTAAGCTAAGGGGTTTTCCCCCCACACTACATAATTATAGTACTTTGATACCACTTAAATATGGCTGCTGAATTTGGGAAGCCTGAAGTTTGGTGAGGCACAAGTGCTTTCTGGCTGTGAATTCTCAAGGCCAATCTCAGGATTCCACAGGATGCAACCATATTAGATGAAATGGAATCAAAGTGGTATAAGTATGTGGTGCAAAAGATATATAATGATCTGCAGCACAGAATATAGTAAGGATCTACAGCACAAATCTGCCAGTTCTGGAAGGCCTTGGGTGCCACAGCTTCTGGTAACGAGCAGAAAAATATGATTATCTTTGGCATCCATTTCTGAGCTACTTTAGTGATAGCTCTGTGCATACACCTGCCCATAGCTCATTAATGCACCATGTACTAATTTCTAATAATTATAGAACCAACTATAAATATCAGTATGTAGCCATGGCAGCAAATTGGGAATTACAGCACTATAATTGCGTAGTTAGCCCAAAAAAGCAATTTCTAAATAAGAATGCCCTTCCCTTGTCCAATAAAAAAGGGATTCCTTTATTTTAGTGGTTAAGATAAATAAATATTATAGGTTACAATAATCTTTCAACACTGTTCAGTCAACTATCAAAGAGAAAAACAGAGGCATGGCTGAGGATTCTGGCTTAACTCATCAATGGAGCGAGCTGGTGGATCATTGCTGCATGACAGCTGTTGGAGGCAAGCATGCAAGCCCCCTGGAACCTCAAAAGCGCAGGAAGCACCAAAGCAGCAGCTCTGGCCAAGGGAGGCAGGGGTGTGGGGAGCAAGAAAGGGAATGGCATAATCTGTTGACCCACAGAAAAATCGTAATGGCATCTTGAATTCTGCCATACACGCCTTCATTTAAAAACAAGCGAGTTATGGAGGGTGTCTGTCTAAAACGTATTAAGGGACAAAAAGAACAAATACCATGGTCTGCCACAAACGTGTCTTATACCAAAGAGTTCCCAAAAATTTACAGCCCACTTTGTTTATTGGTAAATATATTCATCCATACCCTGCTGCAGGATTTGTTACAAACAAAAGAAAGCAGCAGCATGAAGCAGCTCCTTGTCATTAGGCATATTGATCAAAAGGTAAGGGCCATTCTCACAACATTAACAGGAGGCAGAACCCTGCATCTAATGGTCAGGTTTCATTTGCCAGTGATCTGTACACACCTTGTGGATGCCATCTTCTAAAACCACAATATATGTGTGGACCTAACTTAACTTCACACTCAGTAAGCATCCATAACCTTACACTCAGTAAGCATCCTGACATAGGTTCATGCTTGGTGCTAACCATGATGATCTTGTGTTTACTGGGTTATTGTGTGTTTTCCGGGCTGCATGGACATGTTCCAGAAGCATTCTCTCCTGATGTTTCGCCTGCATCTATGGCAGGCATCCTCAGAGGTTGTGAGGATGCCTGCCATAGATGTGGGGAAAACATCATGAGAGAATGCTTCTGGAAGATGGCCATACAGCCTGGAAAACACACAACAACCCAGTGATTTCTGCCATGAAAGCCTTAGACAACAACTTGTGCTTAGTTCTAAAATGGAGCCCTGAGATTCTCAGAGGCCTAAGAAAGCCCAAAAGTTAAACAAGAACTCTCTGAGGGTTCCCAAACAGGTCTTGCGAGGAGATTCTGTGAAGCGGAGAGTTTTACTTACTCTTTCTAATACTAAAGAAACAGAGTAAGTATCTTTAGTATAGGAGCTTTTCAATGAACCTTCTGACCATCTTGAACCAAATTTGTATGGGGCCAAAGGCCCATAGCAATGAATGAATGGCACTAGCCCATTGGGAAAGAAACATACAAGGAACAACTCATCCATGAGTCCACGGGATCTGATTAATTATTAAAGAAACGTATTGAAACCTAAGCACATATGAAAATTTCAAAGTAAAACACTGTATTTTAAATTAATACTATCAACCATAAAATTCCAAGAGAAAATCCATCTTGGGAACTTGGGGTGGGGTGGACCTTTACTGGACCAACTTACCAAATTCTCTTTTAAGCATAAAAGAGATGATAAAAATAGAGAAGGACTAAGAATAACAATTCTTTAAAAATATATTAAACTCTGTAGATAAAAGTTTTGAGAAAAGAGCAGCTTTTAAAACCCTTCAGGATTAGATGCAAATCCACCCAAATATTTTAGATTTGAAACATAGATGATAAAATATTTTTTAAAAAATATTGAATCCCTTCAAATTGAAGTTCTGCTTATACATTATGGCTTCAGTTTCTAGCTCATATATGGAAGATGAGACTTTTCATCCTTTCCTAATACATGAGTATTTAATTTAACCTGGATCTCATTTTACCCAGGAACCAATCAGACACGGAAGCCTTATTCCTTCCTGTTCTCCATTATGAATGCTGCCGGCTGGATATGAATCACAAACAAACATGGAAGATGGATTAATGGTTCATTGCTCTGTTACCATCTTCCTGGGTTGGGGAGTCATCCTCTTCTTCCATGACGTCATTCCCCTGTCACAAAAAATGGCAAGGGGTAAATAATAAAAATAAATAAAGGAATCTGCCAAACATCAAAGAAGTCTGAAACCAACTTATTGTATCTGAGGTCCCTACCCCTTATGTATTTTCCTTGCAAGAACCTGCCATAAGCAATATACTGAGCTGATGCATGTGGTACAGACATTGCTGGCCTGTATTGCTATAGAATATAAGCAGAGACTACCCATTTGAGTGTTTCTCTACCATCAAAACTGTTTTCTTAAATCACGATACTAGTTTGATTACAGTGTTGTATTTTACCCTTTGGCTCCCACCATGATTTGGAAGGTCAATGCACTTTGACATTTGGCTCCCCAAACAAGATTCTGTATAGCAAAGTAACAGGTACTGATCTTTATGTGAGGCACCAGTTCCATTCAGAGCCCAAATCTAAACCCATCTTTTCCAGATATGGAGCTTTACCTCTGCATCTCGCTCCTCTGCTGAGAGACTGACGAAGTTTGCATCCGGAGATTCAACAGGGGTTGACTAAGAGAAGAGAAGGAGGGGAAAAGCTGGGACTTACTGATGAATTTCCTGCAAGGACAGGTTAAGGTGATATTGCACTCCGTATCAGAGATATCAACATCAACACACAGCACATAACCTACACTTTTGCTTATCTCATTTGCTTTTCAATCTCCTTCCAAGAAGCAGTTAGCAAGACATGGATGACAAGTTTGCCTGGCCAACCTTACCTGTGGACAATCACAGGGATCACTGAGAATATGGATCATTGCCCCCATTCCCCAAATCCCACAGGTATCTTGACTATCTCATTGGCTTATGGTACTTACATCTCCTTCTGAAGGTACCCCACTGGCGGCAGCAGGGGATGGGACTATGTCTCCCCCCTCTTCTTCCTCCTCCTCCTCCTCCTCCTCCTCAGTGCCGGGAGCTACATAGGAGCCTGACATGGAAGACATGGTGTCAGTGCTGATCTCAGAGTGCTGGCTTTGGGAGGAGGCCATGGACATGACTGACTGTGCCAGACTGCTGCTAGCGGGATCTAAGGAAAGAGGGGAAGGTGCAGGCAAGATACGGTCAGGGATACTGGTCATCGTCAAGAGACAAGCTGACTTAGTTGCTACTGGTTGGATTTCCCTTTGGCTCCATGTGCTGGGAAGGTAGAAAAAAAAGTTTTAGGAGCTTCCAGTGTCCAAATCAGGACACTGGTCCTGAAAACATGAATTCTTCATTTTATGGGGCTTTGAAATTGGGCATTCTGCTCCTTGATCTCCTCCTGCCCTTGCCTCCAGTTGCTTTAATATCACACCCAGCTCCTAGTCTCATGTTTTGGGGCAGTTTGTGAACAGTTGGGACAGTTCACACAAAATACATCCTGCTGACAAATATACTTATGCTTCCATTTGTAAGGCTTCACAACCTGGCACACTGCTAGTTAATTAACATTTTCTAGGGAAATGGGAAACCATCTTTAAAAACTTTTTTTGCAATGCAGATACACACTACATATGCATCTATTCCATCCATTCAGCTTATACTGTGCTTGTGTTTAAGATATGTAGTTCTCATTAATGAAGGAGTTCAGAAAATGGTAAGGAACAGGCGAATGGAACTGAAGTTAACCTTAAATATATTTGGCTATGAGTTTTACAGTCATGTGCCCCAAGAATCAAGGCAAGTAATCTTCCTTGTTGTACCTTCTGGGGAAGAGATGGTAGAGGAAAGAGGTGTCCCTGTACAGGAAGATTGGTCTACGGCTCCTGAAGAGGATAAGGTGAGGTTTTCACTCTCTGGTGTCACACCACATTCCTGCAGAATACGAGGGGAAAAATGTTATTTCCAGGGAAATAACTACTGTCATTGAAGATAGGTGAGTTCTTCCCATCTTGTCTTAAGTAAAACCAGGAAATACTTCAGATATTCTGGAGGACCAAGAGTATTTAAAAAAAACAAACCCTAGGATCTTTTTTATGGCAAACCAAGGCATCTTAGTATTAGCTCTAGCAGATACAACTATGTAGCTCAGTTCCATAACACAAGACAGAGCCAATCTGAAGAGACAATCTGAATCTGCAGGATTACAGCAGCCAGAGTGATGTCATACACCTAAGCTTCCAAGATTCTTGGCCAACGAAAGTTTGGCTCAGCTTCACGTGAGCCAGCAAAGCAACTGAACCACCAATTTGCCTGTATCTCTAGATTTTCATCTGAGCCTGGGAAGAATTCCAAGGTACATAAAACTCAGTTATCCTCTGAATCCTATTTCGAGAGAAAGGCATGTCACCATTCATTCATTTCTTCATCCACACAAACACATGGCTCTGAAGGTCTGTTCCAAACCTGATTTGAGAAAAGTTTACTAACATCCCTAACAGCAATGAGTGGCTAACTAAAGTCATTACGCTCAAATCCTAGGAAATCTGAAAGTAAGTTGGAGAATTCATTCCTCTTAATATTTGTTCTAGACAAGCAACCTGTAGGAAAGAAAGTTTAAGCAGCAGTGTTTGAACAAAGGACTCAAGATGTTTCAAATAACCACCTCTTCTTGAGGACGAGGAGATTTCTTCCTAGAAATCCTGATTTCAGATTCACTGCAGGCCTTCTCATCTTCTTCTTCGTGTAGTACTGAGGAATTCTGGGATATTGACCTGGAGGAGGACAAAACAACCTCATTCTAGCAGAAAAAGGTGCAGGATTAAAAGGCTATACATAGCTACAAGCCATCAAAGGCATCCTTTGGCAACTAGGTAGATTAGGGGTGGACACTATGCAATTTGTGGACCAGCAAAAGGAGGAATACTGTCACTTAGTGAGTGTGATGGGTGTTAATATGACTCCTCTCCTCAACTTTAGGAAGTTTTATCTTTAGGATTTTACTTTGATTCCTGAGGCAGACACAACAGAAAGATGCCTAAAAGAAGGACTCGTATAAGGGCAAGGGTACCAGCCACCAGGTGCAGCTGTCTGCAGGAAAGCACTTGGGTCACTTACTTAGATAAGCTCTTCTTCAGCTTGAGTCCTTGGCTACCACAATCAGACAAACGTTCAAGGGGAGACAGAGTCCTGAGGGGTGGCAGATGGCCATCACTCCCATAGGAAGGCAGCATGCTGGATACATGGCTGTCTCCAAGCACATGGAGTGGCAGGGCTGCTGGAGACGGAGCGAGAGGCCCATTAAGAGCTTCGAGG